>NC_091282.1:456535938-457237604 GCF_032444005.1 Ranitomeya imitator | reverse complement strand
ACTGAATTGAATGGGAGGCAAAAACAAATACATATACAACACATTCAGGAGGGCCCAAAAGCTGCCAAAACAGCTCAAATTAAGGGCAGACACCAGGAAAAGTGGCATCAATTGACCAATCAATAGCGCTGTAAATAAATAACGAAAATAAAGTGGCTTTCCCTGTATTTTTGATAACCAGCCAGGCAAAACTGACAGCTGCAGGCTGCAACCCTCAGCTGTCAGTGATAGCAAGGCTGATTAGCAAGACCAGAGGGATCCCACACTGTTTTTTAACTTATTTAAATACTAGCTGAAGAGCCCGGCGTTGCCTGGGCATAGTAAATATCTGTGGTTAGTTATAGCACCTCACTTCTCTTATTTTCCCATCACGCCTCTCATTTTCCCAATCACATCTTTCATTTTCCCCCTCACATCTCTCATTTTCTCCCTCACACCTCTCATTTTCTCCCTCACTCCTCTCATTCCCCCCTAACACTTGTCATTTCGACCTCACATCTGTCATTTTCCAATCACTCCACTATTTTCCCTCGCTCCTCTCATTTTGCACTCACACCTTTTCATTTTCACCTCACACCCCTCATTTTCACCTCAGTATATACATGTTTGCATCTCCCTTATATATAGTATACACCTGTATGTCATCTCCTTTATATAGTATATACCTGTATGTCATCTCCCCTGTATATAGTATATACCTGCTGCGTGTCATCTCCCCTGTATATAGTATATACCTGTATGTCATCTTCTATATATAGTATATACCTGTATGTCATCTCCTTCTATATATAGTATATACCTGTATGTCATCTCCTCCTGTATATACTATATATCTGTGTCATCTCCTCCTGTATATAGTATATACCTGTATGTCATCTTCTATATATAGCATATACCTGTATGTCATCTCCTCCTGTATATAGTACATACTTGTAGGTCATCTGCTCCTGTATATAGTATAAACCTCTGTGTCATCTCCTCCTGTATATAGTTTATAACTGTATGTCATCTCCTCCTGTATATAGTATATACTTGTAGGTCATCTCCTCCTCTATATAGTATATACCTGTGTGTCATCTCTCCTGTATATAGTATATATCTGTGTGTCATCTCCTCCTGTATATAATATATACCTGTGTGTCATCTCCTCCTGTATTAGACCTCGTTCACACGTTATTTGCTCAGTATTTTTACCTCAGTATTTGTAAGCTAAATTGGCAGCCTGATAAATCCCCAGCCAACAGGAAGCCCTCCCCCTGGCAGTATATATTAGCTCACACATACACATAATAGACAGGTCATGTGACTGACAGCTGCCGTATTTCCTATATGGTACATTTGTTGCTCTTGTAGTTTGTCTGCTTATTAATCAGATTTTTATTTTTGAAGGATAATACCAGACTTTTGTGTGTTTTAGGGCGAGTTTCGTTTGTCAAGTTGTGTGTGTTGAGTTGCGTGTGGCGACATGCATGTAGCGACTTTTGTGAGATGAGTTTTGTGTGGCAACATGCGTGTAGCAACTTTTTGTGTGTCGAGTTGCATGTGACAGGTTAGTGTAGCAAGTTGTGTGCAGCAAGTTTTGCACATGGCGAGTTTTGCGCATGGCGACTTATATGTGTGGTGCCTTTTGAGTATGTGCAAGTTTTGTGTGAGGCAACTTTTGCATGTGTTGCAACTTTTGTGCATGTGGCAATTTTTCCGCGTGTGCAAGTTTTGCGTGTGGCGAGTTTTCCATGAGGTGAGTTTTGCACTTGTGGCGAGTTTTGCGTGAGCCTAGTTTTTGCATGTGGCGAGTTTTGCGCGTGGTGAGTTTTGAGTGGCGACTTTTGTGTTTCGACTTTTATGTGGCGAGGTTGGTGTATGTGTGGTGAAATGTGTGCTGAGGGTGGTATATGTGTTCAAGCACGTGGTAGTGTGTGGCCCATTTTGTGTGTGTGTTCATATCCCCGTGTGTGGTGAGTATCCCATGTCGGGGCCCCACCTTAGCAACTGTACGGTATATACTCTTTGGCGCCATCGCTCTTGTTCACATCTGGCAGCTGTCAATTTCCCTCCAACACTTTTTCTTTCACTTTTCCCCATTATGTAGATAGGGGCAAAATTGTTTGGTGAATTGGAAAGCGCGGGGTTAAAATCTCACCTCACAACATAGCCTATGATGCTCTCGGGGTCCAGATGTGTGACTGTGCAAAATTTTGTGGCTGTAGCTGCGACGCCTCCAACCCTTTTCCTTTCACTTTTTCCCCATTATGTAGATAGAAGCAAAATTGTTTGGTGAATTGGAAAGCACGGGGTTAAAATTTCACCTCACAACATAGCCTATGATGCTCTCAGGGTCCAGACGTGTGACTGTGCAAAATTTTGTGGCTGTAGCTGCAATGCCTCCAACACTTTTCCTTTCACTTTTTTCCCCATTATGTAGAGAGGGGCAAAATTGTTTGGTGAATTGGAATGCGCGGGGTTAAAATTTCGCCTCACAATATAGCCTATGACGCTCTCGGGGTCCAGACGTGTGACTGTGCAAAATTTTGTGGCTGTAGCTGCGACGGTGCAGATGCCAATCCCGGACATACATACACACACACACATTCAGTCTTTATATATTAGACTAGCTGAAGAGCCCGGCGTTGTCTGGGTATAGTAAAATATCTGTGGTTAGTTATAGCACCTCACTTCTCTTATTTTCCCATCACGCCTCTCATTTTCCCAATCACATCTTTCATTTTCCCCCTCAGATCTCTCATTTTCTCCCTCACTCCTCTCATTCCCCCCTAACACTTGTCATTTCGACCTCACATCTGTCATTTTCCGATCACTCCACTATTTTCCCTCACTCCTCTCATTTTGCACTCACACCTTTTCATTTTCACCTCACACCTCTCATTTTCACCTCAGTATATACATGTTTGTCATCTCCCTTATATATAGTATACACCTGTATGTCATCTCCTGTATATAGTATATACTGTATGTCATCTCCCCTGTATATAGTATGTACATGCTGTGTGTCATCTCCCCTGTATATAGTATATACCTGTATGTCATCTCCTCTTATGTATAGTATATACCTGTATGTCATCTCCTTCTATATATAGTATATACCTGTATGTCATCTCCTCCTGTATATAGTATATACCTGTGTGTCATCTCCCCTGTATATAGTATATATCTGTGTGTCATCTCCTCCTGTATATAGTATATACCTGTATGTCATCTTCTATATATAGCATATACCTGTATGTCATCTCTACTGTATATAGTATATATCTGTGTGTCATCTCCTTTGTATATAGTATATACCTGTGTGTCATCTCCTCCTGTATTAGACCTAGTTCACATGTTATTTGCTCAGTATTTTTACATCAGTATTTGTAAGCTAAATTGGCAGCTTGATAAATCCCCAGCCATCAGGAAGCCCTCCCCCTGGCAGTATATATTAGCTCACACATACACATAATAGACAGATCATGTGACTGACAGCTGCCGTATTTCCTATATGGTACATTTGTTGCTCTTGTAGTTTGTCTGCTTCTTAATCAGATTTTTATTTTTGAAGGATAATACCAGACTTGTGTGTGTTTTAGGGCGAGTTTCGTTTGTCAAGTTGTGTGTGTCGAGTTGCATGTAGCGACTTGCATGTAGCGACTTTTGTGAGATGAGTTTTGTGTGGCAACATGCGTGTAGCAACTTTTTGTGTGTTGAGTTGCATGTGACAGGTTAGTGTAGCAAGTTGTGTGCAGCAAGTTTTGCGCATGGCGAGTTTTGCACGTGGCGAGTTTTATGTGTGGTGCCTTTTGAGTATGTGCAAGTTTTGTGTGAGGCAACTTTTGCATGTGTTGCAACTTTTGTGCATGTGGCAATTTTTCCGCGTTTGCAAGTTTTGCATGTGGCGAGTTTTCCATGAGGTGAGTTTTGCACTTGTTGTGAGTTTTGCGTGAGCCTAGTTTTTGCATGTAACGAGTTTTGCGCGTGGTGAGTTTTGAGCGGCGACTTTTGTGTTTCGACTTTTATGTGGCGAGTTTGGTGTATGTGTGGTGAAATGTGTGCTGAGGGTGATATGTGTTCAAGCACGTGGTAGTGTGTGGCGCATTTTGTGTGTGTGTTCATATCCTTGTGTGTGGTGAGTATCCCATGTCGGGGCCCCACCTTAGCAACTGTATGGTATATACTCTTTGGCGCCATCGCTCTCATTCTTTAAGTCCCCCTTGTTCACATCTGGCAGATGTCAATTTGCCTCCAACACTTTTCCTTTCACTTTTCCCCATTATGTAGATAGGGGCAAAATTGTTTGGTGAATTGGAAAGCGCGGGGTTAAAATTCCACATCACAACATAGCCTATGACGCTCTCAGGGTCCAGACTTGTGACTGTGCAAAATTTTGTGGCTGTAGCTGCGACGCCAACAACACTTTTCCTTTCACTTTTTTCCCCATTATGTAGATAGGGGCAAAATTTTTTGGTGAATTGGAACACGCGGGGTTAAAATTTCGCCTCACAACATAGCCTATGACGCTCTCGGGGTCCAGACGTGTGACTGTGCAAAATTTTGTGGCTGTAGCTGCGACGGTGCAGATGCCAATCCCGGACATACATACACACACACATACACACATTCAGCTTTATATATTAGATTTTAAAAATGGAGTGGGTCCGCTTCATTTTTGACAACCAGAAAAGCTAAAGCTGACAGCTAAGGGCTGCTATTCTCTGGCTGGTAAGGGGCCAGATATTGGCCTCAACCTAAAAATAGCAGCCCGCAACTCCCCTGAAATTTTGGCACTTTGCCTGGCTCTTCCCACTTTCCCTGTGGCAGTGGCAAGTGGGGTCCATATTTGTGGGGTTGATGTCACACCTTTGTATTGTTCGTGACATCAAGTCCGTGGCTTAGTATCGGAGAGGTGTCAATAACATGCCTATCCATTAGTAATCCTATAGTTGTATTAAAAAACACACATAGAATAAATTCCTTTATTATAATGAAACAGAGTCCTTTATAGACTCTAAATTAAACAATACTCACATCATCAATCAGACCACTGAAGCCAATGTCCCCTGCAAATGAATTAAAATAATAAACAATATTCCTCACTAATGTGACAGCTCTACCCTGCTGCTGTCAACACAATGATAAGAGCATGTAATCACTGCGGCAGTGTATAGTGCAGAACTACAGTGAGAAATATCACAGGATTTCACCAGCTGATGAACCCCAGTGATCTAATTTATGGCACGTCTGCTGCATGAGAGCTTTCTCACTCAGCGATGCTGTAAGTGAGATCACCAGTGAACTTTCTTACCTAGCTCAGCTCTACACACTGCAGGAGTAATAACACAATTTCTGCCAATGTGGGGCTGGCTGCTGGGTAGGGCAGTCGCATCAGCTGATGTGACTGCTCTACAAGTTATGCAAATCGTCGAGGGACAATATGGAAAACGGCAAATAGCTGATGGATATGGAGGTTTATTTTTTTATTTTCCACGTGACATGAGCATCGGGGATATTTGTGTTTTGTTGTTTTTTTACAAAATATAAAGGGAGTAGGTGTAAGTTGAGTTTATACTGTGTTTTTATTTTTATTTCAACATGTATTTCTTTATTTTAACTTTTTTTCTTTACTTTGAGCACAAGTGCTGATGACTATGCCCATCATCCGCTGCCTGCTCCAGCTGTTATCATCGACAGCAGGCATAGGCTGATAGTAGTAGCAGTCTCTCATCAGCTGATGTCTGTGACCTGCAGTACGTCTTTTACCACAGGTCACAGCTGACATCTGACAGTGTGACCCCACAGCACTGTGATGGATGATAACGATCTTACTGGCAGTTACATTACCATCATTCAGACACATTGTGTGCCTGTGTACACAACCTTAGTGGAAACTATACAGCTCTGGCAAAAATTAAGAGACCACTGAAAAATGTTCAGTTTGTCTGATTTTTCTCCTTATAGGTATATTTTTGAGCGAAATGTAAATTGTTCATTTAATCTATAAATTTCTGACAACATGTCTCTGAATTTCCAAGCAATAAATTTTGTATTTCTTTTCTGAGGATAAATGGTCAAAATAAAAAAAACAGTGCTTTCAGACCTCAAATAATGCAAATAAAACAAGTTCATAATCATTTAGAAACAACAATACCAATGTTTTAACTCAAGAAGAGTTCAGAAATCAATAGTGCGTGGAATAACCATGATTTTTAATCACAGCTTTCATGCATCTTGGCATGCCTTCCACGAGTCTTTTACACTGCTTCTGGTGCAAAAATTTAAGCAGTTCTTCTTTGTTTGATGGCTTGTGACTCCATCATCCTCTTGATTACATTCCAGAGGTTTTCAATGGGGTTCATGTCTTTAGATTGGGCTGCCCATGACAGGATGTTGATGTGGTGGTCACTTAATTTTTGCCAGAGCTGTATCACTTTCTGAACTTTGGCTGAATTTGATGAAAATGCTCAGGAATCCAAACACAAATCCGTTTGTGCAATGTCCGTGCTGACTTTGAGTTTGGTGATCATTTTTGGAACAAGTTCAATTATCTCTACTGATTACTACTGCTGTTTATATACCATGACTTACATTAAGCCACTGATAATGCAAATTTCAGCTGTTGCGTGGGGCTGTTGGACCAATTTTATATTGATAGTATATCCTTTGGATAGTTCATCTATTGCTTTGTCCCTAACAATCATTTTAAGAACTTTTCCACCCGAAACTTTAAACATGACAGTATATTATATAATTAGAAGTTAAAGAAGTTTCTAAACTGTAACAATATTGAGAAATTACTTTTTTTTTACATGTGGGTAAACAATGTTCCTAATAGAGCCCTGATAAACCGTAAACCTTAACCTATATTTTACACAAGATAATAATATAACTCCCCTGAGAAAAGTGTGCTCTCAGGCATTTTATTAAATCATGGACATTACAAAATATTAAAATATACAATGGCATGTAAAAGTTTGGGCACACCTGGTCAAAATGACTGTTATTGTGAACAGTTAAACAAGTTAAAGAGGAAATGATCTCTAAAAGGCTTAAAGTTTAAAATAACACATTTCCTTTCTATTTTAGGAGATATATATATATATATATATATATATATAAACACACATCTATGGCAAAAATTAAGAGACCACCACATCAAAACCCTGTCATGTGCAACCCAATCTCTAGACCTGAACACCAATGAAAACCTCTGGAATGTTATCAAGAGGATGATGGATAGTCACAAGCCATCAAACTAAGAAGAACTGCTTACATTTTTGCGTCGGAAGCAGTGTGAAAGACTAGTGCAAAGCATGCCAAGACGCATGAAAGCTGTGATTAAAAATCATGGTTATTCCACAAAATATTGATTTCTGAACTCTTCCTGAGTTAAAACATTAGTATTGTTGTTTCTAAATGATTATGAACCTGTTTTCTTTGCATTTTTTGAGGTCTGAAAGCACTGTTTTTTTTATTATGATTATTTCTCCTTTACAGAAAAAAAAATGTATTGCTTGGAAATTTGGAGACATGTTGTCAGAAGTTTATAAAATAAAGGAGCAATTTACATTTTACTCAAAAATATACCTATAAAGAGAAAAATCCGAAAAACTGAGCATTTTGCAGTGGTCTCTTAGTTTTTGCCAGAGTTATATATGTATATATATATATATATATATATATATATATATACAGTGGGGCAAAAAAGTATTTAGTCAGTCAGCAATAGTGCAAGTTCCACCACTTAAAAAGATGAGAGGCGTCTGTAATTTACATCATAGGTAGACCTCAACTATGGGAGACAAACTGAGAAAAAAAAAATCCAGAAAATCACATTGTCTGTTTTTTTATCATTTCTTTTGCATATTATGGTGGAAAATAAGTATTTGGTCAGAAACAAACAATCAAGATTTCTGGCTCTCACAGACCTGTAACTTCTTCTTTAAGAGTCTCCTCTTTCCTCCACTCATTACCTGTAGTAATGGCACCTGTTTAAACTTGTTATCAGTATAAAAAGACACCTGTGCACACCCTCAAACAGTCTGACTCCAAACTCCACTATGGTGAAGACCAAAGAGCTGTCAAAGGACACCAGAAACAAAATTGTAGCCCTGCACCAGGCTGGGAAGACTGAATCTGCAATAGCCAACCAGCTTGGAGTGAAGAAATCAACAGTGGGAGCAATAATTAGAAAATGGAAGACATACAAGACCACTGATAATCTCCCTCGATCTGGGGCTCCACGCAGATTCCCACCCCGTGGGGTCAGAATGATCACAAGAACTGTGAGCAAAAATCCCAGAACCACGAGGGCGGACCTAGTGAATGAACTGCAGAGAGCTGGGACCAATGTAACAAGGCCTACCATAAGTAACACACTACGCCACCATGGACTCAGATCCTGCAGTGCCAGACGTGTCCCACTGCTTAAGCCAGTACATGTCCGGGCCCATCTGAAGTTTGCTAGAGAGCATTTGGATGATCCAGAGGAGTTTTGGGAGAATGTCCTATGGTCCGATGAAACCAAACTGGAACTGTTTGGTAGAAACACAACTTGTCGTGTTTGGAGGAAAAAGAATACTGAGTTGCATCCATCAAACACCATACCTACTGTAAAGCATGGTGGTGGAAACATCATGCTTTGGGGCTGTTTCTCTGCAAAGGGGCCAGGACGACTGATCCGGGTACATGAAAGAATGAATGGGGCCATGTATCGTGAGATTTTGAGTGCAAACCTCCTTCCATCAGCAAGGGCATTGAAGATGAAACGTGGCTGGGTCTTTCAACATGACAATGATTCAAAGCACACCGCCAGGGCAACGAAGGAGTGGCTTCGTAAGAAGCATTTCAAGGTCCTGGAGTGGCCTAGCCAGTCTCCAGATCTCAACCCTATAGAAAACCTTTGGAGGGAGTTGAAAGTCCGTGTTGCCAAGCGAAAAGCCAAAAACATCACTGCTCTAGAGGAGATCTGCATGGAGGAATGGGCCAACATACCAACAACAGTGTGTGGCAACCTTGTGAAGACTTACAGAAAACGTTTGACCTCTGTCATTGCCATCAAAGGATATATTACAAAGTATTGAGATGAAATTTTGTTTCTGACCAAATACTTATTTTCCACCATAATATGCAAATAAAATGTTAAAAAAACAGACAATGTGATTTTCTGGATTTTTTTTTCTCAGTTTGTCTCCCATAGTTGAGGTCTACCTATGATGTAAATTACAGACACCTCTCATCTTTTTAAGTGGTGGAACTTGCACTATTGCTTACTGACTAAATACTTTTTTGCCCCACTGTATATATATATATATATATATATTTGGGCACTCTGCATAGTTAGTATCTAATAGCACCCTTTTTGAAAGTATCACAACTTTTTTCAAACGCTTTTTGTTGCCAGCCAAGTGTCTTTCAGTTTTTGTTTGAGGGATTTTCATCTATTCTTGGAGAATGTTTCCAGTTCTGTGAGGTTCCTGTGACATCTTAAATGCACAGCTATTTTGAGGCCTAGCCACAGATTTCCAATGATGTTCAGATCATGACCATTGTAAAACCTTCACATTGCATCTGTTGAGGTAGCCTATTGTGGATGTTGACCTGTGTTTAGGATCATTATCCATTTGTAGAAGCCACCTTTTTTCATAATTAGCTTTTTTACAGATAAGGTTATGTTTGCATCCATAATTTGTTGAAGTTTTATTGAATCCATTTTGCCCTATACCTGTGAAATGTTTCCCGTACCATTGGCTGCAACATATCCCCAAAGCATGATTGATCCACCCCTATGCTTAATGATTGGCAAGATCTTCATTTCCTGAAATTCTGTGTCCTTTTTACTCCACACATATCTTTGATCATTGTGGCCAAAGATTTCTACTTTAGCCTCATCAGTCCACAGGACTTGTTTCCAAAATGCATATTGAGATATTCTTTTGCATACATATAATGCTGAGTTTTACGGTGAGTATGCAGGAGAGGTTTTCTTCTGATGACGCTTGCATGCAGGCAATATCTGTGCAGGTGTCTGAACAATGTACCACAACTCTGGTAAATTTTTATGAAGTTCTTTTGCAGTCAAGCAGGGGTTCTGATTTGCCTCTTTAGTAATTCTATGAGCAGCTCTCAATAAAATTTTGCTTTTTCTTCCAGACCTTATCTTGACCTCCACTGTTCCTGTTAACTGCCATTTCTTGTCTTTACATATTGAACTGTGGAAATAGCAACATGAAAATGGTTTGCAATTTTCTTATAGCCTTCTCCTGCTTTGTGGGGCTCCACCATTTTTTTCTTCAGAGTGCTAGGCAGCTGCTTAGAAGAACCCATGGCTGCTGTTTTTTGGTACAAGTATAGTGGAGGCTGTTTTTTTTAAACTTTGAAATTTGCATCAACTGGCCTTTCCTAACAATGATAGTGAAAAAGCCATAACCCTAACAGGCTAAATAAGGTCTGATGCCTGGGTCAAAGTTATCCGAGCACACAAATATCCAAAGGTTCCCTAACTTTTACATCCTTTTTTAATAAAAAAAATGACTGTATATATAGTTTTGTTTGCCTAAAATACAAAGGAAATGTGTCATCTTTAACGTTAGGCCTTTTAGAAGTAATTTATTTGTCAATTTGCTTAACACCTTTCTGCCATTAGACGTACTATTCCATCCATGTAGGGTGGGCCTTACTTCCCAAGGACGGAATAGTACGTCCACTGCGATCAGCCGCGCTCACGGGGGAGCGCGGCCGATCGCGGCTGGGTGTCAGCTGACTGTCTCAACTGACATCCGGCACTATGTGCCAGGAGCAGTCACGGACCGCCCCGGCACATTAATCATGTTTGATCGCTTATTGCTCTCAAAATGTGGTAACGCAAAAAATATTTTTTGCAATAAAAAGCGTCTTTTAGTGTGTGACAGCTGCCAATCATAAAAATCCGCTAGAAAACCCACTATAAATAGTAAATCAAACCCCTTTTCATCACCCCCTTGGTTAGGGAAAAATTAAAAAATTAAAAAAATGCATTTATTTCCATTTTCCCATTAGGGTTAGGGTTAGAGCTAGGGGTAGGGCTAGGGTTAGGGCTAGGGTTAGGGTTGGGGCTAGGGTTAGGGCTACATTTAGGGTGGGGGCTAAAGTTAGGGTTAGGGTTGGGGATAAAGTTAGGGTTGGGGCTAAAGTTAGGGTTAGGGTTTGGATTACATTTATGGTTGGGAATAGGGTTGGGATTAGGGTTAGGGGTGTGTCAGGGTTGGGGGTGTGGTTAGGGTTACTGTTGAGATTAGGGTTAGGGGTGTGTTTGGATTAGGATTTCAGTTATAATTGGGGGGTTTTCACTGTTTAGGCACATCAGGGGCTCTCCAAACGCAACATGGTGTCCGATCTCAATTCCAGCCAATTCTGCATTGAAAAAGCAAAACAGTGCTCCTTCCCTTCCGAGCTCTACTGTGCACCCAAACAGGGGTTTACCCCAACATATGGGGTATCAGCGTACTCAGGACACATTGGACAACAACTTTTGGTGTCCAATTTCTCCTGTTACCCTTGGGAAAATACAAAACTGGGGGCTAAAAAATAATATAAACTGTAGTGAAACACTTTGGGGTTCTAAGTTCTCACAACACATCTAGATAAGTTCTGTGGGGGGTCTAGTTTCCAATATGGGGTCATTTGTGGGGGTTCAATTTCAACTGTTACCCTTGGAAAAATACAAAACTGGGGGCTAAAAAATAATTTTTGTGGAAAAAAAAAGAATTTTTTATTTTCACGGCTCTGGATTATAAACTGTAGTGAAACATTTGGGGGTTCAAAGTTCTCACAACACATCTAGATAAGTTCCTTGGGGGTCTAGTTTCCAATATGGGGTCACTTGTGGGGGGTTTCTACTGTTTAGGTATATTAGGGGCTCTGCAAAGGCAATGTGATGCCTGCAGACCATTCCATCTAAGTCTGCATTCCAAATGGCGCTCCTTCCCTTCCGAGCTCTCCCATGTGCCCAAACGGTGGTTCCTCCCCCACAAATAGGGTATCAGCGTACTCGGGACAAATTGGACAACATTTGGGGTCCAATTTCTCCTGCTACCCTTGGGAAAATACAAAACTAGGGGCTAAAAAATATTTTTTGTTGGAATAAAATAAATTTTTATTTTTACGGCTCTGCGTTATAAACTGTAGTGAAAAAATTGGGGGTTCAAAGCTCTCACAACACATCTAGATGAGTTCCTTAGGGGGTCTACTTTCCAAAATGGTGTCACTTGTGGGGGGTTTCAATGTTTAGGCACATCAGTGGCTCTCCAAACGCAACATGGCGTCCCATCTCAATTCCAGTCAATTTTGCATTGAAAAGTCAAATGGCGCTCCTTCCATTCCAAGCTCTGCCATGCGCCCATACAGTGGTTTACCCCCACATATGGGGTATCTGCACACTCAGCACAAATTGTACAACAACTTCTGGGATCCAATTTCTTCTCTTACCCTTGGGAAAATAAAAAATCGGGGGAAAAGATCATTTTTGTGAAAAAATATGACTTTTTATTTTTACGGCTCTGCATTATAAACTTCTGTGAAGCACTTGGTGGGTCAAAGTGCTCACCACACATCTAGATAAATTCCTTCGGGGTCTACTTTCTAAAATGGGGTCACTTGTGGGGGGTTTCAATGTTTAGGCACATCAGTGGCTCTCCAAGCACAACATGGCGTCCCATCTCAATTCCAGTCAATTTTGCATTGAAAAGTCAAATGGCGCTCTGTTGTGAATTCTGTGGCAGAGCTCCCTCCTGTGGTCACAAGTGGTACTTCGGCTGATTCTCTCTGGGAGCTTCCGTTTGTGGAGGAAACTGGTACTGCTGCTTCTGAGTTTCCTCCCTCAGGTGATCTGGTGAGGTCGTTAGGTGCTTCTCTACTTAACCCCACCTAATGCTTTGATTCATGCTTCCTGTCAATGTTCCAGTGTTGGACTTGTGTTTCTCTGGATCATTCCTGTGGCCTGCTGCTCTGCATAGCTAAGTGCTTCATTGCTATTTGTTGCTATTTTTTCTGTCCAGCTTGTCTATTTGTTTTGCTGGAAGCTCTGGGACGCAAAGGGTGTACCTCCGTGCCGTTAGTTCGGTACGGAGGGTCTTTTTGCCCCTTTGCGTGGTTTTCTTTAGGGTTTTGTGTAGACCGCAAAGTTATCTTTCCTATCCTCGTTCTGTCTAGAATATCGGGCCTCACTTTGCTGAATCTATTTCATCCCTACGTTTGTCTTTTCATCTTACTCACAGTCATTATATGTGGGGGGCTGCCTTTTCCTTTGGGGTATTTCTCTGAGGCAAGGTAGGCTTATTTTTTCTATCTTCAGGCTAGTTAGTTTCTCAGGCTGTGCCGAGTTGCATAGGTAGCGTTAGGCGCAATCCACGGCTGCCTCTAGTTGTGTTTGGAGAGGATCAGTGATTGCGGTCTGCAGAGTTCCCACGTCTCAGAGCTCGTTCTATTATTTTGGGTTATTGTCAGATCACTGTATGTGCTCTGACCTCCATGTCCATTGTGATACTGAATTGCCTTTCATAACAGTACAGGAAGCCAAAAGTACTAATGATTCTCAATAGAGGGAAAAAAGTAGTTCTGAGACCATTTTTTTTTCTTGGCTTTGTGTTTTGTCTTTTTTTCCCCCTAGACATTTGGGTGGTTCAGTACACAGGTGTAGCGATGGACATTAGAAGTCTGCCTTCATTTGTGGATCAGCTCTCGGCAAGAGTACAAAAGATTCAAGACACTATTGATCAGAAATCTATGTTAGAACCAAGAATTCCTATTCCTGATTTGTTTTTTGGAGATAGAACTAAGTTTCTGAGTTTCAAAAATAATTGTAAGTTATTTCTGGCCTTGAAACCTCGTTCCTCTGGTGATCCAGTTCAACAGGTTTTGATTATTATTTCTTTTTTGCGCGGCGACCCTCAGGACTGGGCATTCTCTCTTGCACCACGAGATCCTGCATTGAGTAATATCAATGCGTTTTTCCTGGCGCTTGGATTGCTGTACGATGAGCCTAATTCAGTGGATCAGGCAGAAAAGAATTTGCTGGCTCTTTGTCAGGGTCAGGATGAGATAGAGGTATATTGCCAGAAATTTAGAAAATGGTCAGTGCTGACTCAATGGAATGAATCTGCGCTGGCAGCTATGTTCAGAAAGGGTCTCTCTGAAGCCCTTAAGGATGTCATGGTGGGATTTCCTATGCCTGCTGGTTTGAATGAGTCTATGTCTTTGGCTATTCAGATCGGTCGACGCTTGCGTGAGCGTAAATCTGTGCACCATTTGGCGGTATTACCTGAGCTTAAACCTGAGCCTATGCAGTGCGATAGGACTTTGACCAGAGTTGAACGGCAAGAACACAGACGTCTGAATGGGCTGTGTTTCTACTGTGGTGATTCCACTCATGCTATCTCTGATTGTCCTAAGCGCACTAAGCGGTTCGCTAGGTCTGCCACCATTGGTACGGTACAGTCAAAATTTCTTCTGTCCGTTACCTTGATCTGCTCTTTGTCATCATATTCTGTCATGGCGTTTGTGGATTCAGGCGCTGCTCTGAATTTGATGGACTTGGAATATGCTAAGCGTTGTGGGTTTTTCTTGGAGCCCTTGCAGTGTCCTATTCCATTGAGAGGTATTGATGCTACGCCTTTGGCCAAGAATAAGCCTCAATACTGGACCCAGCTGACCATGTGCATGGCTCCTGCACATCAGGAGGATATTCGCTCTCTGGTGTTGCATAATCTGCATGATGTGGTCGTGTTGGGGTTGCCATGGCTACAACCCCATAATCCAGTATTGGATTGGAAATCCATGTCGGTGTCCAGCTGGGGTTGTCAGGGGGTACATGGTGATGTTCCATTTTTGTCAATTTCGTCATCCACCCCTTCTGAGGTTCCAGAGTTCTTGTCTGATTACCGGGATGTATTTGATGAGCCCAAGTTCGATGCCCTACCTCCGCATAGGGATTGTGATTGTGCTATCAATTTGATTCCTGGTGGTAAATTCCCAAAAGGTCGACTGTTTAATTTATCCGTGCCTGAGCACACCGCTATGCGCAGTTATGTGAAGGAATCCCTGGAGAAGGGGCATATTCGCCCGTCATCGTCGCCATTAGGAGCAGGGTTCTTTTTTGTGGCCAAAAAGGATGGTTCGCTGAGACCTTGTATAGATTATCGCCTTCTTAATAAGATCACTGTTAAATTTCAGTACCCCTTGCCTTTGTTATCTGATTTGTTTGCTCGGATTAAGGGGGCTAGTTGGTTCACCAAGATTGATCTTCGTGGTGCGTATAATCTGGTGCGAATCAAGCGAGGCGATGAATGGAAAACTGCATTTAATACGCCCGAGGGTCATTTTGAGTATCCAGTGATGCCATTCGGACTTGCCAATGCTCCATCAGTGTTTCAGTCCTTTATGCATGACATCTTCCGAGAGTACCTGGATAAATTCCTGATTGTGTACTTGGATGACATTTTGATCTTCTCGGATGATTGGGAGTCTCATGTGAAACAGGTCAGAACGGTTTTTCAGGTCCTGCGTGCTAACTCTTTGTTTGTGAAGGGATCAAAGTGTCTCTTTGGTGTGCAGAAGGTTTCATTTTTGGGGTTCATCTTTTCCCCTTCTACTATCGAGATGGATCCTGTTAAGGTCCAAGCCATCCATGATTGGACTCAGCCGACATCTCTGAAAAGTCTCCAAAAGTTCCTGGGCTTTGCTAATTTTTATCGTCGCTTCATCTGCAATTTTTCTAGTATTGCCAAACCATTGACCGATTTGACCAAGAAGGGTGCTGATTTGGTCAATTGGTCTTCTGCTGCTGTGGAAGCTTTTCAAGAGTTGAAGCGTCGTTTTTCTTCTGCCCCTGTGTTGTGTCAACCTGATGTTTCTCTTCCGTTCCAGGTCGAGGTTGATGCTTCTGAGATTGGAGCGGGGGCTGTTTTGTCGCAGAGAGGTTCTGATTGTTCAGTGATGAAACCATGCGCTTTTTTTTCCAGGAAGTTTTCGCCTGCTGAGCGGAATTATGATGTGGGCAACCGAGAGTTGCTGGCCATGAAGTGGGCATTCGAGGAGTGGCGTCATTGGCTTGAAGGAGCTAAGCATCGCGTGGTGGTATTGACTGATCATAAGAACCTGACTTATCTCGAGTCTGCTAAGCGTTTGAATCCTAGACAGGCTCGTTGGTCGCTGTTTTTCGCCCGTTTTGACTTTGTGATTTCGTACCTTCCGGGCTCTAAAAATGTGAAGGCGGATGCTCTGTCTAGGAGTTTTGTGCCCGACTCTCCGGGTTTATCTGAGCCGGCGGGTATCCTCAAGGAAGGAGTAATTGTGTCTGCCATCTCCCCTGATTTGCGGCGGGTGCTGCAAAAATTTCAGGCTAATAAACCTGATCGTTGTCCAGCGGAGAAACTGTTTGTCCCGGATAGGTGGACAAATAAAGTGATCTCTGAGGTTCATTGTTCGGTGTTGGCTGGTCATCCTGGAATCTTTGGTACCAGAGAGTTAGTGGCTAGATCCTTTTGGTGGCCGTCTCTGTCGCGGGATGTGCGTTCTTTTGTGCAGTCCTGTGGGATTTGTGCTTGGGCTAAGCCCTGCTGTTCTCGTGCCAGTGGGTTGCTTTTGCCCTTGCCGGTCCCGAAGAGACCTTGGACACATATCTCTATGGATTTTATTTCAGATCTTCCCGTCTCTCAAAAGATGTCAGTCATTTGGGTGGTCTGTGATCGCTTTTCTAAGATGGTCCATCTGGTACCCTTGTCCAAGTTGCCTTCCTCCTCTGATTTGGTGCCATTGTTCTTCCAGCATGTGGTTCGTTTGCATGGCATTCCAGAGAATATCGTTTCTGACAGAGGTTCCCAGTTTGTTTCGAGGTTTTGGCGAGCCTTTTGTGGTAGGATGGGCATTGACTTGTCTTTTTCCTCGGCTTTTCATCCTCAGACTAATGGCCAGACCGAACGAACCAATCAGACCTTGGAAACCTATCTGAGATGCTTTGTTTCTGCCGATCAGGATGACTGGGTGTCCTTTTTGCCTTTGGCTGAGTTCGCCCTTAATAATCGGGCCAGCTCGGCTACCTTGGTTTCGCCATTTTTCTGCAATTCTGGGTTCCATCCTCGTTTCTCTTCAGGACAGGTTGAGTCTTCGGACTGTCCTGGTGTGGATACTGTGGTGGACAGGTTGCAGCAGATTTGGACTCATGTAGTGGACAATTTGACCTTGTCCCAGGAGAAGGCTCAACTTTTCGCTAATCGCAGACGCCGTGTGGGTCCCCGACTTCGTGTTGGGGATCTGGTTTGGTTATCTTCTCGTCATATTCCTATGAAGGTTTCCTCTCTGAAGTTTAAACCTCGTTTCATTGGTCCTTATAGGATTTCTGAGGTTATTAATCCGGTGTCTTTTCGTCTGACCCTCCCAGATTCTTTTTTCATACATAACGTATTCCATAGGTCATTGTTGCGGATATACGTGGCACCTATGGTTCCATCTGTTGACCCTCCTGCCCCGGTTTTGGTGGAGGGGGAATTGGAGTATATTGTGGAGAAGATTTTGGATTCTCGTGTTTCAAGACGGAAACTCCAGTATCTGGTTAAATGGAAGGGTTATGCTCAGGAGGATAATTCCTGGGTTTTTGCCTCTGATGTCCATGCTCCCGATCTTGTTCGTGCCTTTCATGTGGCTCATCCTGGTCGGCCTGGGGGCTCTGGTGAGGGTTCGGTGACCCCTCCTCAAGGGGGGGTACTGTTGTGAATTCTGTGGCAGAGCTCTCTCCTGTGGTCACAAGTGGTACTTCGGCTGATTCTCTCTGGGAGCTTCCGTTTGTGGAGGAAACTGGTACTGCTGCTTCTGAGTTTCCTCCCTCAGGTGATCTGGTGAGGTCGTTAGGTGCTTCTCTACTTAACCCCACCTAATGCTTTGATTCATGCTTCCTGTCAATGTTCCAGTGTTGGACTTGTGTTTCTCTGGATCATTCCTGTGGCATGCTGCTCTGCATAGCTAAGTGCTTCATTACTATTTGTTGCTATTTTTTCTGTCCAGCTTGTCTATTTGTTTTGCTGGAAGCTCTGGGACGCAATGGGTGTACCTCCGTGCCGTTAGTTCGGTACGGAGGGTCTTTTTGCCCCTTTGCGTGGTTTTCTTTAGGGTTTTGTGTAGACCGCAAAGTTATCTTTCCTATCCTCGTTCTGTCTAGAATATCGGGCCTCACTTTGCTGAATCTATTTCATCCCTACGTTTGTCTTTTCATCTTACTCACAGTCATTATATGTGGGGGGCTGCCTTTTCCTTTGGGGTATTTCTCTGAGGCAAGGTAGGCTTATTTTTTCTATCTTCAGGCTAGTTAGTTTCTCAAGAAATCCAACACATCAGTCTTTCACAAATAACAAGAAAAAGACCAAAAACACAATATTTGCCATAATAGAATTATCATAATTTTTATTAATAATTAAAAAGTAAAACAAAAATAAGTAAATAAGAAGAACAATTCTCCCAGATAGCGGAACGGATTTTATAACATGGCCACAAAACAAAAAACACACCTGAGAATATCTTGGGCTCACTGCAAAAGACAGCCTGTGTAATTAAATAAACCTGTCAGCTGGACACCAGAATCTCACATGCGTCCTGCTTAACAATGACAGGAGGTGTTATATACCCTGAATGCTGCATCTGATATTGTCTCCGCCCGAAGCATATGACTCACACTTACGCTGCCCCAAAGTAAACACCTAAATCAATACAAAAAACACGCTGACCAAAGTGAGCAACACATGACTTACATGGTGTATTGCAGAGCCCGTTTCCGTTCCTTTACCCCGACGCGCATCCCCCTGAGGAAGTGTTACGAAACGCGCGTCGGGGTAAAGGAACGGAAACTGCGCAACAATTACTGGGGTCCAATTTCTCCTGTTACCCTTGTGAAAATAAAAAAAGTTTGCTAAAACATTTTTGAGGAAAGAAAAATGATTTTTTTATTTTCACGGCTCTGGGTTGTAAACGTCTGTGAAGCACTTGGGGGTTCAAAGTGCTCACCACATGTCTAGATAAGTTCCTTGGGGGGTCTAGTTTCTAAAATGGTGTCACTTGTGGGGGGTTTCTACTGTTTAGGCACACCAGGGGCTCTGCAAACGCAACGTGACGCCCGCAGACCATTTCATCAAAGTCTGCATTTCAAAAGTCACTACTTCTCTTCTGAGCCCCGACGTGTGCCCAAACAGTGGTTTACCTCCACACATGGGGTATCAGCGTACTCAGGAGAAACTGGACAACAACTTTTGGGGTCCAATTTCTCCTGTAACCCTTGGAAAATAAAAAATTCTGGGCTAAATAATTATTTTTGAGGAAAGAAAACGTATTTATTATTTTTACAGCTCTGTATTATAAACTTCTGTGAAGCACTTGGGGGTTCAAAGTGCTCACCACACATCTAGATAAGTTCCTTGGGGGGTCTAGTTTCTAAAATGGGGTCACTTGTGGGGGGTTTCTACTGTTTAGGCACACCAGGGGCTCTGCAAACGCAACGTGACGCCCGCAGACCATTCCATCAAAGTCTGCATTTCAAAAGTCACTACTTCCCTTCTGAGCCCCGACGTGTGCCCAAACAGTGGTTTACCCCCACATATGGGGTATCAGCGTACTCAGGAGAAACTGGACAACAACTTTTGGGGTGAAATTTCTCCTGTTACCCTTGGGAAAATAAAAAATTGCAGGCTAAAAGATCATTTTTGAGAAAATATTTTTTTTTTTCATGGCTCTGTGTTATAAACTTCTGTGAAGCACTTGCGGGTTCAAAGTCCTCACCACACATCTAGATAAGTTCCTTTCGGGGTCTAGTTTCCAAAATGGGGTCACTTGTGGGGGGTTTCTACTGTTTAGCCACATCAGGGGCTCTGCAAACGCAACGTGATGCCCACAGAGCATTCCATCAAAGTCTGCATTTCAAAACGTCACTACTTCACTTCCGAGCCCCGGCATGTGCCCAAACAGTGGTTTACCACCACATATGGGGTATCAGCGTACTCAGGAGAAACTGGACAACAACTTTTGGGGTGAAATTTCTCCTGTTACCCTTGGGAAAACAAAAAATTGCAGGCTAAAAGATCATTTTTGAGAAAATAATTTTTATTTTTTATTTTCATGGCTCTGCGTTATAAACTTCTGTGAAGCACTTGGGGGTTTAAAGTGCTCAATATGCATCTAGATAAGTTCCTTGGGGGGTCTAGTTTCCAAAATGGGGTCACTTGTGGGGGATCTCCAATGTTTAGGCATACAAGGGCTCTCCAAACGTGACATGTTGTCCGCTAATGATTGGAGCTAATTTTCCATTTAAAAAGCCAAATGGCATGCCTTCCCTTCCGAGCCCTGCCGTGCGCCCAAACAGTGGTTTACCCCCACATATGGGGTATCAGCGTACTCAGGACAAACTGGACAAGAACATTTGGGGTCCAATTTCTCCTATTACCCTTGGCAAAATAGGAAATTCCAGGCTAAAAAATCATTTTTGAGGAAAGAAAAAATATTTTTTTATTTTCATGGCTCTGCGTTATAAACTTCTGTGAAGCACCTGGGGGTTTAAAGTGCTCAATATGCATCTAGATAAGTTCCTTGGGGGGTCTAGTTTCTAAAATGGGGTCACTTGTGGAGGGTTTCTACTGTTTAGGCACACCAGGGGCTCTGCAAACGCAACGTGACGCCCGCAGACCATTTCATCAAAGTCTGCATTTCAAAAGTCACTACTTCTCTTCTGAGCCCCGACGTGTGCCCAAACAGTGGTTTACCTCCACACATGGGGTATCAGCGTACTCAGGAGAAACTGGACAACAACTTTTGGGGTCCAATTTCTCCTGTAACCCTTGGAAAATAAAAAATTCTGGGCTAAATAATTATTTTTGAGGAAAGAAAACGTATTTATTATTTTTACAGCTCTGTATTATAAACTTCTGTGAAGCACTTGGGGGTTCAAAGTGCTCACCACACATCTAGATAAGTTCCTTGGGGGGTCTAGTTTCTAAAATGGGGTCACTTGTGGGGGGTTTCTACTGTTTAGGCACACCAGGGGCTCTGCAAACGCAACGTGACGCCCGCAGACCATTCCATCAAAGTCTGCATTTCAAAAGTCACTACTTCCCTTCTGAGCCCCGACGTGTGCCCAAACAGTGGTTTACCCCCACATATGGGGTATCAGTGTACTCAGGAGAAACTGGACAACAACTTTTGGGGTGAAATTTCTCCTGTTACCCTTGGGAAAATAAAAAATTGCAGGCTAAAAGATCATTTTTGAGAAAATATTTTTTTTTTTCATGGCTCTGTGTTATAAACTTCTGTGAAGCACTTGGGGGTTCAAAGTCCTCACCACACATCTAGATAAGTTCCTTTCGGGGTCTAGTTTCCAAAATGGGGTCACTTGTGGGGGGTTTCTACTGTTTAGCCACATCAGGGGCTCTGCAAACGCAACGTGATGCCCACAGAGCATTCCATCAAAGTCTGCATTTCAAAACGTCACTACTTCACTTCCGAGCCCCGGCATGTGCCCAAACAGTGGTTTACCACCACATATGGGGTATCAGCGTACTCAGGAGAAACTGGACAACAACTTTTGGGGTGAAATTTCTCCTGTTACCCTTGGGAAAATAAAAAATTGCAGGCTAAAAGATCATTTTTGAGAAAATAATTTTTATTTTTTATTTTCATGGCTCTGCGTTATAAACTTCTGTGAAGCACTTGGGGGTTTAAAGTGCTCAATATGCATCTAGATAAGTTCCTTGGGGGGTCTAGTTTCCAAAATGGGGTCACTTGTGGGGGATCTCCAATGTTTAGGCATACAGGGGCTCTCCAAACGTGACATGTTGTCCGCTAATGATTGGAGCTAATTTTCCATTTAAAAAGCCAAATGGCATGCCTTCCCTTCCGAGCCCTGCCGTGCGCCCAAACAGTGGTTTACCCCCACATATGGGGTATCAGCGTACTCAGGACAAACTGGACAAGAACATTTGGGGTCCAATTTCTCCTATTACCCTTGGCAAAATAGGAAATTCCAGGCTAAAAAATCATTTTTGAGGAAAGAAAAAATATTTTTTTATTTTCATGGCTCTGCGTTATAAACTTCTGTGAAGCACCTGGGGGTTTAAAGTGCTCAATATGCATCTAGATAAGTTCCTTGGGGGGTCTAGTTTCCAAAATAGGGTCACTTGTGGGGGAGCTCCAATGTTTAGGCACACAGGGGCTCTCCAAACGCGACATGGTGTCCGCTAACAATTGGAGCTAATTTTCCATTCAAAAAGTCAAATGGCGCGCCTTCCCTTCCGAGCCCTGCCGTGTGCCCAAACAGTGGTTTACCCCCACATATGAGGTATCGGCGTACTCGGGAGAAATTGCCCAACAAATTTTATGATCCATTTATCCTATTGCCCATGTGAAAATGAAAAAATTGAGGCAAAAAATTATTTTGGGTGAAAAAAACGTACTTTTTCATTTTTACAGATCAATTTGTGAAGCACTTGAGGGTTTAAAGTGCTCACTAGGCATCTAGATAAGTTCCTTGGGGGATCTAGTTTCCAAAATGGGGTCACTTGTGGGGGAGCTCCAATGTTTAGGCACACAGGGGCTCTCCAAACGCGACATGGTGTCCGCTAACGATGGAGATAATTTTTCATTCAAAAAGTCAAATGGCGCTCCTTCCCTTCCGAGCCTTACCATGTGCCCAAACAGTGGTTTACCCCCACATGTGAGGTATCGGTGTACTCAGGAGAAATTGCCCAACAAATTTTAGGATCCATTTTATCCTGTTGCCCATGTGAAAATGAAAAAATTGAGGCTAAAAGAATTTTTTTGTGAAAAAAAAGTACTTTTTCATTTTTACGGATCAATTTGTGAAGCAGCTGGGGGTTCAAAGTGCTCACTATGCATCTAGTTAAGTTCCTTGGGGCGTCTAGGTTCCAAAATGGGGTCACTTGTGGGGGAGCTCCAATTTTTAGGCACACGGGGGCTCTCCAAACGTGACATGGTGTCCGCTAAAGAGTGCAGCCAATTTTTCATTCAAAAAGTCAAATGGCGCTCCTTCCCTTCCAAGCCCTGCCGTGCGCCCAAACAGTGGTTTACCCCCACATATGAGGTATCAGTGTACTCAGGACAAATTGGACAACAACATTCATGGTTCAGTTTCTCCTTTTACCATTGGGAAAATAAAAAAATTGTTGCTAAAAGATAATTTTTGTGACTAAAAAGTTAAATGTTCATTTTTTCCTTCCATGTTGCTTCTGCTGCTGTGAAGCACCTGAAGGGTTAATAAACTTCTGGAATGTGGTTTTGAGTACCTTGAGGGGTGCATTTTTTAGAATGTTGTCACTTTTGGGTATTTTCAGCCATATAGGCCCCTCAAACTGACTTCAAATGTGAGGTGGTCCCTAAAAAAATGGTTTTGTAAATTTCGTTGTAAAAATGAGAAATCGCTGGTCAAATTTTAACCCTTATAACTTCCTAGCAAAAAAAAATTTTGTTTCCAAAATTGTGCTGATGTAAAGTATACATATGGGAAATGTTATTTATTAACTATTTTGTGTCACATAACTCTCTGGTTTAACAGAATAAAAATTCAAAATGTGAAAATTGCGAAATTTTCAAAATTTTCGCCAAATTTCCGTTTTTATCACAAATAAACGCAGAATTTATTGACCTAAATTTACCACTAACATGAAGCCCAATATGTCACGAGAAAACAATCTCAGAATCGCTAGGATCCGTTGAAGCGTTCCCGAGTTATTACCTCATAAAGGGACACTGGTCAGAATTGCAAAAAACGGCAAGGTCTTTATGGTCAAAATAGGCTGGGTCATGAAGGGGTTAACAATAATTTTGACCAGGGGTGCCCAAACTTTTACTTGCCACTGTAAAACTTTATCAGTCCTTTACTTACAAGATATATTGTCATAAAATGGTTTTCACACTTTAATAGACAGAAGGCATAACACTCTTTGCTTGTTATCTTTTTACTATTGGTCTGCCTTTAACATCATTATACTTGGAAACATTTTCTAGAATACATGAAAAATTGGCAGGCTTCCTCATATATAAAGTCAGGTTCCATAAACAACATATTCTTTGTCACATAATTAACAGGCATTAGTGTTAACTTGAAGTTCTACATTTAAACTGATTTTTATTTTTAAGCTCGATTACAAAATAAATCATTAAATCAATGAGATTTTGAATGTTTAAAAAGGTGCTATTGAAGACTTTGATTCCCATGACTGATTTTATTTTTTTTTCAAATCATCTGTGATATAACAATTGTGCATTAAACCAATTTGAATGTCTAAAATGTTAATACAATATATAAAGCATATACAAGACAAAACTTTGCAAATAAAAAAATTGAATAGTTTTGGATAAGTGCTTATCCCAATAGCTATAGAGCTTCCCAAGTAGCTGCCTCAGTAAACTGGATACCTGGAGCGCTCCCAATAATCACTGGATCTGCACCACAGCTGCATGTCTCGCGCCTGTGTGACAGTCACATCAACCATCTCTCCATGCATGTGCTGTGAATGTCACACAGCCGCGACACATACAGCTGTGGCACCACAACACCTGATTATCAGGAAGCTATTATCAGCTATTCGGGAAGCACTATAGCTATTTGTATAAGCTCTTATCTGAAGCCATTTGATCAACCCTAATCTTAATACTGTATATAATAATAATAATAATAATAATAGACAGATAGATAGATAGATAATAGATATGATAAATATTAGGTTAGGGTGCCATTAAAGAAAACTACACCTTGTTGCGGTTTGTAGGCTCTCATGAATTTGTCAATTTATATGCTAAATTACCTTCATTTTTATAGCTATACTCTATATGGCAATAATGCAGTACAAATTTTGCGTATTCAATATTTGCATCTTAGTGCTTACAGAATGCTGTTGTATTATTTTGCATGTAGATAGATGTCTAGATAGGTAGATAGTTTAAATAAAAAATGTAACAAATGCAATAATAGTAAACTATGTTTTATCCAAAACATAGCTGCAGTTACTTGCTTGTTGACAAATATTAAAAATGATGAAATACCAACAGGAACAATATATTTCATTTACTTGGTTTCCTTGTTCTGCTTCTTGCTGTAAATAATGTTTATCTTAATTTTCTTGTATAGAAAACAAAATATTTCATCCTTGGCTACCTTTACTTCCAACTTTTGAACTATTGAAACACTTGTGACACCTCATTAGACAGAATAATTGTGACAGGGGTGTGACCTTGTACCCCCAAGCAGTCTCCCATTCTCTGGTATGAATGACTAAGTGGGTCAGTCCCAAAAGATTGGAAACCATTCATTCTCATTAGGCAGCTAGTTTCAGAACTTTAGAAATATGTATAGTTCTTGCAATTCACTAAGTTTATATAAAAAATGTTTTCCAAATAGCAAATGTTAACAAGCTCTGACTTATTTTACTTTAACTGTGATAGATAGATATTAGATACTGTATATGAAAGACTAGATGGTGGCCCAATTCTAAAGCATCGGGTATTCTAGAATATGCATGTCCACATAGTATATTGCACAGCCCATGTAGTATATTGGCCAGCCAAGTAGTATATTGCCCAACAACGTAGTATATTGCCTAGCCACGTAGTATATTGCCCAGCTACGTAGTATATTGCCCAGTGACGTAGTATATTGCCCAGCCACGTAGTATATTGCCCAGTCATGTAGCATATTGCTCAGATAGTATATTGCCCAGTCACGTAGTATATTGCCCAGTCACGTATTATATTGCCCAGTCACGTAGTATATTGCCCAGCTACGTAGTATATTGCCCAGCCACGTATGTAACAGGTTAAGAAATAAAAAATAAACATATACTCACCTTCCGAGGGCCCCTTGTACTGCTGTTGCCTGTGTCCGGTGCACGTGGCAGCTTCCGGTCCCAGGGTTGGTATGAGCACAGGACATGTGATGACGTCGTGGTCACATGACCGTGACGTCATGGCAGGTCCTTCTCGCATACCATCCTTAGCATCGGAACCTGCCGCTTGCACTGCCGAGAACAGGACGCGACGTTGGAGGGTGAGAATAACCTTTTTTTTATTATTCTTATTTGTAACATTAGATCTTTTTACTATTGATGCTGCATATGCAGCATCAATAGTAAAAAGTTGGTCACACAGGGTTAATAGCTGCGTAACTGGAGTGCGTTACACCGCGCTCTGGTAATGCTGCCATTAACCCTGTGTGAGGGCTGACTGGATGACTGGAGGGGAGTATGGAGAGGGCACTGACTGCGAGGAGGAAAGAGCGGCCATATTGCCCCCAGACTGTGCCCGTCACTGATTGGTCGTGGCAATGGTCGTGGGCGTTTTGCCACAACCAATCAGCGACTTGGATTCCATGACAGACAGAGGCTGTGACCAATCAATATCTGTGATAGACAGACAGACAGAAAGACAGACAGACAGACAGAAGTGACCCTTAGACAATTATGTAGTAGATAGCTAGATGATAGCTAGATAGATAGATAGATAGATAGATGCCAAAATGTCAAATACAGGACAAAAAGTGGACAATATCCCAATTTTGGAATATACGCAAGTGGATACTTTGGTGGATATCAAGAGGTTTACATCCACTCTAAGAGTGGTGCTACTACATTTTTGCTTTTAGATAAGTTAGTGATGAGCAAATCTCTTGAGATTTGAATTCAGCAAATTAGTCAAATTTGATATGGAAATTCAATTTACATTACATTTTTAATGCAAATCATTATGTTCTATCGTCTCTGTAGAGCTGAGATCATAATAAGCATAGGGTGTAAAAAAATTATTAATACCTCGCTGCCAATTTCTGGTATTCTGCTCATTCTGTCCTCTTATCCCCCACTTCTTTCAGTGTGGGAGACATTCTCTTTGACCATCTTCAATCTGCACCTGGGCTTTTGGAGCCAGGTAGTCCTCTGAAGTCATGGTGCAGAATGAAAATGATCAAAAAGAACATCTCATGCCTGACAAAGGAGGAAGGAAGAGGTCAGATGGAGCAGATAACCTGATGGTGGGCAATAAAGGCTAGTGAAGAGGCACTCAGCAAGGTCCTCTACAATACTGCAAAATAGCATTTGGCTGGGTACCATTTTGCCCAATTTGCACAAAGGAAATTGCAAAAAATGCTATTCATATTCAGAAGAACATAGTAACATAGTAACATAGTTAGTAAGGCCGAAAAAAGACATTTGTCCATCCAGTAGAGTTGAGCGACCTTGACCTTTTTAGAGTCGAGCCGGGTTTTGCGAAACCCGACTATGTCCAAAGTCGGGTCGAGTGAAATCGGCTGATTATGACGTAAAGTCGGGATCGACCGAAACACGAAACCCAATGCAAGTCAATGGGGCAGCATAGTCGGCAGTGAGTGGGGGCCAGGAAAACACCTAGAGTGCCCATTTTAATGTCAAAACCATCCATTCTTCTTAATGAAGCTTGTCAAGCGTAATTTACCTTATAATAATTGGAAGGCATTTGAAATTGGGGGTCATTTGGCTAAAGTTGTGGGGGGTAGGGCTGGTTCAAGTAATTAGTGGGCCCAGGAAATCTGGACCACGTCACGGCAGTGGAGCAGGGAGAGGTAAGTATTTCAACTTTGCAAGTGCTGTGAACCTGAGCAAGCAGGGGGGGCCCACTCGTTGGCATTGGCACTGGCACAGGGCCCCTCAAAGTACAGCGGTGTGTTTGCACGGCGGGGGCGCCTCCCACCGGCAGCAACACTTTTGCGTACTATGAGAGGCCCTGTGCCAGTGACGTCGCCAACTAGTATTCCTCCCCCCACCTGATGAAGGAACCTGCACTTTCATCTGCACCTTCCTCTTTGTCCCCGTGTAAGGTGGTATGGTATGCGGGAAGAGCAACCTGACTTTCAGCAGGGTCACAATGTTGTTGTGTAGCGTGCACGGGGAATGTTGCGTTATGGGTCAATGTACCAGCAGACTCATCTATCACTGGCTGGGCAATGGGCACGATGAAGTGGAAACACAGATATAGGCCCAAAGAAGAAAGTGGGCTAAATGCAGTTCAAAATTGGTAACACAGGAATAACCAGGGGGCATTGCAGTGGAGGACAACTGGAATGAGAGGCTGACACAGAGAGTAGGGCCAAATCAGTAAGTAGTCGAAATGCAGTTCAAAATTGGCAACCGTAGTAAACAGGCGGCACAGCTTTGTTCAGTGGAGGAGAACAGCAAGGAGTGGCAGACACCGATAGTAGGCCCCAACCCAACTAGTAGGCCAAATGCAGTCTAACATTAACAACTACTTAACGAGAGGCTGAAAATGGTATTTCAGGACAGGAAACCAGGAGAACAGCAAGGAGTGGCAGACACCGATAGTAGGCCCCAAACCAACTAGTACGCCAAATGCAGTTGTTCCATTTAACCACAATTTAATGAGAGCCTGAAGATAGAAGCTCAGGAAAGGCAACCTGGGGAACACCTTGGAGTGTAACACACCATCTCTCTCCACCCCATACCCATTTTGTAGGCCTAATGCTGTGTACTTTTCTACAACTACTAAACGAGAGTCGGAAGACCGAAGCAATGGCAAGGAAACCTGGGGAACACCTTGGAGTGTAACACACCATCTCTCTCCACCCCATACCCAATTTGTAGGCCTAATGCAGCCTACTTTCCGACACCTACTAAACGAGAGCATGAAGATCGAAGCTCAGGAAAGGCAACCTGGGGAACACCTTGGAGTGTAACACACCATCTCTCTCCACCCCATACCCATTTTTTAGGCCTAATGCAGTGTACTTTTCTACAACTACTAAACGAGAGTCGGAAGACCGAAGCAATGGCAAGGAAACCTGGGGAACACCTTGGAGTGTAACACACCATCTCTCTCCACCCCATTCCCCATTTTTTAGGCCTAATGCAGCCTACTTTCCGACACCTACTAAACGAGAGCATGAAGATCGAAGCTCAGGAAAGGCAACCTGGGGAACACCTTGGAGTGTAACACACCATCTCTCTCCACCCCATACCCATTTTGTAGGCCTAATGCTGTGTACTTTTCTACAACTACTAAACGAGAGTCGGAAGACCGAAGCAATGGCAAGGAAACCTGGGGAACACCTTGGAGTGTAACACACCATCTCTCTCCACCCCATACCCAATTTGTAGGCCTAATGCAGCCTACTTTCCGACACCTACTAAACGAGAGCATGAAGATCGAAGCTCAGGAAAGGCAACCTGGGGAACACCTTGGAGTGTAACACACCATCTCTCTCCACCCCATACCCATTTTGTAGGCCTAATGCTGTGTACTTTTCTACAACTACTAAACGAGAGTCGGAAGACCGAAGCAATGGCAAGGAAACCTGGGGAACACCTTGGAGTGTAACACACCATCTCTCTCCACCCCATACCCAATTTGTAGGCCTAATGCAGCCTACTTTCCGACACCTACTAAACGAGAGCATGAAGATCGAAGCTCAGGAAAGGCAACCTGGTGAAAACCTTGGAGTGTAACACAACCTGTCTCTACACCCCATACCAAATTTGTAGGCCTAATGCAGCGTAGTTTCCACCAACTACTAAACGAGAGCCGGAAGATCGAAGCTCATGAAAGGCAACCCGGGGAACACCTTGGAGTGTAACACAACCTCTCTCTACACCACGAAAGGGCTGATTCTTAGGAAGGAAGGCTGTTGTAAATAAGCATTGCGCGTCCGAGGGTGATTATATTCTTATTCGGTATCTACTCACCCTCGGACGCGCCATGCTTCTTGATTTGTAATTAATGTTTATTTGCAATGTGCTTTTGACTTACTCAATTATTTTTTTAATTATTGATTTTATTAAATTAATAGTTTAACATCTTATTGGAAATAATTTAAAGGAGACGCGACAGGACAACACTCGGTGGATGCCATATCTGTGTTAACAACTCCAAAAAACTTTCAGTTAACTTCTTGCAGGAGAAAGAAATTGTAGCTGTTGGACCTTTGTAGTACAGTTCCAGATATTTGTTGTGTGTTTGTTTTGATTGTTAAAATGTCTGCATTTGAGATCTCAACACGATCTTATTTTTTATAATCAAATTAATTTTTTAAATATTTTATTAGGTTGGTTCAAGGGGTACACGGGCCGCAGTAGACAGGTCAGTGGAGGCCTAGTGGAAGGAGGGACCGCAGATGCGCCACTGTTTCACCCATACACAATTAGTAGGCCTAATGCAGCGTAGTTTCCAACAGCTACTAAACGAGAGCCGGAAGATCGAAGCTCAGGAAAGGCAACCTGGGGAACACCTTGGAGTGTAACACAACCTCTCTCTACACCACGGAAGGGCTGATTCTTAGGAAGGAAGGCTGTTGTAAATAAGCATTGCGCGTCCGAGGGTGATTATATTCTTATTCGGTATCTACTCACCCTCGGACGCGCCATGCTTCTTGATTTGTAATTAATGTTTATTTGCAATGTGCTTTTGACTTACTCAATTATTTTTTTAATTATTGATTTTATTAAATTAATAGTTTAACATCTTATTGGAAATAATTTAAAGGAGACGCGACAGGACAACACTCGGTGGATGCCATATCTGTGTTAACAACTCCAAAAAACTTTCAGTTAACTTCTTGCAGGAGAAAGAAATTGTAGCTGTTGGACCTTTGTAGTACAGTTCCAGATATTTGTTGTGTGTTTGTTTTGATTGTTAAAATGTCTGCATTTGAGATCTCAACACGATCTTATTTTTTATAATCAAATTAATTTTTTAAATATTTTATTAGGTTGGTTCAAGGGGTACACGGGCCGCAGTAGACAGGTCAGTGGAGGCCTAGTGGAAGGAGGGACCGCAGATGCGCCACTATTTCACCCATACACAATTAGTAGGCCTAATGCAGCGTAGTTTCCAACAGCTACTAAACGAGAGCCGGAAGATCGAAGCTCAGGAAAGGCAACCTGGGGAACACCTTGGAGTGTAACACAACCTCTCTCTACACCACGGAAGGGCTGATTCTTAGGAAGGAAGGCTGTTGTAAATAAGCATTGCGCGTCCGAGGGTGATTATATTCTTATTCGGTATCTACTCACCCTCGGACGCGCCATGCTTCTTGATTTGTAATTAATGTTTATTTGCAATGTGCTTTTGACTTACTCAATTATTTTTTTAATTATTGATTTTATTAAATTAATAGTTTAACATCTTATTGGAAATAATTTAAAGGAGACGCGACAGGACAACACTCGGTGGATGCCATATCTGTGTTAACAACTCCAAAAAACTTTCAGTTAACTTCTTGCAGGAGAAAGAAATTGTAGCTGTTGGACCTTTGTAGTACAGTTCCAGATATTTGTTGTGTGTTTGTTTTGATTGTTAAAATGTCTGCATTTGAGATCTCAACACGATCTTATTTTTTATAATCAAATTAATTTTTTTTATATTTAATGATGTTGGTTCAAGGGGTACACGGGCAGCAATAGACAGGTCAGTGGAGGCCTAGTGGAAGGAGTGACGGCAGACAGGCATCAAAGGCCTAACATTGGGCTGGCTGTAGGCAAGTTAAAATTGGTTCCAGGGGAACACGGCCATCAGTGGCCTGGTCAGTGTAGTTGTAGTTGAAAGAACGGGACGCAGACAGGCTTCGAAGGCCTAACATAATAACATAGGGCTGGCTGTAGGCAAGTTAAAATTGGTTCCAAGGGAACACGGCCATCAGTGGCCTGGTCAGTGTAGTTGTAGTTGAAAGAACGGGACGCAGACAGGCTTCGAAGGCCTAACATAACAAACTTGGGCTGGCTGTAGGCACTTTTAAATTTGTTCCAGGGGTACATGGGCAGCAGTGTATGGTCAGTGGAAGTCTAGTGGAAGGAGTGACCGCAGACAGGCTTCCAAGGCCTAACATAACAAACTTGGGCTGGCTGTAGGCACTTTTAAATTGGTTCCAGGGGTACACGGGCAGCAGTGGTCTGGTCAGTGGAAGTCTAGTGGAAGGAGTGACCGCAGACAGGCTTCCAAGGCCTAACATAACAAACTTGGGCTGGCTGTAGGCACTTTTAAATTGGTTCCAGGGGTACACGGGCAGCAGTGGTCTGGTCTGTGGAAGTCTAGTGGAAGGAGTGACGGCAGACAGGCTTCGAAGGCCTAACATAACAAACTTGGGCTGGCTGTAGGCACTTTTAAATTGGTTCCAGGGGTACACGGGCAGCAGTGGTCTGGTCAGTGGAAGTCTAGTGGAAGGAGTGACCGCAGACAGGCTTCCAAGGCCTAACATAACAAACTTGGGCTGGCTGTAGGCACTTTTAAATTGGTTCCAGGGGTACACGGGCAGCAGTGGTCTGGTCAGTGGAAGTCTAGTGGAAGGAGTGACCGCAGACAGGCTTCCAAGGCCTAACATAACAAACTTGGGCTGGCTGTAGGCACTTTTAAATTGGTTCCAGGGGTACACGGGCAGCAGTGGTCTGGTCTGTGGAAGTCTAGTGGAAGGAGTGACCGCAGACAGGCTTCGAAGGCCTAACATAACAAACTTGGGCTGGCTGTAGGCACTTTTAAATTGGTTCCAGGGGTACACGGGCAGCAGTGGTCTGGTCAGTGGAAGTCTAGTGGAAGGAGTGACCGCAGACAGGCTTCCAAGGCCTAACATAACAAACTTGGGCTGGCTGTAGGCACTTTTAAATTGGTTCCAGGGGTACACGGGCAGCAGTGGTCTGGTCTGTGGAAGTCTAGTGGAAGGAGTGACCGCAGACAGGCTTCCAAGGCCTAACATAACAAACTTGGGCTGGCTGTAGGCACTTTTAAATTGGTTCCAGGGGTACACGGGCAGCAGTGGTCTGGTCAGTGGAAGTCTAGTGGAAGGAGTGACCGCAGACAGGCTTCCAAGGCCTAACATAACAAACTTGGGCTGGCTGTAGGCACTTTTAAATTGGTTCCAGGGGTACACGGGCAGCAGTGGTCTGGTCTGTGGAAGTCTAGTGGAAGGAGTGACCGCAGACAGGCTTCGAAGGCCTAACATAACAAACTTGGGCTGGCTGTAGGCACTTTTAAATTGGTTGCAGGGGTACACGGGCAGCAGTGGTCTGGTCAGTGGAAGTCTAGTGGAAGGAGTGACCGCAGACAGGCTTCGAAGGCCTAACATAACAAAATTGGGCTGGCTGTAGGCACTTTAAATTGGTTCCAGGGGTACATGGGCAGCAGTGTATGGTCAGTGGAAGTCTAGTGGAAGGAGTGACGGCAGACAGTCTTCGAAGGCCTAACATAACAAAATTGGGCTGACTGTAGGCACTTTTAAATTGGTTCCAGGGTAACACGGCCAGCAGTGGCCTGGTCAGTGTAGTAGTTGTAGAAAGAAGGGACCGCAGACAGGCTTCGAAGGCCTAACATAACAAAAATGTCAAAACAATGGTATTGTCAGTGCCAGGCATTGAAGGATGTCAGCGCCTAGACTACACATTGGTGAAGCTGTGAGAGATAATTTTGCTAGTGGTAGAGCACTGTTTGAGCTGGGGGGGGGAACTGTCTTGTGGCCGGCGGTACAGGCACAGGGCCCCTCATATTACAACGGTGTGTCTGACGTTGGGTGCGCACCACCACCGCCAGAGACACTTTATTGTACTATGAGGGACCCAGTGGCAGTGCCGTCGACCAAAAGCGGCCACACCCACCTCTTCAGACAAACAGCACTCTCAAGGGTCCAAGCGCAAAGTGGCGATAGCACGGCCCCGTGTGGGGAGTTTGGCCATTTCGTGAGGTGGAAACATGTCGTATGCTGGACAATCAGGTGAAGAAAATTACGAGATTGGAAAAGTCATTCAGAATAGTCCACAGGCAAGACCTTTTCATAGGAAAGCTAGGTGTCAGCCGGGCAGGGTGGGGCAAAAGATTTTGAAATCCAGTTGTGGTTCATTTTAATGAAGGTTAGATCATCTACATTTTGGGTAGCCAGACGAGTCCTTTTTTCTGTTAGTATTGAACCTGCAGCACTGAATACTCTTTCTGATAGGACACTAGCTGCCGGGCAAGCAAGCTCCTGCAATGCATATTCTGCCAATTCTGGCCAGGTGTCTAATTTGGATGCCCAGTAATCAAATGGGAATGACGGTTGAGGGAGAACGTCGATAAGGGATGAAAAATAGTTTGTAACCATACTGGACAAATGTTGTCTCCTGTCACTTTGAATTGATGCTGCAGTACCTGTCCTGTCTGCGGTCATAGAAAAATCACTCCACAACCTGGTCAGAAAACCCCTCTGGCCAACGCCACTTCTGATTTCTGCCCCTCTAACACCTCTGGTCTGCTGGCCCCTGGAGCTCGTGTGAGAACGATCACGGGCGCTGTGTGCAGGGAATGCCAGAAGCAAACGGTCAACAAGAGTTGATTGTTTTGTTGCTAATATTAGTTCCAAGTTCTCATGTGGCATAATATTTTGCAATTTGCCTTTATAGCGAGGATCAAGGAGGCAGGCCAACCAGTAATCGTCATCGTTCATCATTTTTGTAATGCGTGTGTCCCTTTTGAGGATACGCAAGGCATAATCCGCCATGTGGGCCAAAGTTCCCGTTGTCAAATCTGCGGTTGTGCTTGGTTGAGGGGCAGTTGCAGGCAAATCTACGTCACTTGTGTCCCTCAAAAAACCAGAACCCGGCCTTGCCACGCCACCAATTTCCCGTGCCCCCGGGAAAGCTTCCTCATTAAAAATATACTCATCCCCATCATCCTCCTCATCCTCCACCTCCTCTTCGCCCGGTACCTCGTCATGTACACTGCCCTGACCAGACAATCGCTGACTGTCATCAAGGCTTTCCTCTTCCTCTGGTGCAGACGCCTGATCCTTTATGTGCGTCAAACTTTGCATCAGCAGACGCATTAGGGGGATGCTCATGCTTATTATGGCGTTGTCTGCACTAACCAGCCGTGTGCATTCCTCAAAACACTGAAGGACTTGACACATGTCTTGAATCTTCGACCACTGCACACCTGACAACTCCATGTCTGCCATCCTACTGCCTGCCCGTGTATGTGTATCCTCCCACAAAAACATAACAGCCCGCCTCTGTTCGCACAGTCTCTGAAGCATGTGCAGTGTTGAGTTCCACCTTGTTGCAACGTCTATGATTAGGCGATGCTGGGGAAGGTTCAAAGAACGCTGATAGGTCTGCATACGGCTGGAGTGTACAGGCGAACGGCGGATATGTGCGCAAAGTACACGCACTTTGAGGAGCAGGTCGGATAACCCCGGATAACTTTTCAGGAAGCACTGCACCACCAGGTTTAAGGTGTGAGCCAGGCAAGGAATGTGTTTCAGTTGGGAAAGGGAGATGGCAGCCATGAAATTCCTTCCGTTATCACTCACTACCTTGCCTGCCTCAAGATCTACAGTGCCCAGCCACGACTGCGTTTCTTGCTGCAAGAACTCGGACAGAACTTCCGCGGTGTGTCTATTGTCGCCCAAACACTTCATAGCCAATACAGCCTGCTGACGTATGCCAGTAGCTGCCCCATAATGGGAGACCTGGTGTGCAACAGTGGCAGGTGCGGATGGAGTGTTTGTGCGACTGCGGTCTGTGGACGAGCTCTTGCTTCTGCAGGAGGACGAGGAGGAGGAGGAGGAGGAGGGGGTGCGAACGGCTACAGACAACTGTTTACTAGACCGTGGGCTAGGCAGAACTGTCCCAAACTTGCTGTCCCCTGTGGACCCTGAATCCACCACATTTACCCAGTGTGCCGTGATGGACACGTAACGTCCCTGGCCATGCCTACTGGTCCATGCATCTGTTGTCAGGTGCACCTTTGTGCTCACAGATTGCCTGAGTGCATGGACGATGCCCTCTTTAACATGCTGGTGGAGGGCTGGGATGGCTTTTCTGGAAAAAAGTGTCGACTGGGTAGCTCGTAGCGTGGTACAGCGTAGTCCATCAGGTCTTTGAAAGCTTCGCTTTCAACTAACCGGTAGGGCATCATCTCTAACGAGATTAGTCTAGCTATGTGGGCGTTCAAACCCTGTGTACGCGGATGCGAGGCTAAGTATTTCCTTTTTCTAACCATAGTCTCATGTAGGGTGAGCTGGACTGGAGAGCTGGAGATCGTGGAACTAGCGGGGGTGCCGGTGGACATGGCAGACTGAGAGACGGTGGGAGATGGTATTGTTGCCGCCGGTGCCCTAGATGCAGTGTTTCCTACTACGAAACTGGTGATTCCCTGACCCTGACTGCTTTGGCCTGGCAAAGATACCTGCACAGATACAGCAGGTGGTGCGCTAAATGGTGGTCCTACACTGCCGGAAGGGATGTTGCGTTGATGACTAGCTTCATTGGCCGAGGGTGCAACAACCTTAAGGGACGTTTGGTAGTTAGTCCAAGCTTTCAAATGCATGGTGGTTAAATGTCTATGCATGCAACTAGTATTGAGACTTTTCAGATTCTGACCTCTGCTTAAGGAAGTAGAACATTTTTGACAGATGACTTTGCGCTGATCAATTGGATGTTGTTTAAAAAAATGCCAGACTGCACTCTTTCTAGCATCGGATACCTTTTCAGGCATTGCAGACTGAGCTTTAACCGGATGGCCACGCTGTCCTCCACCAGGTTTTGGCTTTGCCACGCGTTTTGGGCAAGATACGGGCCCGGCAGATGGAACCTGTGGCGATGTTGATGCCTGCTGCGGCCCCTCCTCCTCCTCTGCTTCAGAACTGCTGCCGCCTGCACCCTGTTCCCCCAATGGCTGCCAATCGGGGTCAAGAACTTGGGTCATCTAATAACTCTTCTTGTACCTCCTGCGCAACTTCGTCTGTGTCACCGTGTCGTTCGGTGGTATAGCGTTCGTGATGGGGCAACATAGTCTCATCAGGGTCTGATTCTTGATCAGCACCCTGCGAGGGCAATGTTGTGGTCTGAGTCAAAGGACCAGCATAGTAGTCTGGCTGTGGCTGTGCGTCAGTGCACTCCATGTCAGATTCAATTTGTAATGGGCATGGACTGTTAACTGCTTCACTTTCTAAGCCAGGGACGGTATGTGTAAAGAGCTCCATGGAGTAACCCGTTGTGTCGCCTGCTGCATTCTTCTCTGTTGTTGTTTTTGCTGAAGAGGACAAGGAAGTGACTTGTCCCTGACCGTGAACATCCACTAACGACGCGCTGCTTTTACTTTTACCAGTTTCACGAGAGGAGGCAAAAGAGCTAGAGGCTGAGTCAGCAAGATAAGCCAAAACTTGCTCTTGCTGCTCCGGCTTTAAAAGCGGTTTTCCTAATCCCAGAAAAGGGAGCGTTCGAGGCCTTGTGTAGCCGGACGACGAACCTGGCTCCACAGCTCCAGACTTAGGTGCAATATTTTTTTCCCCACGACCACCTGATGCTCCACCACTACCACTACCCTCATTACCAGCTGACAATGAACGCCCCCGGCCACGACCTCTTCCACTAGACTTCCTCATTGTTTTAAAAACGTAACCAAACTAACGTTATTTGTTGCAGTCACACAACTTACACGGTGAGCTATAACTTCAGTATGATTTAGCTACCCCTTTACAGGTTGGTGAGACCACAGCGAAAATCAGGCCCAATGTTACACACTCTTTTTTTGGTGGCTGCAAATTAGAGAGATGCCCCACACGCAGGACTGTCACTGAAGCACAAATGTTAATATTAATGTCACACTATTATTTTTTTTTTATTTTTATTTTTTTCAGGAACACTTTAGAAACCCCCAAAAAAAAAAAAATTAGATTTTTGCAGGGAGGATTTAGAAAACAAATGTAACAAACTATATGCTTTCTATGGGCCACTGAGTGAGAGATGACGCACACAGGAATCAGGAGTGGCACACAAGCCCAGAGGCCAATATTTTTCTACCAATGATTGATGGAGTTATTTTCTCTGGTAGATTTTGGAACCCAAATCAAGGAAAAAAAATATAGGCTTTCTATGGACCACAATTGGAGAGAGAGAGAGAGAGAGAGAGAGAGAGAGAGATGGCACACCCAGGAGTCAAGACTGGCACACAAGCAGAAAGGCCAATATTAATCTCCCATTTTTTGGGGGGGTTTTTTTTTTTTTTTTTTTTTTTTTTTTTTTTCAGGGAGACTTTAGAAAAAAAATAATAAAAAAAATATGATTTTATCAGGAAGAATTTAGAAACCAAATAAAATAAAATTATTTTTTCAGGGAGAATTTATAAAACAAATAAAAACAAAAATAGGCGTTCTATGGCCCACTGACAGAGATGACGCACACAGGAGTCAGGAGTGGCACACAAGCCCAGAGGCCAATATTTTTCTACCAATGATTGATGTAGTTATTTTCTCTGGTAGATTTTGGAACCCAAATCAAGGAAAAAAAATATAGGCTTTCTATGGACCACAATTGGAGAGAGAGAGAGAGAGAGAGAGAGGGCACACCCAGGAGTCAAGACTGGCACACAAGCAGAAAGGCCAATATTAATCTCCCACTGTTTTTTTTGTTTGTTTGTTTTTTTTTTTTTTCAGGGAGACTTTAGAAAAAAAAAAAATAAAAAAAATATGATTTTATCAGGAAGAATTTAGAAACCAAATAAAATAAAATGATTTTTTCAGGGAGAATTTATAAAACAAATAAAAACAAAAATAGGCGTTCTATGGCCCACTGACTGAGAGATGACGCGCACAGGAGTCAGGAGTGGCACACAAGCCCAGAGGCCAATATTTTTCTACCAATGATTGATGTAGTTATTTTCTCTGGTAGATTTTGGAACCCAAATCAAGGAAAAAAAATATAGGCTTTCTATGGACCACAATTGGAGAGAGAGAGAGAGAGAGAGAGAGAGATGGCACACCCAGGAGTCAAGACTGGCACACAAGCAGAAAGGCCAATATTAATCTCCCACTGTTTTTTTTGTTTGTTTTTTTTTTTTTTTTTTCAGGGAGACTTTAGAAAAAAAAATAATAAAAAAAATATGATTTTATCAGGAAGAATTTAGAAACCAAATAAAATAAAATGATTTTTTCAGGGAGAATTTATAAAAAAAATAAAAACAAAAATAGGCGTTCTATGGCCCACTGACTGAGAGATGACGCACACAGGAGTCAGGAGTGGCACACAAGCCCAGAGGCCAATATTTTTCTACCAATGATTGATGTAGTTATTTTCTCTGGTAGATTTTGGAACCCAAATCAAGGAAAAAAAATATAGGCTTTCTATGGACCACAATTGGAGAGAGAGAGAGAGAGAGAGAGAGAGATGGCACACCCAGGAGTCAAGACTGGCACACAAGCAGAAAGGCCAATATTAATCTCCCACTGTTTTTTTTGTTTGTTTTTTTTTTTTTTTTTTCAGGGAGACTTTAGAAAAAAAAATAATAAAAAAAATATGATTTTATCAGGAAGAATTTAGAAACCAAATAAAATAAAATGATTTTTTCAGGGAGAATTTATAAAACAAACAAAAACAAAAATAGGCGTTCTATGGCCCACTGACTGAGAGATGACGCACACAGGAGTCAGGAGTGGCACACAAGCCCAGAGGCCAAAATTTTTCTACCAATGATTGATGTAGTTATTTTCTCTGGTAGATTTTAGAACCCAAATCAAGGAAAAAAAATATAGGCTTTCTATGGACCACAATTGGAGAGAGAGAGAGAGAGAGAGAGAGAGAGATGGCACACCCAGGAGTCAAGACTGGCACACAAGCAGAAAGGCCAATATTAATCTCCCACTGTTTTTTTTGGTTGTTTTTTTTTTTTTTTTTCAGGGAGACTTTAGAAAAAAAAATAATAAAAAAAATATGATTTTATCAGGAAGAATTTAGAAACCAAATAAAATAAAATGATTTTTTCAGGGAGAATTTATAAAACAAATAAAAACAAAAATAGGCGTTCTATGGCCCACTGACTGAGAGATGACGCACACAGGAGTCAGGAGTGGCACACAAGCCCAGAGGCCAATATTTTTCTACCAATGATTGATGTAGTTATTTTCTCTGGTAGATTTTGGAACCCAAATCAAGGAAAAAAAATATAGGCTTTCTATGGACCACAATTGGAGAGAGAGAGAGAGAGAGAGAGAGAGAGAGAGATGGCACACCCAGGAGTCAAGACTGGCACACAAGCAGAAAGGCCAATATTAATCTCCCACTGTTTTTTTTGGTTGTTTTTTTTTTTTTTTTTCAGGGAGACTTTAGAAAAAAAAATAATAAAAAAAATATGATTTTATCAGGAAGAATTTAGAAACCAAATAAAATAAAATGATTTTTTCAGGGAGAATTTATAAAACAAATAAAACCAAAAATAGGCGTTCTATGGCCCACTGACTGAGAGATGACGCACCCAGGAGTCAAGACTGGCACACAAGCAGAAAGGCCAATATTAATCTCCCACTGTTTTTTTTTTTTTTTTTTTTTTTTCAGGGAGACTTTAGAAAAAAAAATAATAAAAAAAATATGATTTTATCAGGAAGAATTTAGAAACCAAATAAAATAAAATGATTTTTTCAGGGAGAATTTAGAAAACAAATAAAACCAAAAATAGGCGTTCTATGGCCCACTGACTGAGAGAGAGAGAGAGATGGAACGCTTAGTACTGGCACACAAGCCCAAAGGGCAATATTAATCTCCCTTTTTTTTTCCAGGGAGAATTTCTAAAACCCAAAAAAAAAAAAAAATAGGCTTTCTATGGCCCACTATTTGTGAGAGAGATGGGACGCTCAGGACTGGCACAGATGGCACGCTCAGGACTGGCACAGAAGCCCAGAGGCCAATATTAATCTCCCTTTTTTTCTGGGAGAATTTATAAAACCAAAAAAATATTTAAATAGGCTTTCTATGGCCCACTATTTGTGAGAGAGATGGCACGCTCAGGACTGGCACAGATGGCACGCTCACAACTGGCACACAAGCCCAGAGGCCAATATTAATCTCCCTTTTTTCAGGGAAAATTTATAAAACCAAAAAAAAAATTAAATAGGCTTTCTATGGCCCACTATTTGTGAGAGAGATGGCACGCTCAGGACTGGCACAGATGGCACGCTCACAACTGGCACACAAGCCCAGAGGCCAATATTAATCTCCCTTTTTTCAGGGAAAATTTATAAAACAAAAAAAAAATTAAATAGGCTTTCTATGGCCCACTATTTGTGAGAGAGATGGCACGCTCAGGACTGGCACAGATGGCACGCTCACAACTGGCACACAAGCCCAGAGGCCAATATTAATCTCCCTTTTTTTCAGGGAGAATTTATAAAACCAAAAAAAAAATTAAATAGGCTTTCTATGGCCCACTATTTGTGAGAGAGATGGCACGCTCAGGGCTGGCACAGATGGCACGCTCAGGACTGGCACACAAGCCCAGAGGCCAATATTAATCTCCCTTTTTTTCAGGGAGAATTTATAAAACCCAAAAAAAAATAAAATAGGCTTTCTATGGCCCACTATTTGTGAGAGAGATGGCACACTCAGGACTGGCACACAAGCCCAAAGGCCAATATTAATCTCCCACTGTATTTTTATCAGGGAGAATTTATACACCCCACAAAAAAAAATACAGAAAAATGAAAAGGCTTTCTATGGCCCACTATGTGAGAGAGATGGCACACACAGGGATGGCACTCTAGCAGAAATGCCAAATTGCCAATCTTAATCTCCCACCAAAAAAAAAAAAAAAAAAAAAACAGGGAATGTCCTACAATTACTATCTCCCTGCCTGCAGTAATCTCAGCCAGGTATGGCAGGCAGCTACTATCTCCCTGCCTGCAGTAATCTCAGCCAGGTATGGCAGGCAGCAATAAGGAGTGGACTGATGCACAAATGAAATAAAAAGTGTGGACAAACAAAAAAGATAGCTGTGCAGAAAGGAAGGAACAAGAGGATTTGTGCTTTGAAAAAAGCAGTTGGTTTGCACAGCGGCGTACACACAGCAATGCAGCTATCAGGGAGCCTTCTAGGGCAGCCCAATGAGCTACAGCGCTGAGGGGAAAAAAAAAAAAAAAAAAACTTCCACTGTCCCTGCACACCGAGGGTGGTGTTGGACAGTGCAAATCGCTGCAGCACAAGCGGTTTTGTGGTTAATGGACCCTGCCTAACGCTATCCCTGCTTCTGACAAAGCGGCAGCAACCTCTCCCTAAGCTCAGATCAGCAGCAGTAAGATGGCGGTCGGCGGGAACGCCTCTTTATAGCCCCTGTGACGTCGCAGACAGCAAGCCAATCACTGCAATGCCCTTCTCTAAGATGGTGGGGACCAGGACCTATGTCATCACGCTGCCCACACTCTGCGTTTACCTTCATTGGCTGAGAAATGGCGCTTTTCGCGTCATTGAAACGCGACTTTGGCGCGAAAGTCGCGTACCGCATGGCCGACCCCGCACAGGGGTCGGATCGGGTTTCATGAAACCCCGACTTAGCCAAAAGTCGGCGACTTTTGAAAATGTTCGACCCGTTTCGCTCAACCCTACCATCCAGTTCAGCCTATATTCCATCATAATAAATCCCCAGATCTACGTCCTTCTACAGAACCTAATAATTGTATGATACAATATTGTTCTGCTCCAGGAAGACATCCAGGCCTCTCTTGAACCCCTCGACTGAGTTCGCCATCACCACCTCCTCAGGCAAGCAATTCCAGATTCTCACTGCCCTAACAGTAAAGAATCCTCTTCTATGTTGGTGGAAAAACCTTCTCTCCTCCAGACGCAAAGAATGCCCCCTTGTGCCCGTCACCTTCCTTGGTATAAACAGATCCTCAGCGAGATATTTGTATTGTCCCCTTATATACTTATACATGGTTATTAGATCGCCCCTCAGTCGTCTTTTTTCTAGACTAAATAATCCTAATTTTGCTAATCTATCTGGGTATTGTAGTTCTCCCATCCCCTTTATTAATTTTGTTGCCCTCCTTTGTACTCTCTCTAGTTCCATTATATCCTTCCTGAGCACCGGTGCCCAAAACTGGACACAGTACTCCATGTGCGGTCTAACTAGGGATTTGTACAGAGGCAGTATAATGCTCTCATCATGTGTATCCAGACCTCTTTTAATGCACCCCATGATCCTGTTTGCCTTGGCAGCTGCTGCCTGGCACTGGCTGCTCCAGGTAAGTTTATCATTAACTAGGATCCCCAAGTCCTTCTCCCTGTCAGATTTACCCAGTGGTTTCCCGTTCAGTGTGTAATTGTGATATTGATTCCTTCTTCCCATGTGTATAACCTTACATTTATCATTGTTAAACCTCATCTGCCACCTTTCAGCCCAAGTTTCCAACTTATCCAGATCCATCTGTAGCAGAATACTATCTTCTCTTGTATTAACTGCTTTACATAGTTTTGTATCATCTGCAAATATTGATATTTTACTGTGTAAACCTTCTACCAGATCATTAATGAATGAATATGTTGAAGAGAACAGGTCCCAATACCGACCCCTGCGGTACCCCACTGGTCACAGCGACCCAGTTAGAGACTATACCATTTATAACCACCCTCTGCTTTCTATCACTAAGCCAGTTACTAACCCATTTACACACATTATCCCCCAGACCAAGCATTCTCATTTTGTGTACCAACCTCTTGTGCGGCACGGTATCAAACGCTTTGGAAAAATCGAGATATACCACGTCCAATGACTCACCGTAGTCCAGCCTATAGCTTACCTCTTCATAAAAACTGATTAGATTGGTTTGACAGGAGAAGTCAATGTTTTTTACACAATATAAGGCAAATTCAATATGTTTCAAACTCATTTGCTCATTTCCAAGACAGACAGATAGGCAGATAGTAGCTAACAACTTCTCAGGACTTCCTCACATTGATGCTTCAAGAAAAATAAAGCATTATACAACAATCATATAAATCAATTGTCAAGCCATGCAACATATGCCAAATCCTCAAGATAAACTCTTCTATTACTCCCACATGTTTTAATAGGGAATGTAGGCAGAATTTATCTTAAAAAGTAATGATTGATAAAAAAAAAAAAATCTTATAAACTGATCAATTTAGCCATTCAAAATGCATACACTCTTGATATTTTTATTTTCACTTGAACATTGACACCTCTCTCTACACCAGAAGCCAATAAAGTGACAACCCTGATGGTATACAAAAAATGTTTCTTATTAGTGGTTTGATTACAAAATTATATCTAAAGTCATATTTGTTTGTATTGTATAAAGTTACATTGCCATATAAAGCATTCTTAATTGTAAATGATGCATTTAATTTATAAAGAAGGTCACAATAAACCAACTCAGATTCCTTTCTAACCTGTAAAGCACTGTGGCTTATGCAGCTAAATGCTATTGATTATTGCTAATTAAATGTTTAGCTAGGGCAGCTTACCGTATATAGTCGAGTATAAGCCGGGAATTTCAGTCCATTTTTTAGGCTGAAATTGCCCCTCTCGGCTTATACTCGTGTCATACACAGGGGTTGGCAGGGGAGGGGGAGCAGCAGCTGTGTAATAATACTCACCTGCTCCTGGTGCGGTCCCTGCACATCCCTGGTTCTCCGAGTGCTGGCAGCTTCTTCCTGTATTGAGCAGTCACATGGTACCGCTCATTACAGTAATGAATATGGACCTGAATCCACTCCCATAGGGGTGGAGCCGCATATTCATTACTGTAATGAGTGGTACCATGTGACCGCTCAATACAGGAAGAAGCTGCCGGCGCCGGAGAACCAGGTACTGCACCGCGCCAGGAGCAGGTGAGTACAATGCAGTGCGTGATATTCACCTGTTCCCCGTTCCACCGACGGCCACCACTGCGTCTTCCCCGTCCTCTGCACTGACGCTCAGGTCAGAAGACACAGCGGCGGCCATTGGTGGAACGCGGACTGGTGAATATAGCAAGTGCCAGGAGCCTGAGAGGTGAGTATGTCATTTTTTTTTTAATCGCAGCAACAGCATATGGGGCAAATGTCTGTATGGAGCATCTTATGGGACCATGTGCAGCATTATATGGTGCAAATATCTGTATGGGGCCATGTACAGCATTATATGGGGCAAATATCTGTATGGGACCATGTGCAGCATTATATGAGGCAAATATCTGTATGGAGCATCTTATGGGGCCATAATCAACATTTGTGCAGCATTATATGGGGCATATTTTAATATGGAGCATTATATGGGGCCCATCATGAACTGTATGGAGCATTATATGGGGCTCCTGATTCAATATGGTATTCAAAAACACTTAAACTACTAATATCTCAATTAATTTTATTTTTAATGGTATCTATTTTTATTTTTGAAATTTACCAGTAGCTGCTGCATTTTCCACCCTAGGCTTTTACTCAAGTCATTAAGTATTCCCAGTTTTTTTGTGGCAAAATTAGGGGTCTCAGCTTATACTCGGGCCAGCTTATACTCGAGTATATACAGTAGGTAGGTTGCCTTAAGCTATATCGAAGCCAATGTCAGTCAAATGTATACAGGCGTTAAACATAAAAATGGATCAACATTTATATATTTAATTTAATGTATATTAAAGCAAAAAATGGTCAAAGGAAAAGCTGTATTACAATATGTATAGCATACTGTATAGACATTATAGTAGAAGCGCCAAATATATTACTGCATAGTACAAGTCACTAGACATGAGCAAATGGATCGACTTTGAATCAAATTTCCTCAAATGTGAAGGTCTCTGCAAATTTAAGCACTTTGTAATTTAATTTGTGAGGATCACAATGATAAAATGCCTGTCTCTATTTCACTTAGACTTGATGGCTCAAAAGGGGGGTTAGTAACATCAGGTATAGCTAGTAAGGCTTCCCAATGATATCTTGCAGCTATCGCATCACATGGTCTAGGGCAGCCAATCAGGGGAACCATCACATCTGCTTAATTTATAGGGGATGTGTCACCAGGTTTTGCTACCCGATCTGAGAGCAGCATAATGCAGAAACAGAGACCTTTATTCCAGCCATATATCACATATTAAGACGCTTGCTATCAGTTTGGTAAAATTCATGTTTTCTTTGCTGCATATCTACCAGTTCTCCACCTCCACCCCTGATTGACAGCTTTCAGCCCATGTATGTTATATTGACAGAAACCTGCCAATCATTGGTGGGGGTGAGGATATACCAAATTCATGACTTCCTGGCAGCAGGTTTACAAGTCCTCTAGTGATAATTTCTTGCTGATAAAACACTGATTTTGATCAAAACAACCATGAGCAGCCTAGTAAGTGACACATCTATGGAATCAGGGTCTATGTTCATAAATTATGCTGATCTCAGATTAGGTGGCAAAAACCTTGAAACAAACTCTTTTTAAAGATGAGAACAAATCTAGCAGCACCCCTTTTGTAAAAGAGACTACCCCATAAAAAATCCTTTTTGGACCGTTTTTACAATTTAAATAGCCTAAACTGTCTAATATATTGGTTCCTTGTTAAATAAGCTGATATTTACCACTGTTACTATCTATTTTTCCTTAGCCAGATATATTAAGGACAATTGGACATTGCCAGGGGTGTGTTTGTATAAAAAAAAAAAAACTTTAAAGAGGTTCAGTGGAGTCTAAGTAGACCTCAAAGTGTTATACACCTATTTTCCAAGCCATTAAGATGTTTTTCAGTATTGGTAATTGTGGCAAATTTATTCATCATGAATTTAATTTTTAGTGAAAATTGGGCAAGGTTGGCGATTATGAATTTCAAATCATACGCTCACCTCTACAATTCACGTAAAGTAAAAGCAAGTTTAATATTTTATAAATTAAAATATTAAAAGGAATCGATCACTAAAATCAACCTCTGCCCTCTAAAAAAGTGCATATAAGGGCATGCAGTTCTTTGAAGTATAAATTTATCCATACCTCACTATCTTTTATCGCTGCATTGCCCAAGAATTTGTATTTTTTAAGGGGTAAGGTTTTTCCTTGTGGATAGTGACATACCAGCTCAGGCTTGTCAAGGTAAGGAGGTTTATTCACCGTGCAATGTTCCTATGAGAAATTTAATATGCAAATTACCTCTTCAGAGAGATATAGGACTTGAATGCTATAGTGACACCTGTTGGAAGTAGTGACGATACAAGTCACAATCAACCCATTAATAAGTATTGCAATATTACTTAGGTTAAAACCCAAATCAGTATCTCAATTTGGATCATGTCTGCAAATTGAGATTCTGATTTGGCTTATATCCTAAATCATATTGCAAGACTTGTTAAAGGGTTGATTGTAAATTGTAGGATCGACACTTCCAACAGGTGGCGCTATATAGTTCAAGTCCTCTTTCTCAATGAAGAGGCAATTTGCATTTTTTTTTATTTCTTGATTGATAGCTCACCATTTGTTTGAAATATGACACTGGCAAGTAAATAAGTCATTGAGCTATCAATCAAGTTAAAGAGACTGGCATTGGGTGGTGAAGCAAGCTCTGGAAGCAGTGGCTTCTTAAGTGCTTTGCTATGTTCAGAATACTAAATATATTTTTTGGACTTAAGGACGCACTTTTTAAGAAGAAAAACTCCTGCTAAAAAGCGTGTGCATCTTATAGTCCTGAGGCAGCTTCCTGTGATGGAGGAGAATGCTGACACTTCGTCCTTCCTGATCACAGACAGAACTGCTATTTTCCTCTTGAACTGATCTGTGTGATGCTACCTGAAACTGCATTGAGGTTGCACAAGCTGAGCAGCTGAAGGACCTTACACCTGATTAACTCAATGACATTTCAGGTCACATGTCTGAAAGGTCCTTGAGATAATTGGGTGTAAGGTCCTTCAGCTGCTCAGCTCATGCAGCTTCCATTCAGCTCAAGTAGCAGAGCTGTGTGTGCTTGTAAATGTACATGTAGCAGAGCTGTGCGTGTTTGTAAATGTACATGTAGCAGAGCTGTATGTGTCTGTAAATGTACATATAGCAGAGATATAAGAATGTAATATATCAGAGGTAATAAAATTAGGGGACATATTGCAAAACAAATGTATTTTCTTAATGGAGAGAAAAAAAAGAAGTAAATCTCCAGCGTGAAACTTGGATAAAAGTTCAATTTATTTAGACAAATCCATTAAAATATTAAAATCCTTATGTCATAGTGGTACATCAAATGATGGGGTACATGATACGACCAATGCGTTTCGAATGCGTTGGTCGTATCATGTACCCCATCATTTGCTGTACCACTATGAAATAAGGATTTTAATGAATTTGTCTAAATAAATTGAACTTTTATCCAAGTTTCACGCTGGAGATTTACTTCTTTTGTTTCCCTGTTGTGGACAAGGCCTCTGATCCAGGCACCTCCTTGCATGAATTATATTCTGAGTCAATCAAGACTTTTGTTCCTGAGCAAACTTGCACACAAGGACTTATGCTTCCAGCTGGTGAGCTGAATTTTTTTCCCCTTCCCTTTTTTCCTTTGCATACATAGTTTCTTAATGGAATTGTCTGTTTTTGTTGTAAAGGTCTTCTTGATCCATAGGATATCAAATTGTAGTGCTGCAATGGTTCCATTCGTCCACAGATCGAAAAGAATGAAGTATTAAACAACTATCAATTGCTATATCAATGGGCTTTGTAATATCATAGACATACCAGAAGCTACAAATCACTACTTTCTGCCCTGGATAGTTTAAGAGAATTACTTACAAAGATCTTTGTGACCACTTGAACTGTCTATTGAGAAAGTGACTTTTCTCTATCCATAAACCACTGTATAAAATCAGATTTTTTCAGGTCATGTGGACCAAAAGCAACATTGGAAACTGGGGATAATGGAAACCGATAAGCATCTTAATACACTTACACTACATCACTTGCATATTTAATATTAGAGAATAAATAATGAAAAGTGCTGATACTTATTTTTTAAGGAATATGTCTGTGACTGAAGTTAAAATTTCCTTTGTTTGAAACTGTAGACACGCATAATGTTCCATCAAATGCCTTGTGATAGCCTACATTTCTTCATAGAAATCAACAAAACATAAAAAGAACATTATTAATAGTATTATAATTATTAATAATAATAATAATAATAATAATGATAAACGCTATATATGTTTTTTTGAAGTTATGTGCAAATATAGTTGATGAAAAAGAAAATAAATCAATTGGGATGAAATTATGCTAAATCAAGAAACTGAAATGATGCCAACATTACTTCTTGGACAGATGGAAACAAATTCCTATATAGTTCATGTTCTAGCTAGCTGTATATCTTTACTCTATTTGCAATGCTTGTGTACCTGAGGCCTTACATATAGTTGTAATTTGCTGAAACTGTACTTCATTCCATGTTACGACCCAGGCATAACTTTTAAATCTCTTGGTGAGAAATGAATCATCGAGAACGGGCATTCTTGTGTCAAAAGGCAACTGTAGTGAGTAACAGGCTTTTATTGCAAAGCTTGTAATAATAGGGACTTTGCAGGAGAGACCTCCATTGCAATAGATACAGGGTGACATCGTGTCTTTGTTTTATGACCATTCAGGCTTTTGTTTTAGTAAAGTCTACTACACACATTTTACAGTCTTATCTGCCAAATCATCGATGAATATCTCCCATTATGGTGCCACCGCCATGTGTTCGTTGCAAGATTTTTTGCATATGGAACAGATGGATAAACTATTTAACTTTCATAAAATTTTGCTCTTGTAAATTAGGAATATACAGGTCACTTTATACTGCAGTCACACTGGCATACATCTGGTATTGCTCGACATTTCACCAGGAAACCTTGATGTCCCTGCTATTGACTTGAGAGAGAATCCCTTCCAAGATGCTTCCCTTTCCTAACTCTAAATTGACAATGACACATGAAAAACCAGTGGTACGAAGATCTGACAAGTCATTTCTCTGTGAATGATTGCTATAGGGAGACATACATTATAAAATCATTTACAAATGTCCAGTGATGGATTAGATGGCACTTTGATGGGAAGTGTTTTCATAAGTATTCTTGGTTCATAATATTGGTTTGGGCAAAATGATGTTTTCTCTTGGCATAAAAGGGATGTTTCAAGCAAGAGACTAGATTCCAAGACAGTTCAAATCGATTTAACATTGCAGCAGTATGACAGATTTGACAGGTGTTGGTTGGCATTGTACTCATGCTATAAGGTTGCAATGGTACAGCTGGACATACTGTGCAGGAAATCTTACAGTCCTACCTTGTTTGTTCAGTTAAGAAAAATTATACTTTAAAGTTTTATTTAGATTCGTTAGTAAAATAAGTTTTTGGCAGTAATATCCTTGTTATATATTAGCAGTAAGCACATTACTTTGTCTTACTTCATCACTTTTTTTAAAAACTCTTTTTTTAGCTTTTGTTCACACTTGTACTTTACACCATTGAGATCAATTAAACTGCAGTTCCTCTATCTTCTCAAGTTCTGCAGCACCTATATTAAATGCTGTGATGACAGCTTATGATATCCTTTCATGTGTCTTATTTTAGAAGTTTGTGTTCTTGTTTCTTCGCTCAGATCACATTTAATTGGATCTACGACTTTAAAGCTCAAATCAGCCCTATGAAAATTGAACTGATTACTTTTAGATTTTCCCAAATATTGGTTGTATGTTCACATTATAAAATTGAGGATATTTTCACTTGGACAATTATGTCCTACCTAATGCATATTACAATCTATGTATAAATCTGACAGGGCCATGACTTATATAAAGCATAAGTTAAAGAGTAATGATCATTTAATTTTTTTTTTAGAAATCAATAGTGCACATGAAAATATTAAACTTTGTACTATATCTTATCAGGTAAATTTCTTCCTTCTGTTCCTGGACTGATAATTCATTATTCTAAATTTATGGTAAAATGTGTCTTCATTGAGTACAGATATCTCCATTACTCAGATACAGGATGACATTTTGTGCCCAAGAAGAGAGTGATATGAGAGAGGGATGTGCAGGCAATGTTCACGCGGTGTCAACTGTCGCTCCCTCCAAAGTTCTCATTCGATGTTGTGACTTGTGACCACTGAGCCCAATGAGCTCTGGAATCACTGTCTCCGACTTTAGACTATTCAGTCACGAAGAGGAAGTCTGGGTTGCAGCTGATCTCTTGCTCCCTCTTCATGATCGATTTGTCTAAAGGTGGGGACAGAGACATCAGCTCTGATTGGGCATCGGGGTCAAGTGTCACAACTCCGCACAAGAACCATGAGGAGAGTGACTGCCAACATAGAGAGAATGGTGCTGGCATTACAGGAGAGTATACACTTTATTATTTTTTCAGCGCCAAATATTTTTATAAAGAAGGGGTTGTCCCAGTATTGTGCAGCCCCTTTAAGAGCTGCAGATATCATTGTCTATATGAATAAAATTATGTGGGCTCTATTGTAAACCTTATCCTTAAAGACAAGTAGCCTTCTGTTAGGGGTCGAGTTCCCGCTTCTGCACAGGGGGAATCTCGAGCCACTTCCGCTGCGGTCTCCCATTCTTGTCCAGCCGCAGTGGAGCCTGCTCAGCAAGGACGTCGGTCCCAGCGTCTTGCTCATTCTCACTCTGTTCTGAGAGTTAGTGCTGCTTCTCCAGTCTCTGCCATTAAAGTCAGTGCTGGTCAGCAGCGAGCGGACTTCTCTGGGACTAAGTCCTTGTCTGCATGTACTGAGCATGCCCAGCGTAAGGTCTCCCGTTGGAGATCGAGGGTCATGTGCTCAGGCTCTGCAGCACATTCCATTGGTCCTCTTGGCAGGTCCTAGAAGGGCAAAAGTGCTGTGGCCACTTCCTGTGCTGCTGCTATATAAACTGCGCATGACCGCACGGCCATGCGCTAGTATTGTCAAACAATTGCTAATGTGTGTATGTTGTGAGTGCAAGTCGTCCTTGGAAACCCCTACCCTATGGAATGTCTGTTCGCGGAAGGTGTATGGCTGCTACCTAGCGCCCGACTTAGCCTACAGCACTAAACACACATCTCAGCGTCCTGTAGCTGTGCCTGCCAGTACGGCGCCGTGCGCCTGCCTTGCGCTTTCCATACCCGAGTCTGGGTGGTTAGCGGCGTCCGTTAGTGCGGCATCGCTCGCACTCTGGTGCACTTATATTTCTTAAGGTTCTCTACACACCCAGTTGCGGTGTTACGCCAGCAAGGGTCTAATCGGGCTCCAATCCCTTCTGGGGTTAAGTCCGCTGACCACTTGCTCGCGCACTAGTGCGGTACTGCGGTCCTGTGAATTAACAGGATCGCTTTCTTCACGCTGGGTGAGGTTTAACCCACGCGTGTATCCTTTAGTGTACCGCCATATTGTCCGTCTTGCTAGCTGCAGGGTCTTTTACCTGCACGGTGGACCTCGGACTGCGAACGCACCTAGTTTCTTACCATCTATACTTGGTGCGTTCCGCCAGTCCTTAACATAATACTAGCGCCAAGGTCTGGCTAGTATGGCGGACATTCAGCAATCTTTGCGGTATATCCAGCAGTTGGAGGGTAGGTTGAAGGTTCTCGAGAACTCAACCTCAGCTGTGGATGTTACCGCAGTTGCTGTAAAGGCTGCTGGCGTGGCGGCAGCAACCTTGTCCACTGCCACCCCTGTTCCGACATTATCCCGCCTCCCGTTGCCAGAAAAATTTTCTGGAGATTGCAAAACTTGTAGGGGATTCGTGAGTCAGTGCTCTATCCACCTCGAGCTCCTGGCTGCACGTTTTCCTACAGAGCGGGCTAAGGTGGGATTTATTGTCTCGCTGTTGTCGGACAGGGCGTTGGAGTGGGCTACGCCGCTGTGGGAGCGTGATGATCATGTGGTGCAGAGTGCTCCGTTGTTTCTGGGCACGCTGAAAAAGGTCTTTCTAGGACCTCAACTCACCCATGATACAGCGCTCCAACTACTGGCATTAACTCAGGGTGAGTCCTTGGTCAGCCATTTTTCCGTCCGATTCCGTACTTTAGCTTCCGAGCTGGAGTGGTCGGATAAAGCCCTTATCCCCATATTCTGGAGGGGCCTGGCTGACCATGTTAAGGACGCTCTGGCCACTAGGGAGATTCCTGCCACACTGGAGGAGTTAATATCTATTTCTACTCGTATAGACCTCCGTTTTAACGAGCGGAGGTTGGAACGAGCCCAGTGTAGGCAGAGGTTTCGGCTGGCTCCTACCTTCGCCAAACCTTTGGAATCCCCAGTCCAGGCATCTGAGTCACATGAGACCTTGGAGGTGACACGAGCGGGATCTAAGTCTCAGTCCGCTCGTGCACATAAGGTCCGTCATGTTTGCCAGCAGTCAGGACGTCTTGCCTCCAAGAGTCCTCAGCGGTCGGGGAAACGTCAGCGTCTAGTGGCAGTTGGAGGAGGTACACTAGACACGGCGACGTTTGCCTCAAAGTTGTCCTTCAAGGGGACAATTACCATAGGCCCATCCACTCTTACGGTCGAGCTTTGCTTGGATTCTGGGGCAGAGGGTAACTTTATGTCCTCCGCCTTTGCCCAGCGTCACGCAATACCCTTGGTGATGCTCGCCCAGCCAGTGACCGTTCGAGTGGTAAATGGGTCAACACTACCTTCACAGATTACCCACCAAACCATTCCTTTCACGCTATCTGTGTCTCCATCACATCAGGAGATAATCTCCCTATTAGTCATTCCTGAGGGAATTGATGAGGTCCTGTTGGGGATGCCATGGCTTCGCTACCATTCTCCTCATATTGAGTGGTCCTCTGGGAGAATTTTGGGATGGAGTAAATCCTGTGAGGGTAGATGTCAGAGGGAGTGCGTTCAGGTTGCTACTACACAGGTACCCGCAGATCTTTCCTCTCTCCCCAAGCACTATTGGTCCCATGCAGACGTGTTCTCCAAAAGAGCTGCGGAGACTCTTCCGCCTCACCGCCCCTATGACTGTCCTATTGACCTCTTGCCTGGTGCTGAGCCTCCCCGGGGTCGAGTCTACCCGTTATCTCTCCCGGAGACGGAGGCAATGTCCCAGTATATTCAAGAGAATCTGGCAAGAGGATTCATTAGGAAGTCAGTGTCACCGGCAGGGGCTGGGTTCTTCTTCGTACAGAAGAAGACTGGAGACTTACGTCCATGCATAGACTACAGGGGTCTTAACGCCATTACCGTTAAGAACAAGTACCCATTACCCCTGATATCTGAGCTCTTTGATAGGCTACGGGGAGCAAAGGTATTTACAAAGTTAGATCTGCGGGGTGCTTACAACCTGATTCGCATCCGTGAGGGGGATGAATGGAAGACGGCTTTTAACACCAGGGATGGGCACTATGAATATCTAGTGATGCCCTTTGGGCTCTGTAATGCCCCAGCCGTTTTCCAAGACTTTGTGAACGACATCTTTCGGGATATGCTCACCACCTCGGTCGTAGTCTATCTGGATGACATTCTCATCTACTCGCCAGATATAGACTCCCATCGGAGAGATGTTCGCAAAGTCTTCGACCTCTTACGGGCAAACTCCCTCTACGCTAAGTTGGAGAAGTGTGTGTTTGAGCAGGAGTCCTTGCCTTTCCTTGGTTATATCATTTCTGCCCAGGGTTTGGCTATGGATCCTGCCAAGCTACAGGCAGTAATGGACTGGCAGGAACCCCATTCTCTTAAAGCGGTGCAGCGCTTTATGGGGTTCATTAATTACTATCGCCAGTTCATTCCACACTTCTCAACTTTGGTAGCTCCCTTGGTCGCCCTCACCAAGAAGGGAGCAAATCCCAAGTTGTGGTCAGAGGAGGTCTCCAAGGCCTTTCTCTCGATTAAGTCACACTTCGCTAGCGCTCCCATCCTACATCGCCCCGATGTAGATAAACCATTCATCTTGGAGGTGGATGCCTCATCCGTTGGTGCTGGAGCAGTCCTTTTCCAAAAGGATGCTCAAGGTCGGAAGCATCCTTGCTTCTTCTTCTCCAAAACTTTCACACCAGCGGAGAGGAATTATTCCATCGGGGACAGGGAGTTGCTAGCCATGAAGTTGGCTTTTTCAGAGTGGAGACACCTCTTGGAGGGAGCTCGCTTTCCCTTCCAAGTCTTCACTGACCACAAGAACTTGGTGTATATACAGACGGCCCAGCGGCTAAATTCTCGCCAGGCTAGATGGTCCCTGTTTTTCTCCCGGTTCCATTTTACCCTCCATTTTCTCTCCGGGGAGAAGAACGTTCGTGCCGACGCTCTCTCCCGCTCCGTAGTGTCATCTGAGGAGGAGGAGGAGGAGCCTCGGCTTATTGTCCCGCCTGAGAGCTTGAGAACTGTAGCTCCGGTTTCGCTGGAGGCTGTGCCCCCGGGCAAGACTTTCGTGCCAGCTAACTTGCGACCGGAGGTTCTCTCTTGGGCTCACTCCTCCAGAGTGGGTGGGCATTTTGGGACCAAGAGGACATCTGAGCTTTTGGCGAGAACATATTGGTGGCCGCATATGGTCCGAGATGTCAAGGACTATATTCAGGCGTGCGTTTCTTGCGCCCAGAATCGGTCTCCTCGGCAACGGCCTGCTGGGTTGCTTTACCCTCTACCGGTGGCAGACAGGCCCTGGGAGATGGTCGGAATGGACTTTGTGGTGGGCTTACCCAAGTCGCGTGGCTGCTCCATTATTTGGGTTGTCACCGACCATTTCTCTAAGATGGTACATTTGGTACCGCTTCCTCGGTTACCCTCAGCACGGGCCTTGGTGTTGTTCATGAAGCATGTTTTCCGATTGCATGGTATGCCTGATAAGATTGTCAGCGATCGGGGTCCCCAGTTCGCGTCTCGGTTTTGGAGAGAGCTCTGCCGTTTGCTCAGCATAGAGTTAAACCTCTCCTCTGCATATCATCCCGAGACGAATGGGTTGGTGGAGAGAACCAACCAGACTCTGGTGACATATTTGCGACATTTCGTCTCCGCTAGGCAGGATGACTGGGCATCTTTGCTACCTTGGGCGGAATTTGCCTTGAACAACGCCGTAGCCGATTCCACTGGCCAAACTCCTTTTCTCCTTAATTACGGCCAGCATCCGCGTGTTCCTGTGCCCATGCCCGTGTCATCCACCGATTCTAGGGTGGCAGACTGGGCGGTGGAGGCACGGGACATCTGGGACCGCACACAGGATGCCATTCGGGCCTCCAAGGAGAGAATGAGGGTTTCGGCTGATACACACCGGCGTCCCGCTCCGGTCTTTGCTCCCGGCGACTTAGTGTGGCTCTCCGCCCGTAACATCAGGCTGCGAGTTGAGTCCACTAAGTTTGCTCCTCGCTACATTGGCCCGTTTAAAGTTCTGGAACAGGTCAACCCTGTGGTTTACCGTTTGGCCATTCCTCCACGCCTTGGTATCACCGATACCTTTCACGTTTCCCTCTTAAAGCCCGTTCGTTTGTCTCGGTTTTCTGAGTTATCTGCTGGGACATCGGGTTCATCCACGGATGAGTTTGAGGTGAATGCTATTGTGGGAAGCAAGGTGGTACGTGGCAAAAAATTTTATTTGGTGGATTGGAAGGGTCATGGTCCAGAGGATAGAACCTGGGAGCCTGTGGAGCACATTCGGGCTCCGCAGCTCATTGCTGCCTTCGAACGTAGCGAGGCCCAAGGAGGGGGGGGCCCTAGGAAGGGGGGTAATGTTAGGGGTCGAGTTCCCGCTTCTGCACAGGGGGAATCTCGAGCCACTTCCGCTGCGGTCTCCCATTCTTGTCCAGCCGCAGTGGAGCCTGCTCAGCAAGGACGTCGGTCCCAGCGTCTTGCTCATTCTCACTCTGTTCTGAGAGTTAGTGCTGCTTCTCCAGTCTCTGCCATTAAAGTCAGTGCTGGTCAGCAGCGAGCGGACTTCTCTGGGACTAAGTCCTTGTCTGCATGTACTGAGCATGCCCAGCGTAAGGTCTCCCGTTGGAGATCGAGGGTCATGTGCTCAGGCTCTGCAGCACATTCCATTGGTCCTCTTGGCAGGTCCTAGAAGGGCAAAAGTGCTGTGGCCACTTCCTGTGCTGCTGCTATATAAACTGCGCATGACCGCACGGCCATGCGCTAGTATTGTCAAACAATTGCTAATGTGTGTATGTTGTGAGTGCAAGTCGTCCTTGGAAACCCCTACCCTATGGAATGTCTGTTCGCGGAAGGTGTATGGCTGCTACCTAGCGCCCGACTTAGCCTACAGCACTAAACACACATCTCAGCGTCCTGTAGCTGTGCCTGCCAGTACGGCGCCGTGCGCCTGCCTTGCGCTTTCCATACCCGAGTCTGGGTGGTTAGTGGCGTCCGTTAGTGCGGCATCGCTCGCACTCTGGTGCACTTATATTTCTTAAGGTTCTCTACACACCCAGTTGCGGTGTTACGCCAGCAAGGGTCTAATCGGGCTCCAATCCCTTCTGGGGTTAAGTCCGCTGACCACTTGCTCGCGCACTAGTGCGGTACTGCGGTCCTGTGAATTAACAGGATCGCTTTCTTCACGCTGGGTGAGGTTTAACCCACGCGTGTATCCTTTAGTGTACCGCCATATTGTCCGTCTTGCTAGCTGCAGGGTCTTTTACCTGCACGGTGGACCTCGGACTGCGAACGCACCTAGTTTCTTACCATCTATACTTGGTGCGTTCCGCCAGTCCTTAACACCTTCAAGTAGTCTAAAGTATGCAACTAGATCAGTTGGATATTCTTTTACTCTGTACTGAATTTAGACCAAGTGGCACATTAATTAGTAGAAATAGTTGTAAGAGTGAGCTGAGTATGGAAGCCTGGCATAATAGGACTTTCATTGATAGGCTGTGTGAAAGTCAATCCATCTAGCAAGTTTTAGTGGTATCCTGACCTCCTTTTCATGCCTATATAAGGATCTAGACTTACAGCGGGAGATCCCTGTATCCATGGAGTAGCTGCTGGAAGGTGGAGCAGAGGTGGGTTGACTAGTGAGCTGACAGGATGACAGGTACTAGACAAAATCAGGAAGTGGGAATGACACGAGTATACATTGGGGGAAAAAGTAATTAGTCAGCTACCAATTGTGCAAGTTCCACCACTTAAAAAGATGAGAGAGGCCAGTAATTAACATCACAGGTAAACCGCAACTATGAGAGTGAAAATGAGAAAGCAAATCCAGAAAATCACCTTGTCTGATTTGTCAAGATTTATTTTGAAAATTATGGAGGAAAATAAGTATTTGGTCATCAATAAAAGTTCATCTCAATATTTTGTTATATATCCTTTGTTGGCAATGACAGAGGTCAAACGTTTTCTGTAAGTGTTTACAAGGTTGGCACACACTGTTGGTGGTATGTTGGCCAATTCCTCCTTGCAAATCTCTTCTAGAGCAGTGATGTTTTGGGCCTATCGCTGGGCAACATAGACCTTCAACTCCTTCCAAAGGTTTTCTATGGAGTTGAGATCTGGAGACTGGCTTGGCCACTCCAGGACCTTCATATGCGTCTTACAAAGCCACTCCTTCATTGCCCTGATGGTGCAATTATTGGGACAATTATCATGCTGAAAGACCCATCCACGTTTCACCTTCAATGCCCTTGCTGATGGAAGAAGGTTTGCACTTAAAATCTCACGACACATGGCCCCATTCATTCTTTCATGTACATGGATCAATCGTCCTGGTCTATTTGCAGAGAATCAGCCCCAAAGCTTGATGTTGCCACCCCCATGCTTCACAGTAGGTATGGTGCTCTTTGGATGCAACTCAGCATTCTGTCTCCTCTAAACACGACGAGTTTTGTTTCTACCAAACAGTTATACTTTGGTACCATCAGACCATATGACATTCTCACAATTCTCTTCTGGATAATCCAAATTCTCTCTAGCAAACTTCAGATGGGCCTGGACTTGTACTGGCTTAAGCAGGAGGACACGTCTGCCACTGCAGGATCTGAGTCCCTGGCGGCGTAGTGTGTTAATGATAGTAGCCTTTGTTACAGTGGTCCAGGCTCTATGCAGTTCATTCACTAGGTCCCTCCGTGTGGTTCTGGGATTTTTGCTCACCGTTCTTGTGATCATTTAGACCCCATGGGGTAAGATCTTGTGTGAAGCCCCAGATCAAGGGAGATTATCAATTGTCTAGTATGTCTTCCATTTTCTTATTATTGCCCCCACAATTGATTTTATCACACTAAGCTGCTTGCCTATTGCAGATTCTGTTTTCCCAGCCTGGTGCAGGGCTACAATGTTGTTTCTGGTGTCCTTCGACATCTCTTTGGTCTTCACCATAGTGGAGTTGGGAGTGTGACTGTTTTAGATTGTGGACAGGTTTTTTTTATACTTATAACAAGTTCAAACTGGTGCCATTACTACAAGTAATGAGTGAAAGACAGAGGAGTCTCTTAATGTAGAAGTTACAGGTCAGTGAGAGCCAGAAATCTTGCATGTTTTTAGGTGACCAAATACTGATTTTCCACCATAATTTGCAAAATATATCTTGCCAAATCAGGCAAGGTGATTATCTGGACTTGTTTTCTCATTTTGACTCTCGTAGTTGTGGTCTACCTATAATATCAATTACAGGCCTCTCTCGTCTTCTTAACTGGGAGAACTTGCACAACTGGTGGCTGACTAAATACTTTTTTTCCCCACTGTAGCTGAGGTGAGAACCAGGAGAATTAAGTCAGGCAGAATTCTAAAGTAAATGAAGGGTTTAATCTGACTAGTGTTAGCAATGGTAGTACAAAAATGAGAGTCATTCTAAACTTACAACTGGAAACTCCCAACAGCATGCTAAAAATTTCAAGAGGAAGTGTGGTACTACCTCATATACCACATCAAGATGTTAATTACTCCTGCTAAAGCTGTTGGACAACACACATATGCATTATACTTTATTAGCCACAGTGTCTACTCCATCACCAATATTGATTGCAAAATGAATATGTTGGAACTTGATGACAAAAGCAGATGTAATTGGAGATGTCAAACTATTTGTACACAAATGATGTCAAAGTTACTGGACAGTAGTTTTGTTGGTCTACCTTCTGATTCTTTTTAAATATCAATAATCCATTAGCCAACCTTCAGGCTCTTAGCATTGACCGTGTTACAAGTTCAAAAGGTGAGGTACAGAGGTCTGCCTATTACTGAGCTCAGGTCCCTCAATATCCATGCATGAACACCATCTAACCCAGGAGCTTTGTCAATTTTGAATTTGCTCCGACGCAGCTGTACTTCTTGTGTTAATTTAGTTATATTGGGTGGTGAACTTTGATATTTGCCTTGCTGAATGATACCTCACACAATTAGCTAATTGGATGAAATGTGCAAGTTTAATATCTAGGCCTTCTCTTTGTCTTTGTATTTCTAAAAAAAGATTTGTTTTAAAATTTTAACTGAAAATGTATTAGGCAGCTGATGTTATGCCACAATTCCTGAAGGTGTCACATTGCATGTAATTTTGTCACTATAAACTGTAATTGTTTATACATTATTTATTTGGGTCATTATCTTATGTTAAAAATTTTGAAAATGTCTGATAATTTGAAATGCGCTTGAGTGTGTGTTTCATTGGTTGTGTGATTATTCATTTAATAAAGACTTGAGAGCTTAAAGGGAATCCGTCAGGATTTTATAATCCATACTAAACAAAAATGTAAGTAAAGGTGCTGTAGTGCTGAATAAATCAATATCTTGCTTTATTATTTACATGAGTTGGAAGTGCAGCATGGTGGGATAATGCATTTGCTGCTTCGAATTCTCCTGTCTTTGACTGACAGGTCACTCTTTTCTCACTAACTCACTTTTCCTAGAGAGATCTTGAGCAATAATTGGCTTGGGCTCATGGGCATATTAAGCTCATGATGTACAGAGTCAGACTATCAATCTTCACATGTGTCACCCCAGTTAATAATGGCACTGATGATAGATCTCGCTTCCCTATCAATCAGCGACAAGAAGTGGTCAAAGAATAGGAAGAAAGGCAAATGCATTGGCCCATCCCAATGCACTTGTGACTTATTTGCATAAGACTTCATTGATGGATTTCTCTAAACAGCTGAAAATATTTCTTCAACAAGGTTAGCATTTCTTAACCATTGCAGAACCTGAACATGTTATTTTGGGGTACAAAATCTTGATTATGTTCTTTTAAATTGTCCTAAGTTATCAATTTCACATGGTTATAAATGTAAGCGTAATCAGAATGCCCTTTATTTAAACTTAAATATATTTTATATTGATTACTTGACTGTTCAACTTTAGAAGGAGAAAAAAAATCATTACTATCTCTCTACTATTCAAACTATTGTAAGAACTTATTGAACAAACCCATGACTGAGAGTATTCCCTCCTATCATCACTGGTGTAGTGTTCATTGTGTAAGAAAAAGTGTTGAAGAGGGCAATCACCTCATTAGTAGATATCGTAGCAACCACAAAGGATCTTTGTAATAAGAGGCCTATACTTTACCTCCTTTATAGCCTTAAAGGCATCAAGCAGATTCAAATAATTCTTAGTGAACATCTAAAAAGACAGAAACTCAGTGTAAAAGCATTAGATTTCAAGATGAAACTCTTTAGTCCTGCAGCTCTGTAAAGACCTCACTTTGATAGCTTCTTGAAGAGCGACACTTTTCAACTCCTTAATACATTGAAAAAAAATAGCATCCGTTTTTAAGGCAGTCTGCTTTACAGCTACATACACTGACAAGCAAATGGGTAACAATGTTTTGACTTTCAGGCTCCATATCTCACCATCCACTACTTCGTGCGTGAGACTACCATCATTTTATAGACAATCATCTTGGCTATCTCACACATACAAGTGACTTGCAACTATTTTGCATATGATTAGTTATGCAGGTTGTTGTCATGTCACTGCATTGTTTTGCTCCTAAAAAATGTAATTTTATTTTTTATTATTTTGTCAGTATTTTGTAAATCCACCTTTGACTTTCAACACTGCCTGAATCCTTCTGGGCATGATCACAATCAGATTCAGGCATGTCTTGACCAAAATCAGATACCATCTCTCTTGTACCACCAAAGGTGGTGCATAATAGTCGACTCATTTGGGAATGTATACAGTTTTTCTTTATCTGTACCCACAAGTGTTTGATAGGGTTGAGGTCTGGGGACTGTGAGGACCAATCCAGCACCTCTACTTCATTGTTATTAAAACATTTGTTTGCCAATCTTGACATATTCTGAGGGTTGTTAACCTGCTGGAACACTATGTCATCCTTTTCATACCCATAGTATCCAAGTGTACAAAGCCAACTTGTTGACTCTGATATTTTGCCTGGGCATCCTCCTTATTTGAATAATTGACAAACTTCATTTCATATTCTTCCAACTATCATGGCACTCAAAGGATGCACTTTGGCAATTTTCTTGACCAAGAGACCACTATCGATGAGCTGGATGATGCGGTTTCTCTATTCTTGGAAAATCTTCATGACAGCTCCTCGATTCAAACCAGTGACCTTTCAACCTACTGTAATAACACACTGAGCTGTTAGGGAATATGAGAGGCAGGTTGTATTTTGTAATATACGAGAAGAAAAAGATTTTTCCACCACCAGGAGCATAGCAGTAACAATGTAATGATATGACAAGAATCTGCATAACTAATTATATGCTAAATAATTGCAAGTCAAATTTATGTATGAGATAGCCAAGATGATTTTCTATAAAATGATGTGTTTCATGTTTGAAGCACAAGTGGATGATGAGATATGGAACCTGACAGTCAAATTTCAAAACATTGTTACTCTTTTGCTTGTCCTTGTGTACTATGCACAAAGTCAATGTTTGACAATTTTACATTGCAGTTATTAAGGAAACAATAGACATTATAACATTACAATTTATAACAGTTTTTTAATAACCCGAAATTGTATAATAAATTATACCAATGGAAGTCATGCTAAAGTTTTATTCACATTAAATGTAATTAAAAATGCAACAAAAACGTACAAAAAACTATTAGAAGTAATATAATTCAAGGCATGGAGAGAGTACTGTTTGTTTATCCTTCTGAGCCTCAAGGTGAGGCCCAATTATTTGACTACATGATATCAAACTGTTCTGCAGGCAGATCCCTGAGATCACTCTGAGAAAATTAAAAGAATAAAACAGGACAGATTAAAGGCCCATTTACACTGTGTTAGGGTTGGCGGAACGCACCGAATATATTAAGTAAGATTGGTGCGTTTGCAACCTGGGATCCACCGTGCAGGAAAGAACCTGCTGCTAAGTGAATGGCGGCACTATATGGCGGTACAATGTGATTACACACGGGTTAACTTCACCCTGTGTGAAGGAAGCGATCCCTGTTAAGTCACAGGGTCACGGTACCGCACAGAGAGCGCAAGCAAGGAACCACAGAACTCTATCTCAGGACACAGGATTAGAGTTAGTGTAGACCTCTTGCGATCGACACCACAATAGGGGCATCAGAGGTAACTATTATGCACAGAAGTGTATGCTGTGCCACACTAGCGGATGCCACTAACCACCCAGACTTGGGTAAGGTAAGCGCACTAATAGCGCATGGCGCTGCACTGGCGGTCACAGCAGTTAGACGCTGCTTCATGTGTTAAGGCTGTGAGTTCATCCGGGCGCTAGATTGCAGCCACACACCTTACGCGAACAGTCATACACAAGGGATGGGTTTTTTAAGGAACGACTTGCACTCATCAGCACACACACAATAGCAATAGTATACTAGCGCATGGCCGTGCGGTCATGAGAAGCTTATATAGCTGCAGCACGTTCAGGACCCTTCAAAGAAGGACCAATGGATTTGCAGCAGTACCTGAGCATGTGACCCTAGATCTCCATTGAGAGATCTTGCCCTGGGCATCCTCAGTGTGTGCAAAGCAGGACTAAGTCCTAGCACCTACAGGACCTTCCTGAGCATGTGACCCTAGATCTCCACTCAGAGATCTTGCCCTGGGCATGCTCAGTGTGTGCAAAGCAGGACTTAGACCCAGAAAAGCCTGCTCGCTGCAGATCAGTGCAGGGTACCATAGCAGAGCCTGGAGAGGCAGTAGTAACCCATTGCACAGTACCAGTCTCAGTGAGACGCTGGGAGCGACGTCTCCGCTGAGCAGGCTCCACTGCGGCTGATGCAGAATGGGAGACCGCAGCAGACACGGATCGAGACTCCCCCTGTGCAGCAGAGGAAACTCGACTCCTAACACACTGACCAATAATTTGTCAGATTCTAATGCTATCAAGCCTTTGTTCATAATTGTGTAATGTAAAGGGAAATTGTTCATTTATTGAATAATTTGACCAGCAAAAAGGAAGAGTAGAAATAGAAATTCAAGAATTAAATAGGATTGACCATGGTTCAATTGGATAGCTCATTAATTATCAGTCAAAGAAGCACTCCCTTGAATATTTTTTTTTCATTGCACTGTGTATATATGAATATAGGGCAGCACTGTGGCTCAGTGGTTAACACAGTTGCTTTGGCAGTGCTGGAATCCTGGGTTCAAATCCCACCAAGGACAACACCTGCAAATAGTTTGTATGATCTCTTCGTTTTTTAAAGGTTATTCGGGTTTCCTCCTACACTCCAAAAATATACTAATAGTGAATTTATATTGTCCCAACAGTGACAGCAATGTCAATATCTGTAAAGTTCTGTGGAATATGATAGTGCCAAATACGTAAGCATAATAATTAAATACATAAATAATGAATGCAATGTACTGTGAGTGTATTGATATTCTCACCTACCACTGCTTTCTCCAGGCTCCATCACCATTCTGCTCTTCTTCTTAGTGACAATCCACATCACTCTGTGTTCCATGTGTACGAGGGCGATCCAAAAGTAATGATAATCAATACTAAACACAATGAATATAGTAAAAAAATTTTTTATTTTTCTACATAGTCTCCTAACAAGTCTATACATTTAGTCCATCTCTTTTCTAAACTTAAAATTCCCTTCAAAAAAATTCTTGATCTTGACCCTCAAAAAAATCCCCAACAGCGGTTATCACATCACTATTGTCGTCAAATTTCTTACCCCGGAGGTGTTCCTTGAGCCGAGGAAAGAGAAAGAAGTCACTGGGGGCTAGATCTGGCGAATAGGGGGGGTGTTCCACCAGTTCAAAGCCCGCTTCTTGAATGGTAGCCATGGCAACTGCAGCTTTGTGAGCCAGCACGTTATCTTGGTGAAAAACCACTCCAGCCCACAGTTTGCCGCGCCTTTTCTCCTTGGTAGCCTCCCGCAATCTTCTTATTTGTTCTGCATAGTAGGAGCCCGTAACAGTGGCTCCCTTCTCCAAATAGTCCACCATAATAATTCCTTCAGCGTCCCAAAACACGGACGCCATAACCATCCCTGCTGAGCTTGACACTTTGAATTTCTTCGGCGTCGGTTCGTCGGCTCGTTTCCATGTCATCGATTGTTGTTTAGTTTCGGGATCAAAGTGGTGGATCCAGGTCTCGTCCATGGTAAAAAAACATGACAAAAAATTTTCCTTGTCTGCTTGGAACTTTTCGAGATTTGCTATTGAAATGTCAACTCGTTTCTTCTTTTGCTCGTTGGTTAACATTTTTGGCACCCAACGCGCGGAGACCTTTCTCATATGCAATTCTTTTGCAAGGATTCTTTCAATACTGCCATATGAGATCCCTGTGACCTCAGCTAGATGCCTGATAGTCACTCTTCGATCTGCTAATACAACTTCTTCAACTTTTTTTGTTTTCTTCATTGAGGGACGTGGATGGGCGTCCTTCACGATGGTCATCTTCCGTCGATGTTCTTCCCAGCTTAAATTCCTTGGCCCAGCGTGCAACTGTGGAATACAGAGAAGAGTTACCCAATGTTTCCACCAAGTCGCTGTGTATGTCTTTGGTAGTCATTTTTTTTAAGCAGAGGTATTTGATGACAGCTCTGAGCTTGTTTTTTTCCATTTTGATGTTCACTCCTCAGCAGTTCATATTCAAATGAATGTAGCTCCCGGGAATCGTGGTCTATTTAAGTGATTTTTTTTTTCCTGGACAAGTGGGTACCTAAGAGAGAAGAAAACATTTCATTTTAATTTCTGTGTGCAATAGAAATAACCGATTATCATTACTTTTGGATCGCCCCTTGTAAAGTGGCTGGATGATCCAAAGAATCTGTCACATCGGTCACATTACTGAGGAGAGTTGCAGAACAGTGCTGGATCTCGGATAAACCAGTGGCAGGTGAGTATATTAATGCTCTCATACTTTGTTGCGTGCACTTATACATAGATATAATGGAAAACAAATATTTAAGGCTTTGAACAAACCCATTTTCACAGATAAAGCGAGTACATATTCCTAATTAGTGGAAAAAAATGTTAATTCTATTAAATATTCTTTGTACAGTATCAATGGAGATGTTTGTATAATAGTTTAAGTATTCATATATTCAGAATAATTAGTATCACTTATGGGATGTAAATGGTGATGAGCGAATATACTCGTTACTCGAGATTTCCCGAGTACCCGACCTCCGAGTATTTTTAGAAATTTAGTTTTTAATGCCGCAGCTGAATGATTTACATCTGTTGGCCAGCATAAGTAATGTGGGGAATCCCTAGCAACCAGGCAACCCCCACATGTACTTATGCTGGCTAACAGATGCAAATCATTCAGCTGTGGCAATAAAAACTAAATTTCCGAGCACTAAAAAATACTCGGAGGTCACCCGAGCATGCTCGGGAAATCTCGAGTAACGAGTATATTCACTCATCACTAGATGTAAATGTTGAAGACACATAGAGTTCATATTATCTGTCTGTGTGAACACAGCGCACGATGGTCGATGTATATGTAGCGTAACTCTGTAATGATCACTGTTCAATCATTTCATTCATGTATAAACACTTGTCTGACATTGTTAATCTTGAGTCATGATCTCCTCGTTCACTGCCTACACAATTATCTGCTCTTTTAATTCCACTCTTAGATACTAAAATGAGGAAATCATGCAATACAGCAGCATATATATGAAGGTTGAAGTGATAGCAGTCATGCCTAAGCTTTGGTGTCTTTAGTGAACCAAATGCCCTTCTGCCAAATGAGAAGCCACCAGTAAACCAACCTGGATCATGGGGAGAGGCATATGTGACAATTTTTTCAATGGAAAAGTAGACATGTGCACAGCCATAAAGAGGTGCCAGAGTAGGTTCCCACACCGAAGTGTTAGGTCTCGAGTTCCCGCTTCTGCACAGGGGGAATCTCGAGCCATCTCCGCTGCGGTCTCCCATTCTTATCCAGCCGCAGTGGAGTCTGCTCAGCAGGGACGTCGGTCCCAGCGTCTTGCTCAGTCTCACTCTGTACAGAGAATTACTGCTGCTTCTTCAGCTTCTGCCATTAAAGCCAGTGCTGGTCAGCAGCGAGCAGACTTCTCTGGGACTAAGTCCTTGTCTGCACACACTGAGCATGCCCAGGGCAAGATCTTCCGTTGGAGATCGAGGGTCATGTGCTCAGGTCCTGCAGCACATTCCATTGGTCCTCTTGGCAGGTCTTGGAAGGGCAAAGTTTCTGTGGCCACTTCCTGTGCTGCAACTATATAAACTGCGCATGACCGCACGGCCATGCGCTAGTGTACATTTGCTTACGTGTGTTTGTTGTGAGTGCAAGTCGTCCTTGGATACCCCTTCCCTATTGAATGTCTGTTCGCGGAAGGTGTATGGTTGCTTTCTAGCGCCCGACTTATCCTACAGCACAAATCACACATTACAGCGTCCAGTTGCTGTGACCGCCAGTATGGCGCCGTGCACTTCCTCTGTGCTTTCCTTACCCAAGTCTGGGTAGTTAGTGGCGTTCGTCAGTGCGGCACCGCATGCACTCTTGTGCCCTAATATTGCTATTTAGCTTCCTTACACACCCAGTTGCAGTGTTATGCCAGCAAGGGTCTAATCGGACTTCAATACTAGTTCGCTGACTACTTGCTCGCGCTCTATGTGCGGTACCGCGATCCTGTGACGCAACAGGATCGCTTCCTTCACGCTGGGTGAAGTCTAACCCACGTGTGTATACTTATGAGTACCGCCATATAGTCCGTCATTACTTGGCAGCAGGTTCCATCTCTGCACGGTGGACCCCGGGCTGCGAACGCACCATACTCTATCTGTCTCATTATTTGGTGCGTTCCGCTAGCCCTAACATTACACTAGTGCCAGGGTCTGGCTAGTAATGACGGACAAACAGCAATCCTTGCGGTATATCCAGCAGCTGGAGGGTAGGTTGGCGGCTCTTGAGAGCGCAACCTCAGCTGTGGATGTTACCGCAGTTGCTGTACAGGCTGCTAGCGTGGCTGCAGCAACCCTGTCCATTGCCACCCCTGCTCCGACATTTTCTCGCCTCCCGCTGCCAGAAAAATTTTCTGGTGAAAGCAAATTTTGTAGGGGATTTGTGAGTCAGTGCTCTATTCACCTCGAGCTCCTCGCTGCACGTTTTCCCACAGAGCGGGCTAAGGTGGGATTTATAGTGTCTCTCTTGTAGGACAGGGCGTTGGAATGGGCTACGCCGCTGTGGGAGCGTGGCGATCATGTGGTGCAGAGTGCTCCGCTGTTTCTGAGCACTCTGAAACAGGTCTTTTTAGGACCTCAAGTCACCCATGATACTGCGCTCCAACTGCTGGCATTAACTCAGGGTGAGTCCTTGGTCAGTCATTTTGCCGTCCAATTCCGCACTTTAGCTTCTGAGCTGGATTGGTCGGATAAAGCTCTTATCCCCATATTTTGGAGGGGCCTGGCTGACCACGTTAAGGACGCTCTGGCCACTAGGGAGATTCCTTCCACACTGGAGGAGTTAATAACTGTCTCCACTCGAATTGACCTCCGTTTTAACGAGCGGAGGTTAGAGCGAGCCCATTGTAGGCAGAGGTTTCGGCTGGCTCCTACCTTCGCCAAACCTCTGGAATCTCCGGTCCTGGTTCCTGAGTCACATGAGGCCAGGGAAGTGTCACAAGCAGGATCTATGTCCCGGACCGCTTGTGCACTCAAGGTCTGTCATGTTTGCCAGCAGTCAGGACATCTAGCCACCAGATGTTCTCAGCGGTCGAGGAAACGTCAGCGTCTAGTGGTAGTAGGTGGAGGTACACTAGACACGGCGACGTTTGCCTCTAAATTGTCCTTTAAGGGGACAATTACTATAGGCTCATTCTCCCACTCGGTAGAGCTCTGCGTGGATTCTGGGGCGGAGGGCAATTTTATGTCTTCTGCCTTCGCCCAACATCACGCAATACCCCTGGTTATGCTAGCTCAACCAGTAACGAAACGAGTGGTGAATGGGTCGACACTGCTCTCACAGATAACACACCAGACCATCCCTTTTACTCTGTCCATGTCGCCATCTCATCAGGAGATTATATCTCTGCTCATCATTCCTGAGGGAATTGATGAGGTCCTGTTGGGAATGCCTTGGCTACGGTACCACTCTCCTCATATCGAGTGGTCCTCTGGCCAAATCCTGGGATGGGGCTAATCTTGTGGGGGTAGGTGTCAGAGGGAGTGCGTTCAGGTTGCTACTACAGAGGTACCCGCAGATCTTTCCTCTCTCCCCAAGCAGTATTGGTCTTATGCAGACGTGTTCTCCAAAAAGGCGGCGGGGATCCTTCCGCCCCATCGCCCCTATGACTGTCCTATTGATCTCTTGCCTGGTGCTGAGCCTCCCCGGGGTCGAGTCTATCCGCTATCTCTCCCGGAGACGGAGGCAATGTCACAGTACATCCAGGAAAATCTGGCAAGAGGATTCATTAGGAAGTCAGTGTCACCTGCTGGGGCAGGGTTCTTCTTCGTGCAGATGAAGAATGGGGAATTGCGTCCATGCATAGACTACAGGGGTCTTAACGCCATCACCGTTAAAAATAAGTATCCTTTGCCCTTGATATCTGAGCTCTTCGATAGGCTTCGGGGAGCAAGGGTATTTACTAAACTAGATCTGAGGGGTGCTTACAACCTGATTCGCATCCGTGAGGGGGACGAATGGAAGACGGCTTTTAACACCAGGGATGGGCACTATGAATATCTGGTAATGCCCTTCGGGCTCTGTAATGCCCCAGCCGTTTTCCAAGACTTTGTGAACGATATCTTCCGGTATATGCTTTCCACCTCGGTCATAGTCTATCTGGATGATATTCTCATCTACTCTCCAGATATTGACTCCCACCGGAGAGATGTTTGCAAAGTCTTCGACCTCCTACGGGCAAACTCCCTCTATGCCAAGTTGGAGAAGTGTATGTTTGAGCAGGAGTCCTTACCTTTCCTAGGCTACATCATCTCTGCCCAGGGATTGGCTATGGATCCTGCCAAACTACAGGCTGTGATGGACTGGCAGGAACCCCATTCTCTTAAAGCGGTGCAGCGCTTTATGGGGTTCATTAATTATTATCGCCAGTTCATTCCGCACTTCTCAACTTTGGTAGCTCCCTTGGTTGCCCTCACCAAGAAGGGGGCGAATCCCAAATTGTGGTCTGAGGAGTCACACTTCGCTAGCGCTCCCATCCTACATCGCCCCGATGTTGATAAGCCATTTATCATGGAGGTGGATGCCTCTTCTGTTGGTGCTGGAGCAGTCCTCTTCCAAAAGGATGCTCAAGGTCGGAAGCATCCTTGCTTCTTTTTCTCCAAGACCTTCTCACCAGCAGAGAGGAATTATTCCATCGGGGACAGGGAGTTGCTAGCCATGAAGTTGGCTTTCTCGGAGTGGAGACATCTCTTGGAGGGAGCACGTTTTCCCTTCCAAGTCTTCACAGACCATAAAAATTTGGTGTACCTGCAGACAGCCCAGCGGTTGAATTCTCGCCAGGCCAGATGGTCCTTATTCTTCTCCCGGTTTCATTTCACCCTCCATTTTCTTTCTGGGGAGAAGAACATTCGGGCCGACGCTCTCTCGCTCCGTTGTGTCATCTGCGGAGGAGGAGGAGGAGCCTCGGCTTATTGTCCCCACCGAGAGCTTGAGAACTGTGGCCCCGGTTTCGCTAGAGTCTGTGCCTCCGGGCAAGACTTTTGTACCATCCAGTTTGCGACCGGAGGTTCTCTCTTGGGCACACTCGTCCAGGGTGGGTGGACATTTTGGTACCAAAAGGACATCTGAGTTACTGGCGAGGACATACTGGTGGCCGCATATGGCTCGTGATGTCGCAGAGTATGTTCGGGCGTGTGTCTCTTGCGCCAAGAACAAGACTCCTCGGCAACGGCCAGCTGGTTTGCTTTCTCCTCTGCCGGTGGCGGACAGGCCCTGGGAGATGGTCGGGATGGACTTTGTGGTGGGCTTACCCAAGTCTCGTAACTGCACCATTATCTGGGTGATCACCGACCATTTTTCCAAAATGGTGCACTTGGTGCCTCTTCCACGGCTACCTTCTGCACGGGCGTTGGCTGTCTTGTTCGTCAAGCATATCTTTCGCCTACACGGTATGCCAGACAAAATTGTTAGTGACCGGGGTCCCCAGTTTGCGTCTCGATTCTGGAGAGAGCTTTGTCGTCTACTCAGTATTGAGTTGAATCTCTCTTCGGCATATCATCCCGAGACGAATGGGTTGGTAGAGAGGGCCAACCAGACCTTGGTCACATATTTACGACATTTTGTTTCTGCCAGGCAGGATGACTGTGCATCCTTGCTACCATGGGCAGAGTTTGCACTTAACAATGCAGTAGCCGACTCCACCGGTCAGACTCCATTCCTCCTAAATTACGGCCAGCATCCGCATGTTCCTGTGCCCATGCCTGTGTCTTCTGCTGACTCCAGGGTGGCAGACTGGGCTGTGGAGGCACGGGACATTTGGGACCGCACGCAGGATGCCATTCAGGCCTCCAAGGAGAGAATGAGGTCCTCCGCCGTTCATCGGCGCCCCGCTCCGACCTTTGCTCCTGGCGACTTGGTGTGGCTCTCCGCCCGTAACATCAGGCTGTGAGTTGAGTCCACTAAGTTTGCTCCTCGCTACTTGGGTCCCTTCAAGGTTCTCGAACAGGTTAATCCTGTGGTCTACCGTTTGGCTCTTCCTCCATGCTTGGGTATCACCGACACCTTTCATGTGTCCCTCTTGAAACCCGTATACATGTCCTGGTTTTCCGAGTCATCTGCCGGGACATCGGGTTCGTCTACGGACGATTACGAGGTGAACGCTATTTTGGGGTGCAAGGTGGTACGCGGCAAAAAGTTCTATCTGGTGGATTGGAAGGGTTATGGCCCAGAGGACAGGTCATGGGAGCCTGCTGAAAACATTCGGGCCCCACAGCTCATTGCTGCCTTCGAGCGTAGCGAGGCCCAAGGAGGGGGGGTAATGTTAGGTCTCGAGTTCCCGCTCTGCACAGGGGGAATCTCGAGCCATCTCCGCTGCGGTCTCCCATTCTTATCCAGCCGCAGAGGAGTCTGCTCAGCAGGGACGTCGGTCCCAGCGTCTTGCTCAGTCTCACTCTGTACAGAGAGTTACCGCTGCTTCTTCAGCTTCTGCCATTAAAGCCAGTGCTGGTCAGCAGCGAGCAGACTTCTCTGGGACTAAGTCCTTGTCTGCACACACTGAGCATGCCCAGGGCAAGATCTCCCATTGGAGATCGAGGGTCATGTGCTCAGGTCCTGCAGCACATTCCATTGGTCCTCTTGGCAGGTCTTGGAAGGGCAAAGTTTCTGTGGCCACTTCCTGTGCTGCAACTATATAAACTGCGCATGACCGCACGGCCATGCGCTAGTGTACATTTGCTTACGTGTGTTTGTTGTGAGTGCAAGTCGTCCTTGGATACCCCTTCCCTATTGAATGTCTGTTCGCGGAAGGTGTATGGTTGCTTTCTAGCGCCCGACTTATCATACAGCACAAATCACACATTACAGCGTCCAGTTGCTGTGACCGCCAGTACGGTGCCGTGCACTTCCTCTGTGCTTTCCTTACCCAAGTCTGGGTGGTTAGTGGCGTTCGTCAGTGCGGCACCGCATGCACTCTTGTGCCCTAATATTGCTATTTAGCTTCCTTACACACCCTGTTGCGGTGTTGTGCCAGCAAGGGTCTAATCGGACTTCAATCCTAGTTGGGGTTGAGTTCGCTGACTACTTGCTCGCGCTCTATGTTCGGTACCGCGATCCTGTGACGCAACAGGATCGCTTCCTTCACGCTGGGTGAAGTCTAACCCACGTGTGTATACTTATGAGTACCGCCATATAGTCCGTCATTACTTGGCAGCAGGTTCCATCTCTGCACGGTGGACCCCGGGCTGCGAACACACCATACTCTATCTGTCTCATTATTTGGTGCGTTCCGCTAGCCCTAACACGAAGTATACAGCAAAAACTCGGCACTCAACATAAAACAGGTGATTTAATGGTGTCCACAAAATAGCAGAAAACGTTTTGGTCCTACATCCGGACCTTTATCAGTCACAGTTGATAAATGTGAGGGAGTGAGTGGACCCACAGAATTGCTGATTGTGGAACGAAATCACACTTGTTTGTGAGCGTTGCCTGTTTCTGGGCAGTATACCCCCAAATGAAAAGATATATATCTTAAAATATCAGGACATAAGTGCTGTGCCTGTGTGGGACGTGGAATCTACCGCTAGTGCATGGATGGAAATGCTGCAGCACACGTCCGAGTGTCCGTCACTCAATGACGGCACATCGCTAGCACATGCCCATTTTGGGCATGCGCTGGTGATGCCCTCGAAATAGTGCTTAATGGCAGCATTAATGGACTACGTTACACCATGTTATGCCGTGTGTACCCAGTGAACCCAGCCCTAGGGAAGAAAAATGTGAAAAATTATAAGGTATACTGAGAGGGCTCAGCACACTCATGTATGTGTTTTGATGAGCACTTATTATTGAATGAGCACTTGTCCCTTAGTAACATTAACGAAATGTAAGTCTACAGTTAGATTTCTGTGAGAACCTGTATCAATTGTAAATGATCTTACCACAATACATTCTCTGATGCTTTGAAAAATATATAAATAAAAACACTCAGTGCCTTTATGTCCTTTGTATTCCAAAAGAAAAATAGGAAAAACGTTTGATGTTTTTCTACACATCAGCAATCACCAGAATCCGTGTATGTGGGATTCAGCAACACCTGGTCCTCTTCTTAACTTAGTGCACATCGGCAGCTGGCTATGTACAAAGTAAGACATATGCACATATGTTAGAATAGATGAGAAACAAAATGGGATATAAACCACTGATATTCATAGCACAGCCTCTGATTGCGGAGAGATGTGGATAAAGGGTTGTTTGTTTTTTCATTTTTCAACAGTTTTTGAACATTGAAAAAAAGTGCACTTTATCCAGCTTGTAACAAATTGAGAAATCACAAGCCGATCAGTGACCTCTAGATTATATTTTACTTTTTAACATTTTTTATAATTATATTTACATTGTTTCAAGACACAAGGCTGACGGCTGTCAATGCTGAGTAGGTATCGTACTGTTAATGAGTTACAAATCTTATGATGACAGCATTTAGAAGAAAACTACATCTAGTTTCCGCCAAGCTGCAGTCTCAGCCTGACTATAAAGTCCCCCATTAGACTGGCATCAGCTGAACCTGCTGATATCTACATGATTGGCCGACACCTGGATATGTAGGGGAGCCCTGGGGAATTTATTGTCTGGGAAAATTTCATTCTGGCATGTCAGATTTCCAGCTGTTGATCATATTGTCTCCCATCAGCTGCTGCAAGCTTGGAGTACTTCTTCACCACCTTGTTAGGTATGTGGGGAGCCCATATAAGGTAGAGATTTATTATTATGTAAAGGAAATCTTTCAGCAGGTTTTTGCTATGCTCTCTGAGACCAGCATAATATAGAGCAAGAAAGCCTGATTCCAGCAATATATCACTTACTGGGCTGTTTGGTGCAGTTTTGTTACATCACTCTTTTCCTGTGACTGACAGCTTCCTCTATACACTGTACATAGTCAGCAAGCTACTACACAGTGATAGGGATGGGGTTACACAAATTAGCTGGACTGCTGCGCACGTGAGACATAGTCCTCTAGTGATTATATCCTGCTGATAAAACACTGATTGTATTGAAACTACAGCACATACCCAAGTGAGTGACACATCACTGGAATCAGGCTCTCTGCACTGACGTTACACTACTCTCAGATTAAGTAGCAAAAATCTGCTCACAGGTTCCCTTTATAGAGAATCTGTCACCAGGTTTCTGCTACTCCATCTGAATGCTGTATAATCTAGAGGCAGAGCTTCTAATTCCAGCGATGTGTTAGCGATGTGAGTTGTTTAATATCCGATACGATCACTGTTTTCTTCTGCAGATCTAGTAGTTTCTGAATGTTGAGGTCAAAATAAACTTGTTCACATCACTGATTGTCAGTTTTCTGCTCACGTACAGTGTACGCAGGAAGCTACCAATGAGTGGTGGTGGCGGGGTTATACGGGGCTCATGAATATTTTTGACTAGAAATTTTTAAAGAAATTCTTCACCACATTCTTTTACACCACCGAACAATGTCTAGGGAATCTAAAACTTAGTAATGCGAATGTTTGATTTAAATGATCCAATCCACTAGTAACTGTACTATAAAGTTGGACAATACGTACTAACAATACCTCAAGGCTGGATAAATGTTGGTGGAGACTATGGGCCTGTAACATAGGCATAAATTGCATCAGATTGCCAGAAGAGCCCACTGATCTGAACTAGATCTGAAAGAGCAAATAGGATAAAAGAGGTTAGACCTGACCGGAGTCGTATACCTAAGATATATATTAGTTGAAGGCCTCATAAGCCAACAAATATTGCTCTAGACTCTGTCATCATTTCTTTTGCTAACCTTTTATTTCTCATCTTCGCTTAGGGTTTTGGTTGAAATATTGGATTTTGTAATTCAATTTTTAAAAAAAGTTGATGGTTAGTATTATTTTACATATGCTATATTATATGTTGAAGCGAACTGTATCATTCAAAACGGCAACTTACATAGGAAAAAAATAAAAAAACAAGACCTCACATTGCTATGTTAATAGAAGACTAGGGAAGGAAAAAATAAAATAGCAAAAATAAAAAAATTGGGTGCTTCCATAAGGGGTTAAAGAGAGCAGCTGTTGTAATCCAAAGGTGTCAATCTTATATCTAACATTAGAACGACATTAACAAGTAAAGAAAACAATTGACACTGAATCACAGTCATGCACTGCATGTGATAATTAGGACCTAGAACAGTCACCGCAAGATACCAAAGTCTTGAATTCATTAACGTGTACCTTACTTATGGATTACCTGACACATTTCTATATATAAGAAAGAGCTATCTATCCTTGTCATCTTTGCTATTAATCTTTGCCATGTGAATTAGTCAGCAAACTAATTATGATACCATGTTAATTACCTATACTTCTGAACGTTGAAATTGCAAGAAAGAAAAGTGGCTTAATGGAAATCACAAAATCTCGAGATATGTCAAAGAGTAACCATCATATTATTTTCCCTCTATATATTAATAGTATACTTCAAAATAAGAAGCTTTGTGATATATCTTATAGAAATCTGCTTCTTTCTCCTCCTGGACTGATCATCCAGGAGGAGAATCACTCATTCATCCTCAAAATTCTCATATGTAAAATCTATTTTCAGAAAATACTGACTTTCTCATTACTGAGTTAGAAGATGACAGTTGGTGCTCATAAAGTTTTATGGAGAACTATGCTTGTTTCAGGAGAACATGCAGCCGGGTCTGCCTTTAGGTCCTCCACTGCCTGCCCTGTCCATAGAATTTTAAAGACCCATCTTAGCAATGCGAAAATCTGTCCTCCAGGAAAAAAGATTGTATAGATTTAACCCATGAATTGAGAGTGAACGATCAATCCGAGAGAAGAAAGAAGAACATTTTTCTGATAAAATAATAAAATGACAGTCACTCTTGAATGAAATGTTAATGATGAAAAAAAGGAGAAACAAAATTTTCAACATTTTAAAAAAGTCTGGATTAATTTGGTATTATGAGCACCACAGGCAGTAATACACAGTTATATGCATTTACATTCTATCAAGGTGGTTTTTAATAATTGAGAAGTGATCTGAAACTCTTAATGCACTTGACCACGCAAATCATCAAGATCCTCTGCCGGCAGCTCATTTTGCAATTGGCGACCAAAAACATCCCAGATGTGCTCATTGGGAGGTAAGTCCAGAGAACTGCAGGCCATTCTAGGACATATAGAACATGCAAGCTGTTCAAAGTAGCACAAGAAACATGAGGCTTGGTGTTGTCGTGTTGAGTAATGTGTCCTATGGCAATTAAGGGAAATGACTGTACCACTTGTTCCATGACTTAGTCAATGAGCTGTTACAGTACTTGGAATGAAAACTAGATTTGTCCAGCTACCATACATTTTCCAGCACCATACTACAATCTAAGTAGTAGGATCAGTGAGACATTTCCTCCTGAAGGCCTCATCTTGGTGTTGTCCAAGTGGTCGTCAGATAACTCTCTGACTATAATTGCTTTTAAGACAAAAGCAGGACTCATCACTGAAGAGAATTGGAGTCCATTCCAGGCTCCATTGCAGTGTTAATTTGCACTATAATAAGCTTTGAGAGCGGTGTCATGAGGTCAATGAAACACCTGTAGCTCGATATCTGGTTGCTATCCAAATGTTGTGCAAATGCCTTAGGGTACTTTGTGTAGACACAGTTTTATGCTTCATGCTTGGAGTATGACATCCAATTTGACAGCACAGAAAGGATCAATTGTGTAAATAATGGTACAGCCATTTCTCCAAAGTGTTCCAGGAGCCATTTTTGTATGTATCTAAAATGTATAGATTAGAATTAAAGGTTTAGAACAATACAAATAATAAGAAGGAAATAGTGTTGAACATTGAATAACTTACATGTCCTACTTCTGTCATTACTTTCCATGGTCTGCTGTGCAGTGCAGTCAATAATACATTGGAGTTTTTACTATTGTTGTCCCAAGTGTAAGAAACTGAGTTTATCACATCTGACTTGCATCTCCCTAATATAAGTCAATTCAGGTTGAAATTTGGATCCATGTTTCCGTATATCAGCTTCTCTTGTTTTATATGAGCTGAGCACAACATCCTACTATTAGGTCTCTTCTTATCTGGTAAGAACATAAACGTTAATGCAATAAGCTTAATTTGTGACAATGTACAAAAATTGTAGTGGTAGACTAGTTTAATGCTATTTTCCTAATAAAGCTGTAATATTTATAACATGTTTCTGGCCTTGTGGTTTAGGCCTTGTTTTGGGAAAGTTTTTAGGGGAACCTATCTCCAGTTTTGTCCTGTGTCAACTAAAACTATGACCTTAATCAGTGCCTTGCTGCAGTCCCTCAACTTTTATACAACCCGCTGACTTCCCGTTTTTCCCCACCAAAAAACATTTGAAGTTCTGTAAGTGCTGTATGTTAAACCTATTGATCTGGTCCAATGGGCGTGATTTCTACCTTCTCCATCCCTCCTCCCGTTTGCTGATAGCATCATCCACAATCTCACACCTGCTCTTAGGAATCGCCAGCTCACATCCCTATTGTGGGCAGAGCCTAAATCATAATGGTGCAAGTGCACTTATATTTTCGGCTCCGTTCGCAATAGGGCAAAGCATAGGGTGCTGGCGCGAGCCAGCAATTTCTCTGCGGAGGATTGAGATTTTGCCCAGCTAAGTGGATGACACAGAAGGCATCATCCATGTCAATTACAGTAGGAGGAGATAGAGAGATAGAGAAATCGGGAGGAGGGATAGAGACCACAGAAACCCATAGGACCGCACCAACAGGATTACCTTCAAAAGGTTATTTGGGGTGTTTACAGAGGGAGTCAGGGGGTTATATAACCATTGATGGACTGCAGAACAGGTGCTGATTAAGGTCATAGTTTTAGTTGACACAGGACAAAACTGGTGACAGGTTCTCTTTAAAAGCTCTATTTTTGCGTACATCTTAAAAAGAATTGGGCGGCCCCGAGTTGTTTAATTACTTTTGTGATTTGCATCTGATGTGCCATTCATGTTTAATAGGTGTTGGCCATCCTCTTATTTGGCTTCTCTCTATCTTTTCTGTCTCTGAAACGCACATAAAAACTTGGTTTGGTAGATTCATGTGATGTTAATGGAGAAAAGGGAAAGCCGCAGACAACTTATCATGCATGGTAATTAGAGGAATGGGCTGTTAAATTTAAACTACCTCATCCTTTTCTCCCCAATATCACCTGTTTAGGAAAGTTGGGAGGCCCTCTTATACATCTAATGGTCAGCCTAACAGATGGTAACACATTCTAGTCTGTATTAATGGGAAATCACAAGGAAATTTGTATTTTCTTTTGATCGTTTTGTAAAAAATGCATATAAACAAATGCTTTTGGGTTAGTCTTACACAAGGAAATCTGAGACACACAATCTAACAAGCTGTGCAGAGTTCATACATATTAAATATGCATATGGGTATATCATTGTATAATCAACAGACCTGAAAAGACTAGTGACCCAGATGACAGTCATGGGAGAGGCCCTAATTAGGTCTTTGAGTTGGGTCAATGTGTAACTGCTTTTCTTCTCACTTGTTTAGCAAAAATAAAGATGAAAGGGGCAATAATAATAATATGAAATAACCATCTTGTATCTTTCCACTTGGGTCGCTAGACGTTAGCCCCTTCAAAGTCGTTGCACAATGTGCACACATACATATGCACACACACACAAAAAAGCAGTGTACCTTAAACTTCACTACAATATTGCCAGTAGGCCTTCTCTACTCCACCCCTTAAAGGGAGGGTCTATAGTAACATAGTAACATAGTTAGTAAGGCCGAAAAAAGACATTTGTCCATCCAGTTCAGCCTATATTCCATCATAAAAAATCCCCAGATCTACGTTCTTCTACAGAACCTAATTGTATGATACAATATTGTTCTGCTCCAGGAAGACATCCAGGCCTCTCTTGAACCCCTCGACTGAGTTCGCCATCACCACCTCCTCAGGCAAGCAATTCCAGATTCTCACTGCCCTAACAGTAAAGAATCCTCTTCTATGTTGGTGGAAAAACCTTCTCTCCTCCAGACGCAAAGAATGCCCCCTTGTGCCCGTCACCTTCCTTGGAATAAACAGATCCTCAGCGAGATATTTGTATTGTCCCCTTATATACTTATACATGGTTATTAGATCGCCCCTCAGTCGTCTTTTTTCTAGACTAAATAATCCTAATTTCGCTAATCTATCTGGGTATTGTAGTTCTCCCATCCCCTTTATTAATTTTGTTGCCCTCCTTTGTACTCTCTCTAGTTCCATTATATCCTTCCTGAGCACCGGTGCCCAAAACTGGACACAGTACTCCATGTGCGGTCTAACTAGGGATTTGTACAGAGGCAGTATAATGCTCTCATCATGTGTATCCAGACCTCTTTTAATGCACCCCATGATCCTGTTTGCCTTGGCAGCTGCTGCCTGGCACTGGCTGCTCCAGGTAAGTTTATCATTAACTAGGATCCCCAAGTCCTTCTCCCTGTCAGATTTACCCAGTGGTTTCCCATTCAGTGTGTAATGGTGACATTGATTCCTTCTTCCCATGTGTATAACCTTACATTTATCATTGTTAAACCTCATCTGCCACCTTTCAGCCCAAGTTTCCAACTTATCCAGATCCATCTGTAGCAGAATACTATCTTCTCTTGTATTAACTGCTTTACATAGTTTTGTATCATCTGCAAATATCGATATTTTACTGTGTAAACCTTCTACCAGATCATTAATGAATATGTTGAAGAGAACAGGTCCCAATACTGACCCCTGCGGTACCCCACTGGTCACAGCGACCCAGTTAGAGACTATACCATTTATAACCACCCTCTGCTTTCTATCACTAAGCCAGTTACTAACCCATTTACACACAATTTCCCCCAGACCAAGCATTCTCATTTTGTGTACCAACCTCTTGTGCGGCACGGTATCAAATGCTTTTGAAAAATCGAGATATACCACGTCCAATGACTCACCGTGGTCCAGCCTATAGCTTACCTCTTCATAAAAACTGATTAGATTGGTTTGACAGGAGCGATTTCTCATAAACCCATGCTGATATGGAGTTAAACAGTTATTCTCATTGAGATAATCCAGAATAACATCCCTCAGAAACCCTTCAAATATTTTACCAACAATAGAGGTTAGACTTACTGGCCTATAATTTCCAGGTTCACTTTTAGAGCCCTTTTTGAATATTGGCACCACATTTGCTATGCGCCAATCCTGCGGAACAGACCCTGTCGCTATAGAGTCCCTAAAAATAAGAAATAATGGTTTATCTATTACATTACTTAGTTCTCTTAGTACTCGTGGGTGTATGCCATCCGGACCCGGAGATTTATCTATTTTAATCTTATTTAGCCGGTTTCGCACCTCTTCTTGGGTTAGATTGGTGACCCTTAATATAGGGTTTTCATTGTTTCTTGGGATTTCACCTAGCATTTCATTTTCCACCGTGAATACCGTGGAGAAGAAGGTGTTTAATATGTTAGCTTTTTCCTCGTCATCTACAACCATTCTTTCCTCACTATTTTTTAAGGGGCCTACATTTTCAGTTTTTATTCTTTTACTATTGATATAGTTGAAGAACAGTTTGGGATTAGTTTTACTCTCCTTAGCAATGTGCTTCTCTGTTTCCTTTTTGGCAGCTTTAATTAGTTTTTTAGATAAAGTATTTTTCTCCCTATAGTTTTTTAGAGCTTCAATGGTGCCATCCTGCTTTAGTAGTGCAAATGCTTTCTTTTTACTGTTAATTGCCTGTCTTACTTCTTTGTTTAGCCACATTGGGTTTTTCCTATTTCTAGTCCTTTTATTCCCACAAGGTATAAACCGCTTACACTGCCTATTTAGGATGTTCTTAAACATTTCCCATTTATTATCTGTATTATTAGTTCTGAGGATATTGTCCCAGTCTACCAGATTAAGGGCATCTCTAAGCTGGTCAAACTTTGCCTTCCTAAAGTTCAGTGTTTTTGTGACTCCCTGACAAGTCCCCCTAGTGAAAGACAGGTGAAACTGTACAATATTGTGGTCGCTATTTCCTAGATGCCCAACCACCTGCAGATTTGTTATTCTGTCAGGTCTATTAGATAGTATTAGGTCTAAAAGTGCTGCTCCTCTGGTTGGATTCTGCACCAATTGTGAAAGATAATTTTTCTTGGTTATTAGCAGAAACCTGTTGCCTTTATGGGTTTCACAGGTTTCTGTTTCCCAGTTAATATCCGGGTAGTTAAAGTCCCCCATAACCAGGACCTCATTATGGGTTGCAGCTTCATCTATCTGCTTTAGAAGTAGACTTTCCATGGTTTCTGTTATATTTGGGGGTTTGTAACAGACCCCAATGAGAATTTTGTTACCATTTTTCCCTCCATGAATTTCGACCCATATGGACTCGACATCCTCATTTCCTTCGCTAATATCCTCCCTTAAAGTGGACTTTAGACAAGACTTTACATAGAGACAAACCCCTCCTCCTCTCCGATTTTTACGATCCTTTCTAAACAGACTGTAACCCTGTAAGTTAACTGCCCAGTCATAGCTTTCATCTAACCATGTCTCGGTTATTCCCACTATGTCAAAGTTACCTGTAGATATTTCTGCTTCTAGTTCTTCCATCTTGTTTGTCAGGCTTCTGGCGTTTGCAAGCATGCAGTTTAGAGGATTTTGTTTTGTTCCAATCTCCTCGCTGTGGATTGTTTTAGAAATGTTCTTACCTCCCTTCTGAGTATGTTTTCCTGGATCTTCTTTGTTCAAGTCTAATGTTTTAGGCATTAGGATAATTGTTGACTTGATAGGTACACCCCTTAAAGTCTTTATTTTTTAATTTTTTGATATTGTTATGTAATTTTTCATATTAGATTATTGTATGTAGGTCCATAGTAAGCAACTGTATCACAATTCTTTAAAAGTACAGCATATTTAGAAATAAATCTAATTTTAGAGTAAATGTTACACTTACTATCCAAATGTAAAAAACCTTTACACAACCACACAAGTGTCCCTTATATATAAAAGGGATCTTCATGATCATGAATTAATCATTTGTGTCTATTTCACTGCATCAGATCTTCTCAACAATGGAATAAGTGACACTCGTATTAGTATATCTTAGCTTTTACTTGTATAGAGGTGTCCAATCAACAAATTTAGTTAAATCTAAAGTTTCACCAGTATTATTTTGCTTTGTTAAGGTACCTTCACACTGAGCAACTTTACAACGAGAACGACAACGATCCGTGACGTTGCAGCGTCCTGGATAGCGGTCTCGTTGTGTTTGACACGCAGCAGCGATCAGGATCCTGCTGTGACATCGCTGGTCGTAGCTGAAAGTCCAGAACTTTATTTGGTCGTCAGGTCGGCATGATTCATCATGTTTGACAGCAAAAGCAACAATGCCAGCAATGTTTTTTCACAGAGCTAACAACCAGCGAGAATGACAAGTACGTCACTGGATCGCTCCTGCATCGTTCTGGAGTTGCTGTGTTTGACATCTCTACAGCGACCTAACAGCGATGCTCCAGCGATCTAGTTTAGGTCGGATTGTTGTCTATATCGCTGGAGCGTTGCTAAATGTGACGGTACCTTTAGTGGGTAACATAAAGCTGGTAGCAGAGAGCTTGATTAAAGTACAATGTTGCTAGATTGCATGCAATTTTTCAGATAAAATCACAGTTTTTTTTATGAACTGTGGCTTTCCCTGCCCTCCCATGTTTGATTGATAGCTTTTACCCTATATAGGAGACAACAGCATCTCTAAGAGGAATACTGACAATCAGATGTGGGAGGGCAGATAAAATTGCAGCTCATGAATAGGAGGAACAAGTGCAACAGGACATGAACAATGATATCAGCAACATGGTGTGTTAGGGGTTGACTTAAGGTACCTTCACACATAACGATATCATTAACGATATCGTTGCTTTTTGTGACGTAGCAACGATATCGTTAAGGAAATCGTTATGTGTGACAGCGACCAACGATCAGGCCCCTGCTGGGAGATCGTTGGTCGCTGAACAAAGTCCAGAACTTTATTTCGTCGCTGGATCTCCCGTGGACATCGCTGGATCGGCGTGTGTGACGCCGATCCAGCGATGTCTTCACTGGTAACCAGGGTAAACATCGGGTAACTAAGCGCAGGGCCGCGCTTAGTAACCCGATGTTTACCCTGGTTACCAGCGTAAAAGTAAAAAAAAAAAAACAGTACATACTTACCTACCGCTGTCTGTCCCCGGCGCTCAGCTTCTCTGCACTCCTCCTGTACTGGCTGTGAGCATCGGTCAGCCGGAAAGCAGAGCGGTGACGTCACCGCTGTGCTTTTCGGCCGCTGTGCTCACAGCCAGTACAGGAGGAGTGCAAAGAAGCTGAGCGCCGAGGGACAGACAGCGGAAGGTAAGTATGTAGTGTTTGTTTGTTTTTACTTTTACGCTGGTAACCAGGGTAAACATCGGGTTACTAAGCGCGGCCCTGCGCTTAGTAACCCGATGTTTACCCTGGTTACCCGGGGACTTCGGGATCGTTGGTCGCTGGAGAGCTGTCTGTGTGACAGCTCTCCAGCGACCAAACAGCGACGCTGCAGCAATCCGGATCGTTGTCGGTATCGCTGCAGCGTCGCTTAATGTGAAGGGGCCTTTACTCAGCTGCTTCAAAAGGTAGACACACATGCCGTTCTGGTAGTAGATCACCTGCTGGTTTTTTTATGGACAGCACAAACCTTAGCAGGGTTAAGCAAAATAAACAGAGCCTTTCTTACATAATGGTAAAACAAAACAAAAGATAAAGTCCATCTGAGTGCTTTCCCTGCAGGATTCACCCGCAGGTAACACACAACGTCCTCAGCTCCTCATGGAGCCATGTGGGAGTGCCTCCTCTCCCAAGACACACACCAAACACTAAAGGTACCATCACACTAAATGATGCTGCAGCGATACTGACAACGATCCGGATCGCTGCAGCGTTGCTGTTTGGTCGCTGGAGAGCTGTCACACAGACAGCTCTCCAGCGACCAACTATGCCGGTAACCAGGGTAAACATCGGGTTACTAAGCGCAGGGCCGCGCTTAGTAACCCGATGTTTACCCTGGTTACCAGCGTAAAAAAAACCAAACACTACATACTTACCTTCAGCTGTCTGTCCCTCGGCGCTCTGCTTCTCTGCCCTGTGTAAGCACAGCGGCCGGAAAGCACAGCGAAGATTTCGCTGAATCGGCGTCACACACGCCGATTCAGCGATGTCAGCAGGAAGTCCAGCGACGAAATAAAGTGCTGGACTTTCTGCAGCGACCAACGACATCACAGCAGGATTCAGATTGCTGCTGTGTGTCAAACTGAACAATATCGCTAGCCAGGACGCTGCAACGTCACGGATCGCTAGCGATATCGTTTAGTGTGACGGTACCTTAACTCTCATGTCCAGTTATTTAACCTACTCACATGCCGGTGTCAGATCTGCTTGTGGAGATATGGTGAGAACCCGCCCACCCACTCTATGGATGCCCATTTAAAACGAGCTGATGTAGGAAACTTTAAATAAACCCTCCCAACCCTTAGTGTGCTTAAGGGAAAATATCTTGGTTTCACATCACTGATGCCAATATGCGCAGTGACACATATCTCCCTTCATACAATGTGCTAGTGACCCTGTCACTGGTGCTAAATAGGAGCTCTCTGTCAACAGTTTTCGATACCCTCTGAGGACCATAAAACTAGTGACAATTTCCCCATATGGACCTCTTCCTCCTTAATTGACAGCTCTGACTTTACAGGAACCAGAGTTGGATAAAGGTAAATGCAAAAAAAGTGATTGGGAAGGTGCACTGTTTGGCCTTGCCAAGCATATTCCAAGTGCCATTGCTTGGTTTGAATAGTCACTTTTTGCTATAAAACTCCTCTCCATAATATCTCTTGACAACATTTTAAAATCTTTTTTTTTCAAAATTGCGCATCTTGCCCCACTTATTTCAGAATATGTGGAACCAAAAGGAAAGTTAAGAATGTTAAAAAAATCTATCTTCAATACCCATGTTGAAGGCAAATATCACCGTAATTCCTGGATTTCAAGTCACCAATTACAAACATCATTTTCCACAGAGAAGGTTGATAGAGATAAAGATTATAGGCACCCGCTCTATCTATATATCTAATTCTACTCAAATTTTATAAAAATCCATATTTAAAAAAATGCAGAAATTCTGTAATTCACTTCAGCACGGATTCAGCAAAAGGCTTTTCTGAACCAGAAAAAGGCAATCAAATGTTAAAAAATAATTTTATATTCATTGCTCCAGCCACTCCGCTCCTTACACCTGGTCCTCATCTCTTCTTTGGATTGGCATTGGCAGCAGTGAAATCCCTGGGCCTCAGTAGAGTCTGAATATGCAGAACCCTCCCAGGCCTATCAAACCCACAAGCCACAGGAATTTCACAGCTGCCGATGCCAATCCAAAGATACCACAACAACCAGATGGGTAGCGATAAGGAAGTACAGGAGATAAGAGTGAGTATAAGGATTTTTACTGTCTTTTTACATGCTACGTTTATTATGCTCAGGTTTCCAGACTTGCGAACAGGCAAGCAAATTAGAATTTTGCCTTATCCGTTCATCTCTACTTTACTGTCTAGCCATCTATCATATATTCATCTTATCCAATATGTATCTATAGGGCTATGAAAAAGTATTCATACCACGTGACCTTTTCCACAATTTTTCGTGTTACACCAACAAACTTAGATGTATTTTATTGGAATTTTTTGTGATATACCAACACTAAGTTAGAATCAGTTCAACGACGGGTAACTAGATTATTACAAGGGATGGAAGACCTCATACGAGGAGAGGTTGGAAAAGTTAGGCTTGTTTAGCTTAGAAAAAAGATGCCTCAGAGGGGAACTCATTTACATTTACTCGTATATGTGTGGCCAGTAGTGATGAGCGATTGTGCTCATTAGTCGAGTTTTCCGAGCATGCTCAAGTGTTCTCTGAGTATCTTGGGCGTGCTCGTAGATTATGTTTGTGTCCCCACAGCTGCATGATTTGCAGCTGCTAGACAACCTGAACACATGCAGGGATTGCCTGTTTGTTAAGGAATCCCCACATGTATTCAAGCTGTCTAGCAGCCACAAATTATGCAGCTGCAGAGACGCAAACATAATCTACGAGCACGCCCAAAATACTTGAAGAACACCCAAGCATGCACGGAAAACTCAAGTATTGAGCACACTCATTCATCACTAGTGGCCAGTATAAAACACTGGCAAAATAATTATTCCTTCCAAGGGCTGTACTGAGGACTATGGGGCACTTATTGCAGTAGGAAGAAAGGTGATTCCGACAGCTAAACAGGAAAGGGTTCTTTACAGTTAGCGCAGTCCGACTGTAGAATGCCCTACCACAGGAGGTAGTATTGGCAGACACTATAACAGCTTTTAAAATAGGGCTGGATGACTTCCTTGATACACATAACATTGCGGGTTATAGCTAGATTAGTGAGGAATTGTACAATTGGTGGAGAAAGTTTGAGCTTGATAGACCTAGGTCTTTATTCAACCTACGTAATTATGTAACTAAGAAAGTAGTATTTGTAAAGTGTAAAGGAAATTAACATGGTTTTCTAAATATTTTAAAAATATAAAACTGAAAATTGTGACATGCATTTGTTTCTAACCCGTCTGAATCAATATATTGTAGGACCATCTTTTGCTGCAATTACTACTGCAAATCTTTTGGGAGTATGTCTCTACCAGCTTTGCATATCTAGAGGGAGGCTAACATTTTTCTCTGCAAACTTGTTCTAGCTCAATGAGACTAATTAGACAGCATCTGTGAACAGCAATTTCTGGTTTTGCCACAGATTCCTAATGGATTAAGGATGGACTTGGCCACTCAAACACATGAGTATGCTTAGATCTAAACCAATCCACTTTAGCTATGACAGTATATTTAGGTTTGCTGTCCTGCTGAAAGGTGAACCTGCACCCAAGTTTGTAGCCTTTAAAGATTTTCCTCCAGGATTGCCCTTTATTTGGCTCCATCCATCTACCCATCAAGTCTGATCAGCTTCCCTGTCTCTGTTGAAGAAAAGCATCCCCACAGCATGATGCTGTTAGGTCAGATTGATGGAGTATACAACTAATTGATGGACCTAGGTCTTTTTTCAACCTAAGTACCTATGTAACTATGTAATAGATGTCCTGTGGACAGATTTTCCCACATAAGCTGTGAATCTCTGCCGCTCTTCCAAAATGACAATGAGCCTCTAGGTTGGTTCTCTAATTTGTGCTCTCCTTGATTGGGATGTCAGTTTAGATTGATGGCCATGTCTAGGTAAGTTAGCAGTTGTGCAATGCTCATACCTTTTTTTTAAATGATGGATTAAACAGTGCTCAATGAGATGTTCAGAGCTTGGGCTATTTTTTATAACTTAATCCAGTTTTACTCTTCTCCACAACTTTATCCATGACCTGTCTGGTGTGTTTTTGTTTTCATTATGCTGTTTGATCCTTAATGTTCTCAAATAAATCTCTGAAGCCTTCATAGGACAGCTGTATTTATACTGGGAATAAATTACAAACAGGTGGACTCACTTAAATGAGATAGCTTTCTGAGAGTTGTTATTAAGATGGTATTCTTTTTCTAGTTATACTTTGCTAGATCTGAAACTTTGTATCTGTCTATTCATTTTTTTTCTTTTAAAAAAATTCTTTACATGTCTGTAATAAAAGTCATGCATTTTAAGCAGTGTAACGGCATGTACAGGATGAAGACAAATCGTACTAAATATTTAAAACACCCGATGTCACAAATTATACCTGCAATTATACCATGCTCAGAATCTATAAAGCATATGGAGGTTCAAATGTTTGGCCTTGGCAGATTTGGCAGCAGTTGTAAATGTGTGTGATCATCAAAATACATTTACTTGAAGACATATGACTGCTCTGATTTAAGCACTAAATTAATTTGTAGAAAGCTAGCTAATTTCTTCCAACGGTGTCAAAGTACATAGCCTAAAACATTTTTTTTTGCAGTAATGTAGAACGTTGCAATGTGATGTAACTGCAATAATTAGAATCCAATGTCACTGTCTATTGAGTGATAAATGAGATGTAGATCTGAAGCTATTGCACTTTCCCAGCTTTTCCCAATTTGTGATAGAACTGACTCGTGTCCTAGTCTAAATTGTTTGTCAGTTAGTATACAGTATATAACAATCTTGCTGGGAAGTGAACTCTGTTTTATGCAGAATTGTAGTATTATGCTTGATCCAATTTACAGGACACAGGCAATAGTATTTATACTCCTAGGTTATTGGGAAAATGACCATATCTGCAAAAGTGCGTTTCCTGGTATTCGTTGTGTTTAAATATGCTGCCATTTACCTGAAGAAAGAGTGAAACACTTGTCTGTGGGATTTTTTTTTAATGGAAATCTTTTAGAAGGTTTTTGTTACATCATCCGAGGGCAGCATCATGTAGGCAAAAAAAAAAAAGCTGAATCCAATGATGTATCAGTTAAGATTACTGGGTGCAGCCGTACTGATGCAATCAAAGCTTTTAGACTGAAGCAGAGCTGAGAAAGCTAACTGCCTACACCAGGCTCTCCAGGTAGAAAGTCCATAGATAGTGAGGTGCTAGTTAGTGGGCTAGTCTGGTAATGTTAATCTCTTAAGGTACCGTCACACTAGACGATATCGCTAGCGATCCGTGACGTTGCAGCGTCCTCACTAGCGATATCGTCCAGTATGACAGGCAGCAGCGATCAGGCCCCTGCTGTGCTGTCGCTGGTCGGGGAAGAAAGTCCAGAACTTTATTTGGTCGCTGGACTCCCCGTAGACATCACTGAATCGGCGTGTGTGACACCGATTCAGCGATGTCTTCACTGGTAACCAGGGTAAACATCGGGTAACTAAGCGCAGGGCCACGCTTAGTAACCCGATGTTTACCCTGGTTACCGTCTGTCCTCCAGCGCTGTGCTCTGCACTCCTCCTGTACTGGCTGTGAGCGTCGGTCAGCCGGAAAGCAGAGCGGTGATGTCACCGCTCTGCTTTCTGGCCGCTGTGCTCACACAGACAGTACAGGAGGAGTGCAGAGCACAGCGCTGGAGGACAGACGGCTGTAGGTAAGTATGTAGTGTTTGTTTTTTTTCTTTTAGGATGGTAACCAGGGTAAACATCGGGTTACTAAGCGGGCCCTGCGCTTAGTTACCCGATGTTTACCCTGGTTACCGGCATCGTTGGTCGCTGGAGAGCAGTCTGTGTGACAGCTCTCCAGCGACCAAACAGCGACGCTGCAGCGATCCGAATCGTGTGACGGTACCTTTAGTGATAAATCCTTGACAGTTAGGAAACAACAACACACACTTTGACAAGTGTTTAAACCTATATTTCCTGCTGTCTTCAGATTACATATCAAAAACCTGCTGTCAGATTTCCATAAGCTTGCTTAACCCCTTTTTGTCCTCAGACAGAATTGTACATCTGAAGACAGAACCCCCGCTTTTAAGCGGGCTCCGGCAGTGAGCCCTCATCATAGCCGGGACATGTCAACTCTGACAGCTACATTTAACTAGCGCCTCCGGCCATCGGGCCAGAAATGCGCGTATCGCTGACCCCCGTCAAGTGATCGGTGGTCAGCAATGTATCGGCATGACAACCAGAGATCTCCTGAAGACCTCTATGGTTGTTGATGCCAGATTGCTGTGAGCACCACCCTGTGTAATTCTACTACATAGGGGCAATCTGAACATCGCTCCTAGTCGCTCGAATGTAGCAAAGGCGATCAGGCTATGCCAGCTTCTAGCCTCCTATGCAATGCAATAAGGGGCGATCAAAAAAGTATCTGCACCAATTTGGTATCATTAAAAATATCAGCTTGGCATGTAAAAAGTAAGCCCTCACCCCACCCGAGATCACGCAAAATGGAGATGCTATGGGTATCGGAAAATTACGCAATTTTTTTTCTATCAAAGTTTGGAATTTTTTTTACCACTTAGATAAAAAATAACCTAGAGAAGTTTGGTATCACTGAACTCGTAATGATGTGTAGAATCATAATGGCTAGTCAGTTTTAGCATTTAGTGAACCTAGCACAAAAGCCAAACAAAAAACAAGTGTGGGAGTGCACTTTTTTTCAATTTCACCGCACTTGGAATTTTGTCCCTGTTTTCTAGTACACGACATGGTAAAACCAATGGTGTAGTTCAAAAGTACAACTTGTCCTGCAAAAAACAAGCCCTCACATGGCCATATTGAAGGAAAAATAAAAAAGTTATGGCTCTGGAAAGGAGGGGAGTGAAAAATGAAAACGCAAAACCGAAAAAAGCTGGGGTCATTAAAGGCTTAAGAATCATCATTCTCAGCAGCACATCCTGTATAAACAGGACACGTGCTGCTGAGGAGAATAGTCTTTTTTGAGCCAGAATCATTAATAAAGTGCAGGCGACATGTCTAAGCTATTTTAGGGAACATGTCACCAGGAAAATGCAGTTCAATTTGCTGACATCATGTTATAGAACAGGAGGAACTGAGTAGATTGATATGTAGTTCTGTGAAAAAAGCATTCAGTATAACCTTTGCTTTAATCATTTAATTATCTTCCAATTCTGGAATTTTAGGTCCACTGTGTGGTCCTTTCAGTGACTGACAGCTTTATTTGTCTGTATGCAGATTATTAAGAAAAGCTACAGTTAGGGCCAGAAATATTTGGACAGTGACACAAGTTTTGTTATTTTAGCTGTTTACAAAAACATGTTCAGAAATAAAATTATATATGTAATATGGGCTGAAAGTGCACACTCCCAGCTGCAATATGATAGTTTCCACATCCAAATCGGAGAAAGGGTTTAGGAATCATAGCTCTGTAATGCATAGCGTCCTCTTTTTCAAGGGACCAAAAGTAATTGGACAATGGACTCTAAGGGCTGCAATTAACTCTGAAGGCGTCTCCCTCCTTAACCTGTAATCAATGAAGTAGTTAAAAGGTCAGGGGTGGATTCCAGGTGTGTGGTTTTGCATTTGGAAGCTGTTGCTGTGAGCAGACAACATGCGGTCAAAGGAACTCTCAATTGAGGTGAAGCAGAACATCCTGAGGCTGAAAAAAAGGAAAAAATCCATCAGAGAGATAGCAGTCATGCTTGGAGTAGCAAAATCAAGAGTTGGGTACATTCTGAGAAAAAAGGAATTGACTGGTGAGCTTGGGAACTCAAAAAGGCCTGGGCATCCACGGATGACAACAGTGGTGGATGATCGCCGCATACTTAATTTGGTGAAGAAGAACCCGTTCACAACATCAACTGAAGTCCAGAACACTCTCAGTGAAGTAGGTGTATCTGTCTCTAAGTCAACAGTAAAGAGAAAACTCCATGACAGTAAATACGAAGGGTTCACATCTAGATGCAAACCATTCATCAATACCAAAAATAGACAGGCCAGAGTTAAATTTGCAGAAAAACACCTCAAGAAGCCAGCTCAGTTCTGGAAAAGTATTCTATGGACAGATGAGACAAAGATCAACCTGTACCAGAATGATGGGAAGAAAAAAGTTTGGAGAAGAAAGGGAACGGCACATGATCCAAGGCACACCACATCCTCTGTAAAACATGGTGGAGGCAACGTGATGGCATGGGCATGCATGGCTTTCAATGGCACTGGGTCACTTGTGTTTATTGATGACATAAGAGCAGACAAGAGTAGCCGGATTAATTCTGAAGTGTACCGGGATATACTTTCAGCCCAGATTCAGCCAAATGCTGCAAAGTTGATTGGACGGCGCTTCATAGTACAGATGAACAATGACCCCAAGCATACAGCCAAAGCTACCCAGGAGTTCATGAGTGCCAAAAAGTGGAACATTCTGCAATGGCCAAGTCAATCTCCAGATCTAAACCCAATTGAGCATGCATTTCACTTGCTCAAAGCCAGACTTAAGACGGAAAGACCCACAAACAAGCAAGACCTGAAGGCTGCGGCTGTAAAGGCCTGGCAAAGCATTAAGAAGGAGGAAACCCAGCGTTTGGTGATGTCCATGGGTTCCAGACTTAAGGCAGTGATTGCCTCCAAAGGATTTGCAACAAAATATTGAAAATAAAAATATTTTGTTTGGGTTATGTTTATTTGTCCAATTACTTTTGACCTCCTAAAATGTGGAGTGTTTGTAAAGAAATGTGTACAATTCCTACATTTTCTATCAGATATTTTTGTTCAACCCTTCAAATTAAACGTTACAATCTGCACTTGAATTCTGTTGTAGAGGTTTCATTTCAAATCCAATGTGGTGGCATGCAGAGCCCAACTCGCGAAAATTGTGTCACTGTCCAAATATTTCTGGCCCTAACTGTACACTGTATCTTTTTTCACAAAACTATATAGGAAACTGTTCAGCTCCTCCTTCTTTATAGCATGGTGTTATAGATTGGATGGCATTTAAATAATGAAATTTTCCCTTTAACCTCTTAACCCCTTTCTGACATGTGACGTACTATCCCGTCAAGGTGGGGTTGGCCAATATGCCCACTGATGGGATAGTACATCATAGTGATCGACCGCTCACGGGGGGAGCGCGGACGATCGCGGCCGGGTGTCAGCTGACTATCGCAGCTGACATCCGACACTATGTGCCAGGAGCGGTCACGGACCGCCCCGGCACATTAACCCCCGGAACACTGCAATCAAACATGATCGCAGTGTTCCAAGGGGGCATAGGAAAGCATCATGCAGGGAGGGGGCCCCCTGCGGGCTTCCCTGAGACCCCCTGTACAACGCGTTGTCCTGAGCGTCTCCTCCCTGCAGGCCCCAGATCCGAAATGACCACGGGGCTGCATCCGGTCCTGCAGGGAGGTGGCTTACCAGCGCCTGCTCAGAGCAAGCGCTGGTAAGCCTGCAGCCCTGCTTGTCAGATCGCTGATCTGACACAGTGCATATCAAAGTGTCAGATCAGCGATGTTACACTATAACATGATGCCCCCTGGGGCATTGTTATAGTGAAAAAAAAAATATTCAGATGTGTAAAATAATAATAATCTTTATTTTTATATAGCACTAACATATTCCGCAGCGCATTACACACACTATCATGGCTGTCCCCAATGGGGCTCACAATCTAAATTTCCTATCATTATGTCTTTGGAATGTGGGAGGAAACCGGAGTGCCTGGAGGAAACACACGCAAACACGGAGAGAACATACAAACTCTTTGCAGATGTTGTCCTTGGCGGGATTCGACCCCCAGGACTCCAGCGCTGCAAGGCTGCAGTGCTAACCACTATGCCACCGTGCTGCCCATGTGTAAAAAAAATGTTAAAAAAATTCCTAAAAAAATATACATATTCTTCCCATACATTTCTTTATCTAAATAAAAAAACAATAAAAGTACACATATTTAGTATTGCTGCGCTCATAATGACCCAACCTATAAAACTGTCCCACTAGTTAACTCTTTCAGTGAACACCATAAAAAAAAAAAATGAGGCAAAAAACCATCCTTTATTCTCATACCACCGAACAAAAAGTGGAATAACACGCGATCAAAAAGACGGACATAAATAACCATGGTACCGCTGAAAACGTCATCTTGTCCCACAAACAACAAGCCATGATACAGCATCATCAGCAAAAAATTAAAAAAGTTATAGCCCTCAGAATGAAACGATGCAAAACCAATTCTTTTTTCTATAAAATAGTTTTTATCGTGTAAAAGCGCCAAAACATAAAAAAGATATAAATAAGGTATTGCTGTAATCGTACTGACCCGAAGAATAAAACTGCTTTATCCATTTTACCAAACGCGGAACGGTATAAACGCCTCCCAAAAGAAATCCACGAATAGCTGGTTTTGGTCATTCTGCCTCACAAAAATTGAAATAAAAAGCGATGAAAAAAAGTCACGTGCCTGAAAATATCACCAATAAAAACGTCAACTCGTCCTGCAAAAAACAAGATCTCACATGACTCTGTGGACCAAAATATGTAAAAATTATAGCTCTCAAAATGCGCTAACTCAAAAAATATTTTTTGCAATTAAAAGTATCTTTTAGTATGTGACGGCTGCCAATCACAAAAATCCGCTAGAAAACCCGCTATAAATAGTAAATCAAATCCCCCTTCATCACGCTCTTAGTTAGAGAAAAACTGGGGTCTCAGCTGCCGGGGGTAGCCGAGACCCCAGAGAACATGATTTGGGGGGTTTTGTACTGACCCTGCATTTGCGATCGCCGGTAATTAACCGTTTACCGGCGATCGCAAAATTAAAAAAAACGCGATCTCTTTTTAATTTCTCTGTCCTCCGATGTGATCGCACATCAGAGGACAGAGAAAAGGGGTCCTTGATCGCCCCCCGATACTCACCAATCTTCCCCGGTGCTCCTCGTGGCTCCCGGTGGGCGCCGCCATCTTCAAAATGGCGGGCGCATGCGCAGTGTGCCCGCCGGCCGGCCCCGGGCGAATCTTTGGGGTCTCGGCTGCTGGGGGTAGCCGAGACCCCAAAGAGCATGATCGGGGTCGGTTTTACCGACCCCTGTTTTGCGATCGCCGGTAATTAACTGTTTACCGGCGACTGCAAAAAAAAAAAAAGCAAAGTGTAATTCTCTGTCCTCTGATGTGATCGCACATCAGAGGACAGAGAAATAGGGGGATTCGGGGACCCTATTATACTTACCGGTGTCCCTGGGTCCTCCTGCTGCTCCTCCTGGCCGCCGGCATCTTCTGGGGAAAAGAAAATGGCGGGCGCATGCGCAGTGCGCCCGCCATCTGTCTCCATCTGCCGGCCGGCAGGAGAAGAGCAGTTGGGGCTAAAGTTAGGGTTAGGGCTAGGGTTAGGGCTAGGGTTAGGGTTAGGGCTAGAGTTAGGGCTAGGGTTAGGGCTAGGGTTAGGGTTGGGGCTAGGGTTAGGGTTGGTGCTAGGCTTAGAGTTTGGATTACATTTATGGTTGGGATTAGGGTAAGGGGTGTGTCAGAGTTAGGGGTATGGTTAGGGTTATGGTTGGGATTAGGGTTAGGGGTGTGCTTAGGGTTGGGATTAGGGTTATGGGTGTGTTGGGGTTATGGGTGTTGTCAAGGTTAGGAGTGTGGTTGGGTTAAGGTTAGGGGTGTGTTTGGGTTAGGGTTTCAGTTAGAATTAGGGGTTTCCACTGTTTAGGCACATCAGGGGCTCTCCAAATGCAACATGGTGTCCCATCTCAATTCCAGTCAATTTTACATTGAAAAGTCAACGGCGCTCCTTCCCTTCCGAGCTCTACCATGCACCCAAACAGTGGTTCACCCCCACATATGGGGTATCAGCGTTCTCAGGGCAAATTGCACAATAATGTTTAGAGTCCAATTTCTTCTGTTACCCTTGGGAAAATAGAAAATAGGGGCAAAAAGGTCATTTTTGTGAAAAAATATGATTTTTTAATTTTATGGCTCTGCATTACAAACTTCTGTGAAGCACTTGGTGGGTCAAAGTGCTCACCACACATCTAGATAAGTTCCTTAGGGAGTCTAGTTTCCAAAATGGTGTCACTTGTGGGGGGTTTCAATGTTTAGGCACATCAGGGGCTCTCCAAAAGCAACATGGCATCCCATCTCAATTCCTGTCAATTTTGCATTGAAAAAGTCAATTGGCGCTCCTTCCCTTCCAAGCTCTGCCATGCAACCAAACAGTGGTTTACCCCCACAATCGGTTTATCAGCGTACTCAGAACAAATTGTACAACAATTTTTGTGGTCCAATTTCTTCTGTTACCCTTGGTAAAATAAAACAAATTGGAGCTGAAATAAATTTTTTGTGAAAAAAATTTAAATGTTCATTTATTTTTAAACATTTCAAAAATTTCTGTGAAACACTTCAAGGGTTAATAAACTTCTTGAATGTGGTTTTGAGCACCTTGAGGGGTGCAGTTTTTAGAATGCTGTCAAACTTGGTTATTTTCTATCATATAGACGCCTCAAAATGACTTCAAATGTGATGTTGTCCCTAAAAAAATGGTGTTGTAAAAATGAGAAATTGCTGGTCAAATTTTAAACCTTATAACTCCCTAACAAAAAAAATTTTGGTTCCAAAATTGTGCTGAGGTAAAGTAGACATGTGGGAAATGTGACTTATTAAGTATTTTGTGTGACATTTCTCTGTGATTTAAGGGCATAAAAATTCAAATTTTTAAAATTTCAAAATTTTCAACATTTTCACCAAATTTCCATTTTTTTCACAAATAAACGCAGGTAAAATCAAAGAAATTTTACAACTATCATGAAGTACAATATGTCCCAAGAAAACATTGTCAGAATCACCGGGATCCGTTGAAGCGTTCCAGAGTTATAACCTCATAAACAGACACTGGTCAGAAATGTAAAAATTGGCCCGGTCATTACCGTGCAAACCACCCTTGGGGGTAAAGGGGTTTATGTCCGGAGCTTTTTTCGATTTTGCATTTTCGTTTTTCATTCCCCTCCTTCCCAGAGCCATGACTTTTATGTTTTTCCATCTATATGGCCATGTGAGGGTTTATTTTTTGTGGGATGAGCTGTACTTTTGAACGTCTCTATTGGCTTTACCATTTCATGTACTAGAAAACAGGAAGAAATTCCAAGTGCGGTGAAATTGCAAAAAAAGTGCAATCTCACACATGCTTTTTGTTTGGCTTTTTTGCTAGGTTCAATAAATGCTAAAACTGACCTGACATTCTGAATCTCTAGGTCATTACGAGTTCAAGGACACAAAACATGTCTAGGTTCTTTTTATCTAAGTGGTGAAAAAATTCCAAACGCTGCTTAAAAAATGTGCAATTTTCCGATACCCGTAGGGTCTCTATTTTTCGTTATCTGGGGTTGGTTGAGAGCTTATTTTTTGCGTGCCAATCTGTTGTTTTCAATTATATCATTTTGATGCAGATAGTCCTTTTGATCGCCCGTTATTGCATTTTAATGCAATGTCGTGGCAACCAAAAGAACATAATGCTGGCATCTTTAACTTTTTTATTGCTATGCCGTATAGCGATCAGGTAAATCCATTTTTTTTTAAAGATTAGGCAATTCTGAATGGGGCGATACCAAATATGTGTAGGTTTGTTTTTTTATTCTTTTATTTTGAATGGGGCGAAAGGGGGGTGATTTAAACTTTTATATTTTTTTCATATGACGTTGTCAGAGTTTGACAGTGACATTTAACTAGTTAATAGGAACGGGCGGATCACAATTCCACCTGCGCCTATTGCAGGCACATGTCCCGGCTTTGATCTTTGATGCGGGCTCACCGCTGGAGCCCATATCAAAGCGGGGGTTCTGCCATCGGACGTACTATTCCGTCCGATGGCAGAAAGGGGTTAAAAAGGTATTCCAATACTTTTACATTGATGGCCTATCCTTAGGACAGGTCATCAATGCTTGATTGGCCGTGATTCTACACCTGGCACTCCCATCGATCAGCTGCCGGCTAGAAGTACTCATTTTCCGAGCTGCTCCATCTATTTGTAGTGGCTGCCGCAGGATACTGCACATCTCCCTCCTTTTGATCTGAATGGGAGGCTGATGTGTAGAATCATTCAGAAGCCACTACAAGTAGACTGAGCAGCTCAGCAAGTGAGTACTTCTGGCAAGTGGCTGCCAATACTGATAACAGCTAATCAGCGGGGTTGACGGATGATCAGACATTTAACCCCTTAGTGACAGAGCCAATTTGGTACTTAATGACCGAGCCAATTTTTGCAATTCTGACCACTGTCACTTTATGAGGTTATAACTCTGGAACGCTTTAACAGATCCCGCTGATTCTGAGATTGTTTTTTCGTGACATATGGTACTTCATGTTAGTGGTAACATTTCTTCGATATTACTTGCGATTATTTATGAAAAAAATGGAAATATGGCGAAAATTTTTAAAATTTTGTAATTTTCAAACTTTGTATTTTTATGCCCTTAAATCAGAGAGATATGTCACGAAAAATAGTTAATAAATAACATTTCCCACATGTCTACTTTATCATATCATCAGCACAATTTTGGAAACAAATTTTTTTTTTGTTAGGGAGTTATAAGGGTTAAAATTTGACCAGCAATTTCTCATTTTTACAACACCATTTTTTTTAGGGACCACATCACATTTGAAGTCATTTTGAGGGGTCTATATGATAGATAATAACAAAGTGTGACACCATTCTAAAAACTACACCCTGCAAGGTTCTCAAAACCACATTCAAGAAGTTTATTAACCCTTTACGTGCTTCACAGGAACTGAAACAATGTGGAAGGAAAAAATGAACATTTAACTTTTTTTTGCAAACATCTTAATTCAGAACCATTTTTTTTATTTTCTCATGTGTAAAAACAGAAATGTAACCATAAATTTTGTTATGCAATTTCTCCTGAATACGCCAATACCCCATATGTGGGGGTAAACCACTGTTTGGGCGCACCGCAGAGCTTGGAAGTGAAGGAGCGCCGTTTGACTTTTTCAATGCAGAATTGGCTGGAATTGATATCGGACGCAATGTCACGTTTCGAGAGCCCCTGATGTACCTAAACAGTGGAAACTCCCCACAAGTGAGACCATTTTGGAAACTAGACCCCTTAAGGAACTTATCTAGATGTGTGGTGAGCACTTTGAACCCCCAAGTGCTTCACGGAAGTTTATAACGTAGAGCTGTGAAAATAAAAAATCGCTTTTGTTTACACAAAAATGATATTTTCGCCCACAAATTCTTATTTTCACAAGGGTAACAGGAGAAATTAGACCTCAAAAGTTGTTGTGCGATTTCTCCTGAATACGTCGATACCCCATATGTGAGGGTAAACCACTGTTTGGGCGCACCGCAGAGCTTGGAAGAGAAGGAGTGCCGTTTTACTTTTTCAATGTAGAATTGTCTGGAATTGAGATCGGACGCCATGTCGCGTTTGGAGAGCCCCTGATGTGCCTAAACAGTAGAAACCCCCCACAAGTGACCCCATTTTGGAAACTAGACCCCCCATGGAACTTATCTAGATGTGTGGTGAGAACTTTGAATGCCCAAGTGCTTCACAGAAGTTTAGATTGCAGAGTCGTGAAAATAAAAAATATTTTTTTTTTCCACAAAAAAGATTTTTTAGCCCCCAAGTGTTTATTTTTACAAGGGTAACAAGAGAAATTGGACAACAAAAGTTGATGTACAATTTGTCCCGAGTATGCTGGTACCCCATATGTGGGGGTAAACCACTGTTTGGGCGCACGACAGAGGTCGGAAGGAAGGAGCGCCGTTTTGGAATGCAGACTTTGATAGAATAGCCTGCGGGCGTTATGTTGCGTTTGCAGAGCCCCTGATGTACCTAACCAGTAGAAACCCTCCACAAGTGACCCCATTTTGGAAACTAGACCCCCCAAGGAACTTATCTAGATGTGTGGTGAGAACTTTGAATGCCCAAGTGCTTCACAGAAGTTTAGAATGCAGAGTTGTGAAAATAATTTTTTTTTCCACAAAAAAGATATTGTAACCCCCAAGTTTTTATTTTCACAAGGGTAACAGGAGAAATTGGACTGCAATAGTTGTTGTCCAATTTATCCCGAGTACGCTAATGTGCCATATGTGGGGGTAAACCACTGTTTGGGCGCACGGCAGAGCTCGGAAGGGAAGGAGCGCCGTTTTGGAATGCAGACTTTGATAGAATGGTCTGCGGGCATTATGTTGCGTTTGCAGAGCCCCTGATGTACCTAACCAGTAGAAACCCTCCACAAGTGACCCCATTTTGGAAACTAGACCCCCAAAGGGAGTTATCTAGATGTGTGGTGAGAACTTTGAATGCCCAAGTGCTTCACAGAAGTTTAGAATGCAGAGTCGTGAAAATAAAAAATATATTTTTTTTCCACAAAAAAGATATTGTAGCCCCCAAGTTTTTATTTTCTCAAGGGTAACAGGAGAAATTGGACTGCTATAGTTGTTGTCCAATTTATCCCGAGTACGCTGATGCCCCATATGTGGGGGTAAACCACTGTTTAGGCGCACGGCAGAGCTCAGAATGGAGGGAGCACCATTTGACTTTTTGAGCGCAAACTTGGCTGTCGTGTTGGGAGACCCCCTGATGTACCTAAATAGTGGAAACCCCCCAATTCTAGCTCCAACCCTAATCCAAACACACCCCTAACCCTAATCCCAACCCGATGCATAATCCTAATCACTAACCCTAACGATAATCACAACCCTTACCCCAAAACAACCCTAATGTCCACCCTAACCATAACCCTAATCAAAACCCTAAATCCAACACACCCCTAATCCTAATCTCAACCCTAACCTCAAACCTAACCCTAATCCCAATACACCCCAAATCACAACCCTAACCTTAACCCTAATCCCAAACCTAACCCTAATCCTAAGCGTAACCCTAATGCCAACCCTAACCCTAATCCAAACCCTAACCCTAATCCCAACTCTAACCCTAACTTTAGCCCCAACCCTAGCCCTAACTTTAGCCCCAACCCTAACTTTAGCCTCAACCCTAACCCTAGCCCTAAGGCTACTTTCACACTTGCATCGTTTGGCATCCGTCACAATCCGTCATTTTGGACAAGAAACGGATCCTGCAAATGTACCCGCAGGATGCGTTTTCTGCCCCTAGACTTGTATTGTCGACGGATCGTGACGGATAGCCACACGTCGCATCCGTTGTGCACTGGATCAGTGTTTTGGCGGACCGTCAGCACAAAAAAAGTTCAATGTAACGTTTTTTTGTACGTCGCATCCGCCATTTCTGACCGCGCATGCGTGGCCGTAACTCCGCCCCCTCCTCCCCAGGACATAGATTGGGCAGCGGATGCATTGAAAAACTATATCCGCTGCCCACGTTGTGCACAATTTTCACAACGTGCGTCGGTATGTCGGGCCGATGCATTGCGACGGCCCCGTACCGACGTAAGTGTGAAAGAAGCCCAACCCTAAATTTAGCGCCAACCCTAACCCTAAATTTAGCCCCAACCCTAACCCTAAATTTAGCCCTAACCCTAGCCCTAACCCTAGCCCTAACTCTAACCCTAATTTTAGCCCCAACTGCTCTTCTCCTGCCGGCCGGCAGATGGAGACAGATGGCAGGCGCACTGCGCATGCGCCCACCATTTTCTTCTCCCCAGAAGATGCCGGCGGCCAGGAGGAGCAGAAGGAGGACCCAGGGACACCGGTAAGTATAATAGGGTCCCCGAATCCCCCTATTTCTCTGTCCTCTGATGTGCGATCACATCAGAGGACAGAGAATTACACTTTGCTTTTTTTTTTTTTTGCAGTCGCCGGTAAACAGTTAATTACCGGCTATCGCAAAACAGGGGTCAGTAAAACCGACCCCGATCTTGCTCTTTGGGGTCTCGGCTACCCCCCGGCAGCCGAGACCCCAAAGATTCTCCTGGGGCCGGCATGTGCCCGCCATTTTGAAGATGGTGGCGCCCACCGGGAGCCACGAGGAGCACCGGGGGAGATAGGTGAGTATCGGGGGGCGATCGGGGACCCCTTTTCTCTGTCCTCTGATGTGCGATTACATCGGAGGACAGAGAAATTGAAAAGAGATCGCGTTTTTTTTTTGCGATCGCCGGTAAACGGTTAATTACCGGCGATCGCAAATGTGGGGTCGGTACAAAACCCCCCGAATCATGTTCTCTGGGGTCTCGGCTACCCCCTGCAGCCAAGACCTCGGAGAAAATCTGACTCTGGGGGGAGCTATTTACTGTTTCCACAGTGCCGTTAATTAACGGCGCTGTGGTTTAAGTACCCTTAGCGGACGCCGTTAAAAGGCGTATCGGCAGTCGCTAAGGGGTTAAATGAGTGCCAGTTGGCTTTTATGTGGCCAATCAGAGGATGTTTAACACCAAGGATTGGTTAGTCTAAATGTATCTTTTTAAAAAATATTATCGGAAGGATTTTATGGTTTTCAACTAGCTGTACATTCAATAATATAACTAAATTTGTAACTCAGGAAAGCACATAATTGGCACATGTTTTCCCTTGGAGTTTTACCTTTAAGACTTCTCTCACAGCTACATTTCCACAAGAACCAAAATCTACACAGAGTCGTGAGTGACATATTGATCTAGCAACTTAGAAACATGCAGCACACTAACATATTGTATAGATGTCTGTTATAGTACTGTATATACCCTGGACATATCAGAATGACCGAAGCTCCAAGAAACATAATTCTCCATTTCTGTTTGCGGAACTCTGTTTTAATAAATTAATAATGATATGTTAACATTTCAAAAACTTTTAAAATGTATTTATATATTACATAACACATACAATTACAGTAACAGATGGCTATGCATGGTCGATGTAGATCTCTACTCCAAAACATATATGAAAAACATCTTAAGTTCTCTTAATATCTGTGTTCTCCCTGTGACCCTGTTACATTGCAGTGCCAGACCCACAATATGCCAGTCACCAAATTACTGGGTCTGTCCAGTTTCCATCATGGAAACTTTAATAATAATAATCTGCAGGTATATTTTATCAGATCTACTCCACTTTCAATGCAGATGTGAACTGAGCTTAAATACAAATAGAAACCAAATGCACATTTGTAGAATTTCTTTGCTCCCTCTGGTTCATTGGAAACTCCCTTCTCATTAACTTAATGACTTTGTAATAAGCTGCGGAAAGAAATCATTTTTTCCTGGTTTCTGAACTTTGTGGCCACCCATTCATTAGATGAAAGAGCTGAGATCTGCGGCAGCCAAGTGTATTTACATTCATCCCTCATAAGAAAATGTAGAAATAGTAACATCTAAATCACAGTCAACTAGAAAGATCTTTGTAATTTCTGATAACAGGAGGAAGCCCTGAATCATCTGAAGTTATCTTTGCTAAGTCATTTACATCCTTTTTTCTTAACACTAAAAAATCTTATGAGATATCATTAGGCTGTTACAACATATAATGGAAAAATCAATGCTGTAAGAAAATTTAATTTTACTGAAAGCCTTTAGGCAAAATGTGATTCAAAAAATACATTTTATCTTCCCCTGTGGTTCAGAGAAATACGAATGAATGGAAACTGGGTTAGCTGTCAATGCTCAACACATTTTAAGTCAAGGTAGACAGGCCTTGAACCGAACTATCGACTAATGTGTTCTCTCCTTAATTACTTAATAATATGAAAACAAGCACCTTAATCTGATTAGAAGAAAGGCCCGTAGTCTCTTATACCCTTTTTGAAGTAAGGTTGTGGTCAGAATCAATGCATGAAGTCTTCATCTTTCCCGGAAGACAATTTAGCAAAGGGAAAACTGATTCATCTGTTAAGGCATACAGGAACGACATCTGAACCCCCAGAGAGAACTAAAGAAAGGAGCTAAAATGGAACAAGGTGATTGTGATATAATCAAAAAGAAGATGATCAAAGTTACCGGTTTGTAAGGATATGACATATATAGTGTGTTTGGTGCATTTTGCAATCACTGTAAGTGGTCACTGTCATTTGCTGGTTGACAGATAAGGCAGGCACAGACTGACAAACCTGCTGTTAGAAATGTATTATTTCTGAACTGCTGCCTATATCTTTTATCCTATAAAGAGAATCAAAGTACGTAATAAAAAACATTGAAACTTCTTTTTGTTAATATGTATACTTCTCCTAAATTGCTAATTAGAGATTGCCCACTTTCTATTTAAAATGGATACTCAGCGGAGAGTGCTGGGGATTATGATACATTTCTTCATCTTTTATAACTGGAGAAAAAGCACATGTAAGTGATCCAGAGTTCTTTTGTCTACTGAGGGATTTTACGGGAGATAATAGTAATGTATTTGCCAGTAATTTAAGCCCATAAGAGCCGTTCTATTACAATATAAGGATCTGTGTATCTTCTAACAGTTTGTGTAGTCCATTATCTTTTGTAAATGTTTGAAATTTCCACAGAAATTTTAAAATCTAAAATACTATAATTCATCTCTAAAAAAATCTGCATTTGATATTCCATACCTATACCAGAGTTTTCGGAGATTAGATACATCAAAGCTGAATCATATGAACACTGTCCTATAATTTTACGGAATGCTAGATTTTATTTTGTCTATGGGGTGAAGAATCCATTCAAAGAACTTAAAAAATAATCTATGTAAATAAAGCTGAGTGTATATGTGTTTATGTATCAAGCCACGCCCATTCCATGTAGCCCCACCCATTCAGCAGACCGTATCACAGGATAGGATTAGATACAAGGCTCAGCAGACAGTGCCACACAGGATAGGATTAGATACAAGTCTCAGCAGACTATCCCTCAGGATAGGATTAGATACACAGCTCAGCAGACAGTATTACACAGGATAGGATTAGATACATGGCTCAGCGGGCAGTATCACACAGGATAGGATTAGATACACAGCTCAGCAGACAGTAACACACAGAATAGAATTAGATACACAGCTCAGCAGACAGTATCACACATGATAGGATTAGATAAACAGCTCAGCAGACAGTATAACACTGGATTGGATTAGATACATTGCTCAGCAGACTATATCACATAGGATAGGATTAGATACATGCTCAGCAAGCAGTATCACACAGGATAGGATTAGATACACAGCTCAGCAGGTTATCACACAGGATAGGATTAGATACACAACTCAGCAGCTTATCACACAGGATAGGATTAGATACACAGCTCAGCAGACAGTATTGCACAGGATAGGATTAGATACACAGCTCAGCAGACAGTATTACACAGGATAGGATTAGATGCACAGCTCAGCAGACAGTATCACACAGGATAGGATTAGATAGGATTAGATACACGGCTCAGCAGACAGTAACACACTGGATAGGATTAGATACACAGCTCATCAGACTGTATTACACAGGATAGGGATAGATACCTGTTGTGAATTCTGCTTTTGGGTTCCCTCCAGTGGTTGTAGGTGGGAATGCAGTTGTCCCTGAGTTGCAGTCCTGGCCAGGTGTATCTGCTGATTGCAGTTCTGACTGGGATATTTAGGTTTGCAGGATTCATTAGTCCTTGCCAGTTGTCCATGGTTCTGGGAGGTTTTGGATCTTTGTCTGTTCCTCCTGCCTTGCTGCCAATTCATCAAAGATAAGTGTCTGGTTTTTGTTTCTGTGGCACACATGCTGTGTGCTTAATAATTCTGTGCTATTCTTTTGTTTTCTCTTGTCCAGCTTAGACTGTGTCAGTGTTTTCTCAGTCTTGTTGGATTCTCTGGAGTTGCAGATATACGCTCCACATCTTTAGTTAGATGGTGGAATTTTTGTATTTTCTGCTGTGGATATTTTTGGAAGGGTTTTAATACTGACTGCTTAGTGTTCTGTCCTATCCTTTCCTATTTTAGCTAGAGTGGCCTCTTTTGCTAAATCCTGTTTCCTGCCTGCGTGTGTCTTTTCCTCTACTACTCACAGTCAATATTTGTGGGGGGCTGCCTATCCTTTGGGGTTCTGCTCTGAGGCAAGGTAGAATTCCTATTTCCATCTATAGGGGTATTTAGTCCTCCGGCTGTGTCGAGGTGTCTAGGATTTGTTAGGCACACCCCATGGCTACTTCTAGTTGCGGTGATAAGTTCAGGATTTGCGGTCAGTATAGTTTCCACCAACTCAGAGAAAGTTCCATGCGGCTCCAATGTCACCGGATCATAACAGATACCCAGCTCAGCAGACAGTATAACATAGAATAGGATTAGAGACATGGCTCAGCAGACAGTGTTACACGATAGGATTAGATACACGCTCAGCAGACAATATCAAACAGGATAGGATTAGATACACGGCTCAGTAGACAGTAACACACCGGATAGGATTAGATACACAGCTCATCAGACTGTATTACACAGGATAGGAATAGATACCCAGCTCAGCAGACAGTATCACATAGGATAGGATTAGCGACAGGGCTCAGCAAACAGTATTACACATGATAGGATTAGATACATGGCTCAGCAGACAATATCACACAGGATATCATTAGATACAGTGCTCAGCAGACAATATCACACTGGATAGGATTAGATACATGGCTCAGCAGACAGTACCACATAGGATAGGATTAGATACACAGCTCAGCAGACAGTATCACATGGGATAGGATTAGAGACGTGGCTCAGCAGGCAGGATCACACAAGATCGGATTAGATACACAGCTCAGCAGACAGTAACACACAGCATAGGATTAGATACATAGCTCAGCAGACAGTATCATCCAGGATAGGATTACATACACAGCTCAGGAAAGAGCATCACACAAGATAGGACCAGATACACAGCTTAGCAGACAGTAACACACATGATAGGATTAGATATACAGCTTAGCAGACAGTAATGCAGAATAGGATTAGATACACAGCTCATCAGACCATAAAACATAGGATAGGATTAGATACACAGCTCAGCAGACAGTATCACATAGGATAGGATTAGATGCACAGCTCAGCAGACAGTATCAGACAGGATAGGAATAGATACACAGTCCACATAAACTCTTTCTTAAACCTGGAGCCCCTATTCAGCTGTGGAGAAATTTAGATCCACCAGAGCTGTGTAATTGAACAAGACTCTTGATTATGAACCCATTTACACATGTAATTGAACCAACCATTTTGACAGAATGTGCCAAATGAGAGGACATTTTCATTTCAAGAATTCCACTCATTCCATCTGATTTGCCTTTTGCGTTTAAACACCTCCAGTTTCCAGTTCGACTGGCATTTGCAATGTCCATTAACAAGGCTCAGGGACAGTCCTTGAAAGTAGTAGGGATCGATTTGCAGTCTCCATGCTTTTTTCATGGTCAACTTTATGTGGCCTGTTCAAGAGTTGGAACTGCAAAAAATCTGTTCATATTTGCACCAGTAGGAAAACCAAAAATGTTGTTTATCAAAAGGCTCTTGAATGAGTTAAAAATAACATACTGATTTATCAATCCTTGGGTAATCATTTAGTTAATTTGTGTTGCAAATCTGTAGTGTTGAATATATGATGTGAAATGGTTTTTATGTGCAATATAATCATTATAATTTGTTATAACTATCCACAGTTAGCAACTATGCCTGGGCAACGCCGTGCTCTTCAGCTAGTATATCATAAATTATGGACACAGGCATGCTAATCAATGTCCAAAAATGGTTAGAAAGACAAATGAGTAGAAAGTGCCAGGCAAAACTGCTAAACAAGATGACAAGCGGCCACTTCCATTTTTGAGTTCCATAAATGAAACCCCTACCGATCACATGTCCATATGCCATAAATGTCATACATGAAAATATTGCCATATACCACATTATTTTTTTACATCCTATCAGATGTTTTCCCTGAGTACAAAAAATGAATTGAAGTGACCACAAAATTCTTATAAAACACACATTTTTATTAATTCTTACAAAAGGTATTTTTAAAATTTCAGGAATTAAGGTAATTGGAATAATTGGAGGTTAGGCTGGTTTCACATTTGCGTGGTTTTTTTGCGTTTTTGCGCAAAAAAAGCATGCTTTTTTCCCTATACTTAACATTAAAAACGCACGCGTTTTTTTGCATGTGTTTTGATGCGTTTTGACAACGCATGCGTTTTTGTCTGCATGCGTTGTGTTGCAGAAATGCAACATGTAGTAATTTTAGCGGCCTTTTTTTGCCGCAAAAAAACGCGTTTTTTTGCGGCAAAAAAAACTTATTGATGTCTATGTAAACGCATACGTTTTTATAGAAAAACACAAGAATACACACTGAAAAGCCACCCCCAACCCTAACCCTAACCTTAAGGGATCCTAACCCTAAGGGTTAGGGTTAGGATCCCTAGGGTTAGAGTTAGGATCCCTAGGGTTAGGGTCCCTAGGATTAGGGTTAGGGTTAGGGTCCGAGTTTGTGTTTTAGGTTTAGGGTTAGGGTTAGAGTTTGTGTTAGGGTTAGGGTTAGAGTTTGTGTTTAAGGGTTAAGGTTAGGGTTAGAGTTTGTGTTAGGGTTAGAGTTTGTCTTAGAGTTTGTGTTAGAGTTTGTGTTAGAGTTTCTGTTAGGGTTAGGGTTAGAGTTTGTGTTTTAGGGTTAGGGTTAGAGTTTGTGTTTTAGGGTTAGGGTTAGGATCCCTAGGGTTACTAGGGATCCTAACCCTAACCCTAGGTATTTCTGTTTATAGTGGGTTTTCTAGTTGATTTTGATGATTGGCAGCTGTCACACACTTCTCATCATGCGTTTCAAAAACGCAAACGCAAGAAAAAACGCATGTAAACACGTCAAAACGCTGCATTTGTGTTAAAACATGCAAAAACGCATGCGCCTAAAAACGCAGCATTTAAACGCGTTTAAACACGTTTTTTCACCAAATGCGTTTGCGTTTAAAATGCTGCGTTTTTAAACGCAAATGTGAAACCAGCCTTACTTTATGAAATGTCCGCTATATTAATTATATATAAAGAAAGACATGGATTGCACATCCAAAAATCATACGTTGATCGAATGCCACTAGGCAAAAATGGCCAAAACTGAACATGAAATTCTTAGTGGTACATTCTAACCAGACTGTATGAAGCCCACTGCCACGTCACAGTGAACCTCTTAGAGGGCCTCTTACTTTTTATAGCCTTAAAGATGCCATGCCATGTGCTAATCATAGCTGCAGCAACAGTGCACTAGTGGGTCGGGAACTTGTTGCCTTTAAGCACCTATACTGCAAGGCTGTGTCCCCTTAATCCCAGGCCACAGCACCCCACAGGCACAAAACCACAGCACCAATGGCCACCACACAGTACCAACACCAGTTGAAGGGAACAAAAAACTCACCTTCCACAAGCTCTCGGACAGTGCACTGAGAGCAAAATATAGGTGTCAAGCCTGTGGAAGTCCCCTGCTGTCTTTTTTCTACATGTTTTGTATGTGTATATACACCCTGCTGTATTTCCTTTTTTATATATGAATACATTCATGTATTTCATATCTCTCTCACCATACAATCGATCCAGCTCATCGTTCAATTCATCCCATATCAATCTATCTATCTAATTGCAAAAAGAGTTAAGAGCAGCACAAAAAGGCAAAGAACAAAATTAGGGTGCAAAGCCCCCCAGGCATGTACCAAACCTTGTCATAGGAGTCCAAAAATCAGAGGTAGCACACCATTATAGGTTAAGTTTTTAAAGGTGCTAAATTTAATAGCTCATTGTGGCAACGTTTCGGCCCATGGAGAAAGGCTCTTCATGGGCCGAATCATTGCTGCAATGGGCTATTAAATTTAGCACCTTTAAAAACTTCAACCTATAATGGTGTGCTGCCTCTGATTTTTGGACTCCTATCTATCAATCTATCTTATCTATCACATATCTATCTATCTATCTATCTATCTATCTATCTATTATCTATCATCTATCTATTTATATAAAAAAGTAAAAAGAAAGGCAGCACTCCATAGACTTTTAAAGTGAAAAATAGTGGATTTTATTCAGACCCACATGGAAAGTTAACTTTTCGGCTCACACTGAGCCTGAGGCTTGAAAAGGGCTCAGTGTGAGCCGAAACATCGCCATGCCATGTGGGTCTGAATAAAATCCACTTTTTTCACTTTAAAAGTCAATGGAGTGCTGCCTTCCTTTTTACTTTTTTTTAACTGGATTGGGGCAAGTATTAGATACTTTGGTGAGGAGGCCTGAGCACCTGCTTATTGGTATTGTACTGTTCCACTTTTTTGCAATATCTATCTATCTGTCTATCCCTTTTATCTATCTCTCCTTCCGTCTGTTTTTCTATCTGTATGTGTACTAGAGATGACTAAATTGATTAAATGCAAACAAAATTAAAGTTGAATTTTATGAACTTTGCTGGACACAGCAAATATGAACATTATGCAATTTGATGTGGTTGAATCGCGCAAAAAAAATGCTAGCTGCCTTTTTACACACAGTACACTATATACTTTACATTACTGTTTATTTACTTACTGCAGTGTGCCTACAAATAATGTTTTTATTCTACATTATATTTGTTGTGGGTGGCCACAGTGCACATATGCTCCTGTATATTACACTTATGCCAACAGATAGGCTGGACCTTGTTTTTGGCTTTTACATTGCAAAAGACTGCACAAGTCACAGAAAGTTGACATGACCTCAGCAAGACCATGCAGGCTTCCCCATAATGCCTTGCACGTTGTATCACTTAACATGATATACAGCAGCTGGTCTAGCAATTCCACGACAGTCCATAAAAATGGCGCTGTTTTTGCCTTGTCCATAAAAAATTTAAGGCGTCCATGATATTTTTGTCTCTTAAGAAATCTATATAAATTGTTTTGACTGTAATTATCATTTTTCAGTTTATAGTGAATGCAGTTGATGTCTTTTTAAGAGGAAGTGGTGATACCCTAGAGGAATCTTTGTGGGGTGCAACTGTAGTGAGGGGATTCTCAGGGACAGCTTTTTGAGCTGATGCAGGTGAAATAACTCTTGAGATGGAGCCTTAGGAAATAAAAACTTTGCGGGCCAAACCTCAGGAGGATTTGGCACCAAAAGGAAGATAAGAGAAAGCACAGACCTGGAATGGCATGGAGGCCAGCGTGATCTGCCTCACTGGGAAGCCTTTGCCATGGGAATGCTGGATATCACGTTTGAGGAGACCCGGAAGCCGGACTTCATTAGTCAGGAGTCGAACCCCAGTCCTCTTCACTCTGGGCCTAGCAGAATCTCACTGATGGTCAAGCCCAAGGATTTGAGAGGAGGTGACATCACAGGAGGCACGACTGCGACGACAGTGAAATGTCAAGAAAGAAACAGGACCATTACTTCCAGCCTGGTCATACAATACCGAGGTTGGCGGGGGATAGTGAGACAGGATGGGATGGGGCCGTTTGGGGTGTGGAAGGCTCAATATGCACTAATAAACTACGTCAGGGAGAGACTTGCAGCCTAGCGGGAAAACCTGGCGACCCCCACTAGGTCCTGAATTCTGGAGACAGTGAGAGTACCTGCGTGGTAACTCCCTTGAACAAGTGTATGACTTTGATGCGGAGAACTGCTACATTGCATAGGAAAGAACGTCTGTTGCTAAGTGACTTATGTTTGATTCATCCTGTTACTGACTGTTCAGTATTGCTGCAAATTTTTGTTGTATTTAAAAAAAGTTAATTTGTTCACGGACTGTTCTCGCCTTACGTTTTTTGTGTATTGCATTCGGTCACCTGCTTTACATTTTCACATCAGAATTATAGTCTGCACACATGTATGAGTTGTAACCATAATGATTTGTTATGCTTTTTAAGGTGTCTGTAAAAAATATTTGTCCATGATTGTTTTGATAAGCCACCCAAAAAAAATAAAAAGTAAAGTTGGCAACTCTTATCAAGAGGGTCCGCCATAGACAGTATAAAAGCAGAAAATGCAGCAGCCATTCTTAAGTCATTTTAGAATAGCGAGTAGTGTTGAGCGATACCGTCCGATACTTGAAAGTATCAGTATCGGATAGTATCGGCCGATACCCGAAAAATATCGGATATCGCCGATACCGATATCCGATACCAATACAAGTCAATGGGACATCAAGTATCGGAAGGTATTCTCATGGTTCCCAGGGTCTGAAGGAGGGGAAACTCTCCTTTAGGCCCTGGGATCCATAGGGATGTGTAAAATAAAGAATTAAAATAAAAAATATTGATATGCTCACCTCTCCGGCGGCCCCTGGACTTCACGCTGGTAACCGGCCAGCTTCTTTGTTTAAAATGAGCGCCTTCAGGACCTGCGAATGACGTCACGGCTTCTGATTCGTTGCGTGCCGCCCATTTGACCGGCACGCGACCAATCAGAAGCCGCGACGTCATTCGCAGGTCCTTAATTCCTAGAATTAGGAGTTTTGTGAATGAGAATGACGTCGCGGCTTCTGATTGGTCGCGTGCCGGTCACATGGGCGGCACGCGACCAATCAGAAGCCGCGACGTCATTCGCAGGTCCTGAAGGCGCTCATTTTAAACAAAGAAGCCGGCCGGTTACCAGCGTGATGTCCAGGGGCCGCCGGAGAGGTGAGCATATCAATATTTTTTATTTTAATTCTTTATTTTACACATCCCTATTGATCCGATACCGATACCCGATACCACAAAAGTATCGGATCTCGGTATCGGAATTCCGATACCGCAAGTATCGTCCGATACCCGATACGTGCGGTATCGGAATGCTCAACACTAATAGCGAGATGTCAGAGCTCACAGCTCAGCAATGTAGACAGGAAGAAAAGGCTCTAAAAAATTGGACAAATATTCCAGATAGTTATGTGTTCTTTAACTGAAGGACATAGGCAGATGAGAGTATTAGTCTGTGAATAATACAGAGATTCAATAGGGGGAAAGGCAACAGAGGTGCTAGCAGCAGCAGTGCCAAACTCAGAGTGATTGATCAGTGATGTGGTGTAGCTGGCATCTGTCGTACCGCATTTGAATTACAATTATACATTTTTTTATATTCCTGATGCAGTGAAATGCAGTATCAAGACAGTATAATAGTTTTAACAGAAAAAAATCTGAAATGTCAGAGGGTGTACTTTCAACAGAGTCCTCTGTAACAAGAGTTTTTTAATTTCTCCTGCAACCTTTTTTGTTAATATATATATATATATATATATATATATATATATACAGTACAGACCAAAAGTTTGGACACACCTTCTCATTTAAAGATTTTTCTGTGTTTTCATGACTATGAAAATTGTAAATTCACACGGAAGGCATCAAAACTATGAATTAACACATGTGGAATTATATACTTAACAAAAAAGTGGGAAACAACTGAAATTATGTCTTATATTCCAGGTTCTTCAAAGTAGCCAGCTTTTGCTTTTATGACTGCTTTGCACACACTTGGCATTCTCTTGATGAGCTTCAAGAGGTAGTCACCGGGAATGGTCTTCCAACAATCTTGAAGGCGTTCCCAGAGATGCTTAGCACTTATTGGCCCTTTTGCCTTCACTCTGCGGTCCAGCTCACCCCAAATAATCTCGATTGGGTTCAGATCTGGTGACTGCACCCCATCACTCTCCTTCTTGGTCAAATAGCACTTACACACCCTGGAGGTGTATTTGGGGTCATTGTCCTGTTAAAAAATAAATGATGGTCCAACTAAACGCAAACCGGATGGAATAGCATGCCACTGCAAGATGCTGTGGTAGTCATGATGGTTGAATATGCCTTCAATTTTGAATAAATCCCCAACAGTGTCACCAGCAAAGCACCCCCACACTATCACACCTCCTCCTCCATGCTTCACGGTGGGAACCAGGCATGTAGAGTCCATCCGTTCATCTTTTCTGCATCGCACAAAGACACGATGGTTGGAACTAAAGATCTTAAATTTGGACTCATCAGACCAAAGCACAAATTTCCACTGGTCTAATGTCCATTCCTTGTGTTCTTTAGCCCAAACAAGTCTCTTCTGCTTGTTGCCTGTCCTTAGCAGTGGTTTCCTAGCAGCTATTTTACCATGAAGGCTTGCTGCACAAAGTCTCCTCTTAACAGTTGTTGTAGAGATGTGTCTGCTGCTAGAACTCTGTGTGGCATTGACCTGGTCTCTAATCTGAGCTGCTGCTAACCTGCGATTTCTGAGGCTGGTGACTCGGATAAACTTATCCTCAGAAGCAGAGGTGACTCTTGGTCTTCCTTTCCTAGGGCGGTCCTCATGTGAGCCAGTTTCTTTGTAGCACTTGATGGTTTTTGCCACTACACTTGGTGACACTTTCAAAGTTTTCCCAATTTTTCGGACTGACTGTCCTTCATTTCTTAAAGTAAAAACAAGTGGCCACTAGTTTTTCTTTACTTGCTTTTTTCTTGCCATAATACAAATTCTCACAGTCTATTCAGTAGGACTATCAGCTGTGTATCTACCAGACTTCTGCACAACACAACTGATGGTCCCAACCCAATTTATAAGGCAAGAACTCCCACTTATTAAACCTGACAGGGCACACCTGTGAAGTGAAAACCATTTCCGGTGACTACCTCTTGAAGCTCATCAAGAAAATGCCAAGAGTGTGCAAAGAAGTCATCCAAGCAAAAGGTGGCTACTTTGAAGAACCTAGAATATAAGACATAATTTCAGTTGTTTCACACTTTTTTGTTAAGTATATAATTCCACATGTGCTAATTCATAGTTTTGATGTCTTCAGTATGAATTTACAATTTTCATAGTCATGAAAATACAGAAAAATTTTTAAATGAGAAAGTGTGTCCAAACCTTTGGTCTGTACTGTGTATATATCTATCTATCTATCTATATATATATATAGATATACCGTATATAGATATAGATATATATATATATATAGTACATATATAGAAGAGGGGGCATCTGAGAAAATAAAGAACCTCTTCTACAACTACCACAAAAACTTCAAGCTGTCATTGATGTTAGAGGGTCAATACACGGTATTACAAAATAGGGTATGTAAACTTTTGATCAGGGTCATTTGGCTGTTTTGGGTTGTTATGATGTAAAAAGAGAAAACACAGTAGTTTGACAATTAATGGCTTCACCCAACCACTAACCAAGAGTGGAGAGAAAGTTTTGATGTTGTCATTCATATTTTCTGAAAAAAGGACAAGAAAGCAAAAATTCTGCCAGGGTAGGTAAACTTTTGAGCACAACTCTATATACAGTGGGGAAAATAAGTATTTGATACACTGCCGATTTTGTAAGTTTTACGACATGCAAAGAAAGAATGTAGGGGTTTGTAAGTTTTAACATAGGTACACTCACTCCTCAATGCAGATCTCCTCCCAGATATTTCAGATTTCAGGACTGTCACTGGACAACATTGAATTTCATCTCCATCCAAAGATTTGGCTATTGAGGTCTGGAGTCAGGCTAGGCCACTCCAGGACCTTGAAATACATCTTTTGGAGCCTCTCCTTAATTGCCCTTGCTGTGTGTTTCTGGTAGTTGTCATGCTGGAAAACCCAGCCATGACCCATCTTTAAGGATCTTATTAATGGAAGGAGATTGTTGGCCAAAATCTCAAGATACATGACTCTATCCATCCTCCCTTCAATATGGTTCAGTCACCCTGTCCTCTTTGCAGAAAAGCACACACAAAGTAATATGTTTCCCCACCATGATTTACGTTTGGTATGGTATTCTTGGTGTTGTAATCATCCTTCTTCTTCCTCCAAACACGGTGAGTGGACTTGATACCAAAGAGTTCTATTTTGGTCTCATCCAACCTCATGACCTTCTCCCATGCCTCCTGTAAATCATCCAGATGGCCATTGGCAAACTTAAAATGGGCCTGGACATGTGCTGGCGTGAGCATGTGGACATTACGTGTCCTGCAGGATTTTTTTTGTTTGTTAATGGAATACTGTGTTACTAATGGTAATGTTTGAGAATATCTTCCCACCTCTCTTCAGGTCATTAACTGTGTACTTCTGGGATGATTCCTAACCATTCTCAGAATCATCCTTATCCCATGAGGCAAAATCTAACATGGAGCCAAAGACATAGGAAGATTGACAGTTATCTTGTGTTTCTTCTTTTTTCTAAAAATTGTGTTAACAGTAGTGTTGAGCATTCCGATACCGCAAGTATCGGGTATCGGCCGATACTTGCGGTATCGGAATTCCGATACCGAGATCCGATATTTTTGTGATATCGGGTATCGGTATCGGAAGTGTAAAATAAAGAATTAAAATAAAAAATATTGTTATATTCACCTCTCCGGCGGCCCCTGGACATCAGCGGGAGGATCCGGCGTCCGGCACGGCTTCTTTCTTCAAAATGCGCGCCTTCAGGACCTGTGGAATGACGTCCCGGCTTCTGATTGGTCGCGTGCCGCCCATGTGACCGCCACGCGACCAATCAGAAGCCGCGACGTCATTCCTCAGCTAAAGTCCTAGAATGAGCGCCTTCTAGGACCTGAGGAATGACGTCGCGGCTTCTGATTGGTCGCGTGGCGGTCACATGGGCGGCACGCGACCAATCAGAAGCCGGGACGTCATTCCACAGGTCCTGAAGGCGCGCATTTTGAAGAAAGAAGCCGTGCCGGACGCCGGATCCTCCCGCTGATGTCCAGGGGCCGCCGGAGAGGTGAATATAACAATATTTTTTATTTTAATTCTTTATTTTACACTTTAATATGGATCCCAGGGCCTGAAGGAGAGTTTCCTCTCCTTCAGACCCTGGGATCCATGAGGATACATTCCGATACTTGATGTCCCATTGACTTGTTTTGGTATCGGATATCGGTATCGGCGATATCCGATATTTTTCGGGTATCGGCCGATACTATCCGATACCGATACTTTCAAGTATCGGACGGTATCGCTCAACACTAGTTAACAGTTGTTGCCTTCTCACCAAGCTGCTTGCCTATTATCTTATAGCCTATCTCAGCCTTTTGCAAGTCTACAATTGTGTCCCTGGTGTCCTAAGACAGGTCATTCGCCTTGGCCATGGTGGAGAGGTTGGAGTGAGATTGATTGAGTGTGATGACAGGTGTCTTTCATACAGGTAACAGGTTCAAACAGGTGCAGTTAATACAGGTAATGAGTGCAGAGTAGGAGGGCTTCTTAAAGAAAAACTATCAGGTCGGTGAGACCCAGAAATCTTGCTGGTTGCTAGGTGATCAGATACTTATTTCATGCAATAAAATGCAATTAAATTAATTTAAAATCATACAATGTGGTTTTGTGGTTTTTATTTTTAGATTCTGTCTCTCCATTCTTTATATTTGGGAAGACTTGCAAAACCAGCAGTGTATCAAATACTTATTTCCCCCACTATATCTTTATACAAAAGAGAATTCCTTAAAGAAGTATTCATTTTTCCTATTTTAACTTTAACCTGCAAATTTTAGTGTAGATTAGTGTCAGTGTGTTAATAAACTTACCATTTTCTGTCTTCTCTGGTATTCAGTACCATTCTGATCCTCTTCTGAGTCACCTGACAGCAATTCAGACACTCTGAGTCACATGATCTGTGAGTGCATTAAATGAAATGAATAGGGGTTGGGTGTGAGTACCCAACTGCAGCCGCTATCAGTAGACAGAACAGCTTCGTAACTGAGCACTTCCAGAAAGTTTAACAGCTGATCGCCGGGGTCGCCGGGTGTTGCACCCACACCGATCAGACATTGGTGACCTATCCTAAATATAGGTCATTAATGCTAATTTAATGGACAAACTCTTTACCAAACTGATGTTACACTACACTAAGATTACCAGAGGTTTATGTGAAAAAAGTAAATGTGAGCGCTTCTTTATTTCTCAGACATTTAGCTATGACTGAATATCTCACAAAGTACAGTGAGGTACAGTGTTCAATAAAATGTATAGTAAAATATAAAGTGGCATCGTCATATGAAGCGTTAAAATGGGAGAGCTGCTAGAAGCCGAAGAAGCACCACCACCTGCCATGTGGACAGTCACACAACCAAGTACTGGCTAAAGTTTGATTTCATTGCCATTGTGCAAGCTTGCAAGTGGGGAAGAGGCAGAGTGCTTTATGGAATATATGACAAATCACTAATCTCAATTACAGCAGGATTCTGTTGCTTCTTATGGCAACAGCATCACTTTGAGTAATTCTTCTGCACAACAAAGTCAGCCTGTTCATAAATGACTAATGGGAATTATTTTTGGATATTTAAAAAAAAAAAATTAAATGTCTGTCAGTGCATGTGCATGTTATTAAAGGGGCTGTTGATTGTTACTTGATAATCATCCGGTTCTTTAGTGAAGACACTTTGAAATGACTTAAGGTGCCGTCACACTCAGCGACGCTGCAGCGATATAGACAACGAGCCGATCGCTGGAGCGTCGCTGTTTAGGTCGCTGTAGAGACATCAAACACAGCAACTCCAGAATGATGCAGGAGCGATCCAGTGACGTAACGGCGACTCACTTATCGTTCTCGCTGGTTGTTAGCTCCATGTAAAACGTTGCTGGCATTGTTGCTTTTGATGTCAAACATGACGATACACGCCGACCTGACGACCAAATAAAGTTCTGGACTTCTAGCTCCGACCAGCGATGGCACAGCGGGATCCAGATCGCTGCTGCGTGTCAAACACAACGAGATCACTATCCAGGACGCTGCAACGTCACGGATTGTTGTCATTCTCGTTGCAAAGTTGCTGAGTGTGACGGTACCTTAAGGTTGTGTTTACCTTTAAGAGATTGAAAAATATTGCACACAGTCCTAGGAGACCTCAGAGTGCTAGCCCCATCTTTTCAGGGTAATTGGAGTTCCTGCTGTTTGAATCTTTTTGGGGGAAAATTTGCCAAATCTATTGAATTTGACTGTGAAACCATTCAATCACCTCTAATGTCTTCATATGAGATCAGAGGCACATAGAGGTTTAGTAGAATGTATGATCAAAATTGGTAAATAGGACACTCCTGTTTAAGGTGCTCAAGTAGGATCCTATCCCATGTAAATATTGTCAAGGACTTGTTAATCAGGTAAATGTTGTAAGAAGACAATTTTATTGTGTGCAGGGAATCCAAAAATAAATAAGACTTTTCAGTCCTATAATGACCTTCATCAGTCAAGCAGACTTCAATGTGCATCGGGTTACAGGCAGTAATGCACGCTCAGGATCAGCAGCACATGTTGCAGTAGTGTGTGGCCTAAATTTTCTGCTGATCCTAAGTGCTCATGATTGCCTCTAACCCCATGTACACTGCAATCTGTCTGACTGATGGAGGTCATTGTATGGCCCGAAGCGTCTTTTTTATTTTTGGATTACCTACACACAATAAAATTAACTTCTAACAACATTTACCTAACTGCCAAGTTTTCTGAAAGATTTACATGGGTAGAACTAATGTACCTCTATCACAGCTTTGCCTTTTATCCATTCTAAGCAAAGCCTTAAAATTACCAAGTGCATGAGCTCATAAGTAAACCTGCATTGATATAGCGACAGCATCAGCATTTTACTAATACATTTCAAATTAATATTATGTGTGTTTGTCAACGTATGCGTCATGGTTTAGCGCTTTCTTTTATTTTTCATGATTTTCCATGGAAACCTGTTGGAAAGAAGCATAAAAAATGTAATCCAAGGCTTGTCTCTTTTTTCATTATTACATTTTTGTCTTTGTATTCGTATACTCTTATTACAATTGGTGGAAAATGAATGTCACCTCAAAGTCTTGTAAATGTTTTACATTATGTAGACAAGCTACACATAGACTAACTTTTTAAAGATAGACTCACAGATAAAAAGTCTATAGCAGTGGTTCCAAAACGTTGGTTTCCAATGTAGAAGCATATTATAAGGATTGGCCTGATCTCATTCTATTTCAAAACGTATGCAAACATTGCACCATTTGGCAAGTAGAAACAAACAATGTATCAGGGTGTGAGTTATCAGGATGTTGTTTTCAATGAGTGGAAAGCACCCCCTCTCTTCCATCTCCTTCATAGATTGTAAACTAGCAAGCAGGGCCCTCACTCTTCTTGTTATTTGTTGAATTATGTGTTACTCTGTAATGTATTTCTTGTCTGTAAAGTCCCCTCTGAAATGTAAAGTGCTCTGGAATGGGTTGGCGCTATAGAAATAAAAACAATTATTATTATTACTTAGTTTACAGTATATTACAGCTGTTCTATATCCATTTGTGCTACAGCCAGTCTTACAAGTGTGCCGCACCCTGCTGAGATCATAAGATCACAGACATTACGTGATCACAGCTCCTCCTTGGTGTCTACCCAACTATTCACATTAGTGATGCAGGTTTACTGTTTCTTTTGGTACAGAAGGGGTTAAGAGCTCTTGGTTTTGGTTTGCTGAAATTCCATTTGGTTTTGGTCTCACCTGCAGTTTATTGGTACACTCCCCCTTCACTATTTAAACTCACTTCTGGCTTCCATGTCAGCAATAGGTTTATCTATCCTGAGCCTTATTTACCTGGAGTAGCTGTGGTGTCCCTGGAGAAGCCGTAGAGTTCTTGTAGAAGTTGTTTGTGTTCCTTGTGATTCCTGTGGATTTCCATTTGTGTGCTTCACCTGTATGTCTCTTTCCAGGTTCTGTGTTATTGTAGTAGTAAGATGAGTGTCTTGCTGCCCCGCTCACTAGCTAGAGCTAGGACCCAAGGTCAGCCAGGGCTTAGGCACGTGACGGTGCATGGGGGAAGGGCAATAGGGAGCACAGGTGTCAGCATAAAGTGAGTGTTGAGGGGTTACCATGTTCTCCCTCTCAATACCATCAGTGTTTCCCTTTACCATCTCCCTGACCTGGTGCTGCAGCCAGCTAATAATCAATGTAAGTGTAAAGGAAGTAAAGTGAGGCAGAAGACTATGAGTTGCTTGCATTCTTTGATTGTTCCAAGTTGCAAAAAAGACAATATTTTTAAGTGTAGTTTGGGATAATAGGCGAGAAGACCTGTTCCCACACAATTCTGTCCTTATCTAGGATATGCATTAGCATTTAAAGTTGTTCAAGTGAAGTAGCTAGTGATTAGGTAGTTGGATGTAACGCTCATGTGGCAACCTCGTTGGATGTTGATCTAGTAGATTGTTGAGATACACATAGCTGAGTAGAGACAATGGCACTATTAAAGAAGATGAGGATTATTATTATTTATTGTTACAGCACCATTTATTCCATGGCGCTTTACATGTGAGGAGGGGTATACATAATAAAAACAAGTACAATAATCTTAAACAATACAAATCATAACTGGTACAGGAGGAATGAGGACCCTGCCCGCGAAGGCTCACAATCTACAAGGGATGGGTGAGAATACAGTAGGTGAGGGTAGAGCTGGTCATGCAGCGGTTTGGTCGATCGGTGGTTACTGCAGGTTGTAGGCTTGTCGGAAGAGGTGGGTCTTCAGGTTCTTTTTGAAGGTTTCGATGGTAGGTGAGAGTCTGATGTGTTGTGGTAGAGGGTTCCAGAGTAGGGGAGATACGCGAGAGAAATCTTGTATACGATTGTGAGAAGAGGAGATAAGAGGGGAGTAGAGATGGAGATCTTGTGAGGATCGGAGGTTGCGGGTAGGTAAGTACCGGGAGACGAGGTCACAGATGTATGGAGGACACAGGTTGTGGATGGCTTTGTACGTCATGGTAAGGGTTTTGTAGTGGAGTCTCTGGGCAATGGGGAGCCAGTGAAGGGATTGACAGAGGGGAGAGGCATGGGAATAGCGGGGGGATAGGTGGATTAGTCGGGCAGCAGAGTTTAGAATAGATTGGAGGGGTGCGAGAGTGTTAGAGGGGAGGCCACAGAGCAGGAGGTTGCAGTAGTCAAGGCGAGAGATGATGAGGGCATGGACTAGGGTTTTTGCAGATTCATGGTTGAGGAATGAACGGATTCGTGAAATATTTTTGAGTTGAAAGCGGCAGGAGGTGGAAAGGGCTTGGATATGTGGTTTGAATGAGAGATCAGCGTCAAGGATTACCCCGAGGCAGCGAGCTTGTGGGACTGGGGAGAGTGGGCAGCCATTTACTGTAATGGATAGGTTCGTTGGGGGGGTCGCGTGAGATGGGGGAAAGATGATGAATTCTGTTTTGTCCATGTTAAGTTTTAGAAATCTAGCGGAGAAGAAGGATGAAATAGCAGACAGACATTGAGGGATTCTGGTTAGAAGGGAGGTGATATCTGGTCCAGAGATGTAGATCTGTGTGTCATCAGCATAGAGGTGATACTGAAAACCGTGAGATTCTATGAGCTGTCCCAGGCCAAAGGTGTAAATGGAGAAGAGCAAGGGCCCAAGAACTGAACCTTGTGGGACTCCGACAGATAAGGGGCGAGGTGAGGAGGTGGTGTGTGAGTGGGAGACGCTGAATGTCCTGTCTGTTAGGTATGATGAGATCCAGGATAGGGCCAAGTCTGTGATGCCAAGGGATGAGAGGGTCTGTAATAATAGGGAATGGTCCACTGTGTCAAAGGCAGCCGACAGGTCGAGGAGGAGGAGGATAGAGTAGTGTCGCTTGCTCTTGGCGGTTAAGAGGTCATTGGTGACTTTAGTTAGGGCAGTTTCAGTGGAGTGGTGTGACCGGAAGCCAGATTGTAGGCGGTCAAAGAAGGAGCAAGAAGAGATGGGAGGACAGTTCAAGGTAAATGTGTTGTTCCAGTAGTTTTGAGGCATAGGGGAGAAGTGATATAGGGCTATAGCTAGATACAGAGGATGGGTCAAGAGAGGGCTTTTTGAGGATAGGTGTGATGGAGGCATGTTTAAAGCTTGAGGGGAAAACACCAGTTGTTAGTGATAGGTTGAAGAGATGGGTTAGGGTTGGGATAAAGACTGTGGTGAGGTTTGGGATGAGGTGGGATGGGAGTGGGTCAAGTGCACAGGTGGTGAGATGCGATCTTGAGAGTAGAGTGGAGAGTCGATCTTCTGTAATGGTGGAGAAGTTGGTTTAGGAGGTGGAGGGCTGGGAAATCGGGAGGAAGGGCTCTGGGGGTTGTTGACCAAAACTGTCTCTAATGCTATCAATCTTCTGCTTGAAAAATGAGGCAAAGTCTTCAGCGGAGATAAGTGGGGAGGGAGGAGGTGCTGGGGGACGGAGGAGAGAATCGAAGGTGTTGAATAACTGTTTAGGGTTGTGAGAGAGAGAAGATATGAGAGATGAGAAGTAGGTTTGTTTAGCTGTGGTGAGTGTGGTCTTGAAAGTAGTGAGGGACTGTTTGAATGCGATAAAGTGCTCGTTGGAGTGGGATCTTTTCCATCTGCGCTCAGCAGCCCTGGAAGCTTGCCTCAGTTCTTTGGTCAGGCTTGTGTGCCAGGGCTGTCTGTTGATTTTGCGAGCTTTGGTATGTGTATTCACTTCCCTGGGCTTATTCATAGGAGCTGTCCAGTATTGGACAACCACTTTAAAGTTCTCCCCTGACATCATCCACGAACATGTTATTTTATAATTAAAAATTCTTCCACTGATATAACCTCTGGGACATGATTTCATAATGATCATTGTTATATCAACTGTTCAAAAAATAATGCCATGATGTTAACATGGAATTTTTCATCATGACATTTTAGAAAATGGAATATACCATATCTATTTTTTTCTTTGTTAAATCCAGTATAAGTTTACATGTATTACATGAAGCACTTAACCTTTGTGACACACTAAAAACCCCTTGATGAATTTTCTATGCGTTTGCTTTGATAGCTGGCATACTGTTGAATTAACTGAAACCTCCTATTATGTTTTTAGGTTTGTATTATGTTGTGAATTGTCTGCTTTCAAAGTCCTTTTGTGAAAATCAACCCTGTTGTTTTAAATATATATGAAGTAAAAGGAGAGCATAGTGCTATGAAAGGCATGTGAAACACATTACGGAAAATTTATACTTTAGTAACCTTGTAGGGATCTCCTTTTGTATTAAGCGCATCAATATTAATGTATTATTTTCATTTACTACTGACCTTCTGAGTTTCACTATTGCAAATGAGGAGCAAGAATAGATTAAATGTATAAGCTCATAAACAAAAAAAAACAACATATTTTCTTCCAATAGATGTGTTAAATTGCTCTGTAATAGTTTGCAGGGTTGTTTCACTTTCTATTAATAAGACAGGTTAGAAGCTAAGGTCAACTAATAAAACGATAACACACTGACTTGTTAGTGGAGAAAGCTATTTGAGCTTCTACACATTAAAAATTTAAATATAAGAAATCAAAGCGTCATTTACATGTAAAATACAGACACTTCTTCATTCCAGACGTTTTACACGCTATGATGTGATTTTCTTAACAGCAGGAACATTTTCTTATAGAGAAAAACAAAAGTCAAAATAACTTCTTATCTACTCAAGGTAAGTAAAAGGCAACTACCGTGGTTGTACACAGCTATAGATTAGCAGTATTGCCCATATGTTTAATAATCAAATACTTAAATTGATCTTGCAGCTTCTAAAAATGCTAGTTACCTGTGGATATAGTGGTAATCTCCAGGTAAATAGTGTTTAAATCATGTTTCCCTGTAGCTGCTGGCTTGGTGCAGCAGTAGATACAGGGAGAAAATGAAGTAAAATTCTTCCTGTAGCCGCTTACTTTGAGTCAAGGAAGTAGTGCAGAGGGCAGTAACAGTCAACACTCACTACACACACGCTGCACACACATTTTGCAGAGCAAACTGTCAATAAATGTGCTGGGGAGTGCTTACAGTGCAATAACTGTATAATGAGTGATGACTATAACAGCTCCCTGAGGAGGAATAAACTTCAGCATCACAAAAGAAAATAAGACTGTAGGTCTTGCTGCAGTGATAGTTTATTTTGATTCGGCAGGGAATCAAAAACAGATATGGTCCAACGTTTCAACAAGGAGCAGCCTTTGTCAAAGAACTTACCTTTCTTTGGTCTCTGTAACATTGCAGTTTGCAGATGCCAAATGGAGTGTCTCCATCTGCCTCATGGTGGGTGGTTCTGTCGGGAGTTTCATCCAAAACACATTTTTGTGAGATTTACATGGAAACCCCAAGGTATGTGCTCAGCGTAGAACACAATAATGTGATACCAGATTTATTCTGGTAGGGATTGAAAAATAAAATGTACCTAAAAATGTTACCACAAAAAATACTAATTTATCTCACAAGAAAAAACATCCCCCACTCAGGTCCATCATCTGGCCCTGGAATCATAGGGGATTCCCATGTTACTGGTAGAACAAAGACTCTGGGAAAGCGACATGGCTCCCACCCCCTCAAATAAAATCCAGTGAATTATGTGCTCCCAAATCCAAATGCCTACTCCTAAGCCCCACTGTGCCTAAACTACAGTAAAGGTACCTTCACACATAACGATATTGTTAACGATATCGTTGCTATTTGTGACGTAGCAACGATATCGTTAATGAAATCGTTCTGTGTGACAGCGACCAACGATCAGGCCCCTGCTGGGAGATCGTTGGTCGCTGAATAAAGTCCAGAACTTTATTTGGTCGCTGGACTCCCCGCAGACATCGCTGAATCGGCGTGTGTGACACCGATCCAGCGATGTCTTCACTGGTAACCAGGGTAAACATCGGGTAACTAAGCGCAGGGCCGCGCTTAGTAACCCGATGTTTACCCTGGTTACCATGCTAAAAGTAAAAAAAACAAACAGTACATACTTACCTACAGCTGTCTGTCCTCCTGCGCTGTGCTCTGCACTCCTCCTGTACTGGCTGTGAGCCGGAAAGCAGAGCGGTGACGTCACCGCTCTGCTTTCCGGCTCCCAGACAGTACAGGAGGAGTGCAGAGAAGCAGAGTGCAGCGCTGGAGGACAGACGGCTGTAGGTAAGTATGTACTGTTTGTTTTTTTTTACTTTTAGCATGGTAACCAGGGTAAACATCGGGTTACTAAGCGCGGCCCTGCGCTTAGTTACCCGATGTTTACCCTGGTTACCGGCATCGTTGGTCGCTGGAGAGCGGTCTGTGTGACCGCTCTCCAGCGACCAAACAGCGACGCTGCAGCGATCCGGATCGTTGTCGGTATCGCTGCAGCGTCGCTAAATGTGAAGGGGCCTTAAGCAGCCACATGTTTGGCATGATTGTAATGGAGATAAGGCACTTAATTTACAGGTGAGTATCACCAGAAGCACAAGTTGGGCTCAATGTATGGGGCACTACGATATATGGGGCCTCTACGCTGTATAGGGACACAATATATAGGCACTAAACTGGCAGATTTGCAATTCTCCAGAAAAAAAGCCTGCCTTGGATGTTAGAAAATAGTCACTGGAGCCAAAGATGAATTCATTGAGAGTAGCAGTTTGTAGGGTAACTTTGGGGTTTTTTCTGCTGTTCTGACACCTTAGCACCTTTGCAAGTGTCACCTGTAAGCTATTCTAGCAAAATCTGTGCACCTAAAGCCAAAAAGTGCTCCTTCCATCTCAGCTCTGACATATGGCCTAAGGCTACGTTCACACGTTCAGTATTTGGTCAGTATTTCACATAATATTTGTAAACCAAAACCAGGAGTGGAATCATAAAAGTAAAAGTATAATAGAAACATGTCACCACTTCTGTATTTATCACCCACTCCTGGTTTTGACTTACAAATACTGATGTAAAATTCTGACCAAATACTGAACATGTGAGCATGGCCTAACAGTAATTTTTGACAACATACCGGGCAGCACCACATTCGGGTGTAATTGCACAATAAATTGTGGCATTTAGTTTCTTATGGTGACCCTTGTGTACCTGACAATTTTGCAGCAAATGCAAAAATTACATTTTTACCACTAAAATATATTTCCACGTCTCAGTGTTATAAAATTTTGTGAGGTACCTATGGGTCAAAATACTCAATACACCCCCTAAATGATGGTCTAGTTTCCAAAATGGGTTACTTGTGGGGAGTTTCTGCTGTTTTCACATGCCAGAGGCTCTTAAAATGTGACATGGCATTCATAATCTATTCCAGGCAAATAGCTCTCATTTCTTGCCTTGCCATGTGCCCAAGCAGACGTTTTGACCATATATGTGGTATAGTTGCAATTGCACAACAAATTGTGGGGTCTGTTTTTTCCTTTTATCCATTGTGAAAATTGCAAACTTGAGGTGAAAACAACATTTTTAGAAAAAAAATAAATTTTTCAATATGACGAACTAATGTTATCTGTTTCATACCTGTGGGTTAAAAATGCTCACTATACTCCTGGATAAAATACTGGAGGGCTGTAGTTTCCAAAATTTGTGTTTTTTTGTGTACTGTTTCGGTACATCAGGGGCTCTCTAAATGCGACATGACGGCCGCAGACCATTCCATCAAAGTCTGCGTTATAAAACATCACTCCTTCCTTTCCAAACCCTGCCATGCACCCAAACAGTAGTTTTCCTCCACATATTGGGCATTGATATGCTCAGAAGGAATTGCACAACACATGTTGGGCTACATTTTTCCCTGTTAACCTTGTGAAAATAACAAAATGGGGCTAAATAACATTTCTGTAGGTAAAATGTGATTTTTTTTTTATTTTCACAGCTCTATGTTAAAAACCTGTAAAACATTTTGGGTTCAAAGTGCTAAAAACACATTTAGATACATTCCTTACGGGGACTAGTTGCCAAAAATGGGGTCACTTTTGGGGTGTCTCCCCTGTTTAGGCACATCAGGGGCTTTCCAAACGTGACATGGCATCTGCTCTCGATACCAGCCATTATTGCTTTCAAAAACTCAAACTGTAGTCCTATCTGCTGTGCACCCAAATAATAGTATTCCCCCACATATTGGTTATTGGTGTACTCAGTAGAAATTATACAACAAATTTTGGGATTCATTTTCTTCTGTTACCCTTGTGAAATATACAAATTGGGGCTAAAAGTACATTTTTTGTGGGTCAAATGTGATTTTTTATTTTCACAGTTCTGTGCTATAAACTTCTGTGAAGCATCTTTGGGTTCAAGGTGCTCACCAAACATTCAGATACATTCCTTAAGGGGTCTAATTTCAAAAATTGTGTCACTTGTGAGGGTTTCCACTGTTTTTGCTCATCAGGGGCTCTCCACGTTGATGATCAACTTTTAACCCTTCCTAATAAAAGAACTTCCTAATAAAAAATGTTTAAAAAATGATGCAGTTGTTAAGTAGACATGTGGAAAATGTTATTTATTAACTATTTTGTGTGACATTACCTTCTGACTTAGGGGGATAAGAATTAAAAGTTTGAAAATTGCAAAAAAAGTTTAAGGCTACTTTCACACTAGCGTCGGATTCGGCCCGTCGCATTGCGTCGGGCCGAGATTCCAACGCTAGCGTTTGTTGTGCCGCACAATGGGTGCAGCGGATGCATTTCTCCGACGCATCCGCTGCCCCATTGTAAGGTGCGGGGAGGTGGAGGCGGAGTTCCGGCTGCGCATGCGCGGTCGGAAAAAGCGGTCCGTCGGCTGCAAAAAACATTACATTTAACGTTTTTTGCTCCCGGCAGTCCGCCACAACACGGCGCAACCGTCACAAGACGTGTGTCAATACATCGCAATGCGTCGGTAATGTAACTCTATGGGGCAAAAACGCATCCTGCAAACAACTTTGCAGGATGCGTTTTTTCCCCTAAACGACGCATTGCGACGTATTAAAAAAAAACGCCAGTGTGAAAGTAGCCTAAATTGTCACAAAATTTCCAATATTTTTTCAAATAAATGCAAATCATATCAATAAATGTTACAAGTATTATGAAGTACAATATGTCACGAGAAAACAATCTCAGAATCAGTGGGATCCATTGAAGCATTCCAGATTTAAAGGGACACTGTCACCTGAATTTGGAGGGAACAATCTTCAGCCATGGAGGCGCGGGTTTAGGGGTTTTTGATTCACCCTTTCCTTACCCGCTGGCTGCATGCTGGCTGCAATATTGGATTGAAGTTCATTCTCTGTCCTCCGTAGTACATGCCTGCACAAGGTAATCTTGCCTTGCGCAGGCGTGTACTATGGAGGACAGAGAATGAACTTCAATCCAATATTGCAGCCAGCATGCAGCCAGCGGGTAAGGAAAGGGTGAATCAAAAACCCCAAAACCCCGCCTTTATGGCTGAAGATTGTTCCCTCCAAATTCAGGTGACAGTGTCCCTTTAATACCATATAAAATGACACTTTCCAGATTTAAAAAATTTGGCCTGGTCACTAAGGGGTTAAAGGGAAGCTATCTTCAGTATCTATATCCCAGACAAATCCCAAGTGTATAAAGGTGGTTTAATGCTCATTAAATTCATGCCTTGCTAGTAGAAATCAATTATGCTGTTTTAGAGAAATCCAAAGTAGAAATTGTATGCTAATGAAATGCAAATACAGTGGGGTGGGACAATGCACATGCAGTTCTCCCTCACTATTGCCTGCCCATTCTCTGCCTCTTATCTTTGACTGACAGATCTCAGGCAGGGGAAACAGGTCACTGAAACTGGTGTGATTTGTCAGTTTGTCACAATAGGCAGGTGACGCCCGAGTTTAGGGAGAGAGGAAAGAGTACTACAATGATTGATTTCTCTAAAACAGCAAAACAAATTTCTACGCGCAAGGAAAAAATTGAAGCTGCATTGAAAAAATCTTTACTTACATGCTATTAGTTTGGGGTATAAAATCCTGATGACAGGGTCCCTTTAATCCCTACTACACATTAGCAGGAAATACAACATCAACAAAGACATAATAATTTTCTGTATGAATGACCTGCAACGCACCATTTACCACATTTCTGTTATGTCATTAAGGTTATTTACTACAATGCTCTGACGCCGGCTGATGCTAGAGAGACTAAATTTCATAACTTGTTTTTTGTGCATTGATTAAAACACAAATTTCCAAGTGTGAATGGACCCTGAGGGCTTCAGAAATTGTCAGCCAGTTAGTAGGATTAGTATGAGTGAAGTGAATTACTCCTGTGTGCCAAATAAATTGTTACAATTTAGCTGCTATAGTGCAGAACTCTAGAATTCTGCATGCAGTTAACATACAGCTGCTGTGTTTTGTATACCCTGATTGTGAGTATTTAAAGCTATTTTGCCATAGTAATATTAAACCTCCAACATATATGAGACTTACTTGGTGTTTTGTCAGTAGGCAGATTTCTTATTACATTGTCATATTTGCCAAATATTAGACTATTTTTATAGTTTCCATACAGCCAGAAGAGGACACAGTCAAAAGAGGGCCTTTGTGCAAGAACAGCATATGGGCACTTTGTAGTCCAATAGCACATCATAATGCACAATTCCATCTACTGTGGAGGTAGAAGTGGGCCGCCTTAGCTCTTAAAGTGAACCTGTCACCCCCAAAATCGATGTTGAGGTAAGCTCACCGTCATCAGGGGCTTATCTACAGCATTCTGTAAGGCTGTAGATAAGCCACCGATGTTACCTGAAAGAGGAGAAAAAGAGGTTAGATTATACTTACCCGGGGCAGTCTCTTTTTCTCCTCTTTCAGGTTACATTGGGAGCTTATCTACAGCATTACAGAATGCTGTAGATAAGCCCCTGATGACGGTGAGCTTACCTCACCATCGATTTTGGGGGTGACAGGTTCCCTTTAAGCCCTTGTTTAGCTGCACAGGTTGCACCAATGTTGTGTCCTTCCCTGCATACAGCTTTAACCTTTTCACCCACGGAGTTTTTTTCATTTTAGTTTTTTGCCCTCATTTTTACAGAGCCATAACTTTTTTATTTTTCCGTCAATATGGCCATGTGGGGGCATATTTTCTGCCAGACGAGTTGTACTTTTGAACAATACCATTGGTTTTACCATGTCATGCAACAGAAAATGGGAAAAAAAATTATTCCAAGTGAGATGAAATTGCAAAAAAAGTGCAGGCCCACTTTTGTTTTTTTGTTTGGCTTTTTTGCTAGGTTCATTAAATAGTAAAACTGACCTGCCATTATGATTATACAGGTCATTATGAGTTCATAGACACCAAACATCTAGGTTCTCTTTTATCTAAGTGGTAGAAAAAATTCCAAAGTTTGCTAAAAAAAAAAAAAATGTGCAAATTTTCCGATAATGGTAGGGTCTCCATTTTTCGTCATCTGGGGTCTTATCTTTTGAGTGTCGAGCTGATGTTTTTAATAATACCATTTTAGTGCAGCTATGTTCTTTTGATCGCCCGTTATTGCATTTTAATGCCATGTCACGACGACCAAAAAAATGTAATTTTGGCGTTTTGATTTTTTTTCTCGCTACACCATTTGGTGAGTGCGTGATTCTGAATGTTATGATACCAAATATGTGTAAGTGTAAGTTTGATTTTTTTTTTTTCTTGTTTTATTTTGATTGGGGTGAAGGGGGGGCGATTTGAACTTTAATATAATTTTTTTAAATATTTTTCAACACATTTTTTTTTTTAATTTTGGCATGCTTCAATAGCCTTCGTGGGAGGCTAGAAGCATGCACTACTCGATCGCCTCTGCTACATAGAGGTGATGCAAAGATCACCTCTACGCAGCAGAATTGCAGGCTTGCTATGAGCGCCGATCACAGGGTGGCACTCATAGCAATCTGCCATCAACAACCATAGAGGTCTCAAGTAGACCTCTGGTTATGATGGCAATGCACCGATGACCCCCGATCGCGTGACGGGTGTCAGTGGTGAGTACTTCCGACCGTGTGGCTGGCAGCGCTTGTTCAATGCCGCGGTCAGAGTTTGACAGCGGCATTTAACTAGTTAATGGGCGTGGGCATATCACGATTCCACTCGCGCCCATTGCGCGCACATGTCAGCTGTTGAAAACAGCTATGTCGCGGCTTTGAGGTGGGCTCACCACTGGAGCCCACCTTAAAGCGGTGAGTACTGCCAGCTGATGTACTATTCCATCAGCTGGCAGAAAGGTATTAAAGCTGTTGGTTGACAGATAGGCTATGTGCACATGGCTCCTTATAGATACTGGTTTTTGCTAAGCCACTTAGGAAAAACACCAGTGGTCATTTTCCTGAAGCGGCTTTTCTGGCATCTTTTATTCTATACAGTGATGTTCAGAAGCCGCCTGAAGTTTGGGCATGTCACTTCTTTCAACTGCATCAGGATTATTTCTGAACCTTGAAGCAGTTAAAAGTAGTGACTTAAGATGGAACACGTACATGCCATTTTGGCATTGCTGTATTTTATGTTAATTTTATTAGACTCTTTGTGGTGATTTTTCAAGTTTATTCCTCCAAAAATACAAAATTAGCCTACATACTCAGTTCATCTGAACATACATTTGTTTTCAATGGGAAAAATAGAGTAAGCACAGCCAGACACCTTTGGAAGCCGCTTAGCTTCCCTATGTACAAAGGTTTGAGCATCAGAATTCAGCATGCCTTAGGGTACCGTCACACACTGGCATTTTGATCGCTACGACGGCACGATTCGTGACGTTCCAGCGATATATCCGTGACGTTCCAGCGATCTCGCTGTGTCTGACACGCTCCTGCGATCAGGGACCCCGCTGAGAATCGTCGTAGCAGATCGTTTCAAACTTTCTTTCGTCGTCTAGTGTCCCGCTGTGGCGGCATGATCGCATGGTGTAACAAAGGTGTGCACGATATTGTATACGATGTGCGCATAGTAACCAACGGCTTCTACATCGCACATACGTCATGAAATTATCGCTCCAGCGTCGTATATTGCAAAGTGTGACAGCAGTCTACGACGCTGGAGCGATATTGTTACGATGCTGGAGCGTCACGGATCGTGCCGTTGTAGCGATCAAAATGCCACTGTGTGACGGTACCCTTATTCTTCTTTCCATACATTATTCATCTGTGATGAATAGGCCCAGCATACACATCAGATATTTTATTGGACTAGCCAAAATCTGGGGTTTGAGCCATTTTTTAAAATTTGATTAAGCACCATGACTGTTTAGTAGTCTGAAAATGTATTGAGATGTTCTTGCTTTTCTTTAAATGCAGCAATTTTGGTTGCTTTATTCTAGTAATAGATTTATCTAAGAATCAATTAAATGGAATGGCATTAAAAAAATATGTGCACGACAGAAGAAGACAAGGACTTTATATTATTGGTAACCTATCACTTGATTCATGACTGGTCCAACTTCGGGCAACATAAATCAGATCCTGGTTACATGATTGGAGCCAGTTTCTCTGAAATGCCAAAACATAGTTGGAATGTGTGGTTAGAGACCATAGTAGGGATGAGATGAGTCTAATGTGGTCCCCCATCGGCTTCTGTTCTTCCTGATGCTCAAGTTTACTGACACATCTCTTCCCAGTGTTGACATATAGAAAATCCTGTCAATCGCATAGAACATGACAGAGATAACTTGTTTTGTCTCTCATGGTAGTCCCTTTGTCAAGTTTTCAAACTACGGATTCCTTGGAACACTTGAACATTTCAGAAAAAGACATACCTTACTGCAGTTGTGCAGCAAGTCTCTGATTACTGTGGTTTGGGCAGCATGAAACGAGCGTCCCTTTACCTATAAGTTTACATGGACAGTAGATACTCACCAGTGGAGCAAATATGCAGTTTTCATGTTGTTAAATCATTATAGATTATAATAAATATACAGATCTATAAGTCAGCAGCTTCTATATTTATTGTATGTGCACTGAAGCAGCATAAAGTCACCGGTAATAAATTTGTCCTTACAGTAACCATGTCTCTTTTCTAGTGAAATGTAAGCTGCCATTAAGTGGTGATTTACAGATATAGCTTATCTGATTGTACTAATAAGATTGCTGTAATCATGTCTAGATTTATACAGTAACTAGACACCAAGGATGACTAGCAGCCATTGTAATGCCTGTTTATTGCACTGTTCTGATTATTTATTAGCAGATAGTGCCAGCTTAACACCATTATATATATTTTATTATAAAATTAAATAAACCAGCAATGAAATCATGGACAATAAAATGAATAGGATTTATAGTGACAGTTGGCCTTTACTTATCCATAGGTACAACAATGATTGAAAACAAGCTATCAAACTGGAAAAGGGCCTTTTTTTATTGATTTAATATTTTTATATTACAACCACCGAGTTTATAAATATAGCTAGCAATATAGAAAATAATGTATACAACATAATGCATAATTTATAGCAATTACATCTTTTGCTTAGCTTTTAACTATCCAATGGCATAATGTTCATGGCCTACAACATATTTGAACCCAATCATTTTGTACATACGGTGTGTGTTGCTCTCTTTTTTGAGCTTCGCAAGATTTCCTTACATTGATTTTATTGGTCAATACAATCCTTTCAAATATTAATTTATTGATTCATACTGCTGTTTTAGTCTCCAGACACATTTTTCGTTTTAACAGCAGTGGGTCGGCACTCCGTGCTATGCCATGGTACTCATGGAGAAAAAATGTAAGAAGGAAAACTAGGTTGGAAAAAGCCTGGGATAAACTGAAATGTCCTACCTGAATTTGCACTGAAGTACACAGTAATTGGTCATTCAACACGTGAGTGTCGGGATCTGCTTTTCCTTCCATACACATATTCTTGGATCTTTTGAGATGTGAGTTTGCAGCTACGCATACTCATTTAAAATGGCTTCATACAGAAAATTTTGGACATTATCTGTTCTGCATTAAAATGGTTCTATTGCAAAATAATTTATTTTAGTCAACGTGAATTTGGCACAGGTCACTCCAACGGTCCATGCCAGCTCAGGAAACAGTGCTAAAAGCAGATAGGATCAGACTCGACCACTGTTAGGTGCTCAGGGTTAAAATGGTAAGACAATACAAAAAATCTAACCCCGGCACACTCCAAAAACGTGAAAACAGAACTGTTGCTGTCAAAGTATTTTTAATTTATCTTGTGCAAAATAGAGTGGTTTCCAAACAATGTTTCGGCTCAGTCACAAGCCTTTGTCAGGAAGACAATCTTGATTGGCTAGAAGAATGGAGTTAAATGAAGCTGTTCACACTCATAGTGGACTATCCGTTGTTATCATTTGCTAGTAATACAGATGTATTGAGGTAGACTTAAGGTATAGTTACACTAAACGACTTACCAATGATCACGACCAGCGATACGACCTGGCCGTGATCGTTGGTATGTCGCTGGGGAGCTGTCACACAGACAGCTCTCTCCAGTGACCAACGATCAGGGGAACAACTTCGGCATCGTTGAAACTGTCTTCAATGATGCCGAAGTCCCCCTGCAGCACCCGGGTAACCAGGGTAAACATCGGGTTACTAAGTGCAGGGCCGCGCTTAGTAACCCGATATTTACCCTGGTTACCATTGTAAAAGTAAAAAAAAAACACTACATACTCACATTCTGATGTCTGTCACGTCCCCCGCCGGCGTCCACAGGGTTAAAACTGCTTTCGGCAAGAGCGCTGCTAATGCACGCGCTGCTGCCGAGAGCTTCCCTGCACTGACTGTGTCAGCGCCGGCAGTAACAGCGGTGATGTCACCGCTGTGCTCTGCTTTACGGCCGGTGCTGGCAGCACTCCTGCCGAAAGCAGTTTTAACCCTGTGGACGCCGGGGGACGTGACAGACATCAGAATGTGAGTATGTACTGGTTTTTTTTAACTTTTACAATGGTAACCAGGGTGAATATTTGGTTACTAAGTGCGGCCCTGCGCTTAGTAACCCGATATTTACCCTGGTTACAAGTGAACACATCGCTAGATCGGCGTCACACACGCCGACCCAGCTATGACAGCGGGTGATCAGCAACCAAAAAATGGTACTGATCATTCCCCAACGACCAACGATCTCCCAGCAGGGGCCTGATCGTTGGTTGCTGTCGCACATAAAGTGATCGTTAGTTGGATCTTTGCTACGTCACCAAAAGCGTGACGTTGCAACGATATCGTTAACGATATCGTTATGTGTGACTCCAGCTTTAGCCTTTGACTCTTTCAAAAGTAATTGAATGTGCATAAGGTGTTGCAAGAGGTAGATAGACCACAATGAGCCTTATTAACAGTTCATAGGGAATGCTGCAGCTGGCATGTGGCTCCCACCCTGTGTCCTTGTTAGTGACCGCTTCAATGTGGAGGCAGGGATCGAGCTCAGGAAACAGGGTCTGCCCCATTTTGAACTCCCAAAACAGCTACAGCCTGTAATTAGCTACAGCAGTAAGGTGACTAGATGAGCACTAGATCCATGGGGTCACTGGAAGATGCATATTCCTGATTACAGCCTAACCAATGGTAATTACCTAAATGGAATTCTAGGTTTATTTCTTATTATTTGGAACAATCTTTAAATTATAATGTAATTTTGAAATAAAAATATAAAATTCTAATTGTGAAAACTAGGAATCTTATCTATTAGTGATGAGAGAAGCTGTTAAAATTCAATTTTTGCAGATTACCTCATTTAGCTAGGAAATTTGATTTGCTTCACATTTTTTATTAACTGGTTCTCTGCAGACCCTAAAGCATAAAAGATTTTTATGAAAAAAAGAATAACAATATTCACTTTGCCTCTCATCTGTCCCATTATCCCAACAAACAACAACAGAGCGACCGTAAAATATGGTCAACTCAATGAAGCTCACCAATCAAAAGTTGCTTATTAAAATATAGCATTTATTAAAGAATATTTAAAAAGATCCAAAAGGCCACATATAAAGACACAAACAATAACCCCAGTGGGGTTATTGTTTGTGTCTTTATATGTGGCCTTTTGGATCTTTTTAAATATTCTTTAATAAATGCTATATTTTAATAAGCAACTTTTGATTGGTGAGCTTCATTGAGTTGACCATATTACAATAACCCCAGTGGGGTTATTGTTTGTGTCTTTATATGTGGCCTTTTGGATCTTTTTAAATATTCTTTAATAAATGCTATATTTTAATAAGCAACTTTTGATTGGTGAGCTTCATTGAGTTGACCATATTTTACGGTCGCTCTGTTGTTGTTTGTATCGAGAAGTACAAATATCTCTATATAGTAGGACATTTGTGGTGATCCATTATCCCAACAGCCTGACTGGTTCTCTAAACAGCTATGTTTGACCTTATCTTTACTTGTTCCACAAAAATGATGTCCTCGCTCTCCATCTTTACTTTGCACTGCCAAAAAGGCCTACAACATTGTGATGCATGCACTGGGTAAGCCTCGGGCAATGCATGCCTGTCATAATCTGACAGAGTATCAGAAGTCTACTGGGCAATGGAAGCCTTCGTGCAGAATCAAGATAGAGTAAAAGGATAGCAAAGTAAAAAACTGAGCCGAAGTATGACTTGAAAACATGCATGATATAAAGGCATGTTCAGACTGGCAATGGAAACAAGCAAAATCAAAGAAAAAGCAATGTGTGCATAAAGCTGTCTCACCGCGACAAGGTATACCCAATTGGTTACTCTCTGCCATGATTCTCACTAGGTAGGTTTTAACATTAGAGAGTTTAGTTAGTGTCCCAATTGGGTACACCTTGTCGTGGTGGGATAGCTTTATGTTTTTTTTTAATCAAAAACAGTGTTTACTAAATACCCTACGTTAATAGTTTAATGCACTTGCTTTTTTACTTATTTATTTTCATTAGGGTATATGCACATATTGCTTTTTCTTTGGTTTTATAGAGTAAAACAATGTTGCATGTGCTTGAATAGGAAAGAAGAGACTTAAGCTGATTGCAGTACAGAATTGGATGGGAAAATTATGTGGTAAGCACTATAGTAATCACCATTTTGCTGAAGTTGCGTGACAAAAACTTCAGATTCAGGAGAATAATTATTTTAGGCAAAATTTGAGATTTATGCAGATTGCTCCAAACTTATTTGCTCATCCCTATTATGTACAGCCTATTCTTTTTTTTATTTATTTTTATTAGTGATGAGCTAATATACTCATTACTCGAGATTTCCCGAGCACACTCGGGGGTCCCCGAGTATTTTTTAGTGCTCGGAGATTTAGTTTTTCTTGCTGCAGCTGAATGATTTACATCTGTTAGCCAGCATAAGTACATATGGGGATTCCCTAGTAACCAGGCAACCCCCACATGTACTTATGCTGGCTAACAGATGTAAATCATTCAGCTGCGGCAAGAAAAACTAAATCTCCAAGCACTAAAAAATACTCGGAGGATCCCCGAGCATACTCGAGAAGTCTCGAGTAGTGAGTATATTCGCTCATCACTAATTTTTATAGATCTATCCTCAGCTTTTATTGATTACCCTAATATATCGTATATCACATACATGGCTGAGAGTAGCCTTATTTAGAGGGCTACTCTTCCATAAATGTGTTTTAAACCCTTCATGAGATGGCAATTTTTATTTGTGCCTTCTTCCAAGAGCCATTTTTTTTTATAGCCATATGAGGGCTTTTCTTTTGTGGGACAAGTTGTACTTTGGAAATACTCCATTCATTCTATCACACAGTGTACTGGAAAATGTTACATTATGATCAAGACCCACACATGGGACGAAAAGAGTAAAGTTTTATTTTCATGTTGGACTAGCTATACCATCCTGTCTTGATCTCCAACAATGTTTTTAATGAGGATTTGAATGAAGTAAAAGTTTTTTATTATCAAGAAGATGTGCTGGAACATTATGGATTAACTTTACATACAGACTTGAACGCTATTCCATGCACCTTCCTGGATAACTGCATCTGCTGTGGACAATTCAAGGGTGAGCTGATGATTTTTCTTATATTTTATTGGAAAATTTTACAGTATTTACTGAACAGCAAAATGGACCTGGCAAAATGATTCTCCAGGTCAGTACGAGTATGCAGATACCAAACATGTACAGGTTTTTCTTTTTATTTAACTAGTGAAACAAATTCAGAAATTTGTAAAAAAATAAATAAATTTACTTTTCTCTCCATTTTCTGAGATTCATAGCATTTTAATTATTCAGGATATGAGGTTGTGTGGGGGATTAGTTTTTGCACCTTGGACTGATGTTTCTTCTGATATCATTGTATGGTAGATACAATGTCTTGACTGCCTTTTACTGCATTTTATTGCACTGTTGCGACGGACAAAAAGTTAGCATTTTGATTTTTGTTCTAATTACTGATTGGATTAATTTATTTTTATTTTGATAGACCAGACTTTTATGAATTCAGCGATACCAAATAGGTTTATTTTTTATTCTTACTGTTTTATTTCTAATGGGGAAAAAGGAGGGTGATTTGTACTTTTGTGTTTGTTTTATTTTTCATATTTTTTAAAACTTTTTTTACTTTTTACTGCATTTGTTATTCCTTTTAAAATTGAAATTGCTATCCTCCGATTCCTTGTACTATACATAGCAGTGTATCAGCACTGCTATGTATAGAAAAAATGATGATGTCCCATGAACGCCTGCCATGGGTTGACTTTCACAGGAGGATCATATTGACAAGTATGGGGGTCATCAGCAGACCCCCGGGAATCATGACAACCCATCGGCCCACCATAATCACGTCACAAGCTCGCTGGCGATAGTGTATAATGACACCCCCATGCAAGCGCGTGTTAAATGACACTGTCAGATATTGACAGCAGTATTTAACATGTTAACTGTCACTGTCACCTGCGGCTCCACTCATGGCTGTTAGAGGCACATGATTAAATCAAAGGCAGGGACATAATATAAGTTTCCATCACATATCCTGTATTTATATCAAGTCTTACTTTTAGAACTTATTTTTTTATTTCCATGTGATAAAACTATACAAAATCCTGAAATTTTGCAATCTTCCAAATGGCCATGGAGCTTTACCAATTGGCTTACACTTTCTGTACTTTTCATTTTCATCACAGACAGCATTAAATTGAAAAGTACCTTAGGCAAGATTAACACGTATGAATTTCTCGTAGGTGTTCTGTGGTTTTCATAGATGATACATGTATCCAAATTAATGAGCCAGTGAAAATTTTTTAGAGCACATTGATGGCATCCTAGTTATTTGCTAGTGCTGTCCATTTTTCACTTTCAGATTGATTTGGACCCTCCCATCAGTTTATTTTTCATACCTTAAATTTGAGGAAACATGTACATGACTGACATGCTGTTCAGATATTGATGAAAATCTGATCCCAAACACTGTGAATATTGTTTGGTTTGTCACATACTCAAAAACAGAACTGATCTGTGAAACCAGTCTTCTATTGTAAAGCTAGAGGTAGATAGCACAGAATCGGCCACTGACAATTAATGATGGCCTTAGTCATTTTAGCACTCTAACTAGGGCTTAATAGTGAATGGTGATGGTACAAAGCACTGCAATACAGAAAACTGAAGTGTATTGAACCAGCAATTGAATGATCGCTGGTTTTAAAGGAAATGAAAAATTAAAGAAATCATTTTAAAAATGTAAAAAAAATCTCTTAATATAAAAGTATATATGACCTTATTCTTTTATTTGTTACAAATGTTACCAAATAAAGCAAGTTTTTCCAGTAAAAAAAAAAATTCACAACTGTATTTACTGAAAAGTTTTGACAGCTGTTTGATGTTCCTGAAGTTATATTGTGAATATTATATAATAAAATAATAATAATATTTTATTTATATAGCGCCAATATATTCCGCAGCGCTTTACATTATAGAGAGGACTTGTAGAGACAATAGACATTACAGCATAACAATAAACGCAGATCAAAACAAATACCAAGAGGAATGAGGGACCTGCTCGCAAGCTTACAATCTGAGGAAAAAGGGGAGACACAAGAGATGGATGGTAACAATTGCTATCGTAGTTTGGACAAGCCATAGAATAAGAATCAGGTGTTCATGTAAAGCTGCATGACCCAGTTAACAGCCTAAATATGTAACAGTACAGACACAGAGGGCTATTAAATGCATAGAGCGTATGAGAACATAATGCAAGGAACCTGATTATGGCTTAAGTTTTTTGAATGGGCCACACAAGGATAGTTAGGTTAATGCGTTGAGGCGGTAAGCCAGTTTGAACAAATGCATTTTTAGGGCACGCATAAAACTGTGGGGATTGGGGATTAATCATTTTAACCTGGGTAGTGCATTTCAAAGAATTGGCGCCGCACGTGAAAAGTCTTGGAGATGGGAGTGGGAGGTTCTGATTATTGAGGATGTTAACCTCAGGTCATTAGCAGAATGGAGAGCATGGGTAGGGTGGTAGGCCAGGGAGGAGATGTAGGGTCATAATGAGCCATGGAGTGCTTTGTGGATGAGGGTAATAAGGTTGTACTGGATTCTGGAGTGGATGTGTAACCTGTGTAATGACTGGCAAAAGGTAGAGGCATCGGTATAACGATTGGTGACGAATATGATCCTGGCTGCCGCATTAACGACAGATTGGAGAGGGGAGAGTTTGGTAAGAGGTAGGCTGAATAGTAAAGAGTTACAATAGCCCAGATGAGACTGAATAAGAGAAACAGGAAGAGATTTTGCAGAGTCAAAAGTAAGAAAAGAGCGAATTCTAGAAATGTTTTTGAGATGCAGATAAGAAGAGTGAGCCAGTGATCGGATGTGGGGGGTGATTGAAAGCTCGGAATCAAGTATGACCCCAAAACAGCAGGCATGTTGCTTGGGAGTAATGGTGGAATCACACACGGAGATGGAAATGTCAGGCAAAGGTAGGCTAGTAGAGGGAGAAAACACAAGGAGTTCAGTTTTTGACAGGTTCAGTTTTAGATAGAGGGAGGACATTATGTTAGAGACAGTGGTAAGACAATCACTGGTGTTTTCTAAAAAGGCAGGCGTGATATCAGGAGAACAATTGTATAATTTGGTGTCATCAGCGTAGAGATGGTACTGGAAACCAAATCCACTGATTGTTTGTCCAATAGGGGCAGAGGAGGGGGCCTAGGTCTGATCCTTGAGGAACCCCAACAGTAAGGGAAAGGTGAGAGGAGGAGGAACCAGCAAAAGAAACAGTGTAAGAGCGGTCAGAGAGATAGGAGGAGAATCAGGAGAGAATGTTGTCATTAATGCCGATGGAGTGGACTATAGTGAGTAGGAGCTGATAATCCATAGGGTCGAATGCTGCGGAGAGATCCAAGAGAATTAGCATGGAGTAGTGACCAATAGATTTAACTGTTAGAAGATCACTAGAGACTTTAGTGAGGGCAGTTTCAGTAGAGTGTAAAGAGCAGAAACCAGATTGAAGAGGGTCAAGAAGGGAGTTATCTGAGAGATAGCAGATAAGAAGTGAGTGGAACAGGCGATCGAGGAGTATAGAGTTGAAGGGAAGACTAGAGACAGGTCTATAGTTAGCGGGACAGTTTTGGTCAAGGGATGTTTTTTAAGTAATGGATGTATGATGGCATGCTTAAATGCGGAGGGAAAGATACAGAAAGAGAGAGGTTGAATATTTTTGTTAGGTGAGAGGTGACAGCAGGGGAAAGGGACTTGAAGAGAAATGATGGAATGGGTCACTGGTGCAAGTGGTAGGACGAGAAGATGCAAGGAGCCTGATTACTTCTTCTGTAACTGGTTCAAAGTCACAGAGTGAGCTAGATACAGTGGGGGAGGGAGGACAGTGCATGGTATGAGCGGATTGGGAGATAATTTCGTTTCAGATGTGGTCAATTTTTTTCTTAGAAGTAGTTGGCCAGATCGTCAGCGCGGCGATCCGTGTTTGGGGCCTTCACTCTTGGGTTGAGCAGGGAATGAAAAATGTCAAAGAGAAGTTTATTGTTATTTGACAGTGAGGTGATGAGGTTGTTGAAATAGGTTTGTTTGGAGAGGTGAAGGGCAGAGTTGTATGTTTTAAGCATAAACTTATAGTGGATGAAATCTTTGGGTAGATTAGATTTTCTCAACGGAGGTTTGGCGCACCAGGAAACGTGTTTGCAGCATGTGCCATGGTTGTTGCTTTCTGTGCTAAGTTCTATGTAGAGGAGGTGCAGTTTAATCCAGGGCACTTTGCAGGGTTTTATTGTAATGCTTCAGTGCAGAATCAATCAAGTTCTTCATAAGTTTCTGGGTGTTAATGGCCTGGATGTTTATATAAGTGTGAAAAGTGGGAGTGACCTGAGCGGAATGACAGTTCTTGATAGAGAATGAAAGAAGGTTGTGGTCAGAGATCTCGAGAGGGTAGTTTGTGAAATCATCTACTGAGCAAAGCCGGGAGAAGATAATGTCAAGGGAGTCTTCATGCGTTAGAGAGTTAGTAAGCTGCGAGAGGTCGAAAGAGGAGGTTAGAGATGAAAGGTGAGAAGCAGATGGGTAGAGGGGAAAAGCAATGGGGATGTTGAAATCACCCATGGCTATAACATGGGGGGCCGGGGTTGGGAGAGATTTCATCTGCGACTAGGAGAAGGAGGATAGAAAGAGTGAGCAGATGGTTAAGTGATTTGTGAGAGCCACTCTTGTGTTGGATGGTCAGACTGAACGGCTTTGTGCTGTTTAGCAATGTGAACAGAGCGTGAGTGCTATACATAGGAGAGGAAAGGACAGAGGGGCCGATATGAATGGTCTGTAAAGAGCTAATGCAAGGGCAGTGAATGTGAGTAAATGCAGCAGTCAGGATATAGATTATACAAATGCATATGGTGAATATTTGTTCTGTTCCAAATGAGCAGGGAATAGATTTACTTAGTTGTCTTCTCAACAATATCAGTTTAAGAAGTGTTAATATTCAGTGTATATTGCTTCTAGAATATATTCAAATATCAGATTCATTCCCTTTACTTTATATTATGTGTTACATTTCACATTGATAGAATGGCAGAAACATGGCTCTAAGCAGTTATGTATGAAATAATGAAGTGCAACTATAATAAGTGATAAAGTGACATTTATAGGTAAAAGAGCTAAGGGACAATGTACAGATTTTCAATTTAATATTCTTTTTTTATCATTTCATACTCTTAAGATTTTAGTAACTGTGGAGTAATGAGAACTGGTCACATAACAACCCAGAGGCTTTGAACTTTCCATTAGCAAGGCTACATGGATGTAACTAATATCCACACAGTTTCTACCTACTGAACAGACTGATTGCAGCACATTATTTCAGTAGTATTATAATCCCCCTAGAAAGGGCACATAAGCTCCGCTGCTCAGAACGTGTGACAAGGATCACCACATTTCCAGACGCTTTTGAGTTCATTGAGCGTAGTAATTGAAATATGGTCGTTAGTGGCACAGTAGGTAGAACAGTGGTTTTGCTCAAGTTGCATTGTTATAATATTTTATGATGTGGAATATCATAATGAAAATGATGCTCTAAAGTTTTTGAAATACAATATAAACATTAATATCTGATACAATGGGAACATTACAATGTACACTAAAAATTCTCTTTATTGTGTGCATACATTGCAAGTCTCCATATTTGTATCACTGAACACTACAATGCATAGCAATTATCGTCAAGCTGCACTGTTTGAGGTCATCATGGTGTCTCGGTGTATGTTGCTCTGCAGTTGTACATTTAATTGAGGAACACTTTTACATCTCGTTTGTTAGAAACAGGACATTTATGCCTCAATTATAACTAAGACTACATTTTTATTGCATAGTTTTGTTACATCATATTGTAAAGATTACATAGGTAGCTAAATATACTAAATTGTAATAAGTAAAAGTACAGTTACTTTTAAGAGAAAAAAGGATATCAAGCTGACATTTTATATGCAGTGCTAAAATAACATCACAATAGAAATCTCATACAAATCTCAGATAACAGACATATAGACTCCAAAAAAGTACAATATAGTAAATAAAGCAACAAATTAAGAGTAACTGATTGAGGAGGATTGCGTTTGAGTCAAATTCCCTGAAATTTGCTGTTTATGTGAATTCAAACATTTTAGGATATGATTTGCGGTTTGTAAAAAATAAACTTGCCACATGCCTACACTGCTGAAGCATCAGAGATTCAACAAATTTCATTATGCATTGCCATGCGAGCCTCCACATAGTGACCTTCAGCTATGATGATTTATGGATTATCATAGCAAATAAACTGGGTCACTACCTGGGCCATCACAGTTCCCAGTAGATCAAAGTTTGTACAACAGATATACAGTATTTTCCATTCCCAGAGTCATTGGGTAAGTCTCTCTCTTCTGTAGTATCTAAGCTCTTATGGTCAGCAGAGATTTTTCACTTTTTCACTCCCCCCACATGTATTTTCTGAGCAATTTCAAGCTTTTCAATTTTGAGATTCATGCAATTTTATATGCCACAAATCAAAGTTTTGGAGAAAATTTGTCAATTTTTCAAAATATTCTTTTTTCTTTAAATGCCATACAACTATAAACATCTGCCTTAAAGCCATACAATGTTCCCAAAGTGTTTTATAGAACTCAAATAATAATCATGTTCTGTATATACAGTGGGGGAAATAACTGTTCTGTATAAACCGTGGGGGAAATAAGTATTTGATCTCTTGCTGATTTTGCAAGTTTGCCCACTGACAAAGACATGAGCAGTTTATAATTTTAAGGGTACATTAAGTTTAACACTGAGAGATAGAATATCCAAAATAAAATCCAGAAAATCACATTGTATAAATGATATATATTTATTTGCATTTTGCAGTGAGAAATAATTATTTCTCACTGCCAACCATTAAGAGTTCTGGCTCCTACCGACCAGTTAGATGCTCCTAATCAACTCGTTACCTGCATTAAAGACAGCTGTCTTATATAGTCACCTTTATAAAAAACTGTCCACAGACTTAATTATTCAGTCAAACTCTAACATTGGCAAGAACAAAAAGCTTTATAAGGATGTCAGGGGCAAGAGCATAGACCTGCAAAAATCTGGAATGGGCTACAAAACCATAAGTAAGACACTGGGTGAGAAGGAGACAACTGTTGCAATTGTAAGAAAAAGGAAGAAATGCAAAATGACTGTCAATTGACATTGATCTGGGGCACCATGCAAAATCTCACCTCATGGGGTATCCTTGTTCATGAGAAAGGTGAGAGATCAGCCTAAAACTACACTGGGGAACTTACTTGTTAATGATCTCAAGGAAGCTGGGACTACAGTCACCAAGAGAGCCATTACTCCACAAAGGTTTAAAATCCTGGAATGCCTGCAAGGTCCCCCTGCTCAAGAAAGGCACATGTGCAGGCCTGTATGAAGTTTGCCAATGAACACCTGGATGATTCTATTAGTGACTGGGAGAAATTGCTGTTGTCAGATGAGACAAAAATTGAGATCTTTGGCATTATCTCAACTCGCTGTGTTTGGAGGAAGAGAAATGCTGCCTATGACCTTCAAAGAACGCCATCCCCACTGTCAAGCATGGAGGCGGAAACATAATGTTTTGGGGGTGATTCTCTCCTAAGGGCACAGGACAACACCACATCAATGGGAGAAAGGATGGAGCGATCTACCATAAAATCTTAAGTGACAAACTCCTTCCCTCCACCAGGACATTACAAATGGGTAGTGGCTGGGTCTTACAGCAAGACAATGACCTAAACATACAGCCAAGTCAACAAAGGAGTGGCTCAAAAATAAGCACATTACGGATATTGAGTGGCCTAGCCAGTCTCCAGACCATAATCCGATAGAAAACTTATGGACTGAATTGAAGCTCCAAGTTGCCAAGCGACACCCCCAAAATCTTAAAGATTTAGAGATGATCTACAAAGAGGAGTGGACCAAAATTACTCATGACATGTGCGTAAACCTCATCATCAACTACAAAAAGCGTCTGACTGCTGTGCTTGCCACCAAGGGTTTTGCCACCAAGTATTAAAGGGATGGTGCAGCATTTTATTTTTTGTATTAAAATGATTGCTTATATAAACAATTATTTTTAACACAAATTTAAATTTTTTAACTTTAAATTTTTTCATTCTAAATTTTTTTGTTCAGCCACTGGGCGCCGCCATTTTGCTTTGCAGGAGTGTAAGTGTAGCTGCACGACACTTACACTCTACAAATATGGCAGCCCTGGGCATAGACATCTGCGGTCGGCATCCGACCCTATACTTTTACATTGAGCTGCTCCCTGCTGTGATCTGGCCACACACTCCAAGCCGTCCACATCACAGCAGAGGCAGGAGATCAGCGCCATCTTTCTGGAGCTCACAGTGCATCTGTGAGCTCCAGTTTCCCAGTATAATTGCAGGAGCCCTGCGATTATAGGAGGAGGAGGGGACCAAGGACAGGAGGGAGAAAGGACTCAGCAGCGGAGCAGTGAAGTAAGTATCAGTGTGGGAGGGGGAGAGGCAATCTAAACCTATCCTTTGTGATGCTGACTGAGCAGTGTATCTCCTCCCATGTGTGTTACTGTGCTGACTGTATCTAATCCTCTCCTTTGTGATGCTGTCTGCTGAGCCATGCATCTAATAATATCCTGTGTGATACTGACTGAGCTGTGTATCTAATCCTCTCCGGTGTGATACTGTCTGCTGAGCCATGTATCTAATCCTACCCTGTGTGATACTGTGCTGAGATTTGTATCTAATCCTGTCCTGTGTGATACTGTGTGCTGAGACGTGTATCTAATCCTGTCCTGTGTGATACTGTATGCTGAGTCATGTATCTAATCATACCCTGTGTGATACTGTGTTGAGACGTGTATCTAATCCTCTCCTGTGTGATGCTGTCTGCTGAGTCATGTATCTAATCCTATCCTGTGTGATGCTGTCTGCTGAGCCATGTATCTAATCCTGTCCTGTGTGATACTGACTGAGCCGTGTATCTAATCCTCTCCTGTGTGATACTGTCTGCTGAGCCATGTATCTAATCCTATCCTGTGTGATACTGTGCTGAGATGTGTATCTAATCCTGTCCTGTGTGATACTGTGTGCTGAGACATGTATCTAATCCTATTGTGTGTGTTACTGTATGCTGAGCCATGTTTCTAATCCTACCCTGTGTGATACTGTGCTGAGACGGGAATCTAATCCTCCCCTGTGTGATTGACTGCTGAACCATGTATCTAATCCTATCCTGTATGATATTGACTGAGCTGTGTATCTAATACTGTCCTGTGTGATACTGACTGCTGAGCTGTGTATCTAATCTTCTCCTATGCACTCCTCCCCCCCTGTTATGTGTGATCTATATGGCGGTATTATGTGTGATCTATATGGCGGTATTATGTGTGATCTATATGGCGGTATTATGTGAGAACACTGGCGATATTATGTGAGATCTATATGGCAGTTATGTGAGAAGTATATGGCGGTATTATGTGTGAAGCATATGGCGGTATGTGTGACGTATATGGCGGTATTATGTGTGAAGTATATGGCGGTATTATGTGTGAAGTATATGGCAGTATTATGTGTGCTCTATATGGCGATATTATGTGTGCTCTATATGGCGGTATTATGTGAGATCTATATGTCGGTATTATGTGAGAACACTATGGCATTGTTATTTGCGATCTATATGATGGTATTATGTGAGAACTACAGGACAGTATTATGTGTGATCTATATGGCGGTATTATGTGAGAACACTATGGCAGTATTATCTTCAGAAAGGGGACCCAATCTAGGATGGTTCTGGTTGAGCAGCTGCACATGGGTCTGGGGTAATAGAGGGGGCAGCATGACCTCCAGTTAGGTTCCGTCAGGGGAAGGCTGGTGAGGCAGCTGAAGAGAGGGGTCTCATTTTTATCATTACTATATGGCTACATTTCCCCCCAGCGTCTCCCCGACTGCGCCTGTCGCCTCGCTTTCACACATCACCAGGACAGGATGGGGAAGACAGGAGCTGAGGAGGGGAATGGGGTCTGCATGCAAACTCTAGATCAGAACAGGCCATCAATCCACAGAAATGTTTCCTGGATTTTTGTGGAGCAGTTGGTTCATCCATGTGTATAAAAGACAGCGTTCTATGTACAATCCCTGGCTGCTCCGCGCACCGAACATGGTGCCTCCATACATCAGCACACTGCTCTACTGAAATACTCTGTGCTGCTGTCAGCCTGCTCCCTTCACCATATATCTCCCCGAATTCTTGCCTGCATTCCTCTGTGACTGTCTACTTGTCTGTATAACTCTGCAATCACCAACAAAATGGCTGCTCACTGGGTTCCTGAATATCATCCTCTCTAATCCCTTAGCAAACACCCAGAAGGGGAGGAGAGGAGACATCACACACGTCAGCAGACTCCGCCCATAATTACTGCAGTGCTGTAATATGAGCTAGTTGTACACTAGGTTTTTGTCAAATTTCAGTAGCTGCTCCCCCTAGTGTTTAAAAGTGGAAATGCCAAACCTTTTAAAATTATTTTTCATATTTTACTAAATTATAAACAAATAATATTTTTAATAAAATGCAAACATTAATTCTTTATATTTTTTCAATCGCTGGAAAAAAAATGTTTTTGATGGCACTTACCCTTTAAGTCTCGTTTGCCAGCGGGATTAAAGCTTTCTCTCTGCAAAATTCAAATAAATTTATAGAATTTATTTAATGTGATTTTCAGGATTTTATTTTTGATATACTATGTCAAACTTACAAAATCAGCAAGGGATCAAATAATTATTTCCCCCACTGTAATTGGGAGATAATAGAATCATATACTGCCTAAAGAATTTAAACATTATTTTACTTAATCATCAATGCTGCACAAATACCAAAAAATGCTACAACATAATGCTGAAATTCCTCTCAATGGTGTAGTATGTAGCAGCTTATGTATTGAGAGCTCTGAAAGTACAACTAAATTCCATACTGCCCACTGTTTTACCTACATATTTTGCTACTTTTACTTCTACTTATTTCTCTTTTTTTGTGTTAAGTGGATTGTTTAGTTTTCTTGTTGAAATACCAGTCACCTGTTTCTCCAGATAGGCTGAGGCAGAGAGATTGTAAAGCTACATTTACACGGGCTCAGATTTTAAAAGTAATGACCAATAGTTCACAATAATTGTGAATGGATTTGAGCGAATGAACGATGTATCCAAAAATACTCAGTTATGACTCATGTAATATATTAGGCAAGAAAAATATGATGTTGAACTTTTGAAAATTGTGTAATAAAAATGTAGATTGGTTGCTCACTGAACGATTTGACCAAGAAAATTTAGTGGAATTCCCTTAATAGGATTTATCATGTTTTAAGGAAATAAATAGTTCAGTAGCAGTTGGAGCATTGGCAAAGAATGCGTTTGCTAGCCGAATTTGAAAATGTGCGATTGAGATCACTTCCAACCATCAGTTGGCAGAGGCACTGATACAATTTTGCCAAACTCATTAATTTTGATGGGTTCAGCCAGCATAGAGGCCTCAAAGGGAACCAGTCATATAAAAAAAATGCTATTATTGTTGGTAGAAAATGAACTTTATCCTTCCTATCAGCTTCAGGCTTTCAGTCATTGGGTGGGTCAGCATGGCTTCAGTCACCGTTCAGTACATAGTGAGCCATGGCAGTAACCACACCCTTAACCCTCCGTCAGGAACAATATTCGGACTAACTTGTAATGGAACAATGTGCCTGTCAAGCGCAGGCTAGAAAAATGCCTAGAATATCTAATTTTCTCAATTTCAGTGATCTAAAAGTGATCATAGACCTTCATAGGGATGTAATAAAAGAGACTACACATTATCAGGTGCAAAACAAACCCATTTACTCAACATCAAAGTAATAACTTTGATATACACAAATTTCAAAACTCCCACCAAATAGCCATTCATTTGTAAGAAAATCTGCCTTATTTATATGAAATATCCACAAACCTTTCTCTATCCATTCATAAAACAAGCTAAATAAGCAATAGTAATGACTAAGAACATTACATACCAACCTTATAAAGTGTGATGTGTTCGGGACCAATGAGCCTGAGAAACCAGCACAGCTATATCTTCCTTCCTGAAGCTCTGCAGACCAACTGTGGTATCAGGTTTCACACAGCAGCTAGAGCCAGGAGACTAGAGGGAGGGGGTTTCCTGAAAATCTGGTGAGAAGGGAGGAATGAAAGTAGAAGTGCTGCGCCTGTCAGATCCATTGTTCCTGACGGAGGGTTAACCTAACTGGCAGCTGGTTCAGCAATATAGTCAGCGCTCAGTCAGTGCCATGGTTGCAGTCATAGCTGTCACTCACTATGCTCTGAGTGGTGACTGAAACTGGCGGCCCACTCCTATGACTAAAAGCCTGAGACTGCTGTGAGGAATTAAGATAATCTCTTCGAGGGAGTGGGGCTCTGAATGAGGGTGCCAGGCATCTTCAGATTACCCTGTACATCAGTGGTCCCCAACCTTTCTGACCTTGAGAGCCACATTCAGCTTAGAGAGAGGGTTGCGAGCCACATTCAGCACTGAGAGAGGGTCGCGAGCCACATCCAGCTCCCACGCCTTCAAAGTAGTGTCAACCAAAGCCCCCATTACAGGTATGATGCTAACCAAAGCTTTTCCACAGAAATCACTCCAGAGCAGTAAACTGAGATACATGGGTTCCCACAATACCCCCATTCAGTATTCTCCCAACACACTGTCACATCCAGCTTTGAGCTTCTCCTCTAACAAGTAGTACCATCTTCTAGTGTACCATACCTAAAACATCTCTAAACCCCTAAGACCAGTAAATGTGCATCCAGATCTACAATTCTGTGCAGGGCTACTCACAAAATTCACCATTTTGAGATGTGCTCTTCATACTTGTTTGCTAGACCTGGGCCTAATGCACCAAGCTGGCAGACAGTCGCGAGCCACAATTCATGGGACCGTGAGCCACATGTGGCTCCCGAGCTACAGGTTGGGGAGCCCTGCTATAGATTATACCCACATCTGCAGGTTAATAGTGTTTATTTACATGACAATTTTACCTTTCCGGTGGCTTGAATTCAGAAGAGTCTGGATCATTACAATTGTGGTATAAATACCAATCTACAGAAATGTAGTCCTATATTTAGGCACACATATAATTAGAGTAGATTTGAGTTTTAGAAAGGAGATTTTATTGTATTTAAATTCTGTATATTGATGACTGTTTAGTTATTCATTGCTTATTTACCAGATGCTAGAAATTTGACATGCGTGGCCACATGCAGTATGCAAAACTTAACTTTGAATATCTAATCTCCAGAGAACATTGTCCAAATTTAGTTAGATTAGGCTGTGCTACTGTATATGATTTGTCTTTCGAGTGATGAAAATTGGAATTAATAACTGTAACGCTTTGTAATTGGAAGTTATTATTTCATGATGTTTGCTAAGGAAAATGGAACTCTGAGATAAGCTTGTAGAATTCATTTTCAATGTTGCCTATGTACTATTTTTCGCACAAAGACACAAAACCGTTCAAATAAATGGTTGCAATGCTTGTCAAAAATTGCCTAACATTTTATTTAACTTTGAGTTGTTGCTATAACAACTGCTACATAGTGTCATGGCAGATTCATGGTCCGGACAATGCCGAGTAGAGCTTTGAATATACTTTAAGAATAAGATGAAACCTTTACGGCACTATATATTTTCTTCATTACGTCTAGATTCATAGTTAACCCAAAACACGATATAATGCTATCCTTCAATATTGTGGCTATTACTTTTCACACTGCTCTATGCCTGATAAATCATCTCTTTGACCAAGGTCAAGAATAACTTTGATCCAAAATTACTCCTATCTCCTATCTTTGAATTATTTATTTTTTTTCTCTAAATTAACATTACTAGTTTGGGAAGGTATATGTCATATGGATTCACGATAAAAAAAAAAAATAAAGGATGTTTTGATTATTTTTGTTTCTCTTCTTTGAAGTCAGTTTTGCTTTCAATGAAATTCAACAGTAAACATTAAGGCAGCAATCTGCAGTAGAGTGGATGAATTTCTGATAAATTGTCCCTTAGGGTTTATAAAACATATTCCCCCATAAAACAAGCCACAATATGTTTCCCTACATTAGTCAGCTTTGACATTCAGGCTGCTGAGTTTTCCAGGCCTCTATTGGTACCTGCCATCCCAAAGCAGTAAACAACCCAGTGTTTATAGCAGGAAAGCTCATACATCCATTTCAAGGTTTACAACGATAAAAGGCTGACTGCCTACATAAACTAGAGTGGGCTCCAGTGTTGTTGTTCTTTATCGTTCCTTTACTGCAGTGGTCAAATAGTTCCTCAGAGACACAACGCCGGTGCTGTGCCATCTGTACAGTCAGTGTTAGATAACCTGTGCCAATGTGGCCCCTGCGACAAATATATTAGTAATAATAAGAACGCTAATAAAATAAATCATTGTTTCGCTTATGTTAAGACAATAATCTAGAAAAACAAAATGCTCATAATCATCTATTTTGGTAGCCATAAAACCATACACACTCCCTCAATGTAGAAAATGTCAACTAATAAATTGTGAAAAAATGAACTAAATTAAATAACAGAAATTCTGTTGTATGAGTGTTAGGTAAGGTAACCTAAGGAGTTACACCCAGGGATATATATATATATACAGTGCCTACAAGTAGTATTCAACCCCCTGCAGATTTAGCAGGTTTAATAAGATGCTAATAAGTTAGAGCCTTCAAACTTCAAACAAGAGCAGGATTTATTAACAGATGCATAAATCTTACAAACCAAAAAGTTTTGTTGCTCAGTTAAATTTTTATAAATTTTAAACATAAAAGTGTGGGTCAATTATTATTCAACCCCTAGGTTTAATATTTTGTGGAATAACCTTTGTTTGCAAATACAGCTAATAATCGTCTTTTATAAGACCTGATCAGGCCGGCACAGGTCTCTGGAGTTATCTTGGCCCACTCCTCCATGCAGATCTTCTCCAAGTTATCTAGGTTCTTTGGGTGTCTCATGTGGACTTTAATCTTGAGCTCCTTCCACAAGTTTTCAATCGGGTTAAGGTCAGGAGACTGACTAGGCCACTGCAACACCTTGATTTTTTGCCTCTTGAACCAGGCCTTGGTTTTCTTGGCTGTGTGCTTTGGGTCGTGGTCTTGTTGGAAGATGAAATGACGACCCATCTTAAGATCCTTGATGGAGGAGCGGAGGTTCTTGGCCAAAATCTCCAGGTAGGCCGTGCTATCCATCTTCCCATGGATGCGGACCAGATGGCCAGGCCCCTTGGCTGAGAAACAGCCCCACAGCATGATGCTGCCACCACCATGCTTGACCGTAGGGATGGTATTCTTGGGGTCGTATGCAGTGCCATCCAGTCTCCAAACGTCCCGTGTGTGGTTGGCACCAAAGATCTCGATCTTGGTCTCATCAGACCAGAGAACCTTGAACTAGTCAGTCTCAGAGTCCTCCAAGTGATCATGAGCAAACTCTAGACGAGCCTTGACATGACGCTTTGAAAGTAAAGGTACCTTACGGGCTCGTCTGGAACGGAGACCATTGCGGTGGAGTACGTTACTTATGGTATTGACTGAAACCAATGTCCCCACTGCCATGAGATCTTCCCGGAGCTCCTTCCTTGTTGTCCTTGGGTTAGCCTTGACTCTTCGGACAAGCCTGGCCTCGGCACGGGAGGAAACTGTCAAAGGCTGTCCAGGCCGTGGAAGGCTAACAGTAGTTCCATAAGCCTTCCACTTCCAGATGATGCTCCCAACAGTGGAGACAGGTAGGCCTAACTCCTTGGAAAGGGTTTTGTACCCCTTGCCAGCCTTGTGACCCTCCACGATCTTGTCTCTGATGGCCTTGGAATGCTCCTTTGTCTTTCCCATGTTGACCATGTATGAGTGCTGTTGACAAGTTTGGGGAGGGTCTTAAATAGTCAGAAAAGGCTGGAAAAAGAGATAATTAATCCAAACATGTGAAGCTCATTGTTCTTTGTGCCTGAACTACTTCTTAATACTTTAGGGGAACCAAACAGAATTCTGGTGGGTTGAGGGGTTGAATAATAAATGACCCTCTGAAAAGACTTTTCACAATTTAAAAAAAAAAATAAACAAAGAAATAACATTATTTTTTTGCTGCAGTGCATTTCACACTTCCAGGCTGATCTACAGTCCAAATGTCACAATTCCAAGTTAATTCCAAATGTGTAAACCTGCTAAATCTGCAGGGGGTTGAATACTACTTGTAGGCACTGTGTATATATATATATATATATATATATATATATATATATATATACAGTGGGGCAAAAAAGTATTTAGTCAGTCAGCAATAGTGCAAGTTCCACCACTTAAAAAGATGAGAGGCGTCTGTAATTTACATCATAGGTAGACCTCAACTATGGGAGACAAACTGAGAAAAAAAAATCCAGAAAATCACATTGTCTGTTTTTTTAACATTTTATTTGCATATTATGGTGGAAAATAAGTATTTGGTCAGAAACAAACAATCAAGATTTCTGGCTCTCACAGACCTGTAACTTCTTCTTTAAGAGTCTCCTCTTTCCTCCACTCATTACCTGTAGTAATGGCACCTGTTTAAACTTGTTATCAGTATAAAAAGACACCTGTGCACACCCTCAAACAGTCTGACTCCAAACTCCACTATGGTGAAGACCAAAGAGCTGTCAAAGGACACCAGAAACAAAATTGTAGCCCTGCACCAGGCTGGGAAGACTGAATCTGCAATAGCCAACCAGCTTAGAGTGAAGAAATCAACAGTGGGAGCAATAATTAGAAAATGGAAGACATACAAGACCACTGATAATCTCCCTCGATCTGGGGCTCCACGCAAAATCCCACCCCGTGGGGTCAGAATGATCACAAGAACGGTGAGCAAAAATCCCAGAACCACGCGGGGGGACCTAGTGAATGAACTGCAGAGAGCTGGGACCAATGTAACAAGGCCTACCATAAGTAACACACTACGCCACCATGGACTCAGATCCTGCAGTGCCAGACGTGTCCCACTGCTTAAGCCAGTACATGTCCGGGCCCGTCTGAAGTTTGCGAGAGCATTTGGATGATCCAGAGGAGTTTTGGGAGAATGTCCTATGGTCTGATGAAACCAAACTGGAACTGTTTGGTAGAAACACAACTTGTCGTGTTTGGAGGAAAAAGAATACTGAGTTGCATCCATCAAACACCATACCTACTGTAAAGCATAGTGGTGGAAACATCATGCTTTGGGGCTGTTTCTCTGCAAAGGGGCCAGGACGACTGATTCGGGTACATGAAAGAATGAATGGGGCCATGTATCGTGAGATATTGAGTGCAAACCTCCTTCCATCAGCAAGGGCATTGAAGATGAAACGTGGCTGGGTCTTTCAACATGACAATGATCCAAAGCACACCGCCAGGGCAACGAAGGAGTGGCTTCGTAAGAAGCATTTCAAGGTCCTGGAGTGGCCTAGCCAGTCTCCAGATCTCAACCCTATAGAAAACTTTTGGAGGGAGTTGAAAGTCCGTGTTGCCAAGCGAAAAGCCAAAAACATCACTGCTCTAGAGGAGATCTGCATGGAGGAATGGGCCAACATACCAACAACAGTGTGTGGCAACCTTGTGAAGACTTACAGAAAACGTTTGACCTCTGTCATTGCCAACAAAGGATATATTACAAAGTATTGAGATGAAATTTTGTTTCTGACCAAATACTTATTTTCCACCATAATATGCAAATAAAATGTTAAAAAAACAGACAATGTGATTTTCTGGATTTTTTTTTCTCAGTTTGTCTCCCATAGTTGAGGTCTACCTATGATGTAAATTACAGACGCCTCTCATGTTTTTAAGTGGTGGAACTTGCACTATTGCTGACTGACTAAATACTTTTTTACCCCACTGTATATATATATATATATATATATATATATATATATATATATATATATACAGTGGGGCAAAAAAGTATTTAGTCAGTCAGCAATAGTGCAAGTTCCACCACTTAAAAAGATGAGAGGTGTCTGTAGTTTACATCATAGATAGACCTCAACTATGGGAGACAAACTGAGAAAAAAAATCCAGAAAATCACATTGTCTGTTTTTTTAACATTTTATTTGCATATTATGGTGGAAAATAAGTATTTGGTCAGAAACAATCAAGATTTCTGGCTCTCACAGACCTGTAACTTCTTCTTTAAGAGTCTCCTCTTTCCTCCACTCATTACCTGTAGTAATGGCACCTGTTTAAACTTGTTATCAGTATAAAAAGACACCTGTGCACACCCTCAAACAGTCTGACTCCAAACTCCACTATGGTGAAGACCAAAGAGCTGTCAAAGGACACCAGAAACAAAATTGTAGCCCTGCACCAGGCTGGGAAGACTGAATCTGCAATAGCCAACCAGCTTGGAGTGAAGAAATCAACAGTGGGAGCAATAATTAGAAAATGGAAGACATACAAGACCACTGATAATCTCCCTTGATCTGGGGCTCCACGCAAAATCCCACCCCGTGGGGTCAGAATGATCACAAGGATGGTGAGCAAAAATCCCAGAACCACGCGGGGGGACCTAGTGAATGAACTGCAGAGAGCTGGGACCAATGTAACAAGGCCTACCATAAGTAACACACTACGCCACCATGGACTCAGATCCTGCAGTGCCAGACGTGTACCACTGCTTAAGCCAGTACATGTCTGGGCCCGTCTGAAGTTTGCTAGTGAGCATTTGGATGATCCAGAGGAGTTTTGGGAGAATGTCCTATGGTCTGATGAAACCAAACTGGAACTGTTTGGTAGAAACACAACTTGTCGTGTTTGGAGGAAAAAGAATACTGAGTTGCATCCATCAAACACCATACCTACTGTAAAGCATGGTGGTGGAAACATCATGCTTTGGGGCTGTTTCTCTGCAAAGGGGCCAGGACGACTGATCCGGGTACATGAAAGAATGAATGGGGCCATGTATCGTGAGATTTTGAGTGCAAACCTCCTTCCATCAGCAAGGGCATTGAAGATGAAACGTGGCTGGGTCTTTCAACATGACAATGATCCAAAGCACACCGCCAGGGCAACGAAGGAGTGGCTTCGTAAGAAGCATTTCAAGGTCCTGGAGTGGCCTAGCCAGTCTCCAGATCTCAACCCTATAGAAAACCTTTGGAGGGAGTTGAAAGTCCGTGTTGCCAAGTGAAAAGCCAAAAACATCACTGCTCTAGAGGAGATCTGCATTGAGGAATGGGCCAACATACCAACAACAATGTGTGGCAACCTTGTGAAGACTTACAGAAAACGTTTGACCTCTGTCATTGCCAACAAAGGATATATTACAAAGTATTGAGATGAAATTTTGTTTCTGACCAAATACTTATTTTCCACCATAATATGCAAATAAAATGTTAAAAAACAGACAATGTGATTTTCTGGATTTTTTTTTCTCAGTTTGTCTCCCATAGTTGAGGTCTACCTATGATGTAAATTACAGACGCCTCTCATCTTTTTAAGTGGTGGAACTTGCACTATTGCTGACTGACTAAATACTTTTTTGCCCCACTGTATATATATGTGTGTGTGTGTATACAGCGGTTGAGATAACTATTAAACACGGGACCAATTTTCTAAGTAAATATATTTCTAAAGGTGCTATAGATATGAAAATTTCACGAGATGTCAGTGACAACACATCCAATCCACACAGTAAAATAAGTTTTGTGTAATAATGAGAAATGACACAGGAAAAATTATTGTACACACTTAAGTATTTAACACTTTTCACAAAAGCCTTTGTTGGTGTTGACAGATGCGAGACACCTCCTGTTTTGGAGAAACTAAGCACATGCATTGCTCACGTGTGATTTTGGCCTATTCCACACAATCTTCAAATCCTAAAGGTTCTTTGGGCTCCTACTACTCTGAGATTTAGTTTCTTCCATAAATTTTCTATTGGATTCAGTTCAGTGATTAATAATTTTGTATGTTTAATAATAATAATAATAATAATAATAATTTATATATATATATAAACTTGTTTTATTGAAAAAAATCTTCATAATAAAATTTATATACATGCAATCATGAAAAATAAATCCCGATCTTGTTACAAACATCCCACATTTGAAAAAAGGTAACTGCGATATAGTAAACTATATGAATCAAAAGAACATTGCGTTCATCAGATATATCAGACTTATCTGCATTTTGCAGAGGTCATAGTGCACTTTAATTTAAAAAAAGTACATTTTATTTAGTCTATTCAAAATCATATATCCCATTCATGTATTTAGAATCCTAGAGCACGTTGGGGTGTACAGTGTGAAAGTGCAGAAGTCACTGTATTGGGAGATTAGTGTGTCAGAGGAGAGTTGCACTTTTCCCAAATTTTGTTGAATTTTTTTGGGCACCTTATGTTAGGGGTCGATTTCCCACTTCTGCACAAGGGGAATCTCGGGCCATCTTCGCTGCGGTCTCCCATTCTTCTCCTGCCGCAGTGGAGTCTGCTCAGCAGAGATGTCAGTCCCAGCGTCTTGCTCACTCTGACTCTGTGCAGAAGGTTACTGCTGCCTTTCCAGCTTCTGCCATTGTAGCCAGTACTGGGCAGCGGCGAGCAGACGTTTTTGGGACTAAGTTCTACTTTTCCCCTTCTGAGCATGCCCAGGGTAAGATCTCTCATTGGAGATCAAGGGTCACATGCTCAGATACTGCAGCAAATCCCATTGGCACTCTAGGAAGGTCCTGAAGGTGCTAAACCTCTGTGGCAGCCTCCCATTGGTCCATCTGGGAAGGTCCTGTACTTGAGGCAGCTATAAAAGGTTTGCATGACCGCATGGCCATGCACTAGTGTACATTTGAAAACGTGTGTGGATGAGTGCAAGTCGTTCTTTAAACATCCCTTCCCTTGTGTATGACTGCTCGCATAAGGTGGATGTCTGCTGTCTAGTGCCCGTCTAAGCTATCAACATTAAACATACGATACAGCACCTATTGCTGTGACCACCAGTGCAGCACTGTGCACTATTAGAGCGCTTCTCTAACCCAAGTCTCGGTGGTTGGTGGCGTCCGCCAGTGCGGCACTGCTCGCACTCTTGTGCTTAATTTTACTATTATTACTTATAGTCTCACATCCAGTAGCGGTGTCGAGAGCAAGTGGTCTAGACGAACTCTATTCCCGAGTCTTGGGTTTGAGCTCTGTGACTCCTTGCTTGCACTCTTGATGCAGTACCGCGACCATGTGATGTAACAGAGTTCGCTTCCACCGCCATATAGTGCCGCCATTTGCCAGCAGCAGGTTCTCTCCTGCACGGTGGACCCCGGGCAGCAAACGCACCAAATATCATCTCACAATTTACTTGGTGAATTCCGCCAGTCCTAACAGAGCACTAGCGCCAGGGTCTAGTCCATCTCCTGCTTCCAGACAAGTTTGCTGGTGATAGTAAGCTATGTCGGGGATTTGTGAGTCAGTGCTTCATACATCTAGAGCTTCTGATTGCATGTTTTCGTACGGAATGGGTGAAAGTGGGTTTTATTTTATCCCTTTTGTTTGGCAGGGCGTTGGAGTGGGCAGCGCCGCTGTGGGAGCGTGATGATCGTGTGGTGTAGAGTGCTCCTACCTTCCTGGACTCTCTGAAACAGGTCTTTTTAGGACCTCGTGTCACCCACGATATGGCGCTCCAACTGTTGGCAATAACACAGGGTTCGTCCATGGTCAACCAGTTCACCGTCCAATTCCGGACTCTGGTCTCAGAGCTGGAGTGGCTTGATAAAGTCCTTATTCCGGTGTTCTGGAAAGGACTGGCAGACCATGTGAAGGACGTCTTGGCCACCAGGAGATTCCCGCCACACTGGAGGAGCTTATTACAATGTCTACCCGCATCGACCTCCATTTTAGCGCGCAGAGGTTAGAGAGGACTCAGTGTAAGCAGAGCTTCTGGCTGGCTCCCAACTTCGCCAGACCTCTAGAATCTTCCGTTCAGGCATCCGACTCCCATGAGGCCGTGGAGGTTTCTCGAGTGGGACCTAAGTCCTAGGCTGCTCGAGTAACCGTGGTTTGCAATGTTTGCCAACAGTTAGGGCATTACGCTAATAACTGTCCACAGCGGTCGGGAAAACTATCGCGTCTAGTAACCATTGGAGGTGGTTCACTAGACAAAGCGGTGTTTTCCTCCAAGCTGTCCTTTAAAGGGACAATCACATTAGGCTCATCCACTCTAAAGGTACCGTCACACTAGACGATATCGCTAGCGATCTGTGACGTTGCAGCGTCCTGGCTAGCGATATCGTCCAGTGTGACAGGCAGCAGCGATCAGGCCCCTGCTGTGATATCGCTGGTCTGGGAAGAAAGTCCAGAACTTTATTTCGTCACTGGATCTCCCGCTGACATCGCTGAATCGGCGTGTGTGACGCCGATTCAGCGATGTCTTCGCTGGTAACCAGGGTAAACATCGGGTTACTAAGCGCAGGGCCGCGCTTAGTAACCCGATGTTTACCCTGGTTACCATCGTTAAAGTAAAAAAAACAACCACTACATACTTACCTACCGCTGTCTGTCCCCGGCACTGTGCTTCTCTGCTCTGGCTGTGAGCACAGCGGCCGGAAAGCAGAGCGGTGACGTCACCGCTCTGCTTTCCGGCTGCCCGGCGCTCACAGCCAGAGCAGAGAAGCACAGCGCCGGGGACAGACAGCAGTAGGTAAGTATGTAGTGGTTGTTTTTTTTACTTTAACGATGGTAACCAGGGTAAACATCGGGTTACTAAGCGCGGCCCTGCGCTTAGTAACCCGATGTTTACCCTGGTTACCGGGGACCTCAGGATCGTTGGTCGCTGGAGAGCGGTCTGTGTGACAGCTCTCCAGCGACCAAACAGCGACGCTGCAGCGATCCGGATCGTTGTCGGTATCGCTGCAGCGTCGATTAGTGTGACAGTACCTTTACAGTCGAGTTTTGTGTGCACTCAGGAGCAGAGGGGAATTTCATGTCCTCTGCTTTTGTTCTGCGCCATGCAATACATCTGGTGATGCTTGCCAAACTGGTGACTGTTAGAGTAGTGAATGGGTCGACACTTCCTTCACAAATCACACACCAGACTGTCCCTTTCACATTATCCATGTCCCCTTCCCTCCAGGAGATTATTTCCCTTCTTGTCCTTCCTGAGGGAATGGACGAGATTCTGCTGGGAATACCCTGGTTCCGTTTCCACTCCCCACATATTGACTAGACCTCTGGGAGGATATTGGGTTGGAGTGAATCATGTAAGGGCAAATGCGCGTGGGAGTGTATTCAGGTTTCCACTACTGAGATACCCGCAGATCTTTCTTCCCTTCCCAAGTGCTATTGGTCCTATGCAGACATCTTCTCCAAAAAGGCTGCGGAGACCCTTCCGCCTCACCGCCCCTATGACTCCTAGAGATCTCATGCCTGGAGCAGAAGCTCCTCGGGGATGGGTCTATCCCCTCTATCTCCCGGAAACGGAGGCTATGTCCCAATACATCCAGTTGAATCTGGCAAGAGGGTTCATTAGGAAGTCAGTGTCACCTGCAGGGGCGGGGTTCTTCTTCATGCAGAAGAAGAATGGAGAATTAAATCCATGCATAGATTACAGGGCTCTTAACACCATCACCGTTAAGAATATGTACCCGTTGTCCCTGATTTCTGAGCTCTTTGATAGACTACGGGGAGCAAGGGTATTTACCAAATTATATCTACGGGTGCTTATAACCTGATTCACATCCATGAGGGGGATGAATGGAAGACGGCTTTTAATACCATGGATGGTCACTATGAGTATCTGGTGATGCCCTTCAGGCTCTGTAATGCCCCAGCCATTTTCCAAGACGTTGTTAATGATATCTTCCAGGATATGCTCTCCACCTCGGTCGTAGTCTATCTGGATGATATTCTCATCTTCTCTCCAGATATTGACTCCCACCGGCGAGATGTTCGCAGAGTCTTCGACCTCCTACGGGCAAATTCCCTCTATGCAAAGTTGGAGAAGTGTATGTTTGAGCAGGAGTCTTTACCTTTTCCTGGGCTATATCATCTCCACCCAGGGATTGGCTATGGATCCTGCCAAACTACAGGCTGTGATGGACTGGCAAGAACCCCATTCTCTTATAGCGGTACAGCGCTTAATGGTGTTCATTAATTACTATTGCCAGTTCATTCCCCACTTCTAAACTTCAGTGGCTCCCTTGGAAGCTCTCACCAAGAAAGGAGCAAATCCTAAATTGTGGTCTGAAGAGGTCTCCTAGGCTTTCTCTTCTATTAAGTCTCATTTTGCTAGCGCTCCCATCCTACATCGTCCCGATGTTGATAAGCCATTTATAATGGAGGTGGATGCCTCATCCGTTAGTGCTAGAGCAGTCCTCTTGCAAATGGATGCTCAAGGTCGGAAGCATCCTTGCTTCTTTTCCTCCAAGACCTTCACACCAACGGAGAGGAATTATTCCATCGGGGACGGAGAGTTGCTAGCAATGAAGTTGGCATTCTCGCAGTGGAGACATCTTTTGGAGGGGGCTCGCTTTCCCTTCCAAGTATTCACAGACCACAAGAATTTGGTTTATTTACAGACCGCCCAGCAGCTAAATTCTCGCCAGGCCAGATGGTCCTTGTTCTTCTCTTGGTTCCATTTCACCCTCCATTTTCTTTCTGGGGAGATGAACATTCGTGCTGACGCTCTCACTCGCTCCGTTATGTCTTCTGAGGAGGAGGAAAGGGAGCCTCGGCTTATGGTCCCTTCTGAGAGCCTGAGAACCGTAGATCTGGTTTCGCTAGAGTCAGTGCCTCCGGATAAGACTTTTGTACCTATTAATTTGCGACCGGAGTTTCTCTCTTGGGCTCATTTGTCCAGGGTGGGTGGACATTTTGGGACAAAGAGGACATCTGAGCTGCTGGCGAGAACGTACTGGTGGCCACATATGGTCCGTGACATCAGAGATTATATTCGGGCGTGTGTTTCCTGTGCCAAAAATAAGTCTCCTTGACAACGGCCAGCTGGGTTACTTTATCCCTTGCCGGTGGCAGACAGGCCCTGGGAGATGGTTGGGATGGACTTTGTGGTGGGCTTGCCCTAGTCTCGTGGCTGTAACATCATTTGGGTTATCACCGATCATTTTTCTAAAATGGTGCACTTGGTGCTGCTTCCACGGCTACCTTCTGCACGGGCCTTGGCAGCGTTGTTTATAAAACACATCTTCCACCTACACGGTATGCCGGACAAAATTGTCAGTGACCGGGGTCCCCAGTTTGCGTCTCGGTTCAGGAGAGAGCTTTGTCATCTACTCAGCATTGAGTTAAATCTCTCTTCTGCATATCATCCCGAGACGAATGGGTTGGTAGAGAGGGCCAACCAGACCTTGGTCACATATCTGCAACATTTTGTCTCAGCCAGGCAGGATGACTGGGCATCCTTGCTACCGTGGGCGGAGTTTGCGCTGAACAACACCATAGCCGACTCCACTGGACAGACCCCATTCCTCCTTAACTATGGTCAGCATCCGCAGGTACCTGTGCTAATGCCCGTGTCTTACCCCGACTCCAGGGTGGCAGACTGGGCTGTGGAGGCACGGGACATTTGGGACCACACTCAGGATGCTATTCGGGCCTCAAAGGAGAGAATGAGGTCCTCCGCCAATTCACATCGGCGCCCCTCTCCGACTTTTGCTCCTGGCGACTTAGTGTGGCTCTCCGCCTGTAACATCAGGCTGCAAGTTGAGTCCACTAAGTTTGCACCTTGCTACTTGGGCCCCTTCAAGGTCCTTGAACACTTAACCTAGTGCTCTACCTTCTGGCCGTTCCGCCATGCCTGGGCATCACCAACACCTTTCATGTGTCCCTTTTGAAGCCCGTATAAATGTCACGGTATTCTGAGTCATCTGCCGGGACATCGGGTTCCTCTATGGACGATTACGAGGTGAATGCTGTTTTGGGGTGCAAGGTGGTATGTGGCAAAAAATTTTATTTGGTGGACTGGAAGGGTTATGGTCCTGAGGACATTTCCTGGGAGCCTGCTAAGAATATTCGGGCTCCGCAGCTCATTGCTGCCTTCAAACGTAGCAAGGTCCAGGGAGGGGGGCCCTAGGGGGGTAATGTTAGTGGTCGAGTTCCCGCTTCTGCACAAGGGGAATCTTGGGCCATCTCCGCTGCAGTCTCCCATTCTTCTCCTGCCACAGTGGAGTCTGCTCAGCAGAGACGTCAGTCCCTGCGTCTCGTCTCGCTCAGTCTGACTCTATGCAAAGGGATACTGCTGCCTTTCCAGCTTCTGCCATTGTAGCCAGTACTGGGCAGCGGCGAGCAGATGTTTTTGGGATTAAGTCCTACTTTTCCCTTTCTGAACATGCCCAGGGTAAGATCTCTCGTTGGAGATCAAGGGTCACATGCTCAGATACTGCAGCAAATCCCATTGGTCCTCTAGGAAGGTCCTGAAGGTGCTCAACTTCTGTGGCAGCCTCCCATTGCTCCTTCTGGGAAGGTCCTGTACTTGCTGCAGCTATAAAAGTTTTGCATGACCACATGGCCATACGCTAGTGTACATTTTTAAAATGTGTGTGTTGATGAGTGCAAGTTGTTCTTTAAACATCCCCTCCCTTATGTATGACTGCTCGCATAAGGTGGATGTCTGCTGTCTAGCGCCTGACTAAGCTATCAACATTAAACATACGATACAGCGTCTATTGCTGTGAACGCCAGTGCGGTGCTGTGCACTATTAGAGCACTTCTCTAACCCAAGTCTCGGTGGTTGGTGGCGTCCCCAGTGCGGCACTGCTTGCACTCTTGTGCTTAATTTTACTATTATTAGTTATAGTCTGACACCTAGTAGTAGTGTCGAGCGCAAGTTGTCCAGACGAACTCTATTCCCGAGTCTTGGGTTTGAGTTCTGTGACTCCTTGCTTGCTCTCTTAGTGCAGTACCGTGACCCTGTGATGTAACAGAGTTCGCTTCTACCACCATATAGTGCCGCCATTTGCCAGCAGCAGGTTCTCTCCTGCACGGTGGACCTTGGGCTGCGAACACACCAAATATCATCTCACTATTTACTCGGTGCGTTCTGCCAGTCCTAACACCTTATTCCTATATGCTATATTTTCATATGGTTTTACATCATTAACCAACTTTTTCCATTGGCTGATGGTTGGATATATCCCTCCCCTCCTTCGCAGAGTTATTGCCTTTCAGGCCAAGTATGTGATTTCACAAACAAATGTTCTATCATAATGGGGCCAAATGTTTCCATCGACAGCACACAATGCACACAGTTATGGAACATAGTGTATAGGGGCCCTAATTATCCAATGTAGAAATCACTTCATTGCAATATCTCCTAATTATCATACAATTGCATTTAAGAAGCCAGAAATCCGCATCCAAGTTCTCCACACCTACAGCTCTGGCAAAAATTAAGAGACCACCACATCAAAACCCTGTCATGGGCAGCCCAATTTCCAGACCTGAACCCCATTGAAAACCTCTGAAACATAATCAAGAGGATGATGGATAGTATCAAAGCCATCAAAGAAGAACTGCTTATGAACTTGTTTTCTTTGCATTATTTGAGGTCTGAAAGCCCTGTTTTTTTTTTTGCCATTTTTTTTATAGAAAAAAATACAAAAATTATTGCTTGAAAATTCGGAGACATGTTGTCAGAAGTTTATCGAATAAAAGAACAATTTACATTTTACTCAAAAATATACATATAATGAGAAAAATCTGAAAAACTTAACATTTTGTAGTGGTCTCTTAATTTTTTCCAGAGCTGTATGACAACCATCTGAGAGAAATCTACCAAATCGGTATAATTTATGTGGGGGTTAAATAATACTGATGAAAGATGTACAGTTGTGCTCAAAAGTTTACATACCCCAGCAGAATTTTTGCTTTCTTGGCCTTTTTTCAGAGAATGTGAATGATAACACCAAAACTTTTTCTCCACTCATGGCTAGTGATTGAGTGAAGTCATTTATTGTCAAACTACTGTGTTTTCTTTTTTTAAATCATAATGAAAACTCAAAACATCCAAATGACCCTGATCAAAAGTTCACATACTCTGTCTCTTAATATCGTTTGTTGCCCCCTCTAACATCAATGAAAGCTTGAAGTCTTTTGTGGTAGTTGTGGATGGGGTTCTTTATTTTCTCAGATGGTAAAACTGCCCACTCTTCTTGACAAAAAGCCTCCAGTTCCTATAAATTCCTGGGTTGTCTAGCATGAACTGCATGCTTGAGATCTCCCCAGAGTGGCTCAATGACATTGAGGTCAGGAGATTGAAATGGCCACTCCAGAACCTTCACTTTGTTCTGCTGTAGCCAATGATAGGTCGTCTTTGCCTTGTGTTTTGGATCGTTGTCATGTTGGAACATCAAAGTACGTCCCATGGGCAGCTTCCTGGCTGATGAGTGCAAATTTGCCTCCAAACTTTGACCAAGTTTCTGGTGCCATTGTAGTTCACAGTTGCCAAAAACATTAGTGATCCACCTCCGTGCTTTACAGTAGGAATGGTGTTCCTTTCATCATAGGCCTTGTTGACCTCTCTCCAAATGTAGCAGTAATGGTTGTGGCCAAAAAGTTTAATTTTGCACTTATCACTCCAAATTACCTTGTTCCAGAAGTTTTGAGGCTTGTCTCTTGCTGTTTTATGCATTGTAGGTAAGATACTTTGTGTCATTTGCACAGTAATGGCTTTCTTCTGGTGACTCAACCATGCAGCACATTTTTCTTCAAGTGCCTACTTGTTGTGCATCTTAATACAGCCACATCATTAGTTTTCAGAGAGTCCTGTATTTCAGCTGATATTATTTGTGGGTTTTTCTTTGCATACCGAACGATTTTCCTGACAGTTGTGGATATTTTTGTTGGTCTACCTAACCATGGTTTTGTTTTTACAGAGACCCTGATTTTCCATTTGTTAATCATAGTTTGAACTCTGCTTACTGGCATTATGAACTACAGTTCAACAACATTTTCCCATAGGTCTATTGACAATTGTTTTGCTTCCCCCATGACTCGCAATCCAGAAATGTCAGTGGCTGGATGAAAGATGCAAGATTCTGTCTGGATCCCAGAAACTCTCTCAGATTGTATCCACACACACTGATTACAAACAAACAGGTCACAGGTGAGGATGTTACCTTTAGTAGCCATTCAAATCCATTTGTGTCAACTTCTGTGCATGTTATCAGGCCTATATCACCAGGGTATGTGAACTTTTGATCAGGGTCATTTGGATGTTCTGGTTTGTCATTATGATTTAAAAAGAGAAAACAGTAGTTTGTCAATAAATGGCTTCATCCAACTACTAACCATCAGAGGAGAAAAAAGACTTGGTATTATCATGCATATTCTCTCAAAAAAGGCCAATAAAGCAAAAATTCTACTGGGGCATGTGAACGTTTGAGCACAACTGTATATAGAGGGAGTAAATGATAAGCAGTTGCAACTGAGAATTACCATGCTGTTTGATCTCAGCCAGCAAGGAAAGACTCCTTAACCCTCTTGGCACTGAAGGAAAGGAAATCTATTTAAAACATGAATCACACAATCTCTAAAGTGGACTGCGATTCTTTACCTGACGTGACCTTCTAACTCCAGGTCTTCCTGGGGAACGTGACACCCTTGGGACAACACCTTATCAAAACTACAGCAAGCAGTCCAATAAGTGACCCGTCAATAGAATCATCATCTTTGTGTCAGTTTTATGAGGCACTCAGGTGGCAAAAAACCTAGAGAAGTGATTCCTATTAATTGTGCACTACTGAATGCTGCTGAAACTGTACATGGACACAAACAGATTAAAGAGCCCTTGATAAAACTTCCTACATTATAAAGCTTTGTTTATATGGAGCAGCTACAGATTAGCACATGAGAGTGACATTAGGATATTTAAAATGTGATGACATTTCCAAACCTTTTAAAACTTGACAAGATTATAACATCTAATTACATCTACCAATATTTAATCTTATAGGATCTGTTTTATGATCTGTGCAGATAAATCAATAACTTCGGACAATGAAGTCTACTTAAGGGAATGTGTTTTTTGTCAAATGTAAAGTGCTAACATAGGGTTAAAGAGACTTCCCAGAATTGCATTTATTCTTTTATTTCCTTTCAGATATATACATGGCAGCTCCTTGTGACTTGATAGCATTAAATATACCCCATATCATCAATCTTAGCCCTAATTAGAATTAGATTATGCACGCTGGGCAGACAAGCACACACACGCATGCTTACACAAAGTACTAGCACACGTCAATGATAAATTTACTCTTAATATGAAATTTGACAGCTTCAGTGATTTGTTTCCGCATTCTGTTTTCTTTGCTTACTCATACAATATGTAGAAAGTATATAACAGTATGAATCCTGTATAATTATTTCTTGGTGTATACACAATAGATTGTTGATTTATGGTCAGCAATGTTCTTCATAAAGAAGTGCTTTTGATATGTCTGTTAACTGTGTCAAATGTTTAAAATGGAAAGGGGGATTATTATAAAGACTACTGACTGGACCAAAAATATAATTGTTTATGGTATAGAAATATGAAATAACAATATTAAAGTGTTGTCATTTTACATATTCTTGCATTTGGGCCTGAGTCCAAGCACAGGTGTTGTGTGCTAATGCGTGAAAATATATTACAGATTAGAGCTATAAATAATCGTCATCTCAAATTTGACATTATACATGATTGAAAATTATCATATGCTTATTTCTGGCCTGTATTTTACATATTATATCATTGTAGAACACAGCATGCTAACCATACTGCCCTATCAATCAAGTTTACGATGCCCATGAATCATAAGTGACGGTACATACTGTTTAGGCTACGTTCACACTAGCGTTCGGCTAGTGTGCGTCGCGCTAGCGTCGGGCGACGCAGCGGCAACGCACGCGTCATGCGCCCCTATGTTTAACATGGGGGACGCATGCGTTTTTGCTTGTTGCGTTTTCCGACACGTGCGTCTTTTTTGACGCTAGCGTCGGACCAAGAAAACGCAACAAGTTGCATTTTTCTTGCGTCCGATTTTCGTCAAAAAACGACGCACGCATCGAAAAACGCAGCGTTATTGCGTGCGTTTGCACGCGTTTTTCGGTGCGTTGTGCGTCGCGTCGCCGACGCAGCGGCGCACAACGCTAGTGTGAACGTAGCCTTAGGAAAATGTCTGCACATCGTTATGTGCAATGGTCAATGGATCATAAGTAGAGGAGAGTGGATCAATCCACAAAGGATTGCAAATTTTTTTGCAATTTAATTTTGCAAAAAAAAATATTAATGCCCAGCACTATTGCACACACTCTTAGAGCGAGCTAATGACATTAGGCTTGGCTATGTGGAATTGCTCATAATGCCCTGCAGCTATCACATCACGTAGCCTAGCACAGCTGATCAGGGTGGCTAATTACAGTATAAAAGATGAGGGTCAGGCAAGCAGTTGATTAAAAAAAACTATTAGCAATCGGCTCAGGAAGTCAAATTCAGTTTGTCAGAGTGGTCTTACACTCTCTTACATCTCATTTAAATTGAAACACCCAACAAACATATTCTGGTGTAGATGGACGGTATGGGTTAACTCCGCCCTTCGTCAAGCACGTCCGTTTAACGTAGCAATATGCAACAGAAGTGAACTATTTTCTGTATATATCCTTACTGGATTGTATTTTTGCACTTTATTGTATAAAAATATTTGCAACTGAAAAACACATTTGTTGGGTGTTTCAATTTATATGGTCAGTCAAGGAGTGCAATTTTAGGCTTTATAATCGTATGCATAGGTGGTCAGAGAGCACAATTGATTCCAATTAAGGATAGAAAAGGTCTAATCGGATTATGGTGTAATATTTCAGTGTTGAGTCACATCGGAAATGGGAATGGTAATCTGAGTCTGTGAATATTAATCCAATAATTCAAGTGAAATAGGGAATTGCTGTACATGTACAGTATAGTCATTCAATGTAAATTGATTGATCTATGATATACTGCAATAACGATACCTTAATAGCAGCCTTTTTTATTCTTCACACACTGCTAACAAGGAGGGCAGTATTAAATGCAAAGAAAAAACAGCTCACCCAAGCTCTAGGCGGTTAAAGCATGGGATCCACAGGACCAGATTAAATCTAACAAAGACAATAGAAAATATTAATCCAGCTTCTTGGGATCTTTGCAAAAATGTATTGGAGAGAGTATAAAAATATAATCATTCTATTTAAAAGGACAGCATAGCAGCAACGCATTTCAAATGCACATGGCGCTCTTTGTCAGAGCCTCTGACAAATAAATACATTCATGAAAAGTTCCCAAGAAGCTGGATCAATCGTGTCTATTGGCAGTATTAAACCTTTTAATGCTAATTTTGTTACTAAACCAAATTTTTGAAACCAAGGCTTATGTTTCTTGCATTGTGAAATGGGAATGTCATAATTGTTTTTAAAGCCAAAAGAAAATCTGCATAATCAAGAAATGGAAACATAACCACTTACTTCATAAAGTGTGTGGGTTGTAAACATTTTTTGTTTTTTTGCATACTTCCATATTCTGATAGGCCATTATTAGACTTGTGTACACCACCCAGTGTTCAAAGAAATTTTCTTATTAGGTCAATTTTAGTTCATATATCCTCTGGATATCTTAAATGGGGTTTCCTTGGTCCGATTTTCCAGATCACAGAGTCACTGCAAATAGCAGCTTCTTCATGATACAACTGAAAATGAATGTTATATAATCAAACATTCATTGAAAGATTCACCATGTATAGTTGGTGTAAATTTATTTGCAGTATCTTGCCCATTGAACATATCAGTATACTGTGGCTGATGACCAGGAGGTCTGATAACTGACAATATTTGTGGCTCCTACTCTGATTAGTTGGACTTCTGTGATGTTATACTTGCTGTATGATACGCCAAAACAGATAATCAAAAGAACAGCCATGGACTTTCTGACTTAAAAGGGGGATCTCTGAACTTCCTTCCATTGGCCAAAGGACCTGGTTCCTGTGAATAGATTTGCACCAAGTTCAGCATTATGTAATCCCATGTTTTGTCTTCAGTTAATCTTTCACTGGCGATAAATTATATGATATTCAGTCGGATCTAATACTTAAAGTAGAGTTATTAGTAAAGTGGAGTGAACTTAGAAGGTTGGGCTGTTAATCTGTTGTGTACCACTGTCAATCTAAGACAGTTGCAGTCAAAGCATGCCTCACAGGGGTAATTATGTTTTAACCACCACAGAGCCCTTCTACGATGCAATTGTGGGGTGCCGATGAGTTGTCATGAAGTCTATAAAGTCCCCTGTGCCTGTCATCATGGTGCTCCACTGAAGTTCAGCCTGTTGCTAAATTTAATAGATCAGTATTCTTGCTTTACACAGCAATATAGATATACATAAATGTACAAGGATGAGAAAAACACAAAAACATTAGATATATTTGTGTATGTACTTATTAAATATTATTATGGATAAAAGTGGGGAAAAACACTTGGAATACAGAGAAAACCGACAAAGAAAGAACCAAGAATGGGTTTGAACAGTAAGTTCAAAATACCAAGACAACAGGAAAATATTATGACTAAAATAGCCTTTATTAAATAGTATAAGGGCAAAGGGTGGCACAGAAGGCACTCACAAAGAATAAAAATGATTTAAAATGAAAAATCCGATACAGATGAACACATAGCCGCAGATTGTAGAAAATTTACTTGTAGCTATAATGATGTCAATTGAATACAAGGTAACAGTAGCAACTGAAAAATAAATATGGTCTATATATGCAAACATATCATAAAGTATGAGCAGTAGTAAGACTAACATTTATTAGTTCACAAAATGTGGACTTGTGTGTCAAAAAGGAGCATGGAAAGGGAACCATGCCAGCATATATTGTATTTTTTGGACTACAAGACTCATTGGACCATAAGACGCACCCCCCCAATTTTCAGAAGGAAAATAGGGAATAAACATTAATGAAAATAATGTGTCAAATGGGGGTCCTTCTTACAGTCCGAATTCAACTTTCTTGGGAGATCCGCAGCGCTGGTGGAACGTGGTCACAGGGGGTGTTTGGTGGTCCGGCGATATGACTCCCAGGCCTGTCCGCCAGGTGCGGTGGCCTCTGGGAAATCCCATCCCAGGTGCAGCTGATGTGGAGAGGTGAGGCTGGTGTGGGCAGTTGAGGCTGATGTGGGCAGGTGTTAGCTGGTGAAGCGGTGGTGCTCTGTGGAGTGGGGGGCTTCGCTGGCATTGTGTGAAAGTCCGGAGGCCCTGCATATCCAATGCTGCGATGCTGTGGCCTCCAGGAAAATGGCCACTGAGAGCGGCGCATGCTCAGATTGAGATCTCGGGAAAAGAGATCTCAGGATGAGATCTTGTTGCCGAGATCTTAATCTGAGCATGCGCTGACCCCGGTGGCCATTTTCCCAAAGGCCACCGCATCACAGAAATGGATGTGCGGGGACTCCAGGCTTTCACAAAATGCCAGCAGATCCTGTCCGCACCAGAGTGCACCACTCCCTCACCTTCCCGTACCTACTGCACCTGTGCACGAGCCACACCAGCCTGGGAAGGGATTGCCATCGAGTCGAACCATGACCACCGCAGAATCGCCCGACTCCTGCTGCCGCCACAGTATTTGTGAGTATATTCTGACTATAAGAAGCACCACCATTTTTCCCAAAATTTGGGGGAAAAAGTGTGTCTTATAGTCCAAAAAATATGGTACATATAAAGAGTAAGAATAATAGTAAAAAATGTATAGCATAGGGGTATAAATACCCAACTGGGATGTTTGTTGGTTTACAGCTTCTAAGTAATCAAAAGGGTACAGAGTTCATGATTCCAAAACCCATGGTGTAAACACTAAGAGTATATGTAATACATAGGAAGGTTACCACAAAGCATTCTATCAGTGGGAAGCCTATAATGAAAGTCAAGTGACCAGCATATATGTGCTGCACGGCACATGTGCTATTGAGGTAACAAACCAGGAGGCTTTGCTGTGTTGAATATTGTGGTGCCGAACACCAGCATGCGTTTCGGACATTACTAGACTGTCATCAGTTTGGTATTTATACCCCTATGCTATATATTTTTTACTATTATTATTACTCTTTGTCTATATATGGTTACTATTGTTGAGCATTCCTATACTGCAAATATCGGGTATCGGCCGATATTTGCTGTATCAGAATTCCAATACCGAGTTCTGATATTTTTGCGATATCGGAAATCGGAATTGGAAGTTCCTATAAGTTCCCAGTCATCTTCGGCATGTGCAGTGCATATGGTTCCCAGGGTCTGAAGGAGAGGAGACTCTCCTTCAGGCCCTGGGATCCATATTCATGTAAAAAATAAAGAATAAAAATAAAAAATATGGCTATACTCACCCCTCCGACGAACCCTGGCTGTCACCGCTGCAAGCGTCTGCCTCCGTTCCTAAGAATGCAGAGAGTGAAGGACCTTCCATGACATCGCGGTCACTTGAGCGGTCAGGTGAGCGGTCACGTGACCACGACATCATCGAATGTCCTTCACTCTCTGCATTTTTAGGAACGGAGGCAGACGCTTGCAGCGGTGACAGCCAGGGTTCTTCACATCAGGTATCATTTTAGTCAGTATAACAAAGCCATCCTGGCAATGCCTGTAGTTTACCTAGCAAAATCTTACTGACAGGCTCACTTTAAAATGCCCACAAAACACTTAATATTTACAAAACTGCAGATATATTATTTTCAATCATGATTCACCATAAATTTTGTACATTTACCTTCTATAGTCTCTGATTTGTACTGTCTATTGCTGGCTGCCGATAACCTTATCTGAGAATAAGACGTGATGGTGTCTCCGCGGTGTTGGATATTTTGATCTCCCCGAGGTCATTCATCCTTATGTTTATAGTCCTTTTACTAGGCACTGCTCCTAATAGCCAGTTTCCTACTCCACACTGATGAGGGTCAAATACCCGGAAACAGCTGTCTGTAGATGGATATCATGTTTTGGCATAGGTGGTTTTCCTTTTTGGATGCTGCCCTTCCCGTGGTTGTTCCTTCCTGGTGAAAAACCTGGCTATTTATTGCTTGCGTTGAGAAACACATGATGGTGTCTCCGCGGCTTTTCTACATGCACTTATCTGAGAGTCTGTCACTCAGCCTGTTATGACTGTCTAATGGAGAGCTTTCAACTTTTTCTGTTTCATTTTATTACCACAGAACACATCAACACATCATAGTTGAATGTACAGGGAACCAAAAAAAAACTATAGAAGCTACATTGTGCTAAATTTTTAATAAATCATAAGTAAACTTAAGCAAAATAAAAACTACTTTGTTCCCAAAGCTGAGCAATCACTTTAATGTTATAAGGGAGGCTAAATGCCTCATCTTTAGGATCCTACACAGATTTGATGTCTGTGTCTTTTCGCTGCACTTGAAAAGACGTAGTAGATTGTTTCTGGGTGTCTGCCTCCTGTAAGGATATATGCTCGAAAATTATGTACAGCAGAGCACATGTTCGCTCTACTGGCACCATTATAGTCTATGGCATATATCTAAATCCTGTTTTGCAGAAGGATCAGACATAAACCCTTACAGGGCCACCAACAAGGTGAGCTGGTTTCTGAAACCTCCTTTTTTGCCACAGAATTTGTGTCGGAGAGCACCTTAAGACAACTCCAGAGAAATTGATTTAATTAATTTATCCTTGACTCTTAGTACTAATACTCAACCCACTTTTCTATTTAGTTCGAAAAGAGAAATCAAATCGCTATTGCCTAAACAGACTGGACATAAGTATTCACTCTATGTAAAAAACATTTTCCATTTTCTACAAAGCTCTGTAAACCAATTATAAAATGTTAACATTATAGTGTGGAGCTCCAATGATTTTACACTCTATTTTCAACAGTTTCTGTAAAATGTTGGCATTACTGACTCGGGCACAGTGATACATACTGAATAAAGTGGGAATTTATTATTCTGCAACCTTTCTGATCTACTATATTTGACCTTATCTTCATTATCACATGATGAATAAAATAGGCCTGCTGTGGTCATATATTCCATGATCTTTGAAGAGCACATATCTCAACACGCACATTAGTAGCATTGTTTAAGTGACTAATATCCCACTAGTGTTAATGTCACAATAAGTACACATACTTATGCTACATCTGGCGGACTACGATGATAGGCTAATCGTTATAAATATAAACAAAACACACAACGAACAGAAACGATCAATATGTCAAAATGTATTGAAAAAATATGATACATTTTATTATACAAATGCAATAAAAACAGGTGCATTAGTGGGTACTCCCACAGGACATATATATAAATTTCAACAGCAAAAACGGGACATGGAAGGTCTGGCGTTAATCTATACTCAAATATTTATACACAGAGTCAAAGTACTAGACTCCTGTAGTATCGGTATTATATATCGCCAAACAAATAGTGTGACGGTGTTTCAAGATCATATAGGTTGAAGGCATTAGCATATGTATGTTATACTGGCCAAGCACTAAGACCTGCCATAGTATCAGACTCCTTGCTCTATTCAAAGTATACACGTCATGAGCTTACCTAGTGTACAGCCGTCCACTACCAAAACAAGTAATCAGGGGACCCGCCAGTGCCGTCCACGTCACCCCGACACGCGTTTCGGCACAGCCTTCATCAGGGGGCATGTCGGAATCTATCGTGCACAGTATAAAAAGGGAGCCGGAACCAATAGTGGACAACCCTGAAGTGATGTCTATTGTCATAGTAACAATATACACTGCCATCACCAAGTAGCCAAAGTGTACAGACAAATACATACAAATACTGGTAAGGTAAAGTCCGACCTTAGTGTAACCAAGACCATTCAATATGCGCAACATCACAGCACCATTCCTCCCATTAGAGGACGAATTGTATCACCCAGCGATCGCGTCAAAGCAGGGAGGAGCCATAGCTTATCCCAATGTGCCTCTTACAGTCATGTAAGCCACTCAGATCTCGACGCATGTGCCACTGAATTCCGGACCCTGTCGATTGGCGTTGGCGTCAGCAGAGGGCGGGACCGGGATACATCATGTGCCCCGGAACCACACCTCCCAATGACGCTGAAAGCCAAAAGACACAGAACGGCACAACGCGCATGCGTACCCGGCGGGCTATCGGAGCACATCACATACATAGTTATATTGTAAGACAATATTTATTATAAATCGTAATTATTGGTAATAAACTATGTATGTCAATATAGTATACTTCCTAGTGATAGCCGATTATTATAAATAGCAGCACATGACTTCATGATGTTCCGAATGGTGTTGATGGAATTTGAGTAATCCGATGGACTCTGTTTTAGTACTCTGATTTTCCACATATAGGTCCAACTCATAAGTGTATATATTGTGAATCACACATCAGGGACACAGATTGGTTCAGACAAAAACCTAAGATATAAAAGATAAAAATTAATAAAAACACAAAGCTGGAGAAATTTACATGTGTCAGATGGACTAGATATTCACAGTCATCAACAGCAGAGAAATGGAACAAAGCTAATTTGTTCGTTTAAACCATTTGGATGTATAGTGTTCAATGTCCAAATCCAGCGAGATTCTAGCTGGGCTAATTTTGTAATAATTTGCCTCCTCTAATATTAATATCTAGGGAGTCAATTCCCCTTATTCTCAATAAGGTGGCGTCACAGTTATGATGGAGCCAAAAATGCCTAGGGATGGTTTTTAAAGTGGATGTGTCTGTGTGTTCAGCGGCCGCTTTTATACCCAGGACATGTTCCCTTATCCGGACTTTGAAAGGGCGTGTGGTCAGTCCAATATAAATAAGTCCACAGGGACAGGTGGCAAAATAAACAACATAACGGGTGGTACAGTTAATGTATTTCTTTATGCTGTAGGTTCTGGATCTATCAGAATTAAAGAAAGAGTCACACCTTTCCACATTGGGACATGCCACACATCATCCACACGGAACACATCCACTTTTTTTAGGGTAAAGATCTAGAAATGTTGAATCACACTTGCCCGTATAGTGACTGTGTACTAACATATCCCGAAGATTTTTAGAACGTCTTGTAGTAATGGCTGGACGTTCCAGCATATACTTAGAAATTACTGGGTCCGCCTTGAGAATAGGCCAAGATTTTGTCAGGGCTTCCCTCACCCATGGGAAGCGGTTATGATAATTAGTGATAAATCTGATCTTCTCCCCAGGCAGTCTCTTGTCAGATTTATACATCAAGTCATGACGGGAAGAATACTTGGCCCGATTATATGCCCGTTTAACCATCCTGTGGCTATATCCCCTTTTGTAGAACCTTTTTTTGAGGTCCAGTGCCTGTGTCTCAAAATGTGTATCACTGGAGCAGATCCTCCACAAACGGAGGAACTGGCCCAGTGGGACAGACTGAATCACATGTCTCGGATGCGCGGTCGAAGCATGCAGCAGAGTATTGGTCGATGTCGGTTTTCTAAAGATGTCAGTTTGAATGACATCTCCCTCATCACGCTTCACCAGGACATCCAGAAAGTCAACACCTCGGCTGTCAAACTGAAAAGTAAGTTTAATATTGCAATCGTTCTGGTTAAGTGATCCCATAAACGACTGCAATGATTTAATAGATCCCTGCCAGATCATGAAAACATCATCTATGTACCGCGCCCATAGGGGGACGCGGTCCATAGACGAGGCTCGATCTGACAGGAAGAGGTCCCTCTCCCACAGCCCCAAGAACAGATTAGCATAGGCCGGTGCAAAGGCCACCCCCATGGCTGTTCCTTGGAGCTGCAGGAAGAAGGACCCCTTAAATGTAAATGTGATGCCCAGGAGACCGGGGTACACAGCACCGGACCAATGGGGTCTGTCTCTTAAGCGGGATGTCACGGGTGGCTTGACCCGGTGCTGTGGCCTCAGGCAATGCACAGTGTAAGGGGTATCACGAGGGAACAGGCACTTACTTGATCAGCAGCAGGTTCTCTCAGCGGTGATGATCCTGATCCTGGATAGATAGCTATTGTCCAAATGAAAGTCTGAGGCACTGAAACGTTTAACCAGTTTACTTCAACATAAAGGGATTTACAACCAATCCTGTCACCGGAGTCTGTATGGGAACTCTGAGTTACTTTGACCCTGCCGGGGTCTTCGCCTCTTATTGTACGCAATTTCTGTGTGGCCCTGCTGCTGTATGTGAACTGGCTGCTGGCCCAATCTGTCCCCTCCGGGTCCTGGTTCGACGGGCAACCCGAGTCCTTTTATCGGCTTACCCCCTCCAGGAGTACCGCTGAACTCTGTGTCTGTTGCTGCGTCCTGGCCCTAGTGAAGCTGATATCACCTCACGTTTTTCCGGTTGCTGTATTATATATAATGAATACAGCCACGGATCCGGTATCCGTCTTTGCGCCTGTTCTGGGTAGTGATTAATGCTACCCGGTTCTCACAATGTCCTTTTCCTCTGTCCCTTTTCTCCTCAGGCCGGTGATTTGGGCCTGGAAACCGTCATAGGGCTGTTAGAAATTCAGCTGTATGACCTCTCACTTTCAGCTCCTTAGCCCAACTGCCATTTCTTCTCTCAGACCAGAATAGATCAAGGGGAGTCTCTGGAGCTCCCCCTTCTGGCCGGAGGTGGTAGTGCAGTCTTGCTATTTTAGTATTTGTATCCAGTGTCAGTAACTGTTTTTGTGGCAAATACCCCTAGGGGTGCCACATAAAGAAGTTATGAGTGAGTGTATCATGATCTTTGAAGGCATTGTCTCAGAACAAACTACATTTTGCTTATCATAGCCACCTGTGCGGTGATTCCCTATCATTGGAAACATATACATTCTCCATCTAAAGCAGCATGATTTCAAGAGATACTACACATTGAAATGAAGGAGGAGTTCAGACCTAAATACTTTGTCAGATAAATTCCTTATGGAGACTGTAGCTTGATTTCTTAGGCTGCTTTCACACATCAGGATGTCAGTGACAGGCTAAAGGTACCATTACACTAAGCGACGCTGCAGCGATATAGACAACGAGCCGATCACTGCAGCGTCGCTGTTTAGGTCGCTAGGAGATGTCAAACACGGCAACAGCAGAACGATGCAGGAGCGATCCATTGATGTACTTATCGTTCTCGCTGGTTGTTAGCTCCATGTAAAAACATAGCAGGCATCGTTGCTTTTGCTGTCAAACATGACGAATCACGCCGACCTGATGACCAAATAAAGTTCCGGACTTCTAGCTACGACCAGCGATGTCACAACGGGATCCAGATCACTGCTGCGTGTCAAACACAATGAGATTGCTATCCAGGATGCTGCAACATCACGGATCGCTGTCGTTCTCGTTCTAAAGTTGCTCAGTGTGAAGGTACCTTAAATCCGGCTAATTTGCAAAAAAACGGATCAGGCGAATGTTGCCTCCAGATTAGTTTTTTTTCCCATAGACTTGTATTAGTGCTGGATTGCACCGGATGACATTGCATTTCGTCCGGTTTTCGCCGGATCCGGCAAATCTGCTGCTTCCGGTTTCTTAAAAAAACGTCAATGGCAAAGTTTTTTGTCTCTGGTGAAAAAGCCTGAAGCGCTTCCGGCTGTTTGCTAGAATGGATGCCTATGGGAGCCTGAAGGTGCCGGATCTGGAAAAAGGCGGATCCGGCGGCCTGATCCGGTTTTTTAAACTGAGCATGCTCCAATTTTTTTTTTTATTTTATTTTTTTTAAATTTTTTATTTTCAAACTTTTCAACACAAATAAACTAGTAAACAGTCATACAGGTTACATGAATCAGATGAAGGTGGATACATATTTAAAATGAACTATACTGTCGCATTTCGGCCGAACCCTCCTTGCGGATTAATAGCCGTACTGATGTGCGATCCAAGTAATAGACTATGCACTCCGTAACCTGAGTCTCAAGAAGATGTCATTCAAAAATTAAAACCAACAATAACAATAAGACAATCAAAGAAAAATAAAAAATAAGAAGGAAGGGGAGAGGGGGTGGGGGATGTACCGGGGGAGAGGGGAGGGACTCTCCAAATTTTTTTTTATCCAATAATCTAGATATGCTAGGTTTTCACAATCTGCGCCGGATCCAGTTTTTCCAACATTCGCCGGGTTTAGCCTGACGCTGAAAACCTGATGTGTGAAAGTATCCTTACATGGTCTAAAACATAGTATCTTCTAGTGAAGGGACATACAATTATATCCAATGTCAAGTCTTCAGGTATGATGCAGGTTCAAGAGCTGAGCCTGCACCATACCAGTCAAATGCTGACTTTGTTACACTTTGTAGGCTGCAAACCTTTTAACAAGAAGGGGTTCATCTCATACTTAATGGCAATATTTGATAATCAGTCAGCAATGCATTATCCACTTTTCTTTTGTGCTTGTTTTTATAATTCTGAATGAAATCCCATTTTTATTTTACATGTTTGAAATTTTTGTTCTTTGCTATTTCTATCATTTTGTATATACTTTTGTAGCTAAAAACACCTCTAGTGCAGCTGTAAATTGAATCTTAATTTGACTCATACGCCCAGATATCCTGAATTTTCCCTACCCACTTGAACATTTTCTTGTACAGGTTATGTTTTTTTGCATCAATGAAAAAACTGAATGTTTAAAAAAGATATAGAAAAAATGATAAAAGTTAATAACCAAATAGTTTTTACAGGTAGAGATTTTAATACTATAGTAAACATTGATAGTATCTAACATGTAATGTTTCAGGTACGGTATATTCTGTTCAAAAAAATTGAAGATAGTAGCAATAATAATAATAATAATAATAATAAAAATAATAAAAATAATAAAAAAGATGAGGATATATTTTACATTTCCTTATCAAAATCTGAACCTGTGAATTTTATTGCTGGAGAAGTCTATTTAGTATACTCTATAATATTAATTATAATAATATATTAAACAAAAATGCATATATAAACTGTATCTACGCAGGACCTGTTCTTACAAAATAGCAAAGTGCAGCATAACTGTTAAAATCTGTTTTGTTGTCAGGACGATAAATAGCTTCATTACACCTGCACTACACGAATGAGAGTAGAAAGGACTTATGTGAGGAACAGTTGGAACAGTTGCTGACTTGCTGAGCAAGGAAGATAAGTGCTTCCTTGGACAACTGATTTGCCATTGATTCATAATGCATCATGACCACAGTAATGTGCACCTATACTGAGGAACGCAAGCAGTGAGAGCAGGTGTTTGTGTAGTCAGCTTCTGCGCAATCTTTCTATAGCAAATGGATGCAATTACTGCATTGTCCCTAAAGGTGTTCTCTTGGGTTATCAGCACATTCACAATGTCGGAGAAAACTAAAAAGAGTCACATATTGATCAACTTTTCTAGGACCTTATTAAAAATAGATCCTTCGAATGGCCAGGGGAGAAGATTTTTTTTTTTCCTTTCGTAAGGAAAGATTTAACATTTAAAACATAAAACAGCTCAAAAGCAGCAATCGTTATTGTTCTGTTATAGCCATTGATTTAACAAGATTTTTTATAACATCGTAATCCGTTGTTTTACATTGACGGCACTATTTGAAGCATTGTTACTAGTGTCTCAGTAAATGCTGCTGTACTATTTAATCTTCTGTTTCTTAAGGGTGGCATTTTTTGTAAAATTAAAACAGTCAAAATGTTGCTTTTATGTGTAAACATTTAAATGTCTACTAATTTGTTTTACTGGATTAAAACTTGCAAATTATCTCTTCAAAGCGGAATCTTGAAATTCTTTTTCGACAACTTAGCAAGACTTGCCAAATGATTTGAAATGATAAGCCATATCAGACACTCCATTTTCAGACACATGTTTTGAGGCATTTACCCCTGATCAGATCATAAGCAGGAGGTCTGATTTGGCTAGGAAAAAGTCTTTAGACAGCTAGGAACATTTCTTCTTGTGGAGAGTGCCAAACCAAAATAATGAGATTTATAGGCCATGCAATGCTCCACTGCAAATTTAGAATTTTGGTAAATAATTTCAGAGAGGAAGAGGACTTGAAGTCTGGTGCCACATATTGGGGATAGCAATCCTTAAAGTTAATATTGATCTTTTTACAAGCCATGCCACATAACTTAGGATAAGAAGCCAATCAGCCATTCAATGTCTGGCTTAATACAAACCCAAAAAATAAACAAAAAAAATGGACTTTAGGTCATTAATCAGTCTACATTGACTGTCCTGTAGTGCTTATATTCTAACTTGTCTCAGAAATGATAGTAAAAGGGTCAACACATAACATATTTTTTGGATTATAAGACGCTCCGGATTACAAAACACACCCCAAATTTTGAGGAGAAAAATAGGAATTTTTTTTAAATGAAATGGTGGTGCTTCTTATAATCCTTGCGTCTTATTGCTTACCGGTGGGTGGTGGCTGCAGTGAAGCATGGTCCCAGGGTCGCTTCTGTAGTAGGCAGTAGTGGGGTGATGTTGCAGGCTGCAGGCTGGGATGAAGGGGTGTTTCGATGTGTGGTATGGCTGCAGGTGTCTCCATTTGCGCATGTGCTACCCCCACCGGCTATTTTCCCAGAGTCCACCACACAGGAAACGATGGAACTGCGGTGGCACTGACCTTTCACAAAATGTCGGCAGAGCGCCCCCACAGCACTGGAGACACCCCTGCAGCACCGCATGGCACCCCTGCAGCACCGTCCACCATCAGCAGCAGCACCAGGCACCCGCAGCATTGCCAGACACCCCCTAATCCCAGCCTGTGGTCTGCAGCAATGATAGTGGTAAGGTATATCCGCAATATAAGATGCACCCCAATTTCCCCCCAATTTTTTTTATAATCTGAAAAATATTGTAACTGATGAGCATAGTAATTGATTTGAGTGGTTACTTGAGGATTCGCAAAACATCATCACTGCAGGACCATTGTGTAAGACTGATGGCAATATTAGAACATCAATGCTAATGCAATGGGGTAATTTACCAGATAATTATAAGTTCTGTTGTATTTATAATCTCTAGAGCTGTTTGAATCTGCCAAATCATTCAAATTTTATAGGGAATTTTGAAGTCCAGTGAAGTTATTTGCCTAAAATTGAATGTTTCTTATTACATGGTTTCTCATCATAATAAACAAAAAAATCAATACGCACCTCATTGCTTATCTGTCCCACCACCCCTTAAGCCCGCTGCCCAATCCTTCATGTCTCTTTTATTCCCCTTTGCATACCTCCAATTTAGTCTCTTCAATCCAGGCCATGGATTCTGGCATGACTAGGTCTAACACATCTGTGTGGCACACACACAGCTGCATGTGTTGCAGCTGTGACAGTCACAGCACTTGCATGGAGACCCCAACAAACAGGCTGCCATGCATGTGTTTTGACTGTCACACAGCCGTGACACATGTAGCTGCGGCACCGGACAGCTGATTATCAGGAGCGCTCCAGGTATCCAAATTCCCTATGCAGCTATTCGGGAAGCGCTATAGCTATTCGTATAATGAGTTATCCGAATCTACTTGCTCATCCCTAATTACAGTGCATACAATGCAGTTGTCGAGTTACATTGCTGTACAGACCATACTACTGATTTTTACACTAGGATCAAGTCCTTAACCCCACTGTACCAGCACACTCCTGAGTCCCTTGGCATTCACTTTGCTTCCTCTTCCCACAAGGAATGTTTTGTGGAATATAATGGGTCATAATGTTTTAAGTTATAGGCTGCAATGTTCTGTACCAGTCAGAAGAGAGACTATTTTACCTTTTGTCAAAACCTTCAGTGACCACTTGAAAAGAAAACGAGACCAGCACAGGAAACTGTAGGCAGTTTGCAATGGCAGCAATGATCCATTATACAGTGGGTACGGAAAGTATTCAGACCCCTTTAAATTTTTCACTCTTCATTAAGTTGCAACCATTTGGTAAATTCAAAAAAGTTCATTTTTTTTCTCATTAAATGTGAAAAAAAAAGTTTTTGAATTTAACAAATGGCTGCAAAGAATGAAAAATTTAATGCGGTCTGAATACTTTCCAAACCCACTGTGTGTATATATATATATATATATATATATATATATATAAAATTCCTATACCACTACAAGCCCAATTTTAACATAAAATTACTAGTGGAGACCCTCTTTAATGCCTCATTTAGACGTCAGTGATTTTTCATGTACGCAAAAAATAGTCCAAATGTCCTCAGTGTTTTTCATCCTATTTTCATCAGTGTTTGGTCTGTGTCAGTTGTTACCATTAGTGTTTATAAGGGGTTTTCATGTATGAAAAAATAAATAAATTGCAGAGCTTCTCCTATTCATCACATTCATGGACAGCACACACTGATGTCATCCATGTGCTGTCCGTGATTTTTACAAACCCACTTACTTCTACGGGCAATTCTGATCTGAAATTATTAACAAAAATGGGCATGTGTCCATGAATTTTTTGCAGACACATGGTCCTCAACAAAAAACTAGGAAGTGTGAACACTTCCATAGATTATAATAGGTACATGAAATGGTGGTGCATGAAAACCACCAGTAGAACACTTACGTGAAAAATGGTAATTTAAATGAGGCCTTGTGGTTATTGATATATTTTCTTTATTTAATTTTAATAAATTCAAGCTCTAACACAGCATCTAAGTTACCTATCTAAATTACCTTTTTGGTAAAACATTTCGAGTGTATGTTGTGTCATACGAGGGCTTCAAATATCCTTGAAGTAAAGCCTTAAAAATAATCTAGCACCATGTTCTGCTACCTTATCCGAGAGCAGCATAATGTAGGGGCAGAGATCTTGATTCCAATGATATATCACTTACTGGGCTGCCTGCTGTCATTTTGATAAAATCACTGTTTTTTTTCTGCTGTAGATCTGGCAATTCTCTGAATGCTGAGCTCTGTATTACCCCGTCCACCACTGATTAGCAGCTTTCTGCCCATGTTACTGTACACAGAAAGCTGACAATCTATAATGGGGGTGAGGATATACAGAGCTCATGATTATGGAGGACTATATGGCAGCAGGATTACTAGTCCTCTAATGATAGTCACCTGTTAAGAAAACAGTGATTTTTATCAAAACTAAAGCAAGGAGCCCAGTTAGTGACACATCTCTGGAATTATGGTCTCTGACAGTAAATTATTCTGCTCTCCGATTAAGTGGCAGAAAACTGATGCCAGATTCCCTTTAACCCCTTTCTGACATTGGGCATAATAGTACACCCACATCCGGACTCCCATTGTTTGATGCAGGCTTCGCCGCTGAGCCCACAACTTTCTGGGCGCCTGTCAGCTGATGTATACAGCTGACATGTGCCTGCAACAGCTGCGGGTGGAATCGTGATCCACCCATGGCTGTTAACTAGTTAGATGATGCTGTCAATCTCTGACAGAGGCATTTAAGTCGCACTTACTCGAAGCATGTGATAAATCCCACTCATCGGTGACCCTGTCATATGATCACGGGTCACGATGGGTTGGCATGACAACCAGAGGTCTGAAGCAGACCATTATGGTTCTCATTTCCAGTGGTCGGCACTCATAGCAGATGAGCATTTATGCTACGCACAAGCAATCTGATCATCGCCTGTATGTAGAAGTACTACAGCTTCTTGTCTCCTATGGAGACAATTGAAACATGAAAAAATTAAAAAATATATATGTTTAAAAATCTTAAAAAAGTAAAAAAAATATAAAAGTTCAAATCACCCCCTTTTGCCCTAATTAGAATAAAACAATAGAAAAAAAAAATCAAATATACACATATTTGGAATTGCAGCATATAGAATTGCCCAATCTATCAATATAAAGAAAAATTAGCCCAATCGCTAAATGGCATAACGAGAAAAAAAGTCAGAGCGACAGTATTACATTTTTTTGGTCTCCGCAACATTGCATTAAAATGCAATAACAAGCGATCAAAAGATCGTATCTGCACAAAAATGGTATCAATAAAAATGCCAGCTTGGTGCACAAAAACTAAGCCATCACCAACCCCAGATGATGAAAAGTGGAGATGCCACTGGTATCCGAAAATGGCACAATTTTTTTTTAACAAACTTTCACATTTTTTACACCACTTAAATAAAAAACAACCTAGACATGTTTGATGTCTGTGAACTTGTAATGACCTGGAGAATCATAATGGTAGGTCAGTTTTAAGTGAACATGGTAAAAAAAAAACCAACTGTGGAATTTCACTTTTTTTGCAATTTCACCACACTTGGATTTTTTTTCCCTATACATGATATGTTAAAACCAATAGTTTCATTCAAAAGTACAACTCGTGCCACCAAAAAAAAAGCCATCATATGGCCATATTGACCAAAAAATAAAAAAGTTATAGCTCTGGGAAGAAGGGGAGCAAAAAACGAAAATACAAAAACTGAAATACCCCTGGTTGTTAAGGGATTAAAAACATTGGACAATGAGTTTCTGTATAATTTTTTGTGAAATATGTAAAAATGAAAAAAAATCAGAAATAACTTAAAGTATAATACATTATTTGCAAACATATTTACTCTCTGAATTGTCATTGCAATGTGACTGCTAAGTGTGTCATTTGAGAAAAAGAGCAGTAGGTGTTAGAGAGCTGAGATGTACAGTAATATTATTATTTAAACTCCTATAGAAGAGTTATAACACTACATATATACTTGAAATGGAAACTGTTTGCTCTGCCCAAGGCTATGATAAATGAATGTTTCTTGTATGATCTTGCTACACCATCCTCCTTACTTCTGACTGGATTAATGGACAAACTTCACAGATTTAGCGGAAAAGATAACTTTCAATACATTGCTCATGTACAGAAAGTTGCAGGGTATAGACTTTAAATGAACTTTTGAATTTTGTAGCAAAAAACTTTATTTTTGTAGTCCTGCTGCTCTACCTTAATATAAAACACTGAACCATATATCAGAAGAATAGTTTATACAGTCATGGGCGAAACTATTGACACCCTTGAAATTGTTCCAGAAAATTAGCTATGTCTCCCAGAAAATAATTGCAATTACACATGTTTTATTATACACGTTTAATTCCTTTGTGTGTATTGGAACAACACAAAATGCAGAGAAAAAAAGGCAAATTGAACACAATTTCACACTAAACTGAAATAAAAAAAAAAATTATTGTCACCCTCAACTTATTATTTGGTCGTACATCCTTTGGAATAAATAACTGCAATCAATCGCTTATTATAACCATAAACAAGCTCTAATGATGCCTACTGACTAGTCTGTGTGTAACAGATTATTCATTGCACATAGACTGCCATTGTTCTCTGCAGCACAGGTCCTGTTTTTGTCAGCACACTGTCCTGTGTAAACAGTGATCAGTCATTCAGAACAAACTATAATTTTCATCGGGTGCAGCCTTTTTTGATTGTAAACTTATCATAAAACAATGTTCCTAAGATCTTGCAGTGTAAATGTACCTTAAGAGTATGTGCACACATTTCAGATTTGCCTGTGGAATTTTCTGCACAGATTCTGCATCTCTTGGCGTTAAACACAGTTACAAATCCTTGTGTTTATGCATTTTTGATGTGCTTTGATGCAGATTTTCATGCTTTCTTTTTTGCTGATTTGTATGTGTTTGGGTAAGCTAAATAAAGATACATTATTTAACAAAAAAAAGAATTGTGATGTTATTTCCTTGTCCAACCTCTTCTTTTACATACTCCATTGAAGAATAATGTTTGCACACATGGTTAGATAGATAGATAGATCTATAGATAGATAGATAGATAGATAGATAGATCAATAGATGTATCTATCTACTGTATCTATCTATAGATCGATCTATCTATTTATCTATCCACTTGATGGTAGCCCGATTCTAACGCATCGGGTATTCTAGAATATGTATGTAGTTTATTTATGAAGATTTTAGAATAATACATTAAATACACAGGATTCGGCCAGCTGCGACCAATTAGCGAAGCGTGGTTCAAATCGCGTGCTAATTCGCAACCGGACTGCGCCAGTCGCTGATTGTTCACGGCCGGCCACGTAGTATATAGCACAGCCACGTAGTATATAACAGCCCACGTAGTATATTGCACAGCGACGTAATATATTGCACAGCCCACGCAGTATATTGCACAGCCCACATAGTATATTGCACAGCCCACGTAGTATATTGCACAGCCCACGTAGTATATTGCACAGCCCACGCAGTATATTGCACAGCCTACTGCACAGCCCACATAGTATATTGCACAGCCACGTAGTATATTGCACAGCCAACGTAGTATATTGCACAGCCCACATAGTATATTGCACTGGCCATGTAGTATATTGCAGTGGCCATGTAGTATATTGCACAGCCCACATAGTATATTGCACAGCCCACGCAGTATATTGCCCAGCCCACGTAGTATATTGCCCAGCCCACGTAGTATATTGCCCAGCCCACGTAGTATATTGCACAGCCCATGTAGTATATTGCACAGGCCACGTAGTATATAGCAATGTGGGTATCATATCCCTGTTAAAAAAAGAATTAAAATAAAAAATAGTTATATACTCACCTTCAGTTGGCCCCCGGATCATGGCGAAGCGCTTACCGACGCTCCTCGCGCGCTCCGGGTCTCAAGAGTGCATTGCGGTCTCGCGAGATGATGACGGGCGGTCTTACGAGACCGCTACATCATCATCTTGCAAGATTGCAATGCATGGAGCAGTCACTGGAGCATCGCGAGGAGCGGGAAAGGCCTGTTCTGGATCCAAGGGGCCGACATACGGTGAGTATATAACGATTTTTTATTTTTTTCATTATTTTTAACATTAGATCTTTTTACTATTGATGCTGCATAGGCAGCATCAATAGTAAAAAGTTGGTCACACAGGCTTAATAGCAGCATTAACGAAGTGCGTAACACCGTGGCATAACGCGGTCCCTTAGCGCTGCCATTAACCCTGTGTGAGCGCTGACTGGAGGGGATTATGGAGCGGGCACTGACTGCGGGGAGGAAGGAGCGGCCATTTTTCCGCCGGACTGTGCCCGTCGCTGATTGGTTGTGGTTGTTTTGCCACAACCAATCAGCGACTTGGATTTCCATGACAGACAGAGGCCGCGACCAATGAATATCCGTGACTGACAGACATACAGAAGGACAGAAAGACAGAAGTGACCCTTAGACAATTATATAGTAGATTATCTATCTATAGATGTATCTATCTATCTATTGATATATCTAACTTATCTATCTATAGATACATCTATCTATCTATCTATCTATTTATAGATATATCTACTGTATCTATAGATAGATATATCTATAGATAGATAGAAAATAGATAGATAATACCAAGTCACACTATTACCCCTATTGTATATTAACCAAACGAGGTAAGGAGTACTTTCAACAAAATACAATATTTTATTATATATCAGACAAAATTCAATTACATGATAATAGAGTACTACACACCAAGCAGTTTAAAAGGGGGATAAAACCAGGTATAATACATGAATAACAATCTGCATAATTGAATATTATAAATATTGTAAAAATGTTAATTTATAGATCGCTATTACATATAAATAGAAGGCACAACAGGTTTAGTAAAATAGTATAGATGTAATGTGCAAAAGGTACTGTATATAATAAGAAACCAGTTGTGTCCAGCTGTTCATAGAAAAAGGTGGAGTTTTGTAAGAAAACGGCACATGAATTGAAAAATAGGCAATCTACCTGAATACTAATTACAGCAAACAGGACACAGTCTGCAAGTGCAGAAAAATATGACCTCACTATGAGGTGCAATATATACCATATGCAAAAGAGTTATATGAATATAGCTAATAACGTGCCGAAATATACTGTAACTTACTTTAGGAGGAAAACCTGGGCCCCAGCCTGCCGCCCCTACGTGTGTTTCACCGTTCTTCTTCAGGAGCGTGGCCTAAGGTTGTGCTCATATCCGTATATGTATAGTTGGCTATAGTTGGTTTAGCCAATAGAGAGGATCCATTCATTGGTGACATCAGGATACTCCCGGACCATGTGGGGGTACTTCCTGCTGCACTCCCGGAATGCAAGCGATCCACCGCTGCCAAGCAGCAGGGAGCGCATGCGCAGCAAATGAGTGCATCAGGGAGGCTCAGGTCCCAGAATCCCCGGGCATGCGCACTAGCCAAGAGACCAAGGGGGTATGTGGAGGCAGCGAAGTTCATGGGTAATTCTGTGTTACAAAAGCAAAACAGTGATCCTAATGTAATACATACGATGGGCCAATGATATTGAATGCTAAGAATATTTAGGCAGTGAAATTAAATGTACAAAAAAAATAATTTTAATTCAATTTAATTAGATGTACAAAAAAACTAATTTTAAAATTAGATTTAAAACAGCAAAAAAATTGGACCATGATGAACCATTAATTACAGCACTGATCATCAGCATAGGACCAACAGTGAAATATCATACCACATTTAATGACAAATATTGTATTATTAAATAAATATTGCATATTATATAAAGTCCATATATATTGATTAAATAAAGTCATAAAGTAATCCTAATAATGTGCAAGAATGAAATTATAAATCATACTTAATTAATTTAATATAATAAATAAATAATAAATGGTAAGTATATACAATTATGTATATGTGCCATATATACATATATATATTTGTATATATATATATATATATATATACACATATATGCACATACACATATGAATGCTCAAATTGTGCAGTTCATGAGAAAAAATGCATTATGGTAAGATCAGTCCAAAACAAATAGTGTAAAAAGGAAAATTACTGTCCATATTAAATATTTGGAAGTGCATCTTCAATAGATGTCCAACGTGATCCAATGTTCATGTCAGTTGCATCCCACCTTCCACACACAAATATGGATTCTTCGAGGTACATGAATTGATAAATCTAGAAATTAGAATAAAATATCAATACAAACAATTAAAAACAAAAAGGTTAAAAGCATATACAAATATTATTTAAAATAACCCATAGTGCACATTATTTCAAAGAAAATATCCAAATCCATGGTTCTCATTTAATCCATCTGAAACTGGAGTGTTCAGCCTATAAATCCAGTGGCTTTCCACTTGGGATAGGACTCTAAACAAATTCCCTCCCTTAATGCCCAAGGTTACCTGATCAATGGCCATAAATCGAAGATTACTGGCATCAGACTTGTGTACTGCTTGAAAATGCCTGGCAAGTGTCTTTAGCTATTCACCTTCCTTTGCATCCTTTGATTTGTCTATATCTCGTATGTGTTCGCGTATCCTGATGCGGAACTTCCGTGTAGTCACACCAATGTATAATTTATTGCAAGTGCAATATTCCAGATAGACTACCCCTTGGGATGTGCAAGTAAGATATTTTTTAATTAAGAATGTCCGAGACTGGTCAGAGTTCTGAAAATCTTTGCTCTTGATGGTATTGGCACAGGCTGTACATTTTTCACAATGAAAGAAGCCTTGTACCTCCCCAAACGGGTTCATTTGGATTGAATTCTTAGGGCCATAATGGCTCCTAACAAGTCTGACACATTTTTGGACCTTTTGGCCGTTCTAAGTGGTTTAGGAGTCAGAGTTCTTTTGAAAATGGGATCCATAAGTAAAATAGTCCAATGATTATGTATGATCTTACATACTACCCTCTCCTAGTGTTTCATCACGCATCCCCTGCAGACTGTGAGCCCTCGCGTGCAGGGTCCTCCCTCCTTATGTACCCGTGTGCCTTGTTATCTGCTCATGTTTAATGTATTTGTCTATATTTGCCTCATATTCACATGTAAAGCGCCATGGAATAAATGGCGCTATAAAAATGTATAATAATAATAATAGTAATATTAATCTTAGTAAATTCATCCCATTGGCCATTAAATGTTGTAATCAATCTTGCTTTGTCAGATTTTAACTTTTTATCCTTGTTCATGTACAAAAGCTGATTCCTTCTCACACTCTGAGCCCTTTTGTAGGCGTGTCTGATTGGTCGATTGTTATGATCCGGTGACCTAGGAGCTGCATGAGAACTTTCACTAGAGAAAGTGGCCACTGTACTGACCGCAATTCTGAACTAAACACCGCAACTAGAAGTAGCCGTGGAGTGTACCTAACACACCAAGACACCTCGTCACAGCCGGAGAACTAAATACCCCTAAAGATGGAAATAGGAATACTATCTTGCCTCAGAGAAAATCCCCAAAGGATAGACAGCCCCCACAAATATTGGCGGTGAGTCAGAGAGGAAAAAACATACACAGGCAGAAAAACAGGATTAGCACAGGAGACCACTCTAGCTAGATAGGACAGGATAGGACAGAGTTCTGTGCGGTCAGTATAAAAACCCTTCAAAACATCCACAGCAGAATATACAAAAACTTCCTACATCTTTACTAAAAGATGTAGGAGTGTAAATCTGCAACTCCAGTGAATCCTACAATCAGAGCAGGAATAAAACTGAAACAAGCACACTGGCAGTGTGCCACAGAAACAAAAAATCAAACACATATCTTTGCTGAAATAGGCAGCGAGCAGGAGAAGCCAGAAAGAGATACAACACTTCACAAGGAACATTGACTACTGGCAAGGGCTAAAGGATCCTGCCCACTTAAATATCCCAGTCAGAATTGTAATCATCCGATACACCTGGCCAGGTCTGTGACTCAGAGACAACTGCATTCCCACCTACAACCACTGGAGGGAACCCAAGAGCAGAATTCACAACAGTCGATGTCCATAGCCCCTTTCACAAAACCTAGAATAAAGATCGGATGTTTGAGTCTGGAAGGCTTGTTCAGTAGAGCAGATGCTTTTAGCCCTAAGACATTGCCCCACAGGAATAGATCTAATAGTGGAAGGTAAATGAGAGGATTCTACATGTAGTATCGAATTTGTCGATGTTGGTTTTCTACAGGAATACGTCAAGTGTATATTTAGGAAATTGTTATTAAGATGTGTCATAAAGTTATTAAGTTCATCTTCAGTGCCCTCCCAGACGAACATAATATTGTCAATATATCTTTTCCAGTTTTGTATTTTCTCAATACCTGAAATGTAAGAGCACTGAAAGATGTCCCTTTCCAAAAGACCTAAAAACAGGTTTGCATATGAGGAGGCGCAGGCCGCCCCCATGGCAGTGCCCTGCAGTTGGAGAAACACTTGGTCCTTGAAGGTGAAGCAATTATGCTTCAAAATGAATTCTAAATGAGTCAGGAGAAATCCCACCAGCTCACTATCTAGATTGCTATTATGCAAAAAACAAGATATGGCCGCTAGACCCTGGAAGTGCCGAATTGACATATATAACGCCTCGATGTCAGCTGTAGCAAGAATCATATGATCTTCTACATGGAGCTGGTCTAATCTCCTCAGGGCTGCCGTTTGGTCAAGGATATGTGAGGTTAGGCTTGAAACTAAAGGTTTTAGTTAATAATCAATAATCCTACATGCTAGTTCATTAAGTCCCTCATTTCCCGACTCAATAGGCCTACCTGGTGGGTCACTAGAATTTTTGTGTAATTTAGGGAGATGGTAAAAAGTCAACAATTTAGTTGTGAGTGTTTCAATGGATTCTAACAATTTTTTAGGGATAATTCCATCCACATAAGCCTCTAACATAATTCTAACAAGTTCCTTTTGGAATTCCTGTAAAGGAATGTGAGATAATGCCCAGCCTGATGTTTAGTAATACATATAATAAAATAATACATATAGAGTTAAATAAAGACACACACACAAAATCTGTTTTAGGCCAGGGTCACACTTGTGATAAACTTGCATGAGTCTCGCACCTCAGTATCTGGCACTGCCGCTGGCACTCGGACCACAGCGTTCAGCTGCATAGAATGACATGCAGCTGCACACTCCGGTCCCGAGTGGTGAGGTGTGAGACTCGTGTGAGTTTTTTGCAAGTGTGACTCCGGCCTTAAATGCAATATCTGTTTAATTTAAAAAAAATGAAAAAAAGGCGTGGGCTCCCGTGCAATTTTCTGTGCCAGAGAGGGAAAGCCAGTGACTAGGGGCCAATGTCTATAGCCTAGGAAGGGGTTAATACCAAGGGATCTTCCCAGGCTATGAATATCAGCCTGCATCTGTATTTTTAGCCTTTACTGGCTATTAAAATAGGGGGTCACCCTATAATTAATAGAAGAGGCTAGGCAGACAGCTGGTGGGCTGATATTAATAGCCTAGGAAAGGGCCATGGATATTAGACCCTGACTACAAACCCCAGCACTCAGCCACCCCAGAAATGGCACATCTTTGAGATGCACCAATTCCGGCAATTAGCCTCTTCCCATTGCCCTGTAGTGGTGGCATATGGGATATTTGTGGGGTTGATATCCCCTTTGTATTGTGAGGTGATATCAAGCCGGCTTAGTAATGGAAGGATAAGCTACCTATCCATTCCTAATCCTATAGTTGTGAAAGAGTTAAAAACACAGCCAGAATAAAATATTTTAATGAAATAAAACACTACACAGCTTCCCATCTTTATTATGCAGCTAACCCATGCGACGCCCTTGATCTCCTATAATAAAAATAAAATAATAAACCAACAGTATACTCCCTATTCTGATGTAGTCCATTTAATAATGAATTACCCATGACGATCCTCATATAGAGCAGTCATATCAGGAGATGTGACTGCTCTACAGGGCCTCCAGTGACACAGACAGGAGATGATGGCTCCTGCAGTGTTATCACTGAGGGTTCACTGGAGTTCACGCTCTCACTTTACGGCATTGCTGCGTGAGAATTTTCTCACGCAGTGTTGTTGGTGACAGCATGAACTCCAGTGACCTCTAACGGCGGAGTGATCCACGGCAGGAAGATACCGGCCGTCATTGTATCACTGGAGGCCCCTGGAGAGCAGTCACTTCTGCTGATGTGACAGCTCTTCACGGGAGATCATCGTGGGACACTTTATTAAATTGATTACATTGGTACAGGGAGTATACTGTTGGTTTATTATTTTATTATTTTTACAGGTGATCGAGGGCGTCGGGGATTAGCTGTATGGTGAGTAACATAGTAACATAGTAACATAGTAACATAGTTAGTAAGGCCGAAAAAAGACATTTGTCCATCGCCTATATTCCATCATAATAAATCCCCAGATCTACGTCCTTCTACAGAACCTAATTGTATGATACAATATTGTTCTGCTCCAGGAAGACATCCAGGCCTCTCTTGAACCCCTCGACTGAGTTCGCCATCACCACCTCCTCAGGCAAGCAATTCCAGATTCTCACTGCCCTAACAGTAAAGAATCCTCTTCTATGTTGGTGGAAAAACCTTCTCTCCTCCAGACGCAAAGAATGCCCCCTTGTGCCCGTCACCTTCCTTGGTATAAACAGATCCTCAGCGAGATATTTGTATTGTCCCCTTATATACTTATACATGGTTATTAGATCGCCCCTCAGTCGTCTTTTTTCTAGACTAAATAATCCTAATTTCGCTAATCTATCTGGGTATTGTAGTTCTCCCATCCCCTTTATTAATTTTGTTGCCCTCCTTTGTACTCTCTCTAGTTCCATTATATCCTTCCTGAGCACCGGTGCCCAAAACTGGACACAGTACTCCATGTGCGGTCTAACTAGGGATTTGTACAGAGGCAGTATAATGCTCTCATCATGTGTATCCAGACCTCTTTTAATGCACCCCATGATCCTGTTTGCCTTGGCAGCTGGTACTGTATGTACTGTATGTACTGTATATGTGTGTATGTGTTTTTTTACACTTGAACACAGTAGCTGGATGATGAGATTACTACTGTCCCATCATCGGCTAGCTGTCACTGTAGCAGGCATAGCAGGACATTATTAATACATTGACATTTTAGTCCCTATACCGAGCTGGGATCTGACCTCTGGTACTATGGTTGGATCTATGCAGTCCAGTTATAGATAGTGACCTGATCAGATTAATTGTGCTTGCTACCACTGGTGTAGTGTGTTCCCTATTGGCTACGCTAGGGGTGATTCTACATAGCACAGGTATACCTGATTTTCTAGGACTACTGCTCACTGTGGGCATGACAGATTCACCGCTGGCAGGGGGTGGATTCTCTTGTTCCACTGCTCTTGTAGCATCTGCCGCTTGAGCCCGCTGGTCTTCAGGCTGGTCTTGAGTCACATCACCTTCTGGCACTACTAGCTGGGGAAAGGTCTAAACAGGCACGACTATGGCCTGGCTCACTCTTTTCCAATTTGGAGGGAACTCACCGAGTACTGTGCTGATCTTTTCTTCCACTTCTTTCATTGTTTGAGGGGCATCTTGGTCTTCCTTTTTGTTTCTTAACTGGTCAGGAGGACATACTTTTAGTTGATGTCTTGACACTTCCACTGAGGTTTCTTCTCCATCTTTACTGATGAGGCACACCTTGGTATTATCAAATTCTGAAGGTAAAACAGTGCAAGTCTCAACCTCCCACTGATCATCTAGTTTGTGCATCCTCTTTCTTTTGAGAACCGGTTCTCCTGGTACTAAAGGAGTAGCCGGTACTCATTGGTTGTAGTTCTTTTCCTGTCTCTGTCTTGCTTGGTACAAACTCTTCTCTACACATTCTTGCACTTTGCAGAATTGCTGCTTCCGCTCTGTATCCCAGTCTGCATCAGGTGATGTTGTTTCAGTTGTTAGGACTCCCATGTCGAAGTCAACAGGCAATTTACCAGGTCTCACTCTCATCAGGTAGGTGGGTGTACAGTTGGTGGAGTTGACTCCGATATGGCTGTATAGATCCACCAAATCTGGCAACTTCTCTGGCCACAGTTTTCTCTCTTCCAGGGGTAAGGTCTTCAACAGGTCAATTACCACCTGGTTCATTTTCTTGTACATGCCATTTGTCTGCAGATGGTACAGCGTTGTCCTAATTTTCTTGCAGCCATATAGGTTACAGATCTCCTGGAACACTTCCACCTCAAAGGCTGGGCCTTGGTCAGTGAGCACTTGTTCAGGGTAACCGAGTGGTCAACAAAAGTGTTCTTGAAACACTTTGGCTGGTGTCTTCGTTGTTTGTTCCTTGATAGGCATGGCTACCAGGAACCTTGCGTAAAGGTCCACTATGGTCAGAGCGTAGGTGTAGCCAGTCCTACTCGGAGTCAACTTCATGTGATCCAAAGCTACTAGTTAAAGTGGTTGCTTTTTGATAATCGGCTATTATGGGACTCACTGGCTGTTATGATCTTTCCTGCGCAGGTTGCATGGTCCACATTCTCGGCACCACTTCTCAAAGGCTTTCCTCATGCCAATCCAGTAGAATCTTTCACAAAGTAGGACCTCCAAGTTCTTCCACCCGAAGTATCATGCTCCATTTTGGTACGCCTCTAAGACCATTGGCGCATCCCACTTCGGGACTACCATCTGCCAGACCAATTTGTCTGTGTGTGAGTTGATGTTCCTCCGACACAGCTTACCCCATAGATGAACAGCTTGACCTTCTCCTTCCACAACTGTTGAGTCTCTTGTAGAGCATCTGGACCAGCATGTGAATCAGCTTGCGTCAACAACTCCTTTACTAGGTGGACTGCCAGGTCACTATCCCGTGTCTCTGCCTAGCCACGGTGGGGCAACAGGTTAAGCGTGGCCTTTTGCATGACAAAGCATTTATTCCTCACCCAATGGGAGCACTGGGCCGCCTCAGGGTCTTCTCCCTTGTCTGATAAATTGTGTATCCTGAATAGCGCATCAACATTAGCGTTGTTATGTCCCGCTCGGGCCAATTTAAAGGAACTATACTTGTCATGGTTCCTTTCAGTGGGACGAAGCTTCCTGCTGGCGTATTCAATCACTCTCTCTCTCTGCCTTTCTGCACTTGTGACATCACTGCTCCCAATCCCACATTGCTGGTGTCAGTGTAAAGTATGAATGGTTGGTCATAGTCAGGGTAGGCCAGGACTTCATCTCCCATGAGAGCCAACTTCAACCGAGTGAAGGATTCTTCCAGCCTGCTGTTCCACTCGAATGGAGGATTCTTGTTCTTGGCCTTCTTGAATTGGCCCACTATCAGGTTTTGCAGGGGTGCGACTATCTTGGTTAATCTCCGGTAGTAGCCTACCATCCCGAGGAACTGCCGTACTTCATGAATGATGCTTGGTTTTGGCCAGTCCCTGATGACAGTGACTTTGTCAGGGTCTGGTGCCACGCCTTCTGCACTTACTACGTGGCCTAGGTATTGCACCTTGGGCTTCACTTTCAGGCCAAAGTTGGATAGGGCTTCAAACACCTCAGCCAGGTGCTTCAAACACCTCAGCCAGGTGCTTCAAGTGGTCCTCATAGGTCTTGGAGAAAATTATAACATCATCCAGGAACAATAGAACCGTTTTGAAGTTCTTCTGCCCGAGGCAACACTTCTTCGTCCTCTGGAACATCCCAGGTGAATTGCAATGTCTTAATGGCATGAATTTGAACTTGGAGAGGCTAATTGGTGTTGTGAAGGCAGTCTCTTTATCTGCCTCTGCCACGGGAACCTGCCAATACCCACTGGTGAGATCCAAGGTGGAGAAATAGCATATTTCAGTGCTGCTAATGATTCCTCAATTCTTTTTAATGGGTAGGCATCCTTAAGTGTAATGTGGTTAATCTGCCTGTAGTCAAAACACATCCTCATTGTACCATCTTTCTTTCTAAGGATGACTAACGGAGCTGCCCAGGGGCTACAACTGTCTCTGATCACCCCAGCTTCCTTCATCTAGCATAACATTCCCTTGGCTCACTGATAGTGAGCTGGAGGTACAAGACATTACCTCTCTTTAATGGGTGAATGATCTCCAGTGGGGATATAGTGTTGGACCCCTTTTACCTTCCCAAACTCTAGAGGGTTTTTGCTATATACCCGCTCATATTTTTGGACCACCCGGTAAGGCCCATGGTTTTGGTACAAAGAGGTGGAGTCAGTGCCTATGTGTAACTTCTGGCACCAATCCTCCAACTGCCCCTCAGAGCCATTGTCTTCCACCTGGTCAAACGGAATCAAGGGTTTTACTGCCCGTAAAGTGAACAGCTTAGCAAGGGTGTTATATCGGGGTAAATGGACCTCTTTCTCCCCACATTTCAGGATGCGTATCGGTACCTTCCCCTTGCGGATATCAACTACTCCCCTGGCTGTCAGGACAGTGGGCTTGCTATCAGAGTTCCCTGGTTCTACCAGGGAGTGGAAATCTTGACCCCTGAGGCCTATTGCTGCCCGACACCAAATTAACATTTCACTCCTTGGGGGTACTGCAATGGGGAAAGAAACACTCACTCTGACACTGCCGACTTCTCCACCAGACAACTCTACCTTGTGATGGCAATTCTACTCTGCCAATTTTAATGGTCACCTCCGTATACCCCACTTGTGGCAAAGGCTGACCATTGATGGTGACTATAGTCAGATCATTATCTGGGTTGCAGGTAATATCAGAAACATCCCAGTACCGTTTGTAAAGAATATATGGCATAGTCGTCACCTGTCGTCACCTGTGAGCCGGTGTCCAGTAAAGCATTGGAATGCCATCAATCACAACTGGGAGGACCGGTCGTCCTCTGACGTACTTTGCTCACCAGCTTTGCGGGCCTGGTCATCCTACTCCTGGGAGTTGGCCCTCTGCCCCAGGGGTTGCACGTTTAAATAGCAGAATCTTGCAATGTGCCCTGCCTTGCTGCAGTGGCGGCAAATGGGTCATCCGTCCTGGTCACAGTGATCGTTGTCTCTCCCGATCAATGTCGGTGGGATCCTCTTCTGCCATCTCCATGGGATGTCATCTGGACTGGAGGCCAGCTGGATCTTCTCCATTTGGGACACTTGTATGGACTGCCCAGTTTTGGTTAGTGCAGCCACACTTTTGGTCAGCTGGACCTGGAGACGCAGTCCTGCAGCGGGGTCATTATCTAGGGTCTGCGTGTCGGCCTCAACAGGGGCCTGTGGAAAGGATGCCGCTTCCTGGTGGTATATAATTGCTGAGCGCCTAGGGGGCGCTGTGTGGCTGGAGTTTGGTTCATGGAGCACCTGGTTGGCCCTCTCTTTAAAGTGTGCAAGTCCAGTTCAGGGTTTTGTAAGGCCAAGAGGCACAGCTGTGTCTTGTGGGTGATGGACAGGAGTCGCTCAATAAATTGCTCCTTTAACAATCTGTCCCCATCTTACATGCTGTCAAGAGTCAACCTGCTTAATGGCCCCCAGTGCCTCCTGGAGATTTAGGGCATAGTCCCGTATACTGTCCTGCACCCTTTGTTTTCAACAAAAGAATCTCATTTTTATCTCTGCTGCAGTGTGGGTGTCAAAGGTGTCCTTCAGCCTGGCCAAGATTTGCTTAACAGTTCTTTTATCAGTGTCCAGCCATGACTTTACCTCACTCTGGGCTGCACCAGTTATCTGGCCAGTAAGGATGCTGACCTTTTGGTTCTCAGACAGGGGATACACTTTAAAAAATTTACATAGTCTCTCCTTGAAATCGTTCAGGGTGTGTGACTCCCATCCGCATTTTGTTACCGGAGTCAGCGGCTGCACCACCTGCGGTCTGGATGGTGCTCCTTCCGGCTTCCAAGTAAGGGGGCCTCCTGCTTTCTCACCCGCTGATGGCAGAACATGGAGCACAGCTTCCCTTCGTGCTTTGTTTTGCTCCACCCACAAAGACACACCCTCTCTGCTCCTGGCACACCGTGTGGTGTGAAAGATGGCGGATATCACACAGTTTAATAAAGTCTATGGCACACAGGACCCAGTTTGCTGGGTCAATCATCCTGTTCATGATGCCAGGAATGCAACACCTGCTAGGGCCGTGGGGTACTCAGAACCAATTTGGATGGCTCTTGAAGGGGTGGTCACGGCAGCGGTGACCTGGTCTTTGTCCCTGGGCATGCAATAAAAATAACAAAGGGGAAGTTCATAAGGGATTATAAGTGACACCACCTGTGGTGTTTGGCTATAAATGGCCAACGCTGCTTAAGGAGACCACTGGGGCTGATAATGATGCAGCTGGGATGGTTCTGCTCTTACCAGGTGGAGCGAGGCCCCAGGGCTACCGGTGCAGTTTTGTAAGGGACTTATGGAGATTGGGGTGCAGGACTGAGGGTGCAGTAATAACTAGAGGACACAAGGGTTACAGTTTTCTATAAATTTAATGCCAGGTTGCAGGTGTAGTCCGGGGCACAAGTCACAGCTTGTGATGGAGATTCGGGCAGCCTGGAAGCAATTCACCTAGCCAGGTGAGGTTGGAGGCCTTCCTTCTGCGCTGTTCTCTTGGTGCTTTTAGTTCCACTCTAGTCCCTCTCTCGGTCTGTTCACTAAGTGAAACACTGCCCATATGGCAGGCAGCTTGAGCCTGTTCCTAGTGTCACTCCCTCATGGTGACTCCGGGCTCTCGTATGCTGCTGTGCCTCCAGGTGTCAGCTGGAGCCAGGAGACCTGCAATATCCTGTCCTCCGGATTTGGTTGCAGAGCCTGCAGTTCCCACACAACCATGGATTCCAGTGTCCAGTCTTCAGCGCAAAGTCCTAGGGTGTGTTCAGTCATAACCCTTATCCCCCAGATTCTCCTCACTTCTTGTATCCCCCAGATTCTCCTCACTTCTTGCCTCTTCCTCCTACACTCTGCTCCCTTTTTCAGACTCACTAACCCCACCTCCAGCCCAGAGCTTATAGGAAAGTTCCCCGGAAAACCAGGTTAGAGCTCCCCCTTCTGGTTTTGAGTCAGGAAAGGTATTGGATGCGGACATCAGCTGGTAAGGGGATCCCTCTTTGCTTCCAGGCATGGCATCACCCCCCTGAGGAAGGCAATGCCACTGTGGCAACTGGACTCCTGGGGTGCCACAAATAGGATTGATCTAGGCTCAGAGAAAGCCTACCAGAGATTAACTACCAAACGGCTCATATATTACAATGCATAAAAGGTTATTGACTGGCATAGATTTTGCAATTATTGGTATAACCGTTTATTGAACTTGTACTTTTATTAACCATAATTTTGTTTCCAATTAGTAGAGCCCTCTGGTTATTATTTATTTTTGTAGGCAATACAGTGTCACTGGTACTCTCTTTACAAACACTTCTCATTTATAGTAATATACTGGACAAGATATATTGCATATAGTCTCCTTCTCATTTGGGAAACCATCTTAGGGCGCATAATTATCTCATCAGTCTCTCTTAAAATTCATGTTTAATAAACCATGTTCCTGATGCTGCAAATTTTGCTCCATTTAGAATTCTTGAGCTTAAACATGTACAAGAATACACTAAAAAGAAATCCTTTGAGAAAGATTCAGAATAATCAGTTTCCCTGTTTTTACTCGCCTAAACTTCTTGTAGAAGCATTGTTTAATAAATCTTTTCATTTTATCAGACTGGGATGCTTTCTATTCTTCAGATAATTATTTAGAAAAATAATGAGATAATGCAAATTGCTGACTTTCTTTGGTGATATTATCTCTTTCAGATTATATTGTGATTATTGCCTTTTGTTTTCAGTCTATAGAAACAAACAATAACTACTTATAATAAGAAACAAATATTATCCTGCATATTTAATTATTTATTCAAGTTCAACAAGTTCTAGTTTATGAGAAAAAGTATATAAAAGAAAATGTTAAGTTTCACATTTCACTTAAATTTCTATTACAATATGCAAATTCAAAGCAAAATGTGACTCTTCTGTTCTCCCAATGAAAAATTTGTAAGACTCTTCATTTGGCATGTGATTTTTGTAATAGTGTATTCTTGTCAACATGTGACTACTAATTCTGAATCCCCTTTCCTCCATGACATGGACAAATGATATAATATTAGAAGACCATACATATGCAGTAGGAACAGAATATGGAAAGTACCATAATTTGTAGTATATAGAGTTGACCGAATTTGTTCGGGCTCCCTCTTATTCGGCAAGCTATAGCACTTGCCGAATAAGCTGCAGAGTGAACCCGGCTTCCTGGTTAGCGCCGGCTGATCAGCTGATCGGTGCTACAGCTGCATGTGTCACAGCTGTGTCACAGTCACAGCACTTGCATGCAGAGCCCAACAAACAGAGGGAACCCAAACAAATTTGCTCAACTCTAGTAGTAAAGCAAAGATTACAAATTCATTGGCTTTGTTATCCTTGAAGTTCTTATGGTTGATGCCAAAGTATTGCATTGCTAGCGACAGTGTAAGAAATTAGAGGTAAGCAAATTGATTTGCCGGACCCTGGACTAGTGGCCATGCCAGTATTTTGTGACTGCTGGACAGGAGCCCTGTGAACTGTGTCCTAACTGCCAGCACCTTTTTTTGTTTTGTTGTCCCAGTGTGACATCATCATTGTGGCGACATCAAGCTGTGCTACTTTCACCATTGAAACAAAAATAAAAGCAATTTTTCACACTGAAATACCAACAGGAAATAAAGGATTAATGAATTCTTGAGCTAAATAAACATTTTTCATATTTTTTAATATAGGCATGTACCGAATAAAAAATTGTCTCTCTTTTTTTCTCCAACGATTGACAGTCCACTGGTTGTACATGATAATGTAACTTATCCATTCATTTCAATGGGTCTGAGTTTAAATATACAGAACAAGGAAAAGATTGTCAGTGTTTTTGTGGTGAAGAAAAAAACTTTTTCCAATCCTGGGCAACCATTTTGACAATGCTTATCAATAGATAAGGTAATGTTCTTTTCACAATGGCACAGTAAATGCTGTTTTTTTTTTAATTATTCAACACATAAAGAAGCTTTCAGTATTTTCTAAGGGAGACTTAAGCTTGACTTTTGAGGAAACCATAAATTAAAAATAAGTAAACTTGCACAAATTCAGACACTTAGCTGATTATATAAAAATATGAATTTGAGTGTTGTACAATTATTGTTTTCAGAAAATTGACTTAATCTCTCTGAAATAGTAAGAGATATGTAGGAAACATTGTTTCTATTCATGCCATTCTATTTTCAAAATTGCTGAAGCAGGTTAAGAATAAAATGATTGTGTTTTGTTTCTGAGATAATTCATCAGTCACAGAAATTCATTTTAATAGTATTGGACCCTTTCAATGAGCTGTCTCTTCAGTAGTTGCTTTATTCACCAGATATATGAGCTTAAAGACATTTATATACAGAATTGCAAGCTATCCTGATATGCATACAAATATTTTCAGATTTTTTTGTCAATTCACATCAATGTCTATAGATCAGATAATGGGAATTGATCATTACAATCCCAATAACCAGCGCTAACTTGTCCAGCTTCAAAAAGATCATTATTTTCTTATGGATGCTGGTAAAAAGTACTCTGTTTCTATAGACTGTGTTTTAAATCATGGATAGTTAGGAACCGTAAGTCTTGATATTCTTAATTATACTTGATAATCAAACTATTGAAATCATTGCCTGTTCTCAAAAGCAACTTTGCCTCTTCAGTAGATTACATTTTATTATATTCAAAAAGAAGGGAGTTACTTTTTTAGATTTTTTATAAGGTATTTATGGTATTTTATATGAAATAGTTGTAGGTCATATTTTTTTAAAGGGCTATTTATGTTTTTAAAAAAGTTAATCATGTCCACCTTTAGATTTTCCTTTTCAAGAGTAAAAAGAGGAACTTTCTCTACTTTGAGTAATACTTAGAATAGTGGCAAGAGAGCCAAGTAAAATATTTTTTGGACTATACCATATTTTTCGGATTATAGGACACACCGTTTTGGGAGAAAGATGGGTGTGCAACTTATAGTCCAAACTTTTCTTACAGGGAGATTGTAGTGGTGGTAGAGTGGAATAACAAGAAGCAGTGTCGCTGCTGCAGGAAGCCGGCGATGGCTGGAGTACGTCAAAGCTGTGGGCTCCATGCTGAAGCCCATCATTGGGAAATCAATGGGCAGAGTGGGGACTCTGCTAGATGCTTCACCGTGACACATTGTTGAGGTCCAAGGCCTACAGCCTTGCACTGCCGGGAAAACCCCTCCTCTCAGCCTGGTGACTGTAGCATCACCCCACTCCTGTGATCACTGGTTTCTTGCAGCAGCGACCCTGTCTACTGTGACCCCACTCCATTGCTGCCACCCTCCTCCCCCCAGTAAGCTACCATAAATTCAGACTATAAGATGGACCCCCATTTTATAAAAAAATATAATTTCCTTTTTTCCCCAAAAAATTGGGGTGCGTTTTATGGTCCGGTGCGTCTTATAGTCTGCAAAATGCAGTTGTTTTTATTTTTCATTTCTCTTCTCTGTTGCAGAGAAATTAACTGATAAAATTTAGACTATATTGACTATAATTTATGTTATAGTTTTACTGGGTGTTATCAGAGATTTGTCTCTAGGGGTGTGTACTCCTCCCCTTGCATGAGGTTGATCCATCATAAGCAGGCGGTTCTTGCAGGGAAGAAAAGAACATGGCCTCCTCTCCTAACTGATTTCTGCAGTTATTATGTAGAGATACAGCAGAGCTGAGTTATGTACCATAGTAAATACTTCCAAATCGTATTTCATTGCAGTCAGTGTGGGAAGAAAGTGAGATCTGACATCACTGTGAGATGAGATCTGGAAGTGTTTGTAATGATACATGACGCAACTCTGTTTTATCTACACAGTAGCTGCAAGGCTTCTACTACCTCATTACAATTCTTGTCACCTCAATGCTTCAGATAGAATGCTATTAATATATGCTAGTATCTAAGGATGCTGCACATTTGTCATACTGCATTAGCCACTGTGATAAATTTGGTGCATATTTAGCTAAACAATTTTCTTAATAAATCTGCATTAATGTTTTCTAATCCAGTCATTGACAAGGTGCACATGACTGACATCCAGGAACTAAGTAAGATGCAGCTATGCAAGTATTTAACTACATAGAGTGGGGAAAATAAGTATTTGATCCCTTGCTCATTTTTTAAGTTTGCCCACTGACAAAGACATGAACAGTCTACTTATTTAAGGGTAGATTAATTTTAACATTGAGAGGTAGAATATCAAAAATAAAATCCAGAAAATCACATTGTATAAATTATATAAATTTATTGGCATTTTGCAGTGACAAATAAGTATTTGACCAGCCATTAATAGTTCTGGGTCCTACAGAACAGTAAGATGCTCCTAATCAGCTTATTACCTAGATTAAAGACAGCTGTATCAAATAGTCACCTTTATAAGAGACTACTATCCACAGACTCAATCAATCAGTCAGACAATAACCTCTACAACATGGGCAAGACCAAAGAGCTTAAGAAGGACATCAGGGACAAGATCATAAACCTGCACAAAGCTGGAATGGGCTGCAAAACTATAAGTAAGACGCTGGGTGAGAAGGAGACAACTGTTGGTGCAATAGTAAGAAAATGTAAGAAATGCAAAATGACTGTAAATCAACATCGATCTGGGGCACCATGCAAAATCTCACCTCTTGGGGTATGCTTGATCATGAGGAAGGTAAGAGATCAGCCTAAAACTACACGGGGGAACTTTTTAATGATCTCACGGCAGCTGGTGTTAGGGTTGGTGGATGGCACTAAATAAAATATAAAATAAAGTGCAATCGCAACCCAGAGCCCACCATGCAGAAATGAACCTGCTTGTAGTGTGAACAATGACAGAACGCCACACAGTGTGAAAAGAACACTGAGTACCAAGCTCAGGTACTTTATAGAGAGATACTGCACTAATAATGCTAAATACTATACCCTGTTAATATCACAGGGATGTTAGCATGTGGCTTTTGCGCTTACTCTGCAACTAAACTGTGCTAACCGCATATAAAAATGAAGCAGATGCTGTGCCAAGAGAAGGAACTATTATGATGCTAGGTATAATAGCCTGTCATCACTGGGAGGAAGGATATGGGTTGATCTTGCTCAGGTGTTGAGCCATGGGTACGAAACCGCATAAGTGTGCTACCTGGCTTCCAACAAATTACAGTCTGTTAGCATAGGCAGACCCACACAAACATGCAGAGTGGTAGAGTAACCACCCACACACCAAAACATAAATGAAACCAGCGTGTCCGCGTGCGCCACTAAGAGCCTTTTGTGCACTAGGCTCCACCCGAAACATTCATGCCCAGTCAGCCGAGACATCACCTGCGGGCCAATCCAGAACTGCCACATCACCAGAGCAACTATTGTCTGGCCAACAATAAGAAGATGCTACATCATGGACATGCTCATTAAGGTCATCTCTGGACTTAGACTGAAGAGTGCAAGGCTTCACCTGCATATCACTAGTTGCCATAGACGTAGCTGAAGAGCCAGCAGTAACCAAATGTCCACCATGAGCCTGAGCAAGATGCTGGGACCGACGTCTGCTGAGCAGCAATTGCAGCGCTCAGACCTGAATCGGAGACCACAGTAGCTAATACTTGGGATCTATCCCGCTCAGTGGGAGAATCCCAATGCCTAACAGCTGGGACCACAGTCACAAAACAAACCATTGATCACACTTTACCCTATAAAATTCTGCAGTGCCAGAAAGTCCCCCTGCTCAAGAAGGCACATGTGCAATCCAGTCTGAAATTTTCCAATGAACACCTGGATGATTTTGTGAGTGATTGGGAGAAGATTCTGTAGTCAGATGAGATGAAAATTGAGGTCTTTGGCATTAACTCAATTCACCCTCTTTGGAGGAAGAGAAATGCTGCCTAAAACCCAAAGAACACCATCCCGACTGTCAAGCATAGAGGTGGAAACATTATGTTTTGGGGGAGTTTCTCTGCTAAGGGCACAGGACAACTTCACCACATCAATGGGAGAATGGATGGAGCCATGTACCATAAAATCCTGAGTGACAACCTCCTTCCCTCCACCAGGACATTAAAAATGGGTTGTGGCTGGGTTTTCCAGCAAGACAATGACCGAAAATATACAGTCAAGGCAACAAAGGAGTGGCTCAAAACCTTTGTCAGGCTGCATAATTTTACAACATTAACAGGTTGCAGAGGTACAATTGTACCTTCATATATATTTTATTGAAATTTGGCCAATATATTCTGGACCAAAACTGCAGAGATGTCACGAAATTCCAGCCCTCTACGGCTTTTCGAAAAAATAAAGTTATTGCAATTTTAAAACGGATAGTTACAATTGTACCTACTCAGCCGGACGAAGGTTAAGGTCATGGAGTGACCTAGCCAGTCACCAGACCTTAATCCCATAGAAAACCTATGGAGGGAGTTGAAGCTCCGAGTTGCCAAGCGACAGCCTCAAAATCTTATTGATTTAGAGATGATCTGCGAAGAGGAGTGGACCAAAATTCCTCCTCACATGTGCGCAAGCCTCATCATCAACTACAAGAAACATCTGACTGCTGTGCTTGCCACCAAGGGTTTTGCCACAAAGTATTAAGTCTTGTTTGCCAGAGATATCAAATATTTATTTCTCACTACAAAATGCAAATAAATTTATATAATTTATACAATGTGATTTTCTGGATTTTATTTTTAATATGCTATCTCTCAATGTTAAAATTAACCTATCCTTAAAATCATAGACTGTTCATGTCTTTGTCAGTGAGTAAACTTACAAAATCAGCAAGGGATCAAATACCTATTTCCCCCACTGTACATGGGACTTGATAAAGGAAAAAGTTTTTAGTAATTGTCTTTGTATCCAATAGTTCAAATGTATCTATTTAAAATGTATTAGGTTTAAAAACCTTTTTAACTGTTTTTATATGGGGTCTAAATTGGTTCATGATCCTTGTTCAACTGGTAGACATTACAGATAGCAGATTGTCCTTGTCCTGGAAATTACACGATTCAGTAGGATTTTTGTTTCATCTTGTACAGTATTCTTTGTGGAAGCATATTTTTCAGAATGATGGATGGAATATCAGTTGAAACCAATTCCAGCTTTGGCACTATTTAACCTGGGAATTGAAGATATACCCATATCTTTTCTATGGTCTATAAGTCATATCTTTAGCAGCTAGGCAATCACTATTAAATGTAAATTTGCACTTGCAGTGAACTTTTCAGATGTAATTCACAGTGTATGCGCACAATTTCAATTAGATACTTTTTCTGGCACTAAGCATGAAAAGTTATGAATGGTTACAAAATAGAGTAGCTGTGGAAAGATACCTTTTTGTGCGTTTTATGAAATTTTATATAGTTTTTACAATAAAACTGTTTATTACATAACATTTTAACATGCTTTGCTTACAAAAGTATCCTTGTTTTTTCATGACATCATCAATCTACAGCATCAATTTAATGAGACAATTCCTTTGTCAGAGACTGCACCTTTACTGAGAATATGAACATGCTTACATCTTGGCTTAGAAAGTAGTAAGAACATATGGAGATATTTAATTTCCCACCATAATGATGTTTGTTTTATATGAATTGCACATAAAAACTATAAAGGTTCATAATAATCCAATCAGAATTTAAATATTATTGATGATATTATTGTTAATTCCAGATGGTGGTAGAGGGAAAAAATAAATGGTGTGTGTAAAAGAACAGAAAACAGTGTTGTACAATGCCACAAACTAATATTTTTAAAGATAACATTTAAAAATTAATCAGAACTGTTTATCAACAAATTTGCATGAAGGGTTGCTTTGTACCAAAATATAGCGGGCTTATAAATTTGGAAAATTGATAATAAAAACAGAAGCAGAAAATATTTCATAATTTACCTTTAAGTTATAATGATGACCAGTAAACTTGGATAATCACTTATTGTCTTTAGGGGTAAAAATAGACATAATATATAACCTAACAACATAAGCCAATGATGTATAACCTAACAGGAATAAAATGCTCTGTGATAAACTTTGACCTCAAATTCTCTTGGGATCTGAAAGTCACAGCAGAGTGAGCAAGAAAAAAAAATAAAAGTCAGACAGTAATAGGTTTGTCCACTTTTAAATGCAGACACAACAGCAGATTGATTACTTTGAGCTGTCTATAAAGAATGACCTGTTAGAAAATGAGTATGGAGGCCAGTTCTCCATGTAACTCATTGTTTCAAATTTCCCAGTGGAAGGAATTTAACAAAGATCCTTGAAGTTGGCTGAAAAAGATGAATTGCATATAGTGTCACTTAACAATTGACATCTTCCCCTTAAATGTACTCTTCATCATTTCCTGATCATAAATGTTTACTATACACTGGAATGACAAAAAAACCTTTCTGACTAACCATCAAAAAATAAAAAGTAAATTGCCTTAACAAAAGACTTAATATTTAAGAGCAGTGATGAGCGAGCGTGTTCGGGTATGGTGTTATTCCAGCATGCTTGAGTGCAAATAGAATATCTTCGGCTTGCTCTAAAAATAGGTTCAAGTCACCATGGCTGCATGTCTCGCGACTGTTAGACAGTCATAACACATGCGGGGATAGCATGTTTGTTAAGCAATCCCTGTATGTGTTGCAGCTGTCAAACAGCCATGAGACATGCAGCCATGGCGACTAACAAAAATATTCAACCATTCTCTTCCCATATCTTTCCCTTCTCATTTACGCATGCCATTATACATCCATACTTAAAAAACATCCCTCAACCAAAACTGTGTTGCTAACTATAGACCTCTCTCTAATCTTCCCTTCATCTCTAAACTCCTCGAACGCCTGGTCCACTCCCGTCTTTTCCGCTATCTCTCAGATAACTCCCTTCTTGACCCTCTTCAATCTGGTTTCCACTCTTTACCTCTACTGAAACTGCCCTTACCAAAGTCTCTAATGATCTAACAACTGCTAAATCTAATGGTCACTACTCCATGCTAACTCTCTCGGATCTCTCCGCAGCATTCAACACTGTGGATCATCAGCTCCTCCTCACTATACTCTGCTCCATTGGCCTTAAGGACACCATTCTCTCCTGATTCTCCTATCTCTCTGTCTGCTCTTTCACTGTATCTTTTGCTGGCTCCTCCTCCTCTCATCTTCCCCTTACTGTTGGGGTTCCTCAAGGATCAGTACTAGGCCCCCCTCCTCTTCTCATTGTATACCACCCCTATTGGACCAACATTCAGTAGATTTGGGTTCCAGTGCCACCTCTATGTTGCTGACACCCAATTATACTCTTCTGCTCCTGATGTCTCGCCTGCCTTTTTAGAAAACACCAGTGATTGTCTTACCGCTGTCTCTAACTTCATGTCCTCTTTTTGTCTGAAATTGAACCTGTCAAAAACTGAACTCATGTTTACTCCCTCTACTAACCTATCTTTGCCCAACATTGACATTTCTGTGTGTGGTTCCACCATTACTCCCAAGCAACCTGCCTGCTGCCTTGGGGTCATACTTGATTCCAAGCTTTCATTCACACCCACATCCGAACACTGGCTCGCTCTTGTTATATTTACCTCAAAAATATTTCTAGAATTTGACCTTTTCTTACTTTTGACTCTGCAAAAACTCTTACTGTTTCTCTTATTCATTCTCGTCTGGACTATTGCAACTCTCTACTAAATCGGCTTTCCTCTTACCAAAATCTCCCCTCTACAATCTGTCCTGAATGCAGCAGCCAGGATCATATTCCTCACCAACCATTATTCTGATGCCTCTACCTTGTGCCAGTCATTACACTGGTTACCCATCTACTCCAGAATCCAGTACAAAATTATTACCCTTGCCCAAAAATCACTCCATGGCTTTGCTCCATCCAACATCTCCTCCCTGGTCTCAGCATACCACCCTACCCGTGCCCTCTGTTCTGCTAATGACCTGAGGTTATCATCCTCAATAATTAGAACCTCCCTCTCCCATCTCCAAGACTTTTCACATGCTGCGCCAATTCTTTGGAACGTATTACCCAGGTTAATATGATTATTCCCCAATCCCCACAGTTTTTAGCGTGCCCTAAAAACGCATTTGTTCAAATTTTCCTACCACCTCAACGCATTAACCTAACTATTCCTCTGTTGCCCATTCAAAATAACTTAAACCATATTCAGGTTCCTCGCATCATGTTTCTCATAAGCTTTATGTATTTAATAGCCCTCTGTATCTGTACTGTTATATAATTAGTCTAATAACTAGTTCATGCAGCATTACATGAACTCCTGATCCTTACACTATGGCTGGTCCAAACTATGATAGCAATTGTTACCATTCACCTCTTGTGTCTCCTATTTTCCCTCATAGACTGTAAGCTTGCGAGCAGGGACCTCATTCCTTTTTGTATCTGTTTTGAACTGAGATTAATGTTATGCTCTAATGTCTATTGTCTGTACAAATCCCCTCTGTAATGTAAAGTGGTGCGGAATATGTTGGCGCTATATAAATAAAAATGTATTACCGTATATACTCGAGTATAAGCCGACCCGAGTATAAGCCGACCCCCCTAATTTTGCCACAAAAAACTGGGAAAACTTATTGACTCGAGTATAAGCCTAGGGTAGGAAATGCAGCAGCTACCGGTGAATTTCAAAAATAAAAATAGATGCTCCATACCGTTCATTATTGCCCCATAAGATGCTCCATATAAAGCTGTGCCACATATAATGCTCCATACTGTTCATTATTGCCCCATAGATGTGCCATAGAAAGCTCTGCCATATAGTGCTCTGCACCGTTCATTATTGCCCCATAGATGTGCCATATAAAACTGCCATATAGTGCTCTGCACCATTCATTATTGCCCCATAGATGTGCCATATAAAGCTGTGCCATATAGTGCTCTGCAACGTTCTTTTTTGCCCCATAGATGTGCCGTATAAAGCTGTGCCATATAGTGCTCTGCACCGTTCATTATTGCCCCATAGATGTGCCATATAGTGCTTTGCACCGTTCATTATTGCCCCATAGATGTGCCATATAGTGCTCTGCACCGTTCATTACTGCCCCATAGCTGTGCCATATAGTGCTCTGCGCCGTTCATTATTGCCCCATAGATGTGCCATATAGTGCTCTGCGACGTTCATTATTGCCCCATAGCTGTGCCATATAGTGCTCTGCACCGTTCATTATTGCCCCATAGCTCTGCCATATAGTGCTCTGCGACGTTCATTATTGCCCCATAGCTGTGCCATATAGTGCTCTGCGCCGTTCATTATTGCCACATAGCTGCCATGTAGTGCTCTGCACCGTTCATTCTTGCCCCATAGCTGCCATATAGTGCTCTGCGCCATTCATTATTGCCCCATAGCTGTGCCATATAGTGCTCTGCACCGTTCATTATTGCCCCATAGCTGCCATATAGTGCTCTGCGCCGTTCATTATTGCCACATAGCTGTGCCATATAGTGCTTGCGCCATTCATTATTGCCCCATAGCTGTGCCATATAGTGCTCTGCGCTGTTCATTATTGCCCCATAGCTGCCATATAGTGCCCTGCGCCGTTCAGTATTGCCCCATAGATGTGCCATATAGTGCTCTGCGCCGTTCATTATTGCCCCATAGCTGTGCCATATAGTGCTCTGCACCGTTCATTATTGCCCCATAGCTGTGCCATATAGTGCTCTGCACCGTTCATTATTGCCCCATAGCTGCCATATAGTGCTCTGCGCCGTTCAGTATTGCCCCATAGCTGTGCCATAGAAAGCTGTGACATTGCTGCTGCTGCTGCAATAAAAAAAAATGCCATACTCACCTTTCTTGCTTTCAGCTCCCAGCGTCTCATCCCGGCGTCTCTCCGCTCTGACTGATCAGGCAGAGGGCGCCACGCACACTATATGCGTCATCGCACCCTCTGACCTGAACAGTCAGAGCAAGAGGACGCGAAGACAGAGCGGCGCCCGGCGTGTGGAACGTGGACAGGTGAATATTACATACTTACCTGCTCCCGACCTCCCGCTCCCTCTGCCTGTCACACGGTCTTCGGTGCCGCAGCCTCTTCCTCTATCAGCTGTCACCGGCACCGCTGATTAGAGAAATGAATATGCGGCTCCACCCCTAAGGGAAGTGGAGCCGCGTATTCATTTTTCTAATGAGCGGTCCCACGTGACCGCTGAACAGGGGAAGAGCTGCAGCACCGAAGACCGTGTGACAGGCAGAAGGAGCGTCAGGATCGCCGGGACTAGGTGAGTATGCCTTAGCGCCCTCTCCCCCTCACCCGCCGACCCTGCCGCCCACCCTGACTCGAGTATAAGCTGAGAGGGGCACTTTCAGCCCAAAATTTTGGGCTGAAAATCTCGGCTTATACTCGAGTATATACGGTATTATTATCATTATTATTTTTATTAATAATATTATTATTATTATTATATAAATATATGTCCTTCTTTGCCTTTCATTTTGATTCTTTATCCACTAAATGTGTGGGATGAGACTATTAGCTCTGAAAAAATATAATTTTCTGATACTCAAGTGATCTATAGATGTCTACATGTGGTCACATGTGTCCGAATGGTTGTGATGAAAATTGCAGTCTTTTAAGCTAGCTGTTTGCTAGCATATTGCATTGTGTAGAATATTTTTATGCAAAATGTAAGTCCTTAACTTAATTAATTCATTTGATAATGTTGACACCAAACCCTTTTGTCTTGGGTGTGAAACTAGATTCGGCTCTCCTCTGTTTTTTAAACAATATACAATAGCAGATTTTATCATTTTGACTGGAATTTTGTTTTTAAATTGTTTTATGATTATAATTATAATAGTAGTAAAATGATAATGGTGATAATAAAAATAATAGGAATATAATGTTACATGGCAATTAAGGTCTAGCATTTTATTCTTTTTTTCTCAAATTATAACTTAGCTTTCAAATTTCTACAAATCTGCATAGTTGAGCCAGACAGTTCTTTAGACAAAAATTAATTGATTTGAAGTACTCTGCATACAATCATAACATACAATACATGGAAATAGTACAAATGACATTTATAAATTGTCAAGGCAACATGCACACTAATGTATAAAGTACAGCTCAAGTGCTTGTCATTGATAACAGTAGACATCTATCAGTATGTTTGAAGAAATACAGTGTTACTATGTAAGAACTCATAGTTTCAAAATGCTTGTAATTGTGTTTTTGGCTGAATTCATATATATAGTACCATCAAACTGCAAAGTGTTATGTCACTCTGTATCCAGCCATTCTCTAAGCAAAGGCTTTTATGTTTTCAGACAGCTTATTTCTTTTATCACTCCAAATGCATTGTAGTCTCAATTTTTTTTTTCATGCATCGCTGTCAAGTATCTGTGCACAAATACTTAGCCATCATGGTTTTGGATAATAAACTCAAGAATGAGCACAAAACACTTTGCTGTACAATTAAAAAAAAAAACAATTGACACTTTATGATTTACTGTTGAAATAAAGTATGTGATAATTAGTGTACAATTGATGCATATATTTAATTGTTATCTGAGATATGCATCATATAGTTATCTTTAGAGATGAGCAAATTGACTAGGCATATCAAATTTGACTCAAATCTTGTAAAAAATAGTAATTTGCCAGAATCTTTTTGCAATCATGTTTGAATGCATCCAGCAAAATGCAGTATACATATACACAGGATGAAATAAGTATTAAACACATCACCAATTTTATAAGTAAATATATTTCTGAATGGGCTATTAACATGAAATTGAAACAACCCATCCACACAGGCAAAGATATACAACCATAGATGTCCATAAATTAAGTTATGTTTTATCAGTCCTGTGAAATACTGGGAGAATATAGTTTGGTCAGATGAGACCAAGCTCGAACTCTTTGGATTCCATAATACACACAAACACCATTCTATGATTTCTGAAGGGGAGACTGAATTTGAAGGAGCAACAAGGAAGGCCTGGGAAGAGGTAAGTATTAGCTTTATAACTTTTTCTGCACTATGTTGATTATGCTCAAGGATATGGAAAGACCACAGAGCATGATAATAATAAGCATTTGATTCAAACTTAATGAATTCAATGCAAATGGATGTTTTTGTAGAATTTCAGCGAATCTGTCGATTTCAAATTTCTTTAGATTCGCAAATCAGTGAAGGGGGTTTCCAGTGAATTAAAAATGTAACTAATTGAAATGTATAAAGAAATGTAGGTAACTTTTCACTGATATTGTTATCTCAAGTGCCCCATTTTCCACTAGCTGCTTCATTCCAAGTCTGTGACACATTCTTTCCCATCCTCTGCTTAACACAGGATCACATTTCTTGCTCTATCATGTGACTGCTAAATTAACCAGTTCTCCTTTGCATATTCAATTTTTTTTTTAATTTTAATATTCTTTTGTTGCTAATTTCGTGATAAAAATCTAAATAAAAAATAGAAAATACATGTCTATTTTTTCACATTTGATATTAAAAACAGAAAAGACCACTAAAATACATTTTACATTAGGTGTGCCTTTCCTTAGAAATTATTTGTTTTTATCAAAAATAAACTTTTTCATGGGTTGAGCTGGAAACAGTGTTAGGTGTTGAGTTCCTGCCGCTGCATAGGGGGACTCTCATACCATGTCCTCTGCGGTCTCTCATTCTTTCCAAGCTGCAGAGGAGTCTGCTCAGCAGAGAAGTCGGTCCCAGCATCTTGCTCAAACTGATGCTGTGCGTCTGGTTACTGCTGCCATCCCAGGTTCAGCTATTGTAACCAGCATTAGTCAGCGGCAAGCAGACGCTCCAGGGACTAATTCAAGCTTTTTGCCTACTGAACATGCCCGTGGGGCGACCTCTCATTGGAGGTCACAGGTCATATGCTCAGGTCCTCAAGTGGCTCTGATTGGACCACTGGCAAAGTCCTGGAAGGCCACAACTATAAAAGGCTAGCATGGCCTCTTGGCCATGCGCTAGTATAAACCGAATTTGTGTGTGGATGTGTGTTTGATACCTGGTGAAAGTTCTAATCATTCCCCTCCCTAACGTTGCATGTTGTTGGGTGTTTGAGCTGACTAGCGCCACTTTGTGCCATCCAGCACAAGGCACGATCATTCTGCGTCAGTTGAGCAGCATTTGCCAGCGCGGTGCCCTGCGCAGCTAGAGCGCTTTCCAGTCTCTAGCTAGGGCGGTCAGTGGTGTCTGCCAGAACGGTACTACATGCACTCAGTGCCCTAAATCTTAGTTATTTTTCTCCTGGCACCGCAGTTGCGGTGCTGAATGCTAGTGGGTCTAGAGGGCTCTAACCCATTGTCCTTGGGGTAGAGTTCTGTGACCAAACACTAGCATTCACTCCTCGGTAATGTGGCCCTGTGACACAACAGGGCTCGCCTCTATACATACCAGGTGAAGTTAACCCATGGGTGTTCTCATTATACTGCCATATACTGTCCGCCATTACCCAGCAGCAGGTGTTATCTCTGCATGGTGGACCCCAGGCAGCGAATGCACCTTATATCTTCCTTTATATTATTTGGTGAGTTTCACCAGCCCTAACATTTTACTAGCGTCAGGGTCTGGCTAGTAAAGGCGGACAAACTGTGACTGCAGCAGTACATCCAGCAGCTAGAGGGCAGGTTGGTGGCTCTCAAATGCACACCCTCAGCTGTGGATGTTACCGCAGTAGCTGTTCAGGCTGCTTGCATGGCTGCAGCTAGTTTGTCCGCTGCCTCCCCTGATCCGACCTTATCCCGTCTCCCATTGCCAGATAAGTTTACTGGTGATAGTAAGTTGTGTAGGGGATTCGTGAGCCAGTGTGCAATACACCTTGAGCTCCTGACAGCACGTTTCCCCACATAACCGGCAAAGGTGGGATTCATAATATCCCTCCAGTCGGACAGGGCGTTGAAGTGGGTTACGCCGCTGTGGGAGCATGGTGATCATGTGGTGCAGAGTGTTCTGCGGTTCTTGAGCACTCTGAAACAGGTCTTTTTGGGACCTCGAGTCACCCATGATACGCTGCTCCAACTGCTGGCATTGACACAGGGCTCGTCATGGTCAGCCACTTCCTGACTTTAGCATCAGAGCTGGAGTGGCCTGATAAAGATCTCATCCCTGTATTTTGGAGGGGGCTGGCTGACCATGTGAAGGATGCTTTGTCCACTAGGGAGATTCCTGCCACACTGGCGGAGCTAATAGCGGTATCTACTCGCATCGACCTTCATTTTAACGAGCGAAGGTTGGAGCGAGCCCAGTGTAGGCAGAGGTTTCAGCTGTCTCCCACCTTCGCCAGACCTCTGGAATCTCTTGATCAGGCATTCGAGTCACATGAGGCCATGGAGGTTTCTCGAGTGAGGTCTAAGTCATGGATCGCTCGTGCACCCATGGTCTGTCATGTCTTCCGGCAGTCAGGACATTTTGCCACCAAATGTCCCCCGCGGTCAAGAAAACTTCCGCGTCTAGTGGCTATAGGTGATGATTCATTAGATACATCAGCGTTTTCCTCCAAATTGTCTTTCAAGGGGACAATTACCATAGGCCCATCCACTCACATGGTACAGTTTTGCATGGATTCCAGGGCGGAGGGCAACTCCATGTCTTCTGCCTTTGCCCAACGCCATGCAAAGCCCCTGGTAATGCTCTCTAAAACAGTGATCGTACGAGTGGTAAATGGGTCGACACTGCCCTCACAGATAACACACCAAACCATCCCATTTACTCTTTCTATGTCACCTTCCCATCAGGAGATTATCTCCCTGCTTGTCATTCCCAAAGGAATTGATGAGGTCGTGTTAGGGATACCTTGGCTGCGTTACCACTCCCCTCATATAGAGTGGTCCTCTGGGAGAATTTTGGATGGAGTGAATCTTGTGAGGGCAGATGTCTGAGGGAGTGCATTCAGGTTGCTACCACAGAGGTACCAGCAGATCTTTCCTCTCTCCATAAGCACTATTTGCCATATGCAGAAGTGTTCTTCAAGAAGGCTGCAGAGACCCTTCCACCTCACTGCCCTTATGATTGTCCTATTGACCTCTTGCCTGGTGCAGAGCCTCCCCAGGGTCGAGTCTATCCATTATCTCTCCTGGAGATGGAGGCGATGACCCAGTACATCCAGGAGAATGTGGCAAGAGGATTCATTTGGAAGTCAGCGTCACCCACAAGGGCAGGGTTCTTTTTTGTGCAGAAGAAGAATGGAGAACCATGCCCATACATAGATTACAAGGGTCTTAACACCAGAACAAGTACCCTCTGCCCCTGATTTCTGAGCTCTTTGATAGGCTGCGTTGAGTAAGGGTTTTTACTAAGCTTGATATGCGGGTTGCTTACAACCTGCTTCGCATCAGTGAGGGGACGAATGGAAGATGGCATTTAACACCAGGGATGGCTACTATTAGTATCTGGTGATGCCTTTCGGGCTCTGTAATGCTCCTGCCATTGTCCAAGACATTGTAAATGATATCTTCTGTGATATGCTCACCACGTCGGTCATAGTCTATCTAGATGATATTCTCATCTACTCCAGATATAGACTCCCACCGTAGAGATGTTTGTAAAGTCTTCGACCTCCTACGGGCAAACTTGCTCTATGCCAAGTTGGAGAAGTGTGTGTTAGAGCAGGAGTCCTTGCCTTACCTTGTCTACATTATCTCTAACCAGGGATTGGCCATGGATCCTGCCAAGCTACAGGCTGTGATGGACTGACATGAATCCCATTCTTTCAAAGTGGTGCAGCACTTTATGGAGCTCATTATCTATAATCACAAATTCATTCCTCTCTTCTCAAATTTTGTAGCTCCTTTGGTTGCTCTCACCAAGAAAGGAGCTAATCCCAAATTGTGGTTGCAGGAGGTCTCCTATGCCTTCCTCTATATCAAGTCACACTTCGCTAGCGCTCTCATTTTACATTTAGTGTGCTAAATCTTATTAGTTAGTTTTCTCCCTGGCACCATAGTTGCGGCGCCAAATGCTAGTGGGTCTAGAGGGACTCTAACCCTGTGTCCTTGGGGTAGAGTTCTGTGACCAAACACTAGCATTCACTCTATGGTATTGCGGCCCTGTGATGCAATAGGGTTCACCTCCATATATACCTGGTGAAGTTAACCCACATGTGTTGTCATTATACCGCCATATACTGTCCACCATTACAGAGCAGCAGGTGTTATCTTTGCACGATGGACCCCAAGCCACGAACGCACCTTTTATCTTCCTTTATATTATTTGGTGCATTCCGCCAGCCCTAACAAACAGCCATTTGGACTGGCAGTGGCTTTCTTTTTTTACTCTGTTTTATTATTTATTTACTTGTTTTTTTTCTTTCTTTTTTTCATTTACTTCAAACATTCTGCCCCCTTGTAATGCGATAAAAGACCTTTGGGGGCGTTTCCACTTTTAAATACATTTCTACCTGTAATTGGAGTAAACAGAGTGAATTCAGCTTTTAACTGTTAGCATTTCCCATATTATATACAAAGTGTGTGTTCGCCTAAGTGTATACAGCAATCAAAGAGGAAGGGATGGTAATAAATCATCTCAGCCTTCTCTGCCCAGCTTTTTTTTTACAACCGGCCTCCTGCTCCGAGACCACTTGCTTTCTCTTCAATGACACTCTAAAACTTCATTTCAGGGTGATAAGTGAGATGATTAAATGAAATCTGTCAGTAATATGAACCCTGCTATACCATTTATTTGAGCATTCAGGTAATCAAAAATGATATAAGATGATACCTTGAAATCTGTGATCTGATGTCTTATTCAAGAGAAATTAACAGTTTTCCTAATATCTACATTACCTGTTAAGATTAGTAATGAGCGAGTGTACTCATTGCTCGGGTGACCTCCGAGTATTTGTTATTGCTCGAAGATATAGTTTTCATCACCTCAGTTGCATGATTTACAGCTTCCAGATATGCTGAATACATGTGAGGAATGCCTGTTTGCTAGGGAATTCCCACATGTATTCAGCTTATCTGGAAGCTGTAAATCATGCAACTGAGGTGATGAAAACTATATCTCCGAGCAATAACAAATACTCAGAGGTCACCCAAGCGTGCTCGGGAAAACCGGAGCAAACAGTATACTCGCTCATCACTAGCTAAGATCTATGGGCTGGACACAGATCTCATAGGGATCATGCCTCCACAGCTTATTTAAATGCAAAATTGGTGTTACCAGTGTGAGACATGTAATGACTAACAGTTCTGATCAAACTGATTGATGTATGATTACTAAACACACCTACAGCTGAGGTTGTCCACCCACAGAGCAATCAGCTCTGCTGCAGAGGTGTGTCTGATTTCAAATAACAATTCTTAAGCTTCCATCTCACAAGCAGCCAGTGTGGGGGAAGGAACAGTATGGAAGATCTTTGTCTCATTGCAAAATTGCAGCTGTAGTTTGCCTTTGATAGTGCAACCAGCTCTGCTGTACTGCCTTTCCTACTACATTAGCTGTGTGAGATGGTAAAGTAATAGTTGTAGTCAGGCACAGCTCTGCAGTTGAGCTTACAGCAGAAGAAAAGTCACTGCTACAAATGTGTTTGCAATGAGAAAAACTTAATGTTTGCTATACTGTGTTAGTTGTAATCACACGCAACTCTGCATTGAGATACGGAGAGCAAAGTTTCAGTCATTACATGTCTCACACTAATGATTCCAACTTTCATTTCATATAAGCTCTGGAGGCAGAGTCCCAGGGATGTTTGTTTACAATATTTAGAAGATTATATACATGTATATATATATATATATGTGTATATATATATATATATATATATATATCTTATTAAGTTAGCTACATCTACATATTAAGAAAAAATTGTATTTCTCTGGAATAAAACATGAGATCACAATTGTCAAGGTATTATTTTATTCAACTTTCTGTGACCTGCATGCCCATATAGATAGCTTAGAAGGGTTGATTCCAAAATCAAAGCCAGTCTTCTCCAAATTTGCAAAAAGTCACATAGAGGCAATTTCATGATTATTATAGTTAGTTGGTCAGCCTCATTTTTTAATTTACGATGTTTTCTGGTAGATTTGGTCAACCAATGATTAATCTTAGAAAATGTTTCATGAGGATTAGACGCTAACTCATCTAACATGTCCATCTACTTATCCAGCCACAATCTTCTAAACGTTGTACCAGAAATATAGAAAGATATAAAGACCATTTAAATGTATACTTGTACAATGAATGATATATAATAAAGTTAGTTTTCTGCAAATATTTAAATAACTGTATATTTTAATTGACAATATAAGTATAGGAAAATCAAATAGCACAAGTAGATAAAGTTAACAATAATAGGTTTCTGTTGCAGTCCTTGCACACGGAAATTGCATAATTGATTTTATTTCTATGGACTCTTAGTTTCATTACTGAAGAATATAAACACTGATTTGTAACATGACAAATAGGAATGCAAGGAAACAACTTATTTACTGGTGAAAAAACTTGCACTGAACTAGAAATTCAACCTTTCTAACTTAGTTCTAATATTTGTGTGTTGGCCTTAGTGTAAGAGCCAGGGAAAGCAGTCTGAAGGCTAAATTTTGTAGTTCAGGGTTGATGTGGTACATCAACAGATTATAGCTTGCAATCTCTCTTACTTTTAGCTTTTATAGTAGTCAACGTTAAATCATATAGCTGTGAGAAGCCATTCTGAAGAAGAAATAATACTGATTGCAGCACAGGATTGTGAGTGCCACTAAGAGAAAGGTAAAAGAGCAATCACACATTTGTACAACATGTTCTTATCCATAGAGTGAGCAGCTGATGTATAGACTTATAATAAGTGGCTCATCAATTATCTGGCTGAGTAAGAACTCAGGGCCAGGAACTATTTGAGAGGCAGAAAGTACTTCATAGTGCTGCCGCTTTTTGATTTGAGGTCATGATTGGACTGCAAGGGTGTGATAACACGTAATATCAACTTTTCGACAACCTGCCAATTTTAAAACATAGCTGTCCTTAAAGTCTTGGTATATAAATGCTGTGCATATTTTATGACCACAAAAAGATTGAAGCTTTTGCAAGCATTGGATATATTTATTTAATTTAAAGAAAATCTTGATAATACACAAGTAAATGTATGTACTTTAGCATTTTATCAGTCAGCTGATTTGCCCAGTAAAGCCAGGTGTAGGTGTGCCATGCTTTAATTTAATTCTGGCTTGGAATATTCAATATAAGATTTGAATTAAAATAAACTGCTAAACATATATTTCTCCTGTGGAATGGAAACAGTCTTTGACAAGAAATGTCAAAATTTCTCTTTCTACAAAAAAATGTAATGAAGTTCACCTTTTGCTACACCAGACTCTACTGTAGAAGGAAGAGTATTTCTTCAGTGAGTATCTTACCTCCTCAGGCTCAAAAGAGCAGTCAGGTTTACATCTGTATTTACACGTACTAAGACTGTATTCTATGTATCCTGACATAAAATAGATTTAAGAAAAAGCTATTTTTATCTTATCGTACTTGCAGTGATCTACACAAATGCACTGATATTAAAAGCACAGTATACATTCAGCTTATTTATGTAAAACACATACTTCACAGGAGAATGTTACGCACCTGTCTTGGCTTCAGGGCCCTACTCTCCCCTCTTTCCCTGTGGTTGCCACTCTTTCATGTGCATCACATTTGGATTTACAAGTTGCCCTGTGCACCTTATGCTGTGTGCGCACGTTGCGGATTTGCTTGTGGAAATTTCTGCGCAGTTTCTGCATCTCTTGGCAGAAACCGCAGTGGAAATTCCGCACGGAGTTGATGCGGATTTGCAAGCTATATAAAGATATATTATTAAAAAGAAATGTTGATGTAATTACCTTGCTCAACGTCTTCAGCCAGATACCCTCATAAATATTAATGACACACCCACCCCCACACACAAATAAAGAGACACCCACACACAATTAAATAAAGAGACACACACAATTAAATATAGACACACAGTCACCAGCCTATGTAGGAGCATTAACATAATTAACCTACATATGCTGTAACAAAACAGCAACTGTTATTAGGCTACATTCGCACAGTCAGTAATCGGCAGCACTTTGGATGCAGCACATGTCCGCTGTGTCCAAAGGACTGCTGGCTTTTGAACGCAGGTGTTCATTGAACTGTGTGGTATAACCGTGCCCTGTACATTGAGAGATCGGGAGATGTGACCACTCTACCCAGTCTCCGGAAGGTAATCCCTGCCGCAGTGTATCACGCAGCTGCTGTGAGAGTTCACCGGAGTTCATCAGCTACAGTGCTCTCACTTACGGCACCACTGCATGGGAATGTTCTCACACAGTGGTAGTGCCAGCACCGGAGCTGATCAGAATTGACATGCTATGGAAAATAAAACGCTGAGAATAAGGATGGAAATTTCCGCAGCATGTGCACAACAATTCAGGAATGCCATTGACTAACATTGCTTTAATAATCCAATGCTGATTTATAGCATTTCCTCGTGGAAAAAATGCTGAGGAAATGCAACAAATCCATAACGTGTGCACATATCCTTAGTGACATCATCACTATAATTGGTGCCAATCTATTCCGGGGACAACCATGTCAATAATGTGTAACTGCTGGATTGGGAGCCAAAGAATGTACCTGATCTCCAGCCCCTCTTTTGATTAGCTGGCCTGCCAGAGCATCATCTTTTGAAACATGCCAACCTATCAAAAGAGACAAAAATGCCGGGAAATAAGAGGGTCTTCTCACAGCTCCCAACCAATCACTACAGGTTGCTGACTTAGCCAATGACCTGGTTCCTGTGATTCAATTCACAGCAGCTATATTCATTGGCCAAAACCAATTAGAGTGGATTTTGACAGACACATGTGTTCTGAAAATTAAGTAAGCTTTTTCTTCTGTTACCTTGTGAAGTGGAATTTCATCACTCAGGTTCTCTCAGATAAAAATCATCATAGTAATCTCCTGTATGTTCCTTCAGTCTGATTTTGCTTCATCACTGCTGTCAGCGTCTATCCATTTGTCTGCTGTAAGCATAACAAACTAACCTTGGGATTTGTTCACATAGTGTTGAACTGTCTATATAGGTTCAATTCTTCTATGTATCACTACTTACTCTGTATGTTCTTGTGTACACTGTAAAGGATCTACAACAGTCAATTAAGTAGAATGGTGCTATAGAGCAATTATTGACAAATTATGCCATCTAGTGGACATAAACAGCCTGTGTAAGCTCTTGAGAAGTGCTAAAACATAAAGACATAAGGTTTGTTGAAAGGGGGACAAGAGGCTGGACGCACAAGACACATGTGTCCTGGGAGTCATCAGCTGGACTTGAACAAAGTCACTACTTCTGGATAAGACTGTTACAGCCAAGCTTCAAGAGGACAGTGTCAGAAAATGACAGATTAGCACTGCTGTACACTAATTGAGGGATGCAGAGTCTTACCTGAAGATAAGACATCTTGTGCACTTGAGTGGAGATGGAGTGAAGATAGAAGATATCAGAGGTATTGATCGCGTGAGCGGAGATATCGACCGTGTGAGCAGAGGTATTGGTCCTGTGAGTGAAGATATCGATTGTGTGATCAGACTCATCAATCGTGTAAGCGTAGGAATCAGTCATGTGGGCAAAAGTATCGATCATGCTAGTGGAGGTATTGAACGTGTGAGCAGAGGTATCGATCATGTGTGAAGTTGTATTGAACGTGTGGGCAGAGGTATCGATCATGTGTGCAGTTGTACTGAACGTGTGGGCAGAGGTATCGATCATATGTGCAGAGTAGATTTTCATTCTTTCTCCCATGAGACTATAGACAACAAGAGGTCAATTGACTGCTAGAACTGCCTGCGGCCTGTGATGAGAGACTGGACTGATGCTTTGTGGCCTAGTGGCGTATGTAGTTGATGAACTCCTGGACTCCTGCCGGGGTTCCTGGTGTGTCTACCGCCATTAGGAGCTGGAGTAGGCTGACGAAAGTCTTGCATTTTTGATGTGGATGTGGTCAGGAGACAGGTTACCATTTCCTTATAATTACACATTAATGTACATTAGCGCAGATATTCTCACAACCATGTATACAGCATTTTATAGTATATGTATTGAGTACATATCCTATAGTGAGTTGCCTAGTGGAAGGTCGACTGAGTTAGTTTAGTAGCACAAAGTTCAGTGAGCTTAAGAGGCAGTAGCTACATGCTTAAGGGTCACACAGGAACAGTTGGTTGGCAAATAGGATATTGATGTCGTACTTTTCAATGAAGTAGCGCCAGGTTTGTTGTTCCCTAGGGCTGCTCTTAGTGTACTAGAGCCAGGACTAGGGTCAGACTTGGCCATTCTAACTTGCAGCTTAGGAAATACACATCAAGAGATGAGCCTTGAACTATTACACAGGGCATCACGCTGTCTCTGTTTGTTTGCCTTCACATAGTGCAACTTGGTGGCATTTCTCCACTTGGTAAGTTATGCATCTGCACCCAGTCTTCCACTCCATGTCAAGGAAAGTTATTAGACCACACCATTGTTCCCTGGTATAGTTTTTACCATTACTTGCCCATTGTAGGTGTTTATAGCAGTTTACAAGAGTCAGCTTCTGCACCCTTTCATGTCTGCTGCTATTGTAGTCCTATATACAGATAACTATAATATAGGGCTGGCATTAAGGGGTTAAAAACTGGGTAATTATCCAGGGCACCCACTATCTTGGGGGTCCCCAGCGTCTAAAACAGATGCTACATAACAATATTAAAACAATTAAAAAAACACATATTTGGTATTGCTTTACTCGTAAAAGTATGATCTATCAAAATATAAAGTAAATAATCCGATTGGTAAAGAAAAAAAAAACTATGCATGTTTGACATCTACCTACTGGAGAATCATATTGCCAGGTCAGTTTGCCAAATAGTGAAGATGTTATCTAAAAAGAAAAAACATTGCGGAATTGCACTTTTTTTGCAATTTCAACACACTTGGAATTTTTTTTCCTGTTTTCCAGTACATTATGTGGTAGAATGAAAGGTAAATCAAATTAGAAAGCTGGAGAGACAAAACACAAAAATAGGTTCTTATCTGATAACCAAGTGGTATAAAAAATTATAGGTATGCTCAACTGATAGGGTTGTGACAGTTGCAACTCCTGTAGAATCATGTATAGGCTGGAGCAGGACCACCAAGGAGATACTTTGCAAAAGATTAGGAATATGGTGTCCGAGCTGCACAAGGTTCAGATAAACGATCACATCAGGAGGTGAAGCATGAATTCGGTTTATTTTGTCAAGACGTTTCAAGGTTTTCACGGTTCTTCATCAGGACCAAACTACAATGATAAGATACAGCTCAAAAAGAGTGGGAATATAAAGACGATGCATTAAAAAAAGCTGACAGCAATGAACCTTTGCGGTCATATTATTCTACGTCATTGTAGCAGATACAAAAATTACAAGCAGAATAAAACACAATATATAAATTTCAAAATAAAAATGAAATATATGTATGTACTTGTGATAAATGTATAAGGATAAGAAATGAAATACACATGTGGTCAAAATTGTTGTTACCCCTCGTTTAATGACAGAAAAACCCACAATGGTCACAGAAATAACTTGAATCTGACAAAAGTAATAATTAATAAAAAATCTGTGAAAATGAACAACTGAAAGTCAGAAATAACTTTTCAACCATGCTTCCACAGATTTCTTTTTTAAAAATGAAACTCATGAAATAGGCCTGGACATAAATGATAATACCCCTGAAAATAATATTACAAAAGGGACTTGTTAAATCAATATGTCCACTATCTAGCATCACAGGTGTCTACAATCTTGGAATCAGTGAGTGGGCCTGTATATAGGGCTACAGATACTCACTGTGCTGTTTGGTGACATGGCGTGTATCAAACTCAACATGGTCCAGAGAAAGCATAGGAAATAGTTGTCTCAGGAGATTAGAAAGGAAATTATAGACAAACATGTTAAAGGTAAAAGTTATAAGACCATCTCCAAGCAGCTTGATGTTCCTGTGACTACAGTTGCACATATTATTCAGAAATATAAGATCCATGTGACTGTAGCCAACCTCCCTGGACATGGTCACAGGAGGAAAATTGATGACAAATCAAAAAGACGGATAATACGAATGGTAACAAAAGAGCCCAGAAAAACTTCTTAACAGATTAAAGGTGAACTTCAAGCTCAAGGAACATCAGTGTCACATCGCACCATCCGTCGTTGTATAGTTCAATAGTAAAAGAATAAAAACTGAAAATGTAGGCCCCTTAAAAAATAGTGAGGAAAGAATGGTTGTAGATGACGAGGAAAAAGCTAACATATTAAACACCTTCTTCTCCACGGTATTCACGGTGGAAAATGAAATGCTAGGTGAAATCCCAAGAAACAATGAAAACCCTATATTAAGGGTCACCAATCTAACCCAAGAAGAGGTGCGAAACCGGCTAAATAAGATTAAAATAGATAAATCTCCGGGTCCGGATGGCATACACCCACGAGTACTAAGAGAACTAAGTAATGTAATAGATAAACCATTATTTCTTATTTTTAGGGACTCTATAGCGACAGGGTCTGTTCCGCAGGATTGGCGCATAGCAAATGTGGTGCCAATATTCAAAAAGGGCTCTAAAAGTGAACCTGGAAATTATAGGCCAGTAAGTCTAACCTCTATTGTTGGTAAAATATTTGAAGGGTTTCTGAGGGATGTTATTCTGGATTATCTCAATGAGAATAACTGTTTAACTCCATATCAGCATGGGTTTATGAGAAATCGCTCCTGTCAAACCAATCTAATCAGTTTTTATGAAGAGGTAAGCTATAGGCTGGACAACGGTGAGTCATTGGACGTGGTATATCTCGATTTTTCCAAAGCGTTTGATACCGTGCCGCACAAGAGGTTGGTACACAAAATGAGAATGCTTGGTCTGGGGGAAAATGTGTGTAAATGGGTTAGTAACTGGCTTAGTGATAGAAAGCAGAGGGTGGTTATAAATGGTATAGTCTCTAACTGGGTCGCTGTGACCAGTGGGGTACCGCAGGGGTCGGTATTGGGACCTGTTCTCTTCAACATATTCATTAATGATCTGGTAGAAGGTTTACACAGTAAAATATCGATATTTGCAGATGATACAAAACTATGTAAAGCAGTTAATACAAGAGAAGATAGTATTCTGCTACAGATGGATCTGGATAAGTTGGAAACTTGGGCTGAAAGGTGGCAGATGAGGTTTAACAATGATAAATGTAAGGTTATACACATGGGAAGAAGGAATCAATGTCACCATTACACACTGAATGGGAAACCACTGGGTAAATCTGACAGGGAGAAGGACTTGGGGATCCTAGTTAATGATAAACTTACCTGGAGCAGCCAGTGCCAGGCAGCAGCTGCCAAGGCAAACAGGATCATGGGGTGCATTAAAAGAGGTCTGGATACACATGATGAGAGCATTATACTGCCTCTGTACAAATCCCTAGTTAGACCGCACATGGAGTACTGTGTCCAGTTTTGGGCACCGGTGCTCAGGAAGGATATAATGGAACTAGAGAGAGTACAAAGGAGGGCAACAAAATTAATAAAGGGGATGGGAGAACTACAATACCCTGATAGATTAGCGAAATTAGGATTATTTAGTCTAGAAAAAAGACGACTGAGGGGCGATCTAATAACCATGTATAAGTATATAAGGGGACAATACAAATATCTCGCTGAGGATCTGTTTATACCAAGGAAGGTGACGGGCACAAGGGGGCATTCTTTGCGTCTGGAGGAGAGAAGGTTTTTCCACCAACATAGAAGAGGATTCTTTACTGTTAGGGCAGTGAGAATCTGGAATTGCTTGCCTGAGGAGGTGGTGATGGCGAACTCAGTCGAGGGGTTCAAGAGAGGCCTGGATGTCTTCCTGGAGCAGAACAATATTGTATCATACAATTATTAGGTTCTGTAGAAGGACGTAGATCTGGGGATTTATTATGATGGAATATAGGCTGAACTGGATGGACAAATGTCTTTTTTTGGCCTTACTAACTATGTAACTATGTAACTATGTAACTATGTATGAGCCAAAGTGGACTTCATGGGAGACTACCATGGAGGACACCATTGTTGAAAAAAAAAATTCATAAAAAAGCCAGACTGGAATTTGTCAAACTACATGTTGACAAGCCACAAAGCTTCTGGGAGAATGTCCTATGGACAGATTAGACAAAAATTGAACTTTTTGGCAAGCCATATCAGCTCTATGTTCACAGACGGAAAAATGAAGCATATCAAATAAATAACACTGTCCCTACTGTCAAACATGGAGGAGGCTCTGTTATGTTCTAGGGCTGATTGCAGGGTATAATGAAATCTCAAGACTATCAAGGGATTCTAGAGAGAGATATGCTGCCCAGTGTCAGAAAGCTTGGTCTCAGTCACAGGTCATGGGTCTTGCAACAGGATAATGACCCAAAACACACAGCTAAAAACACTCAAGAATGGCTAAGAGGAAAACATTAGACTATTCTGAATTGACCTCCTATGAACCCTGACCTAAATCCTATTGAGCATCTTTGGAAAGAGCTGGAACATGCCATCAGGAAAGACAACCTTCAAACACAAAACAGCTGGAGCAGTTTGCTCTTGAGGAGTGGGATGAAATAACTTTTGATGCAGAAGTCTCAATGACAGTTACAGGAATGATTTGATTGCAATGATTGCCTCAAAAGGTACTACAGCAAAATATTAAGTTAATTGTACCATCATTTCTTCCTAGGCCTATTTCATGAGTTTTATTTTAAAAAAAAATTATGTGGAAGCATGGTTGAAAAGCAATGTCTGACTTTCAGTTGTTCATTTTGATATAATTTTTAATTATATTTACTTTTCTCAGATTAAAGTTATTTTTGTGACCATTGCGAGGTTTTCTGTCATTAAAAGAGGGGTACCAACAATTTTGACCACGTGCGTATGTATCTAGCTTTTTTCAGAAATATATGGCATGTGTAAAAAGAGGGGGATCAAACTCATTCTTTTTCATGATAGGCTTGCTAGCAAACTAAAAAATAATCATATCTATAAAATGTACCTCTTTAATTCCTAAATGTATAGACCGTTATCAGGCTGAACTTACAAGACATTAAGTTCGACATTTCCACTAGTGACGACCCTAGTGACTCCATAATAACACATGACCGGAAATGTTGTCATAGGGATTTTGGAGCACCAGGATTGTGTTTTAATAATTCAAATGTAGCTTTTTGTGTAAAATAGATTTTAGTATGAAGTATATAGGAGCTCTTTCTTAGAAAAAATTACACTTAATTAGATCCTATGAAAACGTTCTAACTGACTATACAGTTTGTAAAACCTATTTGATTAAACATTTGTAGGTAATTCTTAATTAATATAAGGTGTCTTGTGTTCAGATTCCTCATCTCTTCATCGGAGTGTAAGGTTATAAAGAGCGTCTATCTCTGGAGGACCTGTATGATTCAGACAGCCCAGTGATGTGAATAGACATGTGTGTGATTGTGTGTCTGTCTGTCTGTCTGTTTCTATGTGTGGTTGAGCCTAGAATGTATGGACTTCTGGTGGTGTATGCAGTGATGAGCAAAATGGTAACAATGATTTGAACTTTTGACTTTCTGGCCCAATATCTCACCATCCACTACTGCTTTGAATTTGAGGCTATCATCATTTTGTAGACAATCATCTTGATTCTCTCATACATAAATTTGACATGCATCTATTTATTATATGATTAGTTATCAAGAATTTTGTCATGTCACTTCATTGTTACTGTTTTACTCCTGGTGGTGGAAAAATCTTTTTCTTCCTTTTTTCTACAAATTACAACCTGTTCTCTCATTCCCTAATAACTCAATGTGCTATTAGGTTGATTCCCAAGCGAAAGGTCACTGGTTTGAATTGAGGAGCAGCCATGAAGAAGGTTCCTCAAGAGAAGAGAAGCAGCTTTATTCAGCTCATCAATAGTGGTCTCTCAGCCAAGAAAATTGTCAAACTGCATCATGTGAGTGCCATGATAGTTGGAAGAATACAAAATGAAGTCCATCCATTTATTCAATGGCCAAGAGGTGGACGTTCAGGCAAAATATCAGAGTCAACAAGTCAGCTCACCACAAGGTCTATCAGTTCTGTCATGACAAATGCAGCAGTGTAGGTGGCTAGTATGCTTCGTAACAGTGACATCACAGACATCGATGCAAGCACCATACAATGCACAATAAACAAGTCTGAAATCGTGACCAAAAAAAGGTGGATCCACCTCAACTACTATATTGTCATAAGAAGCGTTGGCTCTAGTTTTCTGAAAAGTGGATAGTAGAAGATTGGAAATGGGTGATTTGGAGCAATGAGACCAAAGTCAATGAACTGTACTCTGATGGGTACAATTGGGTCTGGAAGAAACAAGGGAAAATGGGTGTTAGGTCTCGAGTTCCCGCTTCTGCACAGGGGGAATCTCGAGCCATCTCCGCTGCGGTCTCCCATTCTTATCCAGCCGCAGTGGAGTCTGCTCAGCAGGGACGTCGGTCCCAGCGTCTTGCTCAGTCTCACTCTGTACAGAGAGTTACTGCTGCTTCATATTTACGACATTTTGTTTCTGCCAGGCAGGATGACTGGACATCCTTGCTACCGTGGGCAGAGTTTGCACTTAACAATGCCGTAGCCGACTCCACCGGTCAGACTCCATTCCTCCTAAATTACGGCCAGCATCCACGTGTTCCTGTGCCCATGCCTGTGTCTTCTGCTGACTCCAGGGTGGCAGACTGGGCTGTGGAGGCACGGGACATTTGGGACCGCACGCAGGATGCCATTCGGGCCTCCAAGGAGAGAATGAGGTCCTCCGCCGATGTTCATCGGCGCCCCGCTCCGACCTTTGCTCCTGGCGACTTGGTGTGGCTCTCCGCCCGTAACATCAGGCTGCGAGTTGAGTCCACTAAGTTTGCTCCTCGATACTTGGGTCCCTTCAAGGTTCTCGAACAGGTTAATCCTGTGGTCTACCGTTTGGCTCTTCCTCCATGCTTGGGTATCACCGACACCTTTCATGTGTCCCTCTTGAAACCCGTATACATGTCCCGGTTTTCCGAGTCATCTGCCGGGACATCGGGTTCGTCTACGGACGATTACGAGGTGAACGCTATTTTGGGGTGCAAGGTGGTACGCGGCAAAAAGTTCTATCTGGTGGATTGGAAGGGTTATGGCCCAGAGGACAGGTCATGGGAGCCTGCTGAAAACATTCGGGCCCCACAGCTCATTGCTGCCTTCGAGCGTAGCGAGGCCCAAGGAGGGGGGTCCTAGGAGGGGGGGTAATGTTAGGTCTCGAGTGCCCGCTTCTGCACAGGGGGAATCTCGAGCCATCTTCGCTGCGGTCTCCCATTCTTATCCAGCCGCAGTGGAGTCTGCTCAGCAGGGACGTCGGTCCCAGCGTCTTGCTCAGTCTCACTCTGTACAGAGAGTTACTGCTGCTTCTTCAGCTTCTGCCATTAAAGCCAGTGCTGGTCAGCAGCGAGCGGACTTCTCTGGGACTAAGTCCTTGTCTGCACACACTGAGCATGCCCAGGGCAAGATCTCCCGTTGGAGATCGAGGGTCATGTGCTCAGGCCCTGCAGCACATTCCATTGGTCCTCTTGGCAGGTCTTGGAAGGGCAAAGTTTCTGTGGCCACTTCCTGTGCTGCAACTATATAAACTGCGCATGACCGCACGGCCATGCGCTAGTGTACATTTGCATATGTGTGTTTGTTGTGAGTGCAAGTCGTCCTTGGATACCCCTTCCCTATTGAATGTCTGTTCGCGGAAGGTGTATGGTTGCTATCTAGCGCCCGACTTATCCTACAGCACGAATCACACATTACAGCGTCCAGTTGCTGTGACCGCCAGTACGGCGCCGTGCACTTCCTCTGTGCTTTCCTTACCCAAGCCTGGGTGGTTAGTGGCGATCGTCAGTGCGGCACCGCATGCACTCTTGTGCCCTAATATTGTTTTTCAGCTTCCTTACACACCCAGTTGCGGTGTTGTGCCAGCAAGGGTCTAATCGGACTTCAATCCTAGTTGGGGTTGAGTTCGCTGACTACTTGCTCGCGCTCTATGTGCGGTACCGCGATCCTGTGACGCAACAGGATCGCTTCCTTCACGCTGGGTGAAGTTTAACCCACGTGTGTATACTTATGAGTACCGCCATATAGTCCGTCATTACTTGGCAGCAGGTTCCATCTCTGCACGGTGGACCCCGGGCTCCGAACACACCATACTCTATCTGTCTTTGTATTTGGTGCGTTCCGCTAGCCCTAACAATGGGGATAACAGATCGAGAAATTGAAGGCACTGTCAAGTTCGGTAGAGGAAGCCTTATAATATGGGGTTGATGCATAGCCAAAGGCATTGATACTAGACTAGGATCAATTGTGGTTGCAATGCTGAGCTATATGTGAGCTTCCTACCAGATGAGTTACTTTGTGCACTCGAGTACTATGGGTATGAAAAGGACGACATAGCGTTCCAGCAGCAAGACCCAAAGCCTACGTTGAGATTAGTGAAGAAATGGTTCAATGAGAGTGAATGACAGAGATGTTGGATTGGTTCCTACAGTCCTCAGACCTCATCCCAATAGAACAATTATTGTTGAGTAGAAGGAAAAGCTGTATACATACCCAAGTGAGTCGACCAGTGTGCACCAACTTTAGGAATGTGTAGAAGAGACCTGTAATCAGTTTCATATTGTTTTATGCCATTTTTCCTTCTCGTGTCCTGGCCTCACCCCCTGTAACTCTGCCTATACCCTTCCCAATCCTCCTCAGGCACAGTTTCAACATGATCTTGTGTACTTGACACTGTTACAGGGATTAGAAGTAAAGTACAAAGTTCCAGAACACCAGTCTTGACAAAAAAGATTATTCCTTACACCCATTAACTGTTTAATGCATGTATGGATGGGAATAGAGGTATGAATGTATTCAGATTATAGAAAGATTACGGCAGGGAGTATATAGATTATACAGGGTATAGAGCAGTGTGCTGCATATGCTGTATATGTGTCTGGAAATAGAGCTGTGTCCGCTGTAGCAAGGAGCAGAATGAGCTCTGCTGAGTGGAGGCTCACCCAATCACACAGAAAACATGCCCACCCATGAGATTCCAGAGTCAGAAACTAAGAGAGAATCTGATGTGACTTCACAGGAAGTCAAGGGATTCTCAGCCAGAAATTGTGCATCGATGAGATCAGCTCAGGTTACAGAATTATTTAAGAGAGCAAGGCGTTTAGTGAACTGCTAATCTATGGCAGTTAGTTCACATGAGATATGTAAAGTAGTGGCCAACCCCTTTGACATTATTTTGCTCTACTGCATGAAAAAAACAGGACAGACAAAGCATGAAAGTAAAAAGGAGGGTGGTTGAGCATGGCTGAGTGTTTGAGACATGCCAAAAATGTTTTTTTATATAATTCTCAATTGTAATTGTAATGTGTTGAAATAGGATTTAAGAAAAATATGAGATTAAGGGAAATTTGTATAATTTTTTGTGTATTTTCTATGCTTAATGTTCTTTTAGCACCAGTAATTTACTTCAATTGACATCTGTGATTGTTTGATAATAGCTTATGTTGTAATTTTTGTTTGTCCTACTTTAATATTGCCATATTTTATTCATATTTAAGAAAAAAAAGCTAAAATTCAGTTTAAGCTATTAATATTTTACAATGAGAAGTATTTAGAGCATATATATATATATATATATATATATATATATATATATATATATATATATATATATAAAGAATAAGACATAAGAATCAGACCTCTTGGCTTCAGACTTTAGGCCACAATTGGTGTTGTCATCAATTGAGCTACTTCCTCTCTCATAAGTCCTTGTTAGACATCCCTGTAATAGGTTCACTTGGTCTTGTGCTCAGCAATTATACTCATCATTTGAAGCAGAGCGTAAATAATTGATAAGAATTGACATGTACTAAACAGGCTGTCTCCATTCTACACTATTGTAAGATGTAGTCAGTGTGGTTTATATTGGATATGTGCTAGGTAACACTAAGACATGGTGGCTCTTGACCCCTATTATTCTCCCATATTTCCAAAGGCTGTTTTGGAAGATTGAGACTAGTTTATCTTTCTGCAATTTAAATGACAGATTAGAACTTATCATTACTTTAAATGCAATAACACTGTGAATAAATCTCATGATATTGTCACTTTAATGTCCAATACATTGCTACTCTTTACAGTTTCCTAGATTTTGTTACTTTTTAATAAAATATTCAGCATTTTACAGGAACTGTTTATATTTTATTGCCCACTTGGAAGAAAAGGATCTCTCTATATGATAATTTACACTTCAATTGAGAAAAAATAATTGAGATGCCTCTTTTCATTTTGTGAATTAAAAGCAGAATAGCAAATTAAATGGTTAAGTCATCACTTCTCCACCCCATGCAGTTGTTCATTCCCTTCGCCTGTTATCTTTCTCACCTTCACAAGAATTAGCATTTCCTCTTTTTATTTTTAGTAGGAATATTAGTAGCAATCAATATTATTATTTCTCTTTATTTTTGTTAGTAACTTTTTTGTATCACCGTGTACCATCCTATAATAAACTAGAGAATTTTAGACCCACCAGAGAAAATTATTTGGCTGGCCTACCCATTACATACAATTTTTCAGTGACCTCCAGAGCAAGTAAATTAAATTTTCACCTTCAGAGAGGGTGGTATGCTTTGATCATCATAGGCCCTTTTGGTTCAATTCTTCAGCCCTCCATAGCTCTTTGGCATTTTCAAAAGGTTATATCTACTGTATCTTCATCACATCTTGATTAATTGAAGTAGTGATTGTGCAATTTATTTAGGGATCCACCAATGTTTCAAAAAAATTAGATTTGCCAGAACTCAAATTTTTGTGATTCAATTTTCTCGAATCAAGGAAAATGGTATTGCAGCTGCTAGAATTAATTTTGATTGATTCTTTTTTGGACTGGGAATGGGTTTGGTATGAAAATCATCCACTGACTGCACAAGTGACTCGGATGCCACGGTAAAGTGGTTCTCCAATTCTCACACTAATTCGTCTACTCAACTAATGCAGTTAGTTTACTTGTGAGCTAATTGCACCCCACAGCCAGTCCATGCATACACAACACTCTTTTTTTCTGACACCAGTTGCTGTTTTTTAAGGCTAGCAAGACACTTACCCCAGGTAACACACAAGTGTAAAAGCACTCTCAGCTCTCTAGCACCAAACTGATACGCTTCTAGCACTAGCTGATATTATATTTTTGTGGTTTCCCAATAGTCATGAAGCTTTAAACCAAAGAGCTATTATGCTCCCTTATCATAGATATACAGCTCTGGCAAAAAATAAGAGCCTACCTCATAAAATCCCTGTCATGGGCAGCCCAATCTCCAGACCTGAACCCCATTGAAAACCTCTGGAATGTAATCAAGAGGATGTTGGATAGTCACAAGCCATCAAACAAAGAAGAACTGGTTACATTTTTTGCGCTAGAAGCAGTGTGAAAGACTGGTGGAAAGCATGCCAAGACGCATGAAAGCTGTGATTAAATATCATGGTTATTCCACAAAATATTGATTTCTGAACTCTTCCTGAGTTAAAACATTAGTATTGTTGTTTCTACATGGTTATGAACTTGTTTTCTTTGCATTATTTGAGGTCTGAAAGCATTATTTTTTTTTTTATTTTGACCATTTTTCTTTGTCAGAAAAAAATGCAAAATGTATTGCTTGGATAATCGAAGAGATGTTGTCAGAAGTTTATAGAATAAAAGAACAATTTTCATTTTACTCCAAAATATACCTACAAAGAGAACAATCAGACAAACTGAACATTTTGCAGCGGTCTCTTAATTTTTGCCAGAGCTGTATGTGTGGATTATTTTGAAATTGGATTATTGTAGAGATGGCATTGAAATATTGCATATTTATTGGGACCCCTTGATGTCCCTTCTTGTGGACTGAAAATGGACTGCCTATATAGGGGTAATTATCTTCAGCTTCTGTTATCATCTTCTTTTGTAATGAGAGAGCACAAGGAAAGAACATTCTTAAGGTACCGTCACACTTAGCGACGCTGCAGCGATACCGACAACGATCCGGATCGCTGCAACGTCGCTGTTTGGTCGCTGGAGAGCTGTCACACAGACCGCTCTCCAGCGACCAACGATGCCGGTAACCAGGGTAAACATCGGGTAACTAAGCACAGGGCCGCGCTTAGTAACCCGATGTTTACCCTGGTTACCATCCTAAAAGTAAAAAAAAACAAACACTACATACTTACCTACAGCCGTCTGTCCTCCAGCGCTGTGCTCTGCACTCCTCCTGTACTGTCTGTGTGAGCACAGCGGCCGGAAAGCAGAGCGGTGACGTCACCGCTCTGCTTTCCGGCTGACCGACGCTCACAGCCAGTACAGGAGGAGAGCAGAGCACAGCGCTGGAGGACAGACGGCTGTAGGTAAGTATGTAGTGTTTGTTTTTTTTTACTTTTAGGATGGTAACCAGGGTAAACATCGGGTTACTAAGCGCGGCCCTGCGCTTAGTTACCCGATGTTTACCCTGGTTACCAGTGAAGACATCGCTGAATCGGTGTCACACACGCCGATTCAGCGATGTCTGCGGGGAGTCCAGCGACGAAACAAAGTTCTGGACTTTCTTCCCCGACCAGCGACAGCACAGCAGGGGCCTGATCGCTGCTGCCTGTCACACTGGACAATATCGCTAGCAAGGACGCTGCAACGTCACAGATCGCTAGCGATATCGTCTAGTGTGACGGTACCTTAACTGCAGACAGTAGACTCCTAACTAATGTGATTACCTTCATATTGACAATGAGGCTTACAGTTCTGCAGTAATATTGGATTTTTGCTCACACAATCCATTATAGGATTAAAAAAACATTTTATACACCTTGTACTCAACTGTCCTGGCATTGGTTTTATGCTGCCTTGCTTCCTCCATCTGACTCTGGTCTTCTCTGTCATCTGACTAGGCTTTAAGCAGCATCATGGTATAGCCGTGATGCATGTCATGATGTTGTTTACCTAGTGAGCGGCAGAGTAGTGGGGAAGGCTGAAAATGGAAAAGAAGTCTGGAATAGGAAGAAGGAAGCGTGCCAGTTAAGGAGTGGGCAGGGAGCTGTGGTGTGAGGACAGATGGTGGGCCCAGTAAGTAAAATATTTTCTTTTGTTTTTTAATTCTCTGGATTCTGGACAGACCTAAGATAAGAGTAAGCTGCTCTTTCCATGTGCAAATTAAACAAAGATTGAATTTCCCGGCCAAATTTGAAAGAATCTGTTGAAATAAACTTAATCAGACTCACTCATCTAAAAAACCAGTACAATATATTATAGTAAGATTATTTGTAAATATGTAAAATATTAATTGCAGTAATCAATGTCAAAAATAGATCTATAGTTTATATTATTATTGTTATTTATTTAGTTTACTCGCTTATACAACACCAATAATTTCTGGAGCACTTTACAGACAATAACATCACTATCCCCCTTTGGGCTCACAATCAAAATTCTCTATCACTGTGTCTTTAGAGTGTGGGAAGAATCCGGAATACCCGGAGGAAACTCACGCAAACATGGGGAGAACATACAAAAATGTTGCAGATGTTGTCCTTGGTGGGATTTGTACTCTCGATCCCAGTACTACAAGGCTGCAGTCCTAACTACTGAGCCACCGTTCTGCCATGCATTGCTTAATAACATTGATATTTGTGTAATTTACATGGCAATCCTGTGACAGTTCTGAGCATCATAGAAAATGTTAATTGAAACACGGTATAATTGTACAAATTATGCATCTTGTGTAAACCTCAATTATTTTGATCTTCAGTTTGTTTCCTCATAAATTCTAGTAGACATATTTTATGTCAGAGGCATTAAATATTGATAAATAGTCACCACAAGGGAAGCTTGCAAACATTAAAAGAAACTCATAGTTCAGATTCATCGCCATGAATAAGAGAGAACATTTATTTTGAAATTTAAAATATGTAATTTAATTCTTTACCATCAACCTACTTTAAAGAAAAACTTTTTTTTAAATTGTAGATTAGATTTTTAGAATAATTTATTATGTAAGCATGTCTCTATGATTTTTTTTATGATAAATGTATACTGTATGTATGTACATATGCAACATAGTAGGTATATTCATCCACTGACTTATCGTAATAGGCTATTAATGAGCCAAGGCCAGCGAGAAGCTTGTAATACACTAGTATACATGCACACCCAGTTTTCTACCACCAAACTGGTACACTTCCAGTACTTGGGCATTCACAAGCAAACACAGCTAGGCTATACTTTCCCTCTTTAAAATTGTGGATTTGTTTTGAGCAGCAAAAAACAACCATTCAATTTCAGATTTCATATAAAAAAGGAACAGTTCTTACAAAATGCTGAAATGAAATAAAAAGGGCATGCACAAAAGGCAAAGCAGTACAAATAAAAATGGATTAACCCCTTCGTGACCTTGGGATTTTCCGTTTTTCCGTGTTCGTTTTTCACTCCCCTCCTTCCCAGAGTCATAACTTTTTTATTTTTCCATTAGTATGGCCATGTGAGGGCTTATTTTTTGCGGGACGAGATGTACTTTTGAACAACACCATTGGTTTTACCATGATGTGTACTAGAAAATGGGAAAAAAATTCCAAGTGCAATCCCATGCGGGTTTTTTATTTGGCTTGTTTGCTAGGTTCACCAAATGCTAAAACTGACCTGCTAATATGATTTTCCAGGTCAGTATGAGTTCATAGACAACAAACATGTCTAGGATATTTTTTATCTAAGTGGTGAAAGAAAAAGGCCAAACTTTGATTAAAAAAAATTGCACCATTTTCCGATACCAGTAGCGTCTCCATTTTTCGTGATCTGGGGTCAGGTGAGTGCTTATTTTTTGCGTGCCGAGCTGATGTTTTTAATGATACCATTTTGGTGCAGATACGTTCTTTTGACTGCCCATTATTGCATTTTAATGCAATGTCGCAGCAACCAAAAAAACATAATTTTGGCGTTTGAATTTTTTTTCTCGCTACGCCATTTAGCAATCAGGTTAATCCTTTTTTTATTGATAGATCGGGCGATTCTGAACGCGGCAATACCAAATATGTGTATATTTGATTTTATTTTTATTGTTTTATTTTGAGTGGGGCAAAAGGGAGGTGATTTAAACTTCCAGATTTTTTTATTTATTTCATATTTTTTAAGCATTTTTTTACTTTTGCCATGCTTCAATAGCCTCCATGGTAGGCTGGAAGCTGGCATGGCATGATCGGCTTTGCTACATAGCAGCAATCATCAGATCACTCCTAAATAGCTGAATTGCAGGCTTGCTATGAGTGCCGACCACAGGGTGGCCCTCACAGCAAGCCGGCATCAGTAACCATAGAGGTCCCAAGGACCTCTATGGTTACTATCCTGATGTATCGCTGACCCCGATCATGTGACAGGGTCGGTGATGCGCGCATTTCCAGCCGCTCGTCCGGAATCAGTAGTTAAATGCCGCTATCAGCGTTTGACAGTGACATTTAACTAGTTAATAGGCGGTTGGATTGCGATTCCACTCGCTGCTATTGCATGCACATGTCAGCTGTTCAAAACAGCTGACATGTTGCGGCTTTGATGTGGGCTCAGCACCGGAGCCCACATCAAAGCAGGGGATCTGACCTTGGATGTACTATCCCGTCCGAGGTCAGAAAGGGGTTAAAGAAGAAACCTCTCAAAGATTGGATTGGTGATATATCCTGTGGATGAGAACTGGCTAGATCTACAATCCTAATTGCATCTCCTGAGTTCGTCACTAGGCGCAAATATGAATAAACATATGTACACTTTGTTAGAGCTATTCAAATCTACAACTCATCTTGCAAAAAAAAGCCCTCATACATCTGTGTCAATGGAAAAATTACAAAGTTATGTCCCTTGAAAGAAGATGGGGAAAGAAACGAAAGTGGAGAAGCAAGAACAATAATGAGTCAATGCGTTGGTCCTTAATGGATTAATAATGTGGAAATTCTGAAAAAATAAAAGAAAAATTTAATGTTTAACACTCCTTGATTTTTTCAATATCGAGTATGCGCACAACCCATAGAAATGCATGACTTTCACATCTTGGCATTCTGTTAATGAGGTTATTAATGGTTGTTTGAGAAATGTTCTGGCATATGAAAGCATTTGAGAAAGCAAATGATCAGGATGCTGGCATCTGCTGGCAGTTTCTTTTTGTAATTGCCAACAAAAGACATCCAGATGTGTGAGGTCAGAGACATGTCTGGAGATGCTATTGACCATGGTAGCATGTTTAGGTTTCTCAAAGTAGCACAACTAACATGCAATCCAGCATTGTCGTATTACAAAATGGTTCCTGGGACATTGTAGAAAAGTCATTGCCATTGGTTCCACAACCAAAGCAATGAAATGCCTAGCTCTTAATGTACCTGGGATGAAGACTAGAGAGCTCCAGACACCTTACATTATACCACCCCACACCATGCTGCTGGGGATCGGACCCGTGTGATGTTCCTTTGTGAAAGCTTTTTATGGTGTTGCCAATGTGTTGTAGTCAGATGTAAGAGCTGACATGCAGGATACATTTTGTACTGCAAGTGAAATTAGACATCACATACCAATTCTAAGGCGTCAGTGTTGACACAGATTATCAGAAGTTGTTTACATGAAATTGGGCTACAAGCTAGATGTCCAGCTTAAAGGTACCGTCACACTCAGCGATGCTGCAGCAATATAGACAATGAGCCGATCGCTGCAGCGTCGCTGTTTAGGTCGCTGTAGAGATGACAAACACAGCAGCTCCAGAACGATGCAGGAGCGATCCAGTGACGTAACGGCGACTCACGTATAGTTGTAGCTGGTTGTTAGCTCCATGTAAAATCATTGCTCGCATCATTGCTTTTGCTGTCAAACACGACGATACACGCCGACCTGACGACCAAATAATGTTCTGGACTTCTAGCTCCGACTAGCGATATCACAGCGGGATCCAGATCGCTGCTGCGTGTCAAACACAACGAGATCGCTATCCAGGACGCTGCAACGCCACGGATCATTGTCGTTCTCGCTGTAAAGTTGCTGAGTGTGAAGGTACCTTAAGGTCTTCTATTGACTTCACGGCATCACACTCAAAGGATATTATCAGGCAGATATAAATAACATTGTAAGCTGAAAAAGAGATACGTCTTCCTTAATGATGAGTCCTGCTTTTGTCTGGGGCACAATGATACCCCAAAATTGGCCTGTAGGCCATATAGACAATACAATGAAGAGACATTCATGAGGAAGCTTAAAAGTGTCCCAGAACCTGTTTTTCAACACAACAATGCCAGGTTGCATTTTGCTCATCACATACCCACAAGTACTCTCCCTTCCTCTCAATATAAGAACTTCTTTATTCTCTTCTCATTTGCTCCTTAAGGCCCCTTCACATTAAGCGACGCTGCAGCGATACCGACAACGATCCGGATCGCTGTAGCGTCGCTGTTTGGTCGCTGGAGAGCTGTCAGACAGACCGCTCTCCAGCGACCAACGATGCCGGTAACCAGGGTAAACATCGGGTAACTAAGCGCAGGGCCGCGCTTAGTAACCCGATGTTTACCCTGGTTACCTTCCTAAAAGTAAAAAAAACAAACACTACATACTTACCTAACGCTGTCTGTCCTCCAGCGCTGTGCTCTGCACTCCTCCTGTACTGTCTGTGTGAGCACAGCGGCCGGAAAGCAGAGCGGTGACGTCACCGCTCTGCTTTCCGGCTGACCGACGCTCACAGCCAGTACAGGAGGAGTGCAGAGCACAGCGCTGGAGGACAGACAGCGGAAGGTAAGTATGTACTGTTTGTTTTTTTTACTTTTAGGATGGTAACCAGGGTAAACATCGGGTTACTAAGCGCGGCCCTGCGCTTAGTTACCCGATGTTTACCCTGGTTACCAGTGAAGACATCGCTGGATCGGTGTCACACACGCCAATCCAGCGATGTCCACGGGAGATCCAGCGACGAAATAAAGTTCTGGACTTTCTTCAGCGACCAACGACATCACAGCAGGGGCCTGATCGTTGGTCGCTGTCACACATAACGATTTTATTAACGATATCGTTGCTACATCACAAAAAGCAATGATATCGTTAACAATATCGTTATGTGTGAAGGTACCTTTAGTCAATCATCTCCACTACTACCTTCATGCCTACCCCTGGACACTGTAGATTGTTATCCTCAACTAATTAGAACTTCCTGATCTTCAAAGCCTTCAAACACAACCTGAAACCTGTGTGTAAAAGATTTAGTCAGGTGTGGAAAAATGCTGATAAGAAGGGATGCTTTCAAAACTTAACCTATTTCTATAAAAAAAAAAAATCAAAGTGAATAAACAAAAGAGAAATCTAGGTCAAATCAATAGCTTGGTGTGACCCCTTTTTCCTTCAAAATAGCACCAATTCTTCCATATAAGCTTACACTGTTTTTGAAGGGACTCTGCAGGAGGGTAGTTCCAAACATCTTGAAGAACAAACCATAGGCACAAAGTCAGGGATTTTGTATGATTATAATTAATCAATTATGAGTAACCAATTATATGAAACAGATGATAATGATCATTGTTTTCATAAATGCATTGAAACAACAAAATCAAGAGTATTAAACTTAAAATTAAGTATGAAACAGCCAAAATCTTCTAAAAAATGTGAAGTTGTGGAAGACAGTTTCATATCACAGTTCATGTACCATGGCAAGATTGAGCGCAGCAACAAGACAAAACGTGTTTGTGGTGAGACTTCAGTATATAATGAATGTCTTCTCAAATCAAATTTTCCAGCCAAACACATGTGAATTGGCTGAATTAAAATGTTATCATATTCTCTACTTTTCAACTTAAGTTGATTTAAATGTATCTGTTTTCAGAGTACTGATTAAAAAGGCTTTAACCCCTTAGCGACCGCCGATACGCCTTTTAACAGCGGCCGCTAAGGGTACTTAAACCACAGCGCCGTTAATTAACGGCGCTGTGGAAAAAGTCCATAGCGCCCCCCAGAGGCCGATTTTCTCCGGGGTCTCGGCTGTCGAGGGTAGCCGAGACCCCAGAGAACATGATTCGGGGGGTTTTTAACCCACCCCGCATTTGTGATCGCCGGTAATTAACCGTTTACCGGCGATCGCAAAAAAAAAAAAAAAAAAGCGATCTCTTTTTAATTTCTCTGTCCTCCGATGTGATCGCACATCGGAGGACAGAGAAAAGGGGTCCCAGGTGGCCTCCCAATACTCACCTAGCTCCCCCGATGCTCCTCGTGTCTCCCGGTGGGCGCCGCCATCTTCAAAATGGCGGGCGCATGCGCAGTGCGCCCGCCGGCCGGCACCGGGAGAATCTTTGGGGTCTCGGCTGCCGGGGGTAGCCGAGACCCCAAAGAGCACGATCGGGGTCGGTATTACCGACCCCTGTTTTGCGATCGCCGGTAATTAACTGTTTACCGGCGACCGCAAAAAAAAAAAAAGTAAAGTGTAATTCTCTGTCCTCTGATGTGATCGCACATCAGAGGACAGAGAAATAGGGGGATTCGGGGACCCTAGCATACTCACCTAGGGTTAGGGCTAGGGTTAGGGCTAGGGTTGGGGCTAAATTTAGGGTTAGGGTTGGGGCTAAATTTAGGGTTAGGGTTGGGGCTAAACTTAGGGTTAGGCTTCTTTCACACTTACGTCGGTACGGGGCCATCGCAATGCGTCGGCCCGACATACCGACGCACGTTGTGAAAATTGTGCACAACGTGGGCAGCAGCTGTAGTTTTTCAACGCATCTGCTGCCCAATCTATGTCCTGGGGAGGAGGGGGTGGAGTTACGGCCACGCATGCGCGGTCAGAAATGGCGGATGCGACGTACAAAAAAACGTTTCATTGAACTTTTTTTTGTGCCGACGCTCTGCCAAAACACAACTGATCCAGTGCACGACGGACGCGACGTGTGGCCATCCGTCACGATCCGTCGGCAATACAAGTCTATGGGCAAAAAACGCATCCTGCGGGCACATTTGCAGGATCCGTTTCTTGTCCAAAACGACGGATTGCGACGGAATGCCAAACGACGCAAGTGTGAAAGTAGCCTTAGGGCTAGGGTTAGGGTTGGGGCTAAAGTTAGGGCTAGGGTTGGGGCTAAAGTTAGGGTTAGAGCTGGGATTAGGGTTAGGGTTTGGATTAGGGTTGGTATTAGGGTTAGGGTTGGCATTAGGGTTACGCTTGGGATTAGGGTTAGGTTTGGGATTAGGGTTAAGGTTAGGATTGTGATTAGGGGTGTATTGGGATTAGGGTTAGGTTTGAGGTTAGGGTTGAGATTAGGATTAGGGGTGTGTTGGATTTAGGGTTTTGATTAGGGTTATGGTTAGGGTTGACATTAGGGTTGTTTTGGGGTAAGGGTTGTGATTATGGTTAGGGTTAGTGATTAGGATTATGGATCAGGTTGGGATTAGGGTTACGGGTGTGTTGGAGTTAGGGTTGGAGCTAGAATTGGGGGGTTTCCACTGTTTAGGTACATCAGGGGGTCTCCAAACACGACAGCCAATTTTGCGCTCAAAAAGTCAAATGGTGCTCCCTCCCTTCTGAGCTCTGCCGTGCGCCCAAACAGTGGGTTACCCCCACATATGGGGCATCAGCGTACTCGGGATAAATTGGACAACAACTTCTGGGGTCCAATTTCTCTTGTTACCCTTGTGAAAATAAAAACTTGGGGGCTACAAAATCTTTTTTGTGAAAAAAAAAATATTTTTTATTTTCACGACTCTGCATTCTAAACTTCTGTGAAGCACTTGGGCATTCAAAGTTCTCACCACACATCTAGATAAGTTCCTTGGGGGGTCTAGTTTCCAAAATGGGGTCACTTGTGGGGGGTTACTACAGTTTAGGTACATCAGGGGCTCTGAAATCGCAACATAATGCCCACAGACCATTCTATCAAAGTCTGCATTCCAAAAAGGCGCTCCTTCCCTTCCGAGCTCTGCCGTGCGCCCAAACAGTGGTTTACCCCCACATATGGCACATCAGCGTACTCGGGATAAATTGGACAACAACTATTGCAGTCCAATTTCTCCTGTTACCCTTGTGAAAATAAAAACTTGGGGGCTACAATATCTTTTTTGTGGAAAAAAAAATATTTTTTATTTTCACGACTCTGTATTCTAAACTTCTGTGAAGCACGTGGGCATTCAAAGTTCTCACCACACATCTAGATAAGTTCCTTGGGGGGTCTAGTTTCCAAAATGGGGTCACTTGTGGGGGGTTACTACAGTTTAGGTACATCAGGGGCTCTGCAATCGCAACATAATGCCCACAGACCATTCTATCAAAGTCTGCATTCCAAAAAGGCGCTCCTTCCCTTCCGAGCTCTGCCGTGCGCCCAAACAGTGGTTTACCCCCACATATGGCGCATCAGCGTACTCGGGATAAATTGGACAACAAATATTGCAGTCCAATTTCTCCTGTTACCCTTGTGAAAATAAAAATTTGTGGGCAAAAAGATCATTTTTGTGTAAACAAAAGCGATTTTTTATTTTCACGGCTCTACGTTATAAACTTCTGTGAAGCACTTGGGGGTTCAAAGTGCAAAAAGGAGAGATGGAGGGCACCATCGAACACTATCACACTGGGATCAACCCGGGGTATGTCCTGAAATAGTACTAACAAAAAGGAGAAAAGAAAACATACACAAAACCGAGGATCACGTAAAGAACAATTTATATAAATGTACAATAATTTTATTGTGGTCAAAAACACAAGACACAACACATCATAAAAACATTTAAAAACCTGAATGGTACATCCCCAAAAGGGGAATGCCCCCCAAGACCCGAAACCAGCAGATATAGAAATAAATGATACAAATATACCACAGCAAAAATATGTGGATATTAAACAAATAGTATTCAGCGCAAACAAAGTAGATACAATTGTTCAATGAGCAGGATAGTAATATATTAACCTATAGGCAGAAGGTTGTTATGGCTATAACAAATAAAAAATAAAAAGTAAAAAATGAAAAAAATAACTAGAACTCACAAGGAAATAATTGTAAATCTAGTTTCTCACCCAATGTACATAGAATAAAGCATATGCAACCTAAACCAAAAAATTGCCAATAGTATGCAATCATATACAATAGTAGCCATACAGGAAATGATATAATGTCATATAATATATAATATTTTATTGTAACTGGACTAGAGAAATGGGTCCTAAATGATATAAGAATTGAATCTATAACTAGGAGTACTATGCGCAGGGTATACAAAGTCTGAAATATCAGAACTGCCCACAGGGCGTAGCTGCACAGTTAGATAGATTAACTATAATAGATCAATATACAGATATATATCCCACATATTGCACATACCCAAAAGGCCCCAGTCAATCAGATAACTACGTGCTGACCACTGTAAGATTGTGGTATGTAATAAAGAGCGGTGCCCGGGCTACGCAGACTTAAACTGAGATGGATATAAGCCTGCGTGTGCAGATCACAAAAAATGTAACGTCAGCCCATAAACAATGGCTAGATGGAAAAAAGGAGGCATGCAACTAATGGAGGAGGCATACAAGTGCACACAGATAAACTCATGGGAGAACTAACACGCCAAATACAACCTGCCATAAGCTAGAAGTAGCGCTGAAACAGCATGGCATCGGTCAAAAAAGAGGGGGGCAAAAAAGAGCCCAACGCGTGTCGCCACAGCGTGGCTTCGTCAGGGGCAAAGTGCCAATGTCCACACATAAACCACTATTTAAGCGTCTAGATTAATCAAAAGGTTACATACCAGCTGAGAGAATCACGCAAGGAGCAGGAACATGTGTGCGCCGAAGCGCCCTACTAGAGCCCGGAAATGTGAGAGCGTCACATACACCCAGCGATCCATACGGCGATCCATACTACAAGGGCGCATGCGCCAAGAGCGCTGGCAGCTAGATAGCTATTCAATGTAGGTGCCTGAGAAACACATGCACCTAATAGGCTGGGTGTCCCAAGATGGCGAACGATGTCCTAAATGCGCAGGCGCCGGGATCGCTGACAGATGTATGGCTACTCATTGCAGGTGCCTGAGAAAAACGGTCACCTAGCAGGCAGAGTGTCCCAAGATATCGAACAGTGTCATAAGTACATAGGTGCCGGGATCGCTTGGCAGGTTTTAGATCACACATTGCGAGTGCCTAACAGACACATAATGGGGAAGAGGGGGCGGGGGCGCGTACCGAGATAGGAACCTAGAGACAGAACACAAGCGCCCAGTAAGGAAACTGCGGGAAAAAGTCCCGTAATGAATGAACTCAGTGACAAGGAAACAAAATAACAACAGAAATAAATATAAATATCAAAGTAAATATAAATATACGTACAGTAATGACAGAAGGACCCTACCTAGTCCCAATTACCGCACAAATGTGCAGGGATGGAGAAAAAGATGTAGGCAGTTGGCAACTGTAACACCACCATACCCAAAGGTATGTGTATATTGCCCAGTCTGCATACTGGAATAGCAAAGAAGATGTAATATACATGTCAAAAAATAAATAAATAAATGTAAATATAGCCAAATGTACCCAAATGGGGCAAAGTAAAAGCCACCACAACCAATAGATACAGCTCATATAGTGCATAATGTAGCACCAATAGTATCTAATCATAGGCATCGGTGGAACAAATGCCTTAGAGATGGTGTCAACGGCACCCTTGGAGAGGCTGACACGCTACCTAGGTTATAGCAGACAACATTGTGTGAATACAAGAGAGATGTAAGGAATGCCAAACAAAATTGTATATGGCTGATCCGACCAAAAAAGACCTATGCAACCCACCAAAGGACCAAAGAGTGACAAGTATGCCAACACAAATAGGGGAAAGCTGGTAATACAGAGAGAACAGTATAACGTTCCCAATAATAGACTCAATAAGCGTGGCACACAAGACTCCCCATACAGCAAAATAGTATCTGACAAATGCTGCAACCATTGATGAAAAATTATTATTATATACATCTATAAATATGTATATATATAAATATGAATATAAAGCAAAAAAACAAACAGGGGGGAAACCAGGTCTATTTATTAAGGTACAGAGGGGATTACACTGGTGGATGGTGGCTACTGTATCCACAACAACAGAGCCCTGAAAAGACAGGGGTCCAGTATGATACTAGAAAAATCAAAGTCCTCAAAAAATCATGGAGATATACACCTCTCGAAGGCCTAAAGAGTAATAATATTATTAAGGCCCATATACACACCCAAGATGAGGATCTAAGCATGGAAATATGACCGCTAATAGCCCCAAAACAACAACAAAAGAAATTAGTAAAGTGAAGAAAATATATCCATAAGAAAAGATGGATGAAGAAGTATCTCAGGAGGTCCAGAAGAACTGATGGTATGCAGGGTCATAGTTTTTTATAGAAACCTGTGAAAAGTAACTCCTCATTAAGACCATGAGGAGCCAAACTTTTCAAGTTGAATATCCACTTTGTTTCACAGCGGAGTAGGCTGTTGGTATTGTCACCACCCCTAATATTAGTCTGAACACTTTCAAGTCCCATAACTTTGAAGCCGGCCGCCTTGCCCTGATGGACATCCAAAAAGTTCATCGCCACTGATGATAGGGCTTTCTTCCTTTCTCGATCCCTGCGGGCCGTGGAAATATTGGAAAGATGTTGTTGAGTGCGTCTTCTGAGTTCTTGTGTCGTTTGTCCAACATAAATTTTTGGACAGTCACAGAAGATCGCATAAATGATGTTTCTGGATCTACAAGTAAAAAATTCCTTGGGTCGGATCTGAAAAGAAAGGGTAGATATTGAGTAGCCATCCTGTGCAATCATATATTGACAGATAGTGCAACCGCCACACGGATAAGAGCCATATATCCTGTGCCCCTGTTTAGTCTGGAGGAAGGTCGTTGGTAGTGACTATAACACAAGGTGTCTTTCAGATTTTTGGCTCTCCTAGCCACCAAACAGGGCGAGCTAGAGACAAAGGGTACAATTCTTCTCTCACTCATAAGGATATCCCAATTATTTTGGAGTATTTTTCGGATATCCGCCCACTGATTGTTATATGTAGTAATTAAGGAAAGCGGTCTAGAAGAGTCACGTACCTTTTTGGTAAGAAGACTGCTCCTATCCTGTTCCAAAGCATATTGGTATGCACCTGAGATGGCCCTTTTGGGATATCCTCTCTTTTTGAACCGACATGATAGATCTCTGGCCTCTTGTAGAAAGTCATTGTCAGTGCTGCAGTTTCTTCTTAAACGGAGGAACTGTCCCTTTGGGATCCCCTTCCTAAGATGATATGGATGGAAGCTTGTGTAATGGAGAAGGCTATTGGTTGCGGTGGTTTTTCTAAATAAGGAGCTCACAATACCCGAGTTGCAGATGGAAAGTTTAAGGTCCAAAAAATCAATGCTGTGATCTGAAATAACAGAGGTAAGTTTGATATTGAGAGAGTTGTCATTTAGCTCCATTATAAACCGATTGCACTCCTCCAAAGAGCCAGACCACAACAGAAAAATATCATCGATGTATCGTTGCCACACCAATACATTGGTATTTATTACATACCACAATCTTACAGTGGTCAGCACGTAGTTATCTGATTGACTGGGGCCTTTTGGGTATGTGCAATATGTGGGATATATATCTGTATATTGATCTATTATAGTTAATCTATCTAACTGTGCAGCTACGCCCTGTGGGCAGTTCTGATATTTCAGACTTTGTATACCCTGCGCATAGTACTCCTAGTTATAGATTCAATTCTTATATCATTTAGGACCCATTTCTCTAGTCCAGTTACAATAAAATATTATATATTATATGACATTATATCATTTCCTGTATGACTACTATTGTATATGATTGCATACTATTGGCAATTTTTTGGTTTAGGTTGCATATGCTTTATTCTATGTACATTGGGTGAGAAACTAGATTTACAATTATTTCCTTGTGAGTTCTAGTTATTTTTTTCATTTTTTACTTTTTATTTTTTATTTGTTATGGTCATAACAACCTTCTGCCTATAGGTTAATATATTACTATCCTGCTCATTGAACAATTGTATCTACTTTGTTTGCGCTGAATACTATTTGTTTAATATCCACATATTTTTGCTGTGGTATATTTGTATCATTTATTTCTATATCTGCTGGTTTCGGGTCTTGGGGGGCATTCCCCTTTTGGGGATGTACCATTCAGGTTTTTAAATGTTTTTATGATGTGTTGTGTCTTGTGTTTTTGACCACAATAAAATTATTGTACATTTATATAAATTGTTCTTTAGGTGATCCTCGGTTTTGTGTATGTTTTCTTTTCTCCTTTTTGTTGGGGGTTCAAAGTGCTCACCACACATTTAGATAAGTTCCTTAAGGGGTCTAGTTTCCAAAATGGTGTCACTTGTGGGGAGTTTCCACTGTTTAGGCCCATCAGGGGCTCTCTAAACGTGACATGGCGTCCGATCTCAATTCCAGCCAATTCTGCATTGAAAAAGTCAAACGGCGCTCCTTCACTTCTAAGTTCTGCGGTGCGCCCTAACAGTGGTTTACCCCCACATATGGGGTATTGGCGTATTCAGGAGAAATTGCATAACAAAATTTATGGTTACATTTCTGTTTTTACACTTGTGAAAATAAAAAAAATGGTTCTGAATTAAGATGTTTGCAAAAAAAAGTTAAATGTTCATTTTTTCCTTCCACATTGTTTCAGTTCCTGTGAAGCACGTAAAGGGTTAATAAACTTCTTGAATGTGGTTTTGAGAACCTTGAGGGGTGTAATTTTTAGAATGGTGTCACACTTCATTATTTTCTATCATATAGACCCCTCAAAATGACTTCAAATGTGATGTGGTCCCTAAAAAAAATGGTGTTGTAAAAATGAGAAATTGCTGGTCAACTTTTAACCCTTATAACTCCCTAACAAAAAAAAATTTTGTTTCCAAAATTATGCTGATGTAAAGTAGACATGTGGGAAATGTTATTTATTAACTATTTTTCGTGACATATCTCTCTGATTTAAGGGCATAAAAATACAAAGTTTGAAAATTGCAAAATTTTAAAAATTTTCGCCATATTTCCGTTTTTTTCATAAATAATCGCAAGTAATATCAAAGAAATGTTACCACTAACATGAAGTACAATATGTCATGAAAAAACAATTTCAGAATCAGCGGGATCCGTTGAAGCGTTCCAGAATTATAACCTCATAAAGTAACAGTGGTCAGAATTGCAAAAATTGGCCTGGTCATTAAGTACCAAATTGGCTCTGTCACTAAGGGGTTAAAACAAGTATATTTAGGAATATCCTGTTGTACCTCACTCATACATTCCCTAGCATAAATGTGCTCAACAGATGTGTTTCGATAATTAACTCGCTGGGATTTGGGAGTTGAAGATTTTTTTGCTTTCGCACATTCCATCATGAAGACATCTGTGATTTATACTTACATCTTTTCAATATATTTACATAAGCATTTCAGTTTAAAATAATATGTTCGTATCACAAATTCTGCATCATCCATACAGCATACACTTAGTCCATTATTGTGTCCATAGCATGCAGATCAGTGGTTTATTTACTGTGTATTATGTCTACTTTTAGAATATTTAGCAAATTTAAATCAAATTATATTATTAAGCATATGTATAGATTTTTTTGTTTACATTCATCTGCTGCTTTATGAACTTTTAGAATATAACAATAAAAAATAAAACATTTTTTTGTGAGACTGTATTAGCAAACTCATTTATGTTTTTACAACCATTAACAATGAACCATTTTATACCATGTGCCATTCATTTTACCTCCGTTTTCTGTCTGTCTATTTTGCATTGGGATTTTTTTCTCACCTATTTTTAAAATCTGAAGGATGTAAACTACCTGATTTTTTTCCCATTGACAAGTAGACTAGCACACTGGCCCATAGTGTTTAATGGAACCATCACACATCGATTTTATTGCATTTTTTAATGGATCCGTATGTCTATTCCGTTAAACTCAGTACATGTCCTCTTTTTATTGATTCTTGCAGATTAAACTTGGCCAATAAAATCTATGGGGATCCATAAATAATAGCATCAAAATGGAAGACATCCATTTTACATTTGTTTTCCGTTAGTTTTTCATCCATTTTATGTGATCTAATGTTATATATCCATTATAAGTTCATGCTAAAGACATACAATTCTGCCCTTCACCTCTCCAAACAAACCTACTTCAACACCCTCATCACCTCCCTGTCCAATAACCCTAAACGTCTCTTTGACACGTTCCAGTCCCTACTCAACCCAAGAGAGCAGGCCCCAACCACGGATCTCCGTGCTGACGATCTGGCCAATTACTTCAAAGAAAAAAATGACCACATTCGACAGGAAATCATCTCCCAATCTCTTCATACCATGCACTGTCCTCCCTCCCCCACTGCATCTAGTTCACTCTCTGACTTTGAAGCAGTTACAGAAGAAGAAGTAAGCAGGCTCCTTGCATCTTCTCGCCCGACCACTTGCACCAGTGACCCCATTCCGTCACATCTCCTCCAGTCCCTTTCCCCGGCTATCACCTCTCACCTAACAAAAATATTCAACCTTTCCCTCACTTCCGGTATTTTTCCCTCCTCATTTAAGCATGCCATCATACATCCATTACTTAAAAAACCATCCCTCGATCAAAACTGTGCCGCTAATTATAGACCTGTCTCTAATCTTCCCTTCATCTCTAAACTCCTCGAACGCCTGGTCCACTCCCGTCTTACCCGCTATCTCTCAGATAACTCTCTTCTCGACCCTCTTCAATCTGGCTTCCGCTCTTTACACTCTACTGAAACTGCCCTCATTAAAGTCTCTAATGACCTACTAACAGCTAAATCTAATTGTCACTACTCCATGCTAATTCTCTTGGATCTCTCTGCAGCATTCGACACTGTGGATCATCAGCTCCTCCTCACTATGCTCCGCTCCATCGGCCTCAAGGACACCGTTCTCTCCTGGTTCTCCTCCTATCTCTCTGACCGATCCTTCACTGTATGTTTTGCTGGTTCCTCCTCCTCTCACCTTCCCCTTACTGTTGGGGTTCCTCAAGGATCAGTCCTAGGCCCCCTACTCTTCTCGTTGTATACTGCCCCTATTGGACAAACAATCAGTAGATTTGGTTTCCAGTACCATCTCTATGCTGACGACACCCAATTATACACTTCTGCTCCCGATATCACACCGACCTTTTTAGAAAACACCAGTGATTGTCTTACCGCTGTCTCTAACATCATGTCCTCCCTCTATCTGAAACTAAACCTGTCAAAAACTGAACTCCTCGTGTTCTCTCCCTCTACTAACCTACCTTTGCCTGACATTGCCATCTCCGTGTGCGGTTCCACCATTACTCCAAAGCAACATGCCCGCTGCCTTGGGGTCATCCTTGATTCTGACCTTTCATTCACCCCCTACATCCGATCACTGGCTCGCTCTTCTTACCTGCATCTCAAAAACATTTCTAGAATTCACCCTTTTCTTAATTTCGACTCTGCAAAAACTCTGACTGTTTCACTTATTCATTCTCGTCTGGACTATTGTAATTCTCTACTAATCGGTCTCCCTCTTGCAAAACTCTCCCCGCTCCAATCTGTCCTGAATGCTGCAGCCAGGATCATATTCCTCACCAACCGTTACACCGATGCCTCTACCCTGTGCCAGTCATTACACTGGCTACCCATCCACTCCAGAATCCAGTACAAAACTACTACCCTCATCCACAAAGCACTCCATGGCTCAGCACCACCCTACATCTCCTCCCTGGTATCAGTCTACCACCCTACCCGTGCCCTCCACTCCGCTAATGACCTCAGGTTAGCATCCTCAATAATCAGAACCTCCCACTCCCGTCTCCAAGACTTTACACGTGCTGCGCCGATTCTTTGGAATGCACTACCTAGGTTAATACGATTAATCCCCAATCCCCACAGTTTTAAGCGTGCCCTAAAAACTCATTTGTTCAGACTGGCCTACCGCCTCAATGCATTAACCTAACGATCCCTGTGTGGCCTATTTATAATAAAAAAAAAAAAAAAAAGGTTCCTCGCATCATGTTCTCATACACTTTATGCAGTATTAGCCCTCTGTGTCTGTACTGCTACATACTTAGGCAGGTAACTGGTTCATGCAGCTTTACATGAACACCTGAGCCTTACACTATAGCTGGTCCGAATAACTAAAGCAATTGTTACCATCCACCTCTCGTGTCTCCCCTTTTCCCCATAGTTTGTAAGCTTGCGAGCAGGGCCCTCACTCCTCCTGGTATCTGTTTTGAACTGTATTTCTGTTATGCTGTAATGTCTATTGTCTGTACAAGTCCCCTCTATAATTTGTAAAGCGCTGCGGAATATGTTGGCGCTATATAAATAAAATTATTATTATTATTATTATTATATATCAATGGAAAAAAGCTGACTATTTTACCTCCTTTAGATTTTAAGGATTTAAAATGGATGCAAAATGAGAGCAAAATAAATGACACAAGGGATACTAATTGCCTGTTTCGGACTGATGTATAAATCAAAACAATGTGTGAATATAGCTTTAGCAGTGGATCACTTTAACTGCATGAAAAATATGATGTCTTGTTTTTCATTCATTTTTGATGAATCCCATTAGACATGAATGATCTGATCTGCAAAATCGGGTGATAGGAAGCACAGTCAGTTGATTAGAATGGGAACGCATGAATCACTTGTGTGAATGGTTTCCTTAAATTCTGCAGGTCTGTGTGCTGTTTGCCTTTAAAATAAATAGCACATGGATGAGAAAAATATGCCCTTTTGCCACATAAAAAGGTATTATAAAAGATATGATTAGGTGGATGCACTATTGCAAAATTTGCATTGGTGACCTGTCACTATAAAGAGCACCTTTCACTGGATTTTTTTATTACTATTTATTCTTTATTTTGTGTAAATATTAAAATATTAACATTGAATTACAAAATACATTGGATAATAGCAAATATAATAATAATAACAAATCTGACAACAATAAACATATCAGAGATAAGAAGGAGGGTAAAGGTGTTGCATTTTAGGGGGAGGTTTTTGAAAGGTAAGCCTGCTTTAAAGTTAATAATATTAGTATTTTAAAGGTATATCTAATAAATAAATATTTGTTTATATAGATGTAAATGTAGATTTTTTTAATTTAAACTGATTACCTATTTTATTTGGTGATCCTCCACTGATTCTGTAACAGTATTTTTTTTGTCTGAGCCCCTCTGGCCCCAAGTTATGCCCCTGGTAATAAAGATGCAAAAGTACTTTGTGGGTGTGAACATGTTTTGATTGGCCAGCATCAGAAGGGTAAAGAACAAATGCTCACAAAAATGTACTGTGGTATACATTCAGTTGATTAAAAGGAACATTTCCACAGTTATTACTAGGGGGACATAACTTTGGAATAGAGCGGCACAGAAGAAAAAGAAAAACGGTTCCAAGATCAGTGGAGGAGAACCAATTGGAGGAGATACTCAGTTTCATTTTAAAAATTCAGTGAAAGATCCTCTTTAACTATTGTTCACATGCAAGTACAGGAGTGCTTGTGAACTTTTAGATCCACGTGAGCTCTTCTGCTACATGCCCATTACAAATGAGCAGATGTTTTGAAGTTCAAATTTGCTGACTTCAGCCAATTTTCACCAAAAGGTGGATTTGCCTAAAATACTCATTGTGTGTGTGGGGGAGGGGAAAGCAGAGAGGAGTGAGAGAAAGCTCTTCTGATCATAATAGTTTACACTCTACAGGAGAGAGAAGACCCATTGACATAAGAGCTTACACTCTACAGGAGTGAAAGAGGACCTCGCTGACTATAAGAGCTAACTAAAAGAAAGAGAGGTGACTCGGCTTACCATAAGAGCTTACACTCTACAGGACAGAGGGGACTCGGCTGACCATAAGAGCTTACATTATCGAGGAGAGAGTGAAGACCCCACTGACCATAAGAGCTTGCCCTCTACAGAATAAAAAAGTAATGACTTTAGCCCACTCTCTGATGTTTCGGCAGTTTGGGAAATGGTGACGGGCAAGCTTTTATCGTGAACCTGATTTGAAGATAAAAATGTTCAAATTTTGTATCAATAAACAATTCAGCATGGGGCACAAAAAATAAGCCCTCACTTAGCCCCAGATCACAAAAAATTGAGAACACTCTGGGTCTTGGAAAATGGTGCCAAACAAAAATGTTTCTGATTTTCTTTTCACCACATAAATAGAAAATAAACTATACATGTTTGGTATCTAAATACTTGCACAGACCTGAGGACTCATATTACCAGGTCAGTTTTACAATATAATAAACATGGTAAACAGAAAAAAAAAACAATTGTGGAATTGCACTTTTTTTGCAATTTTACCACACTTGGAATTTTGTCTCTGTTTTTCAGTTCAATATATGGTAAAATCAATGGTATCATTTAAAAGCAAAACTTGTCCCACAATAAACAAGCTCTCATCCATACGGAAAAATAAAAAAAGTTATGGCTGTTGGAAGAAGGGAAGGAAAAAAATGAAAAATCACACAGGGATGAAGGTTTTAAACATATTTTTCATGAAGAACAACACAAAAGTCACCTGCAAGCCATATGTGATTGTGAGACGTGCTGTAGCCATTCTGGCACACAGTGTCTTAAGGATAGTTATGTATTTTATTTTTTGAAAAAAATACGTGATGTATTAATATTGAATTGAAGATATTGAATTTATTATTCTGATTACATTTTACAATGGCTCGTTCAGGAAATCTTTTCGGTTTTCAATTGACACTCCATATATGTCCCACTCGCTAAAGGCTGGAGAAAGATATTCATGCAGTATATTACTGTAAATCATGCGAAAGAGACTAATCATCGCTCTGTTCTGCCTATCACACCACGTATCAAGTACTACCATATATCACTTTTCTTTTGCGAGCTGTCTGAAATCAAAAGGTCAGCATTTATTTGAAGATTTCATTAATTAGCAGCTATTGTAAAGTAATAAAGACATTTAATGACTTTAAAATAGATTTTGTAGTCATATTAATTTAATATTGAAAAGACCACTCAAAATTTGTGCCAAGTAGATTTCCCTAAAGAGGCTCCTGAGCCTAATACACGGGAAGAATGATTGCATGCATGAATATGAACAGATTCACTGACCTAATACTTGAGAAAGAAACCACTTGAATTCAAATAGTGCACTGAAAGCATGGATTAGTTAGCCATGTAATCTATACTAAGTGTTATGGGCCATTTATTGTAGGCTTATAGAAATGTGTGAAAGTATTAATTTTATACGCTATACCTTAAATTAGAAATGAAACTGATTCAAAATTGAAAAACTATTTTAGATTTCTCCGTTTATTTGAAGAATTTCATTATCCTTTTCTTTCACTATTTATTTGCAAGAGAAAATGCTGTCTAAAAGAACTACTTTAAAAGTACTTCTCTTCACAGTTGATCAGTCACATTAATGGAAGCTCTGCATAAGATTGTTTCAGATTTCCTTAGCTAATGGTATATATTAAGACACTTTGACCTACCAGCTTAGTTAACATATTATCTAAAGTAAGTGAAGCTGACTCTCTTTAAGTGACACTAAAATTTTGTTGGATTTGACCGCCATTTAACAATGATTACAGTTTTTAGAAAAGAACAATGCTTTAACAGACTGATTAGGAAATTGAAAAGGCACAGTTGTCTATTGTCCCCAAAGAACAACCATGTAACAAAATAAGAATAGGTTTTATTACTATATTTTACCCCCTGCTTCAAATACTCTTCAAATACTCTTCCTTTTCATGTCAATAGAAAATCCTCTTTGTTCAAATGGTGAGTTTTAAAAAAAATGAAACATTTACCAAAGTTTTGAAAATGCTGCTATGGCAAAAAAGAAGTGACATGTCACTTCTTTCGGGTTGAATTCTTGTAGAATCTGTTGCAAACTTGATACTGTCAAGTCAAAAGACTGCAGAACACCAAAAAATGCTTTAAAAACTCTTCAATATAGTTTAACCCCTTAACGATCGCCAATACGCCTTTTAACGGCGGCAGTTAAGGGTACTTAAACCACAGCGCCGTTAATTAACGGCACTGTGGAAAAAGTGAATAACTTTTTCTCTTGGGTCTCGGTTGCAGGGGGTAGCCGAGACCCCAAAGAACATGATTCGGGAGTTTTTTACCGAACCACGGGTTGTGATCGCCGGTAATTAACCATTTACCGGCGGTCGCAAAAAAAGCAAAACGCGATTTCCCATTTAATTTCTCTGTCCTTCGATGTGATCGCACATCAGAGGACAGAGAAATGGGGTACCGATAGCCCCCCGATACTCACCTGTCTCCTCTTGGCTCCCGATGGGCGCCACCATCTTTTTCTGGCAAAAAAAATGGTGGGCGCATGCACAGAAGATCCAGAAGATCTTTGGGGTCTCGGCTGCCAAGGGTAGCCGAGACCCCAAAGAACATGATCGGGGTCGGTTTTTACCGACCTCTGTTTTAGGATAATAACTGTTTACCGGCGGTCGCAAGAAAAAAAAAGCGATCTGTCATTCTCTGTCCTCTGATGTGATCGCACATCAGAGGACAAAGAAATAGGGGGATTTGGGGACCCTGTTATACTTACCGGTCTCCCTGGATCCTCCTGCGTCCCCTCCTGCCCTCCGGCTTCTTCATCGGGAAAGAAAATGGCGGGCGCATGCGCAGTGCGCCCACCATGATCTGCCGGCCGGCAGCTAGAGGAGTTGGGGCTAAATTTAGGGTTAGGGTTAGGGCTAGGGTTAGGGCTAGGGTTAGGCTTCTTTCACACTTGCGTCGGGACGGGGGTGTCGCAATGCGTCGGCCAAACGTACCGCCGCACGTTGTGAAAATTGTGCACAACGTGGGCAGCAGATGCAGTTGTGCACAATGTGGGCAGAGTTATGGAAATGGTGGACGCGACGTACAATTAAAAGTTTACATTGAACTTTTTTTGTGACGACGGTCCGCCAAAACACAACAAATCCAGTGCACAAGGGCTGCGACATGTGGCCATCTGTCGGCAATACAAGTCTATGGGCAAAAAAGGCATCCTGCGGGCACATTTGCAGGATCCGTTTTTTGTCCAAAACAACGGATTGCGACGGATGCCACACGATGCAAGTGTGAAAGTTGCCTTAGGGCTAGCGTTAGGGTTGGGGCTTAAGTTAGGGTTAGGGTTGGGGCTAAATTTAGGGTTAGGGTTGGGGATAAATTTAGGGTTAGGGCTAGGGCTAAAGTTAGGGTTAGGGCTAGGGTTAGGGTTGGGGCTAAAGTTAGGGTTAGTTCAAGGGTTAGGGTTAGGGCTAAAGTTAGGGTTAGGGCTAGGGTTAGGGTTGGGGCTAAAGTTAGGGCTAGGGTTGGGGCTTAAGGTGGGCTAGGGTTGCAGCTAAAGTTAGGGTTAGAGTTGGGATTACGGTTAGGGTTTGGATTAGGGCTGGTATTAGGGTTAAGGTTGGCATTAGGGTTACGTTTGGGATTAGGCTTAGGTTTGGGATTAGGGTTAAGGTTAGGGTTGGGATTAGGGTTAGGGGTGTATTGGTATTAGGGTTAGGTTTGAGGTTAGGATTGAGATTAGGATTAGGAGTGTGTTGGATTTAGGGTTTTGATTAGGGTTATGGTTAGGGTTGAGATTAGGGTTGTTTTGGGGTTAGGTGTTAGGGCTAGTGGAACGAACCAAATAATTAAATAGATACAATAAGGTGCGTTCGCAGCCCGGGGTCCACCGTGTAGAGATGGAACCTGCTGCTAAGTAATGACGGACTATATAGCGGTACAATGAGGATACACACATGGGTTAACTTCACCCTGTATGAAGAAAGCGATTCCTGTTAAGTCACAGGGTCGCAGTACCGCACAGAGAGCGCAAGCAAGGAACCACAGAACTCTATCCTAGGACACAGGATTAGAGGTAGTGTAGATCTCTTGCGATCGACACCACAATTGGGGTATCAGAGTAACTAATATGCACAGAAGTGCATGCTGTGCCACACTAGCGGACGCCACAAACCACCCAGACTTGGGTAAGGTAAGCGCTCTAATAGCGCACGGCGCTGCACTGGCGGTCACAGCAGTTAGACGCTGTTTCGTGCGTTAAAGCTGTGAGTACAGCCAGGCGCTAGATTGCAGCCATACACCTTACGCGAACAGTCATACACAAGGGAGGGTTTTTTTAATGAACGACTTGCACTCATCAACACACACACAATAACAATTGTATACTAGCTCATGGCCGTGTGGTCATGCGAAGCTTATATAGCTGCAGCACGTTCTGGAGCTTCCAATAAAGGACCAATGGGAAGCTGCCACAGAAGTTTAGCAGCTTCAGGACCTTCCAATAAAGGACCAATGGGATCTGCTGCATCTGAGCATGTGATCCCCGACCTCCAATGGGAGGTCATCCCGTTGGCATGCTCAGAAAGGGAAAATCTGGACTTAGTCCCAGAAAGACCTGCTCGCTGCTGAACATTGCTGGCTACAAGAACAGAGCCTGGAAGGGCAGTAGTAACCAGTCGTCCAGTATTATCCTGAGCTAGACACTAGATTCCCCCTGTGCAGAAGCGGGAACTCGACACCTAACATTAGGGTTGTGATTAGGATTATGGATCGGGTTGGGATTAGGGTTAGGGGTGCGTTGGAGTTAGAATTGGGGGGTTTCCACTGTTTAGGTACATCAGGGGGTCTCCAAACACGACAGCCAATTTTGTGCTCAAAAAGTCAAATGGTGCTCCCTACATTCTGAGCTCTGCCGTGTGCCCAGTGGTTTATCCCCACATATGGGGCATCAGCGTACTCGGGATAAATTGGACAACTTTTGGGGTCCAATTTTTCCTGTTACCCTTGTAAAAATAAAAACGTGGGGGCTAAAAAATCTTTTTAGTGACATAGTAACATAGTAACATAGTTAGTAAGGCCGAAAAAAGACATTTGTCCATCCAGTTCAGCCTATATTCCATCATAATAAATACCCAGATCTACGTCCTTCTACAGAACCTAATAATTGTATGATACAATATTGTTCTGCTCCAGGAAGACATCCAGGCCTCTCTTGAACCCCTCGACTGAGTTCGCCATCACCACCTCCTCAGGCAAGCAATTCCAGATTCTCACTGCCCTAACAGTAAAGAATCCTCTTCTATGTTGGTGGAAAAACCTTCTCTCCTCCAGACGCAAAGAATGCCCCCTTGTGCCCGTCACCTTCCTTGGTATAAACAGATCCTCAGCGAGATATTTGTATTGTCCCCTTATATACTTATACATGGTTATTAGATCGCCCCTCAGTCGTCTTTTTTCTAGACTAAATAATCCTAATTTCGCTAATCTATCTGGGTATTGTAGTTCTCCCATCCCCTTTATTAATTTTGTTGCCCTCCTTTGTACTCTCTCTAGTTCCATTATATCCTTCCTGAGCACCGGTGCCCAAAACTGGACACAGTACTCCATGTGCGGTCTAACTAGGGATTTGTACAGAGGCAGTATAATGCTCTCATCATGTGTATCCAGACCTCTTTTAATGCACCCCATGATCCTGTTTGCCTTGGCAGCTGCAGCCTGCCACTGGCTGCTCCAGGTAAGTTTATCATTAACTAGGATCCCCAAGTCCTTCTCCCTGTCAGATTTACCCAGTGGTTTCCCGTTCAGTGTGTAATGGTGATATTGATTCCCTCTTCCCATGTGTATAACCTTACATTTATCATTGTTAAACCTCATCTGCCACCTTTCAGCCCAAGTTTCCAACTTATCCAGATCCATCTGTAGCAGAATACTATCTTCTCTTGTATTAACTGCTTTACATAGTTTTGTATCATCTGCAAATATCGATATTTTACTGTGTAAACCTTCTACCAGATCATTAATGAATATGTTGAAGAGAACAGGTCCCAATACTGACCCCTGCGGTACCCCACTGGTCACAGCGACCCAGTTAGAGACTATACCATTTATAACCACCCTCTGCTTTCTATCACTAAGCCAGTTACTAACCCATTTACACACATTTTCCCCCAGACCAAGCATTCTCATTTTGTGTACCAACCTCTTGTGCGGCACGGTATCAAACGCTTTGGAAAAATCGAGATATACCACGTCCAATGACTCACCGTGGTCCAGTCTATAGCTTACCTCTTCATAAAAACTGATTAGATTGGTTTGACAGGAGCGATTTCTCATAAACCCATGCTGATATGGAGTTAAACAGTTATTCTCATTGAGATAATCCAGAATAACATCCCTCAGAAACCCTTCAAATATTTTACCAACAATAGAGGTTAGACTTACTGGCCTATAATTTCCAGGTTCACTTTTAGAGCCCTTTTTGAATATTGGCACCACATTTGCTATGCGCCAATCCTGCGGAACAGACCCTGTCTCTATAGAGTCCCTAAAAATAAGAAATAATGGTTTATCTATTACATTACTTAGTTCTCTTAGTACTCGTGGGTGTATGCCTTCCGGACCCGGAGATTTATCTATTTTAATCTTATTTAGCCGGTTTCGCACCTCTTCTTGGGTTAGATTGGTGACCCTTAATATAGGGTTTTCATTGTTTCTTGGGATTTCACCTAGCATAACCTTATAGTGGAAAAAAAATATTTTTTATTTTCACGACTTTGCATTATGAACTTCTGTGAAGCACTTGGGCATTCAAAGTTCTCACCTCACATCTAGGTAAGTTCCATGGGGGGTCTCGTTTCCAAAATGGGGTCACTTGTGGGGGGGTTTCTACTGTTTAGTTACATCAGGGGCTCTGCAAACCCAACATAACGCCCGCAGACCATTCTATCAATGTCTGCATTCCAAAACGGCGCTCCTTCCCTTCCGAGCTCTGCCGTGCACCCATACAGTGGTTTATCCCCACATATGGGGTACCAGCATACTCAGGACAAATTGGACAACAACATTTGTGGTCCAATTTCTCTTGTTGCCCTTGTGAAAATAAAAACTTGTGGGCTAAAAAAAATTTTTTATGGAAAAAAAAATATTTTTTTATTTTCACGACTCTGCATTATAAACTTCTGTGAAGCACTTGGGAATTCGAAGTTCTAACCACACATCTAGATAAGTTCCATGAGGGGTCTACTTGCCAAATGGGGTCACTTGTGGGGGGTTTAGGCACATCAGGGCCTCTCCAAATGCGACATGGCGTCCGATCTCAATTCCAGCCAATTCTACATTGAAAAAGTAAAACGGCACTCCTTCTCTTCCAAGCTCTGCGGTGCACCCAAACAGTGGTTTACCCCCACATATCGGGTATCGTCATACTCAGGAGAAATTGCACAACAACTTTTGTGGTCTAACTTTTCCTGTTACCCTTGTAAAAATAAAAATTTTGGGGGCATAAATATTATTTTTGTAGAAAAATGTGATTTTTTTAGTTTCACGTGGGGGCTAAAAAATCTTTTTAGTGGAAAAAAAATATTTTTTATTTTCACGACTTTGCATTATGAACTTCTGTGAAGCACTTGGGCATTCAAAGTTCTCACCTCACATCTAGGTAAGTTCCATGGGGGGTCTCGTTTCCAAAATGGGGTCACTTGTGGGGGGGTTTCTACTGTTTAGTTACATCAGGGGCTCTGCAAACCCAACATAACGCCCGCAGACCATTCTATCAATGTCTGCATTCCAAAACGGCGCTCCTTCCCTTCCGAGCTCTGCCGTGCACCCATACAGTGGTTTATCCCCACATATGGGGTACCAGCATACTCAGGACAAATTGGACAACAACATTTGTGGTCCAATTTCTCTTGTTGCCCTTGTGAAAATAAAAACTTGTGGGCTAAAAAAATTTTTTTATGGAAAAAAAAATATTTTTTTATTTTCACGACTCTGCATTATAAACTTCTGTGAAGCACTTGGGAATTCGAAGTTCTAACCACACATCTAGATAAGTTCCATGAGGGGTCTACTTGCCAAATGGGGTCACTTGTGGGGGGTTTAGGCACATCAGGGCCTCTCCAAATGTGACATGGCGTCCGATCTCAATTCCAGCCAATTCTACATTGAAAAAGTAAAACGGCACTCCTCTTCCAAGCTCTGCGGTGCACCCAAACAGTGGTTTACCCCCACATATCGGGTATCGTCATACTCAGGAGAAATTGCACAACAACTTTTGTGGTCTAACTTTTCCTGTTACCCTTGTAAAAATAAAAATTTTGGGGGCATAAATATTATTTTTGTAGAAAAATGTGATTTTTTTAGTTTCACGTGGGGGCTAAAAAATCTTTTTAGTGGAAAAAAAATATTTTTTATTTTCACGACTTTGCATTATGAACTTCTGTGAAGCACTTGGGCATTCAAAGTTCTCACCTCACATCTAGGTAAGTTCCATGGGGGGTCTCGTTTCCAAAATGGGGTCACTTGTGGGGGGGTTTCTACTGTTTAGTTACATCAGGGGCTCTGCAAACCCAACATAACGCCCGCAGACCATTCTATCAATGTCTGCATTCCAAAACAGCGCTCCTTCCCTTCCGAGCTCTGCCGTGCACCCATACAGTGGTTTATCCCCACATATGGGGTACCAGCATACTCAGGACAAATTGGACAACAACATTCGTGGTCCAATTTCTCTTGTTGCCCTTGTGAAAATAAAAACTTGTGGGCTAAAAAAAATTTTTTATGGAAAAAAAAATATTTTTTTATTTTCACGACTCTGCATTATAAACTTCTGTGAAGCACTTGGGAATTCGAAGTTCTAACCACACATCTAGATAAGTTCCATGAGGGGTCTACTTGCCAAATGGGGTCACTTGTGGGGGGTTTAGGCACATCAGGGCCTCTCCAAATGCGACATGGCGTCCGATCTCAATTCCAGCCAATTCTACATTGAAAAAGTAAAACGGCACTCCTTCTCTTCCAAGCTCTGCGGTGCACCCAAACAGTGGTTTACCCCCACATATCGGGTATCGTCATACTCAGGAGAAATTGCACAACAACTTTTGTGGTCTAACTTTTCCTGTTACCCTTGTAAAAATAAAAATTTTGGGGGCATAAATATTATTTTTGTAGAAAAATGTGATTTTTTTTAGTTTCACGTGGGGGCTAAAAAATCTTTTTAGTGGAAAAAAAATATTTTTTATTTTCACGACTTTGCATTATGAACTTCTGTGAAGCACTTGGGCATTCAAAGTTCTCACCTCACATCTAGGTAAGTTCCATGGGGGGTCTCGTTTCCAAAATGGGGTCACTTGTGGGGGGGTTTCTACTGTTTAGTTACATCAGGGGCTCTGCAAACCCAACATAACGCCCGCAGACCATTCTATCAATGTCTGCATTCCAAAACGGCGCTCCTTCCCTTCCGAGCTCTGCCGTGCACCCATACAGTGGTTTATCCCCACATATGGGGTACCAGCATACTCAGGACAAATTGGACAACAACATTCGTGGTCCAATTTCTCTTGTTGCCCTTGTGAAAATAAAAACTTGTGGGCTAAAAAATTTTTTTTATGGAAAAAAAAATATTTTTTTATTTTCACGACTCTGCATTATAAACTTCTGTGAAGCACTTGGGAATTCGAAGTTCTAACCACACATCTAGATAAGTTCCATGAGGGGTCTACTTGCCAAATGGGGTCACTTGTGGGGGGTTTAGGCACATCAGGGCCTCTCCAAATGTGACATGGCGTCCGATCTCAATTCCAGCCAATTCTACATTGAAAAAGTAAAACGGCACTCCTCTTCCAAGCTCTGCGGTGCACCCAAACAGTGGTTTACCCCCACATATCGGGTATCGTCATACTCAGGAGAAATTGCACAACAACTTTTGTGGTCTAACTTTTCCTGTTACCCTTGTAAAAATAAAAATTTTGGGGGCATAAATATTATTTTTGTAGAAAAATGTGATTTTTTTAGTTTCACGGCTCTATGTTATAAACTTCTGTGAAGCACTTGGGGGTGCTCAAGAGAAATTGCACAATAAAATTTATGGTTACATTTCTGTTTTTACACTTGTGAAAATATAAAAAAAAATTCTGAATTAAAATGTTTGCTAAAAAAAGTTAAATGTTAATTTTTTCCTTCCACATTGTCTCAGTTCCTGTGAAGCACGTAAAGAGTTAATAAACTTCTTGAATGTGCTTTTGAGCACCTTGAGGGGTGCAGTTTTTAGAATGGTGTCTGTTAGGTCTCGAGTTCCCGCTTCTGCACAGGGGGAATCTCGAGTTATCTCCGCTGCGGTCTCCCATTCTTATCCAGCCGCAGTGGAGTCTGCTCAGCAGGGATGTCGGTCCCAGCGTCTTGCTCACTCTCACTCTGTACAGAGAGTTACTGCTGCTTCTTCAGCTTCTGCCATTAAAGCCAGTGCTGGTCAGCAGCGAGCGGACTTCTCTGGGACTAAGTCCTTGTCTGCACACACTGAGCATGCCCAGGGCAAGATCTCCCGTTGGAGATCGAGGGTCATGTGCTCAGGCTCTGCAGCACATTCCATTGGTCCTCTTGGCAGGTCTTGGAAGGGCAAAGTTTCTGTGGCCACTTCCTGTGCTGCAACTATATAAACTGCGCATGACCGCACGGCCATGCGCTAGTGTACAATTGTTAATGTGTGTGTGTTGTGAGTGCAAGTCGTCCTTGGATACCCCTACCCTATTGAATGTCTGTTCGTGGAAGGTGTATGGTTGCTATCTAGCGCCCGACTTAGCCTACAGCACTAATCACACATTACAGCGTCCAGTTGCTGTGACCGCCAGTACGGCGCCGTGCACTTCCTCTGTGCTTTCCTTACCCAAGCCTGGGTGGTTAGTGGCATTCGTCAGTGCGGCACCGCATGCACTCTTGTGCCTTAAAATTGTTATTTAGTTTCCTTACACACCCAGTTGTGGTGTTGTGCCAGCAAGGGTCTAATCGGACTTCAATCCTAGTTGGGGTAGAGTTCGCTGACTACTTGCTCGCGCTCTATGTGCGGTACCGCGGTCCTGTGACGCAACAGGATCGCTTCCTTCACCCTGGGTGAAGTTTAACCCACGTGTGTATACTTATGAGTACCGCCATATAGTCCGTCATTACTTGGCAGCAGGTTCCATCTCTGCACGGTGGACCCCGGGCTGCGAACGCACCATACTCTATCTGTCTTATTATTTGGTGCGTTCCGCTAGCCCTAACAGTACACTAGCGCCAGGGTCTGGCTAGTAATGACGGACAAACAGCAATCCTTGCAGTATATCCAGCAGCTGGAGGGTAGGTTGGCGGCTGTTGAGAGCGCAACCTCAGCTGTGGATGTTACCGCAGTTGCTGTACAGGCTGCTAGCGTGGCTGCAGCAACCCTGTCCATTGCCACCCCTGCTCCGACATTTTCTCGCCTCCCGCTGCCAGAAAAATTTTCTGGTGATAGCAAATTTTGTAGGGGATTTGTGAGTCAGTGCTCTATTCACCTCGAGCTCCTGGCTGCACGTTTTCCCACAGAGCGGGCTAAGGTGGGATTTATAGTGTCTCTCTTGTCGGACAGGGCGTTGGAATGGGCTACGCCACTGTGGGAGCATGGCGATCGCCGCTATTTCTGAGCACTCTGAAACAGGTCTTTTTAGGACCTCAAGTCACCCATGACACTGCGCTCCAACTGCTGGCATTAACTCAGGGTGAGTCCTTGGTCAGTCATTTTGCCGTCCAATTCCGCATTTTAGCTTCTGAGCTGGATTGGTCGGATAAAGCTCTTATCCCCATATTTTGGAGGGGCCTGGCTGACCACGTTAAGGACGCTCTGGCCACTAGGGAGATTCCTGCCACACTGGAGGAGTTAATAACTGTCTCCACTCGAATTGACCTCCGTTTTAACGAGCGGAGGTTAGAGCGAGCCCAGTGTAGGCAGAGGTTTCGGCTGGCTCCTACCTTCGCCAAACCTCTGGAATCTCCGGTTCTGGTTCCTGAGTCACATGAGGCCAGGGAAGTGTCACAAGCGGGATCTAAGTCCCGGACCGCAGGTGCACTCAAGGTCTGTCATGTATGCCAGCAGTCGGGACATCTAGCCACCAGATGTTCTCAGCGGTCGAGGAAACGTCAGCGTCTAGTGGTAGTAGGTGGAGGTGCACTAGACACGGCGACGTTTGCCTCTAAATTGTCCTTTAAGGGGATAATTACTATAGGTTCATTCTCCCACTCGGTAGAGCTCTGCGTGGATTCTGGGGCGGAGGGCAATTTTATGTCTTCTGCCTTCACCCAACGTCACGCAATACCCCTGGTTATGCTAGCTCAACCAGTAATGGTACGAGTGGTGAATGGGTCGACACTGCCCTCACAGATAACACACCAGACCATCCCTTTTACTCTGTCCATGTCGCCATCTCATCAGGAGATTATATCTCTGCTCGTCATTCCTGAGGGAATTGATGAGGTCCTGTTGGGAATACCTTGGCTGCGGTACCACTCTCCTCATATCGAGTGGTCCTCTGGCAGAATCCTGGGATGGGGCGAATCTTGTGGGGGTAGGTGTCAGAGGGAGTGCGTTCAGGTTGCTACTACTGAGGTACCCGCAGATCTTTCCTCTCTCCCCAAGCAGTATTGGTCTTATGCAGACGTGTTCTCCAAAAAGGCGGCGGAGATCCTTCCACCCCATCGCCCCTATGACTGTCCTATTGATCTATTGCCTGGTGCTGAGCCTCCCCGGGGTCGAGTCTATCCGCTATCTCTCCCGGAGACGGAGGCAATGTCACAGTACATCCAGGAAAATCTGGCAAGAGGATTCATTAGGAAGTCAGTGTCACCTGCTGGGGCAGGGTTCTTCTTCGTGCAGAAGAAGAATGGGGAACTACGTCCATGCATAGACTACAGGGGTCTTAACGCCATCACCGTTAAAAATAAGTATCCTTTGCCCTTGATATCTGAGCTCTTCGATAGGCTTCGGGGAGCAAGGGTATTTACTAAACTAGATCTGCGGGGTGCTTACAACCTGATTCGCATCCGTGAGGGGGACGAATGGAAGACGGCTTTTAACACCAGGGATGGGCACTATGAATATCTGGTGATGCCCTTCGGGCTCTGTAATGCCCCAGCCGTTTTCCAAGACTTTGTGAACGATATCTTCCGGGATATGCTTTCCACCTCGGTCATAGTCTATCTGGATGATATTCTCATCTACTCTCCAGATATTGACTCCCACCGGAGAGATGTTTGCAAAGTCTTCGACCTCGTACGGGCAAACTCCCTCTATGCCAAGTTGGAGAAGTGTATGTTTGAGCAGGAGTCCTTACCTTTCCTAGGCTACATCATCTCTGCCCAGGGATTGGCTATGGATCCTGCCAAACTACAGGCTGTGATGGACTGGCAGGAACCCCACTCTCTTAAAGCGGTGCAGCACTTTATGGGGTTCATTAATTATTATCGCCAGTTCATTCCGCACTTCTCAACTTTGGTAGCTCCCTCGGTTGCCCTCACCAAGAAGGGGGCGAATCCCAAATTGTGGTCTGAGGAGGTCTCCAAGGCCTTTAACTCTATAAAGTCACACTTCGCTAGCGCTCCCATCCTACATCGCCCCGATGTTGATAAGCCATTTATCATGGAGGTGGATGCCTCTTCTGTTGGTGCTGGAGCAGTCCTCTTCCAAAAGGATGCTCAAAGTCGGAAGCATCCTTGCTTCTTTTTCTCCAAGACCTTCTCACCAGCAGAGAGGAATTATTCCATCGGGGACAGGGAGTTGCTAGCCATGAAGTTGGCTTTCTCGAAGTGGAGACATCTCTTGGAGGGAGCACGTTTTCCCTTCCAAGTCTTCACAGACCATAAAAATTTGGTGTACCTGCAGACAGCCCAGCGGTTGAATTCTCGCCAGGCCAGATGGTCCTTATTCTTCTCCCGGTTTCATTTCACCCTCCATTTTCTTTCTGGGGAGAAGAACATTCGGGCTGACGCTCTCTCGCTCCGTTGTGTCATCTGCGGAGGAGGAGGAGGAGCCTCGGCTTATTGTCCCCACCGAGAGCTTGAGAACTGTGGCCCCGGTTTCGCTAGAGTCTGTGCCCCCGGGCAAGACTTTTGTTCCATCCAATTTGCGACCGGAGGTTCTCTCTTGGGCACACTCGTCCAGGGTGGGTGGACATTTTGGTACCAAAAGGACATCTGAGTTACTGGCGAGGACGTACTGGTGGCCACATATGGCTCGTGATGTCGCAGAGTATGTTCGGGCATGTGTCTCTTGCGCCAAGAACAAGACTCCTCGGCAACGGCCAGCTGGTTTGCTTTATCCTCTGCCGGTGGCGGACAGGCCCTGGGAGATGGTCGGGATGGACTTTGTGGTGGGCTTACCCAAGTCTCGTAACTGCACCATTATCTGGGTGATCACCGACCATTTTTCCAAAATGGTGCACTTGGTGCCTCTTCCACGGCTACCTTCTGCACGGGCGTTGGCTGTCTTGTTCGTCAAGCATATCTTTCGCCTACACGGTATGCCAGAAAAAATTGTTAGTGACCGGGGTCCCCAGTTTGCATCTCGATTCTGGAGAGAGCTTTGTCGTCTACTCAGTATTGAGTTGAATCTCTCTTCGGCATATCATCCCGAGACGAATGGGTTGGTAGAGAGGGCCAACCAGACCTTGGTCACATATTTACGACATTTTGTTTCTGCCAGGCAGGATGACTGGGCATCCTTGCTACCGTGGGCAGAGTTTGCTCTTAACAATGCCGTAGCCAACTCCACCGGTCAGACTCCATTCCTCCTAAATTACGGCCAGCATCCGCGTGTTCCTGTGCCCATGCCTGTGTCTTCTGCTGACTCCAGGGTGGCAGACTGGGCTGTGGAGGCACGGGACATTTGGGACCGCACTCAGGATGCCATTCGGGCCTCCAAGGAGAGAATGAGGTCCTCCGCCGATGTTCATTGGCGCCCCGCTCCGACCTTTGCTCCTGGCGACTTGGTGTGGCTCTCCGCCCGTAACATCAGGCTGCGAGTTGAGTCCACTAAGTTTGCTCCTCGCTACTTGGGTCCCTTCAAGGTTCTCGAACGGGTTAATCCTGTGGTCTACCGTTTGGCTCTTCCTTCACGCTTGGGTATCACCGACACCTTTCATGTGTCCCTCTTGAAACCCGTATACATGTCCCGGTTTTCCGAGTCATCTGCCGGGACATCGGGTTAGTCTACGGACGATTACGAGGTGAACGCTATTTTGGGGTGCAAGGTGGTACGCGGCAAAAAGTTCTATCTGGTGGATTGGAAGGGTTATGGCCCAGAGGACAGGTCATGGGAGCCTGCTGAAAACATTCAGGCCCCATAGCTCATTGCTGCCTTCGAGCGTAGCGAGGCCCAAGGAAAGGGGGGGGCCTAGGAGGGGGGGAAATGTTAGGTCTCGAGTTTCCGCTTCTGCACAGGGGGAATCTCGAGCCATCTCCGCTGCGGTCTCCCATTCTTATCCAGCCGCAGTGGAGTCTGCTCAGCAGGGACGTCGGTCCCAGCGTCTTGCTCACTCTCACTCTGTACAGAGAGTTACTGCTGCTTCTTCAGCTTCTGCCATTAAAGCCAGTGCTGGTCAGCAGCGAGCGGACTTCTCTGGGACTAAGTCCTTGTCTGCACACACTGAGCATGCCCAGGGCAAGATCTCCCGTTGGAGATCGAGGGTCATGTGCTCAGGCTCTGCAGCACATTCCATTGGTCCTCTTGGCAGGTCTTGGAAGGGCAAAGTTTCTGTGGCCACTTCCTGTGCTGCAACTATATAAACTGCGCATGACCGCACGGCCATGCGCTAGTGTACAATTGTTAATGTGTGTATGTTGTGAGTGCAAGTCGTCCTTGGATACCCCTACCCTATTGAATGTCTGTTCGCGGAAGGTGTATGGTTGCTATCTAGCGCCCGACTTAGCCTACAGCACTAATCACACATTACAGCGTCCAGTTGCTGTGACCGCCAGTACGGCGCCGTGCACTTTCTCTGTGCTTTCCTTACCCAAGCCTGGGTGGTTAGTGGCGTTCGTCAGTGCGGCACCGCATGCACTCTTGTGCCTTAAAATTGTTATTTAGTTTCCTTACACACCCAGTTGCGGTGTTGTGCCAGCAAGGGTCTAATCAGACTTCAATCCTAGTTGGGGTAGAGTTCGCTGACTACTTGCTCACGCTCTATGTGCGGTACCGTGGTCCTGTGACGCAACAGGATCGCTTCCTTCACCCTGGGTGAAGTTTAACCGACGTGTGTATACTTATGAGTACCACCATATAGTCCGTCATTACTTGGCAGCAGGTTCCATCTCTGCACGGTGGACCCCGGGCTGCGAACGCACCATACTCTATCTGTCTTATTATTTGGTGCGTTCCGCTAGCCCTAACAGTGTCAAACTTGGTTATTTTCTATCATATAGACCCCTCAAAATGACTTCAAATGTGATGTGGTCCCTAAAAAAATGGTGTTGTAAAAATGAGAAATTGCTGGTCAAATTTTAACCCTTATAACTCCCTAACAAAAAAATTGTTGTTTACAAAATTGTACTGATGTAAAGTAGACATGTGGGAAATTTTATTTATTAACTATTTTGTGTGACATATCTCTCTGATTTAAGGGCATAAAAATAAAAATTTTGAAAATTGCAAAATTTTAAAAATTCTCACCATATTTCCGTTTTTTTCATAAATAATCGCAAGTAATATCGAAGAAATGTTACCACTATCATGAAGTACAGTATGTCACGAAAAAACAGTCTCTGAATCAGCGGGATCTGTTAAAGCGTTCCAGAGTTATAACCTCATAAAGTGACAGTGGTCAGAATTGTAAAAATTTGCTCGGTCATTAAGTACCAAATTGGCTTTGTCACTAAGGGGTTAAAATAAAATTTCATGCACAAATAACACCTCTAAAAGCAAAACAAAAAAGGCAGCAATTTCTCAAAATTTTATTGCATCCAGAAAACTACTTTAAAATGTATGTAGTTCTCTTGACTCAGGTAATTATCCATGTTACACACTACCTGGTAAATGTGTCTATTGCATGGCTTGATGCCTTGGCACACCCTCTAGCTTCTAAAAGACGAAAGAGCTTTTGTCTCTCTGGAAGATGTAGTCAAAATTGTTCATGACTACTGCAGTGAAAATGTGCACATTTCAGCAACTTTTAGACCATCAGCGGAGCTGATTTGCATTAAAACATGTAGACCAGAATAATTGTGTCGTTCTAAAATAAAATCAACCTAGAGAGCTCTGTTTTCTAAAAGGTGAATGGAATAAACTACCGTATATACTCAAGTATAAGCCAAGAATTTGAGCCCATTTTTTAGGCTGAAATTGCCCCTCTCAGCTTATACTCAAGTCATACCCAGGGGTCGGCAGGGGAGGGGGAGCAGCAGCTGTCTACTCATACTCACCTGCTCCTGGCGCGGTCCCTGCATGTCCCTGGTTCTCACGGTGCCGGCAGCTTCTTCCTGTAGTGAGCGATCACATGGTACCGCTCATTACAGTAATGAATATGGACCTGGCTTCACTCCCATATGGGTGGAGCCGCATATTCATCACTGTAATGAGCGGTACTAAGTGACCACTCAGTACAGGAAGAAGCTGCCGGCGCCAGAGAACCAGAGACTGCACTGCGTCAGGAGCAGGTGAGTATAACGCAGTGCCGCCGCTGCATCTTCCCCGTCCTCTGCAGTGACGCTCAGGTCAGAGGGTGTGGAGACACGATTAGTGTGCTCGCCGCCCTCTGCTCAGAAGTCAGTGTAGAGGACGGGAAAAACAGAGGAGGCCATCGGTGGAACGCGAACCGGTGAATATAGCAAGTGAGAGGTGAGTATGTGATTTTTTTTTAATCGCAGCAACAGCATATGGGGCAAATATCTGTATGGAGCATCTTATGGGGCCATGTGCAGTGTTATAGGCGGCAAATATCTGTATGGGGCCATGTGCAGCATTATATGGGGCAAATATCTGTATGGGGCCATGTGCAGCATTATATGGGGCAAATATTTGTATGGAGCATCTTAGGGGGCCATGTGCAGCATTATATGGGGCAAATATCTCTATCGAGCATCTTATGGGGCCATGTGCAGCATTATATGGAGCAAATATCTCTATGGAGCACCTTATGGGGACATGTGCAGCATTATATGGGGCAAATATCTCTATGGAGCATCTTATGGGACCATAATCAGCATTTGTGGAGCATTATATTGGGCAAATGTCTGTATGGAGCATCTTATGAGGCCATAATCAGCATTTGTGCAGCATTGTATGGGTCAAATGTCTGTATGGAGCATCTTATGGGGTCATAATCAACATTTGTGCAGCATTATATGGGGCATATTTTAATATGGAGCATCTTATGGGGCCCATCATAAACTGTATGGAGCATTATATGGGGCTCCTGATTCAATATGGATATTCAAAAACACTTAACCTACTGATGTCTCAACTAATTTTACTTTTATTGGTATCTATTTTTATTTTTGAAATTTACCAGTAGCTGCTGCATTTTCCACCCTAGGCTTATACTTATACTCATTAAGTTTTCCCAGTTTTTTGTGGCAAAATTAGTAACATAGTAACATAGTAACATAGTTAGTAAGGCCGAAAAAAGACATTTGTCCATCCAGTTCAGCCTATATTCCATCATAATAAATCCCCAGATCTACGTCCTTCTACAGAACCTAATAATTGTATGATACAATATTGTTCTGCTCCAGGAAGACATCCAGGCCTCTCTTGAACCCCTCGACTGAGTTCGCCATCACCACCTCCTCAGGCAAGCAATTCCAGATTCTCACTGCCCTAACAGTAAAGAATCCTCTTCTATGTTGGACGCAAAGACGCAAAGAATGCCCCCTTGTGCCCGTCACCTTCCTTGGTATAAACAGATCCTCAGCGAGATATTTGTATTGTCCCCTTATATACTTATACATGGTTATTAGATCGCCCCTCAGTCGTCTTTTTTCTAGACTAAATAATCCTAATTTCGCTAATCTATCTGGGTATTGTAGTTCTCCCATCCCCTTTATTAATTTTGTTGCCCTCCTTTGTACTCTCTCTAGTTCCATTATATCCTTCATGAGCACCGGTGCCCAAAACTGGACACAGTACTCCATGTGCGGTCTAACTAGGGATTTGTACAGAGGCAGTATAATGCTCTCATCATGTGTATCCAGACCTCTTTTAATGCACCCCATGATCCTGTTTGCCTTGGCAGCTGCTGCCTGGCACTGGCTGCTCCAGGTAAGTTTATCATTAACTAGGATCCCCAAGTCCTTCTCCCTGTCAGATTTACCCAGTGGTTTCCCATTCAGTGTGTAATGGTGATATTGATTCCTTCTTCCCATGTGTATAACCTTACATTTATCATTGTTAAACCTCATCTGCCACCTTTCAGCCCAAGTCCCCAACTTATCCAGATCCATCTGTAGCAGAATACTATCTTCTCTTGTATTAACTGCTTTACATAGTTTTGTATCATCTGCAAATATCGATATTTTACTGTGTAAACCTTCTACCAGATCATTAATGAATATGTTGAAGAGAACAGGTCCCAATACTGACCCCTGCGGTACCCCACTGGTCACAGCGACCCAGTTAGAGACTATACCATTTATAACCACCCTCTGCTTTCTATCACTAAGCCAGTTACTAACCCATTTACACACATTTTCCCCCAGACCAAGCATTCTCATTTTGTGTACCAACCTCTTGTGCGGCACGGTATCAAACGCTTTGGAAAAATCGAGATATACCACGTCCAATGACTCACCGTGGTCCAGCCTATAGCTTACCTCTTCATAAAAACTGATTAGATTGGTTTGACAGGAGCGATTTCTCATAAACCCATGCTGATATGGAGTTAAACAGTTATTCTCATTGAGATAATCCAGAATAACATCCCTCAGAAACCCTTCAAATATTTTACCAACAATAGAGGTTAGACTTACTGGCCTATAATTTCCAGGTTCACTTTTAGAGCCCTTTTTGAATATTGGCACCACATTTGCTATGCGCCAGTCCTGCGGAACAGATCCTGTCGCTATAGAGTCCCTAAAAATAAGAAATAATGGTTTATCTATTACATTACTTAGTTCCCTTAGTACTCGTAGTAGACTTAGTAGTCTCGGCTTATACTCGGGTCGGCTTATACTCGAGTATATACGATAATCAGTTTTGGAGCATATGTAGGATGGAAGTTGCTGGAGTATTAATAAATCCATCCCATTCCTTATGCCATTTGAGAATCTTTCAATAAGATGGTAGCTCATTTTATATTCATTGATACATATGAAACTTGCTTAAAACAAGTGTAGGAAATAAAAGTTGCTTAATTTATCATATGAGTCAGTACACGAAAAATGATAATTTATTAACCAGTCACAGAAAATAGGAGCAGCCAAAAACAGATCATAAGAATTGGTTTTTGAGTTTTCTAACAAATGAGAATATGATAATAAAAATGGTGAGTAGAGATGAGTAAAGTGTCCAAGTCAGTAGTACCTGGCAGATAGACAGGAGTCACATGAATCTCTTGCCTTCTTCCATCCTCAACATGACTGTTTGATCATCCGGGGCTGGCGTAACGTCATCTGTGCATCACATTGCACAGGTGACTTTGCAGCAGCCCTGACAAATAAAATGCCTAGGGCACCGAAAGTTGAGATCTTTGCGGGACTGCCGTGTAGCCGCCAGGTACCACTCACCTGGACAAAGGACCAGAGTCTCAAATTGATCTGTGCATCTCTAGTGATGACCTTGACCATCATTTTAATGGTGAAGTCATAGCAGTAGGAAATTTGTGGGTAACCTATGTTAACTCTACACTGGAGTGTCTAACAGGCATAATTAATAGCTTTGTGACCCCAATGTCAAATCCGTAGAAGACCCCACCAGCCATGGGCCATTTTTAACACTGATATCTTTTTATGTACAATAGAGTATCTGGGACACATAAAGCATAAAGGAAAGAGTGTAACTGCCATGTCCCCAATAGTTACAACATTCACGTATTCTTCAAAGAATTGTCTTAATAATAATACTAATAATAGTAGTTATGTGAAAAAGAATTTGCTTGTTTTTCTTTTTTTCTTTTCTTATAACTGATTGATGCATCATTCGAACGTCATTTAGTTTACTGAAAAAGTATTCCAATCCACAATATTCATATTGTATTGTACCTTATTGTTGATAATAGAAACTTTGAAAAGTTATTTCCATTTTGGTATTCAGTTGCTTTTCAGATGAATCCATTAAGGATGATTGTATCTTCGGCAAAACACTAATATATGCACCTGGTTCATCCAAAGTTTAAAGAGATTTTGGCTGCATATATAAAGTAACAATATGTATAAAGTATAGTTTTTCTGTGAAATGTTCCATAATGCCAAATAATCCTCTTTCTGAATTTCATATTTTATTAAGGGTTATTCCTAGAATAATGAAAAGTTACACAATCTTGCAATATGCCTTCTGTATCAATTCTTAAAGACTTCTTGTAGACTTAAAACTGTGACCATCCACAAACATATTGATAATACACAGGCGCCAGCCTCTACTTTAGACCCCAATGCACATTTCACTTTTACTATGGTGTAAGGTTCTGCAGATCTTTATATGAACCAAAACTCATGTCATACACACTAATAATACACATTAAAAGTCAAACTGCCTATTACATGGTTCTTGAATGAAGCATATTTTCCCAAAAAGTCCCAGAAGCTGGAGGCAAGGTAGATTGAAGGATGCATCTTCATTATTTGATGATCCATGTCTCCAGAAATTTCACATGTGCATGCCTAGATCAAGATCAAACAGTGCAGCAACCATCTAAAGTTTAATGAATAGAGGTAGATTACTTTATTTGAGTGTAATTTAATTCTACTCAGTTTTATAAAAAAAAACTGTGTTATAGAAAATATGTTTTTTTGTAGTCCACTCTGTGCAAGTTCAGCAAAATGATGGACAGCTTGCCGCCATTTTGCTGAATCATAGCGGGCTGACAAAGGGTGAAAAAAGTAATAGCTCATCACCGCTCACCTCTCCGCAAGCCTCTACTGCTTACTTTTCCCCTATGTTCCTCACCACATTTTCTTACCGCCTTCATGCGCTGAAACCTCAGGCCTTTTAATTAGTGATGAGCTCAAGTGCTTGTTACTTGAGTTTGCATTGGGTGATCGTGTATGCGCCAAGTATTGCAGGTGCTTGAGGGACATGTCCGAGTCCCCGTGTCCACATGAAACATGCTGGTGTGAGTACATGGTACATGTCACTCGAGCATCCTCTATATATGGTGCATACCCACGCACCCGATGCACGTGCACTCATCACTACTCTTAAAGGGAACCTGTCACCAGATTTGGCCGATAAGAGATGCGGCCATCAACTTTCAGGGCTGATATACAGCATTCTATAATGTTGTATATCAGCATTTTATCCCTAAAGTATCTATTATATATATAAAACACAAGTTGCCATCTAGTTATTTAAACCAGAGGGCACAAACATGATTAGATTATGTTGTGTAGTCTCGGGGAGGAAAAGCTGCACAGATTTAGTGGCTGATGTGAAAGTGAGAAAGTGCACTATGTAAAATGTCTCATGTTATTGACAGCACAATGTTCATGAATATGAAGTGATCACAGATATATAGCATCCATAGATGCTATTTGTTGCCTCCTTAACATAAAATGCAATGCAATGTACCTCTTAGTCTCCATGTAAAAACATATGTACCACAGCTACAGCATGGACAGAAGCTTCCAAGAAGTGCCACGTAAAGGGGATTCTAAATATGGACACACTCATGAGGCTGGTATTTTTGATTTTTGTATTTCCAACACATTATTTTTTGCCAACATCACCTCGAATTATTTCTTTTTAAGGCTATAAACTAGTCATCCGATAATTAGTTTGTTTACTTGAGTTCCAGATTCAATTTCTGCTTCCATGTTTGCTACAATTGAGTCATCTTTCAGGGGTGCCTAGGCTGGATATGTTTCTATTTAGTACAGCTCTATTATGTATCATACAGAAACTCACTTAGTTTCTTTCAGATAACTTCAAAGCTTCTGACAACTCTGTGGTTATTTCAAAACTTCAGTCGATATCTAAGGATGGAGTTCTACATTATGCAGCCTGCTTTAGAGTTATAGAATCAGGTCATATGACAGTGGGTGACTGGATCTTGGGTCCATCTTTAGTCAAATGTTTTTTTTTTACAACATTGACACTTTTACTAAACAACTGTATAATACTTACAGTATGTCATTTTAGGAAAACTTGAATTAAGTCAAACATATCGAATTATTATGCTTCCCAAAGAATTCTATGAATAGCTTCTCAGACGAATAGCTTCTCCTACGTGAGTTTGGTTTACAATGCAACACGTACTAACAAATACCCAGAAAAAGGCTCTTTACAGTGAGATGAAAGGCCTACTTATTTTTTATATCTGGTGTTGCCGCTGTGGCACATTTAAGTCAAAGTAGATTTCTGGTTTCATAAAACTATTGTCTTCCAGCAGCAGCTTATTTGCTTATATGCTGAGTGTCCACCACTGCTATCAGTGTCTGATATTGTCTGTGGTTGTCCGGCTCACTTTTTTGGTTTTACTGTAATATTGTGTACTCTGTACATGCAGGGGAGTTGCCATCACTTTGTGAGCTAAGCATTGCCTTGCGCAGGCGTGTACTACGGAGGACAGAGAATGAACTTCAATCCAATATTGTGGCCAGCATGCAGCCAGTGGGTAAGGAAAGGGTGAATTAAACACCCAAAAACTCCGCCCATATGAAAACCGGTCCCGCCAAATTCAGGTGACAGGTTCCCTTTAAATGAGTTAGGGGCAATATCAGATTGTTCCCCTGGACACAAGAACAATGCTGTTTCTGCCAAAAACAGCATGTTTATATAATGTTAAATAACCCTTTAAAGAGGTATTTCCATCTCCAAGATCATATCCCAATGAGTAGTATTTATAATAATTATATTAGCACATACCTCCAATTAGATAAATAGTGTAGTTCTTTTGATTTGCTACGTCGCTTATCCCATCTGCTGCGACCACCAGCAACTAACTATCTAATGGTCACTGTATGAGGGGCCGTAATCATTGATAACTGAGCTTCTGCAGTGCTCTGCTTAAGGGGTAAGGGAATCGGAAGAACTATACTACATTTCTAACTGGAAGTATTTGCTAATATTGTTATCATTACACCTACAACATATTGGGACAGGATCTCGGAGATGGGAATACTCTTTAAAGCACAACCCATGCTAGAAGGCACAACCCTTGTAAAAAAAAAGGTATGTTTATATTTGTAACAATTTCTAATGCAAAAAAGAGTATTTGTATGCTTCAAGAATGCATCTTGTTACATAATATTTTATATTCCTTCCTTGCCTAAATTCCACTTTTGTATTCTTTTCACTTCACAACCTCTTCGGATGCATATCTAATCTTCCTCTTTATTGAGATGTATTTAAAAAGCAATTACTGTCTATTTAAATTTACATTGGTTTTCTTTTTTTTTATAGCAATAATCATTTATAGACTTTTGTGTTCTCCGAGTGAAGAAATTATTTTTGACTTGACTGCTTAGATACTTACATTCATTCAGCACTTCCTTCCTCATTACCGAATTCTCAGCTCTGAGTATGGAAGGTGTCATTAAATTATGTAGCTGTCTAATCAAGAAGGTGCAAAAATTTTAATTAAGGTAATGTCAGGCAGGATTAATTATTCATACGTATAAAAACACATCTTATATGGAGTGTGATATCGCTTTAACAGTTCCAGGGCTAAAAATGAATGTGTTAAAGACAATTTCATGGCTAACATATAGATTTGCCTTTAAGCAAGGAACAGGAATGTATGTGAAGGATATTATTAAACTATAAAATGAGTTCAGGATCTGTACGTTCCACTGTTCCATATTCAAAAAAAGCAAATTGCAATGGATTTTTATCGTGAAATGTTCCCTTCTACTGGGACACAGGAAACTGCTAACTAATCGGATATTTTGTGATCTAATGATGCCTTTAGGGATTGATGTAATACATGGCAATTTGCTCCAGGATGTGAAATTCACATAGTCACTTAGTCATTATGTTGACACTAGATTGTGAGGGTCATTTGCTCTTACAGTAATGCAAAAATGATTTCTATTGCTTTATATATCAATAATCAATATTTATTAGTTGTTCCATTAGATATGTCCAGCCTATAGACTTTTCTGTGCCCTAATGGATCACAGAAAGTACTGCCAGAAATGCTGTGACACATTGACAGAGCCTTGAAGAGATAGAACAGGGGTGGTGTAACTGCATAATAAGGAGGATTCACATTCTGTTACAGACTTGTAGATATGACATTAAACCTTTTAGCACCATCTCTTCCCCCATATTTCAATTTATAACCATTAAAGCCGCCATCATTTTTTGTAATTTAAAGTAAAGTGGTTTTGAAATGACTATTTTGTGCTCACAGAATCCCACATATATAAATGCCAGAATTGTAGTCTGATATTTAGGCTGGACCCTCAGCCTTGCAGCATAGGTGCGCACTCCGCCGCACCTTTTAGGCTAGGGACCCACTGAGATGTTTGCCACCACGCGGCATTGGGCTTCATGCAATCTGAGCAGAATGTTAAACTAAGAACCTCATTTCAGTTTTATAAATGTTTGGATTATTCCGTTTTTTGGATGTGCGGTCCATGTCTTTTTTTCTACAGTTCTCACATAAATAAATTAATTAGACTATGAGCAGCCTTAACACTAGAACACTTAAAGAATAATTGTAATCTGAAGGTGGATGGGGTTATCCTACTAAAATAACGACAGAAAATAAAGTTCCCGATTACTGGGGCTTGACTAGTGAGCCCTTAGTGAAGTTGGGAATGGGTAAAATTTGATTGTCAAGCATGCACACCACTGCTTCATTCATTGTCTGTAGGACTAATGGAGGTAACCAAATACATCACTCACTTCTTTCAGTCCTACAGAGGATGAATATAGTGTTGGTGTTCATGCTTAGCAATCACTCTATTCAAATGAGGGACTCCAGACCTCCAAACTTGGCATCAGTAGGAGTCCAAGCAAACTGAACCCTAGTGATCAGTAATAACACATGGTATTATATGCGTAGAGATGAGAGAAGAGATTCTAAACTGATCAAATTTTCTACAAATCTCCACAAACATTGGGATTCTAACTAAGTAGACGGCTGTAATGTTGCTGGATACTGAGGGACAAAGATCAATACACTATTGAGCTCACCTCTCCTCTGCTTGGCCCTACCTATTACAGTCCCACCACCCAGTCCTCCAATTGCTTCACTTTAGATTTCGTCTCGTTCTGGGCCTCCTACATTGTCAATATTAACCTGGATACATGACGGGACATGAGGTACATCTTAGTAAATCTTCTAAATTTGAATTTTGCAATTTTCACTCATTTTATTAATGTACCTATGTTTTTACGACAAAATGTTCAATTCCTTTGCAGGATCACTAATAAGGAGATGAAGTGTTACATGCTTTTTCTTTAACGATTAGGGAGATGTCTAAAGGTACCTTCACACTGAAAGATATCGCTAGCGATCCGTGACATTGCAGCGTCCTGGCTAGCGATATCATTCAGTTTGACACACAGCAGCGATCAGGATACTGCTGTGATGTCGTTGGTCGGAGCTAGAAGGCCAGCACTTTATTTCATCGCTGGATCTCCTGTAGACATCGCTGAATCGGCGTGTGTGACGCCGATTCAGCGATGTCTTCACTGGTAACCAGGGTAAACATCGGGTTACTAAGCACAGGGCCGCGCTTAGTAACCTGATGTTTACCCTGGTTACCAGCGTAGAAGTAAAAAAAAAACACTTCATACTTACCTTCTGCTGTCTGTCCCTCGGCGCTCTGCTTCTCTGCCCTGTGTAAGCACAGCGGCCGGAAAGCAGAGCGGTGACGTCACCGGCCCTGCGCTTAGTAACCCGATGTTTACCCTGGTTACCGGCATCGTTGGTCGCTGGAGAGCGGTCTGTGTGACAGCTCTCCAGCGACCAAACAGCGACGCTGCAGCGATCCGGATCGTTGTCTGGATCGCTGCAGCGTCGCTCAGTGTGAAGGTACCTTAAGTAACAGGATCAATGCTAAGGTTATAATCCCATAATGAGTTTTCGACACTGAGTATTTTAAAACACAATAGCTCTCCTTTGAATGGCTAATTGATGGAGGTCTAGAACATCAACATTATCCTGAATGTCGTAAATTGTCCCAGGGTGATCTGATCTATTATTTGAAATTAGGTTTTCTAAATCAGAATACTCATTGACATGTAATTGCGGATAGAAGTTTTGTTTTATTGATGCTAGATATTTTTCTATGTTCCCACAATGAGTTTTTGGTGATTGATGTTGCAGATTTTCTGCAGAATTAGGTTAGGTCGCCTTTTTTTATTATGGTTTTGAGTGTGTTTTTTTTACATGAGTTTTATTGTGCTTTTGACCTTGCTGTTTTTGTCACTTTTGGTATATCATGTTTCAAATAAAGCTGCTTAGTTTTCAATACTTCCTGGAAGACTTCTATGAATCCCATCCATTTTGGCGAAACTGAAAGACGCTGCGTTTTTTTCACAAGGGAAATACACAGCATCAAAAACTCATCATGGGAACTTAACCTTAAAATGACTGGCTCTTCAATATTTTATATGGTGTGGGTGCAAAAGTTGCACCTGCACCATCTTCAACAGGGGTGAGCGGTAGTTTCTGACACGCTGACGCAGTGGCCACCATCAGAGATAACTCTTGTGCTTTCTGTCATGATGATTGTCTGATGGATTGTCTGATGTTTTGCTGAATGAATCCCATTATGGACTAATTCAGTAAATCGTTCTGCGGATCCTTTCCTGTATATAACATTTTCTGGCCTATTTTTTAATCATATTAAGCTCAGTACACTGCACAATAGGTTAATAATGACCAGAATATAAAGGTTGTTCAGAGCTTCTATGCATAATTGAGTATAAAATGCACTGTATGAAACCTGTGGATTAATTTTCATGTATGCCCATAGGCTTTTGTCATCTTAGGCTAAGCTATGTAAACTGACTACAATATATATGTAAATAAAAGGCCTAACATGCTTGTTAGCAGGTTACAGAGATAATTAACAATCAAGCCTTGGGTTTTGCATATAGATATTTTATTTTATGCACACATAATGTTGTGTTTGAATATGATTGGCATATTGGTGGCGTACGACAGAAAAACAAGTTTAGAGTTATTGCAGCTTACATAGAGGCATCAATTTGTATAGCTCAATAAGTAGATCAAAATAAAATGATGTGTATCAGGGTTAGCAGAAGAGCAGCTGATAGCAAAATATTTGCATTCAATGGATTTGCATAGTGTAAAGACAGACACACACGAGGGATAATTTGAGCGACACATTTCAGAATATGTTTACTATTTTTATATTTAGGAAATACTGTATGTGTTCTTTTCAAGGGGGCAATATAATATAATTACATCAACCCTTGGTATGTATGTATATATTTTTTATAGATAGATAGATAAATAGTACAATATTTGCTAAATATAAAAATAGTATAGTGTACATATATATAAAATAAAACTAAGATTATGCACAAGCAATTATTATACAGCTAAGACATGCAGACTGAATCCAAGAATAAACATTAGAGTATACAATATATATATATATATATATACAGGGTGGGCCATTTATATGGATACACCTGGCTTGGCCATATATAAAGCTGGATCCAAAATGGCCAACTGCAAAATGGCCACCATGGTCACCACCCATCTTGGAAAGATTTCCCCCTCTCATATACTAAAGTGCCACAATATCACCAACCATTCCCATTTTATTTATGTGTATCCACATACATGGCCCACCCTATATATATGGGTACCCTATATACAGTGGGTACGGAAAGTATTCAGACCCCTTTAAATTCTTCACTCTTTGTTTCATTGCAGCCATTTGGTAAATTCAAAAAAATTCATTTTTTTCTCATTAATGTACACTCTGCACCCCATCTTGACTGAAAAAACTGAAATGAAGAAATTTTTGCAAATTTATTAAAAAAGAAAAACTGAAATATCACATGGTCATAAGTGTTAGGTGTCGAGTTCCCGCCTCTGCACAGGGGGAATCTCGAACCTTCTCTGCTGCAGTCTCCCATTCTTCTCCAGCCGCAGTGGAGTCTGCTCAGCGGAGACGTCGGTCCCAGCGTCTTGCTCAGTCTCACTCTGTGCATAGGGTTACTGCTGCTTTTCCAGCTTCTGCCATTGAGGCCAGTGCTGGGCAGTGGCGAGCAGACGCTTTTGGGACTAAGTCCTGCTTTTCCCCTTCTGAGCATGCCCGGGGTGAGATCTCCCGTTGGAGATTGAGGGTCACATGCTCAGATGCTGCAGCGGTTCCCATTGGTCCTCCAGGAAGGTCTTGAAGGTGCTAAACTTCTGTGGCAGCTTCCCATTGGTCCTTTATTGGAAGGTCCTGAACGTGCTGCAGCTACATAAGCTTCGCATGACCGCACGGCCATGCGCTAGGGTACATTTGTGAACGTGTGTGTGTTGTGAGTGAAAGTCGCTCTTTAAAAAACCCTCCCTATTGGATGACTGTTTGCGGAAGGTGGATGATTGCTGTCTAGCACCCGACTTACCCAACAGCACGTTACACACCAATACAGCATCTAGTTGCTGTGACCGCTAGTGCGGCACCGTGCGCTTTCACATGCAACATAACAGAAAAAGGTGTATGCAGAAAAATTGGGATCACCACAGTAATTATATGAATATAAAAGTCTTTATTTAGGAACAAAACACAAAACATTAAAAACACTTAAAACCCATGACAAAACTTGGGGTAATGGGTCCACATAAATATCAGGTAAAATACTATAAAGACAGCACAACACTAAACAGCAGAATATATATAGGCATAGGTAGATCCTTCATAACAGTCAAAGATTAATGCAAGCAATCCTGATATACACAGATCCTGATGACAGAAATAAACACACCCTTTAGCAGGTATAGACACAATAATGCGTCCCACATAAGCAACAGCTAATGCTGGCAAAGGGGGGAGAAAGATAATGTTTGTTCCTCTAGATAAAGTCCTCCCCGTAACAAAAGGATCTCATCTAGCCTCTCAGAAAGGATTTGACCTATAATTAAGTTATATGTCAAGTACATAGAGTCTGCTGGGCTGTGTGAGTGCTGAGACCCACGTATATCGACGCTAAGGGTACCGTCACACAGTGCAATTTTCATCGCTACGATGGTACGATCCGTGACGCTCCAGCGTCGTAACAATATCGCTCCAGCGTCGTAGACTGCTGTCACACTTTGCAATCTACGATTCTGGAGCGATAATTTCATGACGTATGTGCGATGTAGAAGCCGTTGGTTACTATGCGCACATCGTATACGATATATGTTACACCATGCAATCATGCCGCCACAGCGGGACACTAGACGACGAAAGAAAGTTTCAAACGATCTGCTACGACGTACGATTCTCAGCGGGGTCCCTGATCGCAGGAGCGTGTCAGACACTGCGATCTCGTAACTATATCGCTCGAACGTCACGAATCGTGCCGTCGTAGCGATCAAAATTGCACTGTGTGACGGTACCCTAAGACGCTTCTTAGCGTCGATACGCGTGGTTCTCAGCACTCACACAGCCCAGCAGACTCTATGTACTTGACATATCTTAATTATAGATCAAATCCTTTCGGAGATGCTAGGTGATCCTTTTGTTACGGGGAGGACTTTATCTAGAGGAACAAACATTATCTTTCTCCCCCCTTTGCCAGCATTAGCTGTTGCTTATGTGGGACGCATTATTGTGTCTATACCTGCTAAAGGGTGTGTTTATTTCTGTCATCAGGATCTGTGTATATCAGGATTGCTTGCATTAATCTTTGACTGTTATGAAGGATCTACCTATGCCTATATATATTCTGCTGTAAAGTGGCTGTTTAGTGTTGTGCTGTCTTTACGGTATTTTACCTGATATTTATGTGGACCCATTACCCCAAGTTTTGTCATGGGTTTTAAGTGTTTTTAATGTTTTGTGTTTTGTTCCTAAATAAAGATGACTTTTATATTCATATAATTACTGTGGTGATCCCAATTTTTCTGAATACACTTTTTTCTGTTATGTTGCATGTGTACATGGTATGCAGTTGGTGATCCCCTTTTCCTATTATAATTGGATGGTGCCCGCTCAGCTAAGTACTGTTTACTGCCGTGCGCTTTCACAGCGCTTTCCTGACCCAAGCCTGGGTGGTTAGTGACGTCCGCCAGTGCGGTACCGCATGCACTCTCGTGCATTCTTTAGTTATTATTTTGGTTACGCTGACACCTCAGTTGCAGTGTCGACTGCAAGTAGTCTACACAGACTCAGATCCCAAGTCTTAGGACTGAGCTCGGAGACTCCTTGCTGGTGCTCTTGTGTGCGGTACTGTGGCCCTGTGACTTAACAGGGTTCACTTCCTTCACACAGGGTGAAGTTAACCCGTGTGTGTATTTACATTGTACCGCCATATAGTCCGTCATTACTTGGCAGCAGGTTCCATCTCTGCACGGTGGACCCCGGGCTGCGAATGCACCTTATTCTACCTATCTTATTATTTGGTGTGTTCCACTAGCCCTAACAATAAGTATTCAGACCCTTTGCTCAGTATTGAGTAGAAGCACCCTTTTGAGCTATTACAGCCATGAGTCTTCTTGGGAATGATGCAACAAGTTTTTCACACCTGGATTTGCGGATCCTCTGCCATTCTTCCTTTCAGATCCTGAGTTCTTTCCGCTGCACAAACCATGTCTTTTGCGGTCTTCCATTTTTCCCTCAGCCACAGAGGAGCCTGCTCAGCAGAGACGTCAGTCCCAGCACCTTGTTCAGGCTAATGCTGTGCATCTAGTTACCATTGTTATTCCTGGTTCTGCTATTATAACGAACAGTGGTCAGCGGCAAGCAGACATTCCTGGCACTAAGTCTTGCTTTTTCTTAACTGAGCATGCCCGTGGGACAGAGGTCACATGCCCAGGTCTGGAAGCAGCCCTGATTGGACCACTGGAAAGGTCCCGTTATAAAAGGTTTGCATGGCCGCTCGGCCATACGCTAGTATAAATCTAAAATCGTGTATGTGTGGATGTGTGTATGCAATCTGGTGAAAGCTCCTAATGATCCCCTTGCCTAGTGTTGTTGTATGTGGTTGGGTGTTTGGAGGTAACTAGCGCCAGTCTGTGCCATCCTGCATAAGGCGCGATAATACTGTGTTATTTCAGCAGCGTCCGCCATTGCGGCACTGTGCACAACTAGTGCACTTTCCAAGCCCTTGTTGGGGTGATTAGTGGCGTCTGTCAGAAGGGCTCTGTAGGCAGATAGTGCAGTAAATCTTCATTTAGTTTTTTCCCTGGCACCGCAGTTGTGGCTCCGAATGGTAGTGGGTCTAGAGGGACTCTAACCCCGTGTCCTTGGGGCAGGGTGCTGTGACCAAAACACTAGCATTTACTCTGCAGTATTGCGGCACTGGGGCGCAACAGGGTTCACTTCCTACATACCAGGTGAAGCTAACCTGTGTGTTTTCACATTACACCGCCATATAGTCTGCCATTACCTAGCAGCAGGTGTCATCTGTGCATGGTGGGCCCCGGACTTCCATCTGTTTACTCTGCCTTAAAAGCCCAACAGGTGGAGGGCTGCAGTGATTGTTGACTTTGTGGAACTTTCTTCCATCTCCCTATGGCATCTCTGGAGCTCAGCCTCAGTGATTTTGGAGTTCTTCTTTACCTCTCTCACAAGGCTCTTCTCCTATGATTGCTCAGTTGAGCTGGATGGCCAGGTCTAAGAAGACTTCTGGTGGTCCCAAACTTCATCCGATTAAGGATTATGGAGGCCACTGTGCTCCTAGGAATCTTGAGTACTGCAGAAATTGTGTTGTAACCTTGGCCAGATCTGTGCCTTGCCACAATTCTGTCTCTGAGCTCCTTGGTCAGTTCCTTTGAACTCATGATTCTTATTTGGTCTGACATGCACTGTGAGCTGTGAGGTCTTATATAGAAAGATGTGTGCCTTTCTAAATCAATTCCTCTCAGTTTAGTTTAACACACCTGGACTCCAATAAAGGAGATGAACTATCTCAAGGACGATCACAAGGAAATTGATTGCATGTTACTGAAATATGAGTGTCTGAGCAAAGGGTCTGAATACTTATGACCATGTGATATTTCAATTTTCATTTATAATTAATTTGCAAACATTTCTACATTTATGTTTTTTTCAGTCAAGATGGGGTGCAGAGTGTAGATTAATGAGAAATAAATGGACTTTTTTAATTTACCAAATGGCTGCAGTAATTGATGCAAAGGAGCCCCGACCAAATATTGAGTGCATATACTGAACATGCATTTCTGTAGGCCAATTTTTCAGATTTTAAAATCATTTTTTCAAGCTGGTGTTATAATGTATTCTAATTTACTGAGATAATGACTTCTGGGTTTTCATTGGCTGTAAGACATAATCATTAACATTAACAGAAATAAACACTTGAAATAGATCACTCTGTTTGTAATAATTCTACATAATACACGAGTTTCATTTTCTTTATTTAAGCACCTGTATACACAGTATATATATATATATAGAGAGAGAGAGAGAGGTGTACAGCTCTGACAAAACTTAAGAGACCACCACATCAAAACACTGTCATTGGCAGTCCAATCTCCAGTCCTGAACCCTATTGAAAACCTCTGGAATGTGATCAAGAGGCTGATGGATAGTCACAAGCCATCAAACAAAGAACTGCTTAAATTGTTGCACCAGGACCAGTGTGAAAGACTGGTGTAAAGATGCATGAAAGCTGTGATTAAAAATCATGGTTATTCCACAAAATATTGATTTCTGAACGCTTCCTTAGTTAATTAAAACATTTGTATTGTTGTTTCTAAATTATTATAAACTTGTTTTCTTTGCATTATTTGAAGTCTGAAAGCACTGTTTGTTTTTTTTATTTTGACCATTTCTCCTTTTCAGAAAAAAACACAAAATGTAGTGCTTGGAAACTTGGAGACATGTTGTCAGAAGTTTACAGACTAAAAGAACAATTTACATTGTACTCAAAAATATACCTATAAATCGAAAAATCAGACAAACTGAACATTTTTCAATGGTCTCTTTATTTTTGCCAGAGCTGTATATACAGTGTGGGCCATTTATATGGATATACCTGGGTGGGTCATTTATAAAGTTGGATCCAAAATGGCCAACTGCAAAATGGCCACCATGGTCACCACCCATCTTGGAAAAGAATTACAGAACAGTCAGATCTGTGGCTCTTGTCACTGAACCTCCAACTAGGCATGGTCGTGTTTGATGGGCATAAACTAGAGGCGGCCGTTAAGCTTTGCAAGCTCACACAAGCACAATGCTTGGCCCTCATTCTCATTTTGGTGTTTCAGCGGTTTCTTAAAACCTTTCCAGATTTGGCAGAGCTTCTGGTCAATGTACAGCATGTCAGCATCAATTTACCACAAGTTAGCTATACCTGCTGCCGCTCTGGCAGTGGTGCAGCAGCACATGCAAGTGTCAGCTCACCGACAGGTGTGTGATGTCACCACGCACTGCAACTCCACACTGCACATGCTGGCAAGTCTTTGTGGCAGCAGAGGCCTGTTGTTGGACACCACCTCCAACATATCCATCGGCATTCTAGGCAGTCTCTACACATAGCAAGTGAAGAGTGGGCATGGATGTCTGAAATTTGTGCAGTTCTCCAAGACTTTGAGGACTCCACAGGGAAATACTTCCCAGCCTAGTCTCATCTCATCTGCTCAGTGCGGATTGGGTAACAATGAGGAGGTGGAGGCTAAGAAGGAGGAGGAACAGGAGCTGGTTGCTAGCGCAGCAGAGGCTAGTACCCACACAAGTTCTGTCCCATCTCTCCTGTTTGGATGGGCTAGGAAGGGGAATGAGAAGAAAGAGATAGAGGAGGAGAAAAAGATTGAGAGTAGTCATCATATTTAAGACAGGTAAGTGCTGGCTATAGGGAGCTCTCCACTTATGGCCAACTTTATGCACCTCTGCCTTTCCCATTACCCTCATGTTACATTCATCTTGCCCAAAAAAGAATACTCACTGTTCCCCCTGCTAATCCCACACTACATCTCTCATTCCTGATACAATGAGGTCTACTAATATAGTCCTATACTAGAAGGCCATTGTGGAAAATATTGTTTAAAAATTCCCATCAGACAACACTAGCAGCAGTGGGCAAGCTTCCTTGCCCAACCAAGGAGGAGTGGCGAGGGAGGCACACACGAGGTACAGCAGAGGCAGGGGTCAAAGGACTGGTCCAATTTCATGACAATCGCCATAATTCCACTGTGAACTTCAACTATTGGGTGTCAAAGCAGGACACCTGACATAAGCTGCTTCACTGTACCTTGGAGTTGTGCTGCCCAGCCACTAGCATCTTGTCTGAGCGGGTTTTTAGTGCTGTTGGGGAAGTTCATAACAGACAGGTGCTTTCGCCTGTCAACATAAAATGCTGACAGGCTCACTGTTATGAAATTGAACAAAGCCTGAATTAGCCCTTTTCCACACCACCAGATGACAGCAGCAAATAAATTGTTTTTAAACTCCAATATTTGAATGAGGCCTGCCAGTTGTTGCCTTCAAGGGTTTATGTATGACTGGATGACCCTCATAATTTTTTTTATGAGTGTATATAAAATACAATTTATGTGTACATCAACTCCTGCCATTATGGGTCTAGGAGTACCCATACATGACAATTTGAACAGAATGTGTATGAGGCCCTTCTTTATGTCTAATGTAGGGAGTCCCTCTTCCATCTAATTTTTGATTAGTAAATAGAATGGAGTATCATCCAAGGCTAGCTTGCCAGATAAATGTATTCCAGTTTAACTCATATAAATTACTGACACATTCATAAGAGGATAGACAAATTAATGTAGACAAATTAATCGAATGATAATAAGCCCAGAGTCAGAATGATAACAGTAACCATTAGTCATTGTATCTCATTCAGAATATGACATGCATATACACATCAAGTACCAAAATGTTCCCCATCATATAAAGCACACACACAGGAAGTAAAAAAAAAAGATTAATAGTTTGTAATACAAACCACAGTAAATATGAACTTAGTAAAAAGTAAAAAATTATTAGGGTATGTGTTACAATGTGCACAGAAAGTCTGCAAGTAGCTTGGGAAACCACAATAACTGTTATGACTCAACATAGAGATGCTTAGGTATGGTCCTCAATCCCTAGCATTCCTCCCCAAGATTTTGAGGTTCAGCAGAAGACATGTTTGAAAACAACAAGGAGAGAGCACTGTCAATGAGCAATAGGGAAAGTGATAGGACACAGTATACGTTTTAATCCCAACACGCCGGTCTTACAACAGCATTCAGGCATGATGTCACTTCCTTAGTGATGGAGGTGGTGTATAGTAATGCATCACTGCTTAGTATCAGGAGATGTATCAGGTCCCCAACAAGTAGAGTAGTGTGCAGTAAACCATTGCTGTTACATCATGGCGGAAAAACATATAAATGAATATAGCAGACTATAAGTAGCATTACTAATATTTGAAAACATGGTAGTGAGAAATAGATGGAGTTAATGACTAAGTATATATTTGATTATATAAAAATAGTGGGGAGCCTGTCATGGATCACAGATGGCAAATATATAGTGTAATCGGGGCTTCATAATCAAATATAGCCAAAAAATAAGGGTAAAACTGTAAGACAAAATTGCATAATTCAATTATACACCACAGTGTTTGTATACAGAAATCATACATAATAGTATTGAAAACAATCAGCTATTCCAAACTCCTGGAGCAGCACGTCCACGCTGAACTTTACCCCTACCTCCCATCTAACTTGCTCTTTGACAATCTACAATCTGGTTTCCACCCCCATCACTCAACTGAGACAGCCAAAGCTAACGGACAATACTCTATACTGCTCCTTCTAGACCTGTCCTCTTCTTTCGACACAGTTGACCACTGCCTCCGACTATGGATCCTCTCCACCTTTGGCATCAAAGACCTCGCCCTATCCTGGATCTCCTCATACCTTTCCAACCGCACATTCAGCGTCTCCCACTCCCACACTACCTCCTCATCCCAGCCTCTGATGCTGATGGATTCCCCCAAGGCTCTGTTCTAGGACCCTTTCTCATCTCAATCTATACACTTGGCCTATGGATTCCAGTACCACCTTTACGCTGATGAAACTCAGATCTACCTCTCTGACCCATACGCCACCTCTATGCTGTCCAGAATCCTGGAGTGTCTATCAGCCACATCCTCCTTCTTCTCCTCTCGCTTCCTCAAACTCATCTGAACTCATCATCTTTCCTCCATCTCATAGATCTTCCTTACCTGACCTATCTATCGCAATTAAGGACATCACGCTTTCCCTCATACTGGAAGTCCGCTGCGTCAGAGTAACAGTAGTCAGAAGTGGACCTCTAGGTGGCTAACAGCATAATACCAGATACAGCTTATCTAGAGGGTGGGCCATGTACAAGGATACATCTGGGTGGGCCATGTATATGGATACACCTAAATAAAAAGGGAATGGTTGGTGATATCAACTTCCTATTTGTGGCACATTAGTATAAGGGAGGGAGAAACCTTTTCAAGATGGGTGGTGACCATGGTGGCCATTTTATAGTCAGCCATTTTGGATCCAACTTTATAAATGGCCCACCCAGGTGTATCCATATAAATACCTCACCCCGTACTATTTTGACAATCATGCTGCAAAATTGTACAAACTACTGTTATAGGAACAAATGTCAAATGTCAGTGGAATTTAAGATGTTGGGGGATTCATAGACCAAAGACATATTTCCCAAGTCAACACAAGACTTTCTGGTAATTATAAAGACCAAAGACATATTTCCTAATGTTAATAAGCCTTAAGAATATAAAAGCACAAGAAAGGAAACTGTGATGTGCAAAACTGTAAAGATATGTAAGATTAAGATAACTATTTTTATTTTAATACTGAAAACGCCCAATAAAGGATAATTTGGAGTGTGAAAGACCTCCAAAGGAAGAATCTGGCCAGTGCTATTTTATTGGCACTCGTGGCCATGAATTGCTTATATGTTCCTAAATTAAAAAAGACATAGACCACATGGTATATATTTCTTATACTGCTCTACATAGAATACCATAATCTGCTACTTAAAAAAAGGTATACTTACATATTCCATCTTGAGACATGTCAAAAACACATTCTTTTGCCGTTAGTCAGGTGAGTAGTGCCCTATAAATATGCTGGGCATTAATGCCATGAGCATTCCTGACACATTTACCAAGCAAATACTCCAATGTATTGTGAATGTATTGTGAACAGACCTTAAAGTGCATTTATGCTGCTCAAGGGAACACTTAATTCTCGATGATCGCGCAGTCTAAACAGGCTGCTGATCACCTGGTGAGCAAGCAAGACACTCATTTATAAGGTAAATGATCTTTTTCTTTGCCTCAATAAGCATGATGCTTGCTGCCATAAACAATGGAGAGCTATGTACTTTGAATGATCTAATATAGATCATTCAATTTACATCTGACCATGGTCTGCATGTGTTTACAGACTTTTAAATGAATACATACTTACTGACTGGCGGTCATATAACTCTGCAAACTTGGCTAATATATGCATACTGTTAGATTGCTCTTTGGGTCCAAAAATGTCATCTGTATTTGCTGACAATTATCTATAATATATTCCAACATATGATATGAAACTGTACTGGTGAGGAAAAGCCTTCTAGACTGCCTTGCACGCATTTTCCTGCAGGATAGTCATTTGCATTTTTTAGTATAAAGTTTGTAGTGCATTATTTTGCTTTTAAAGTAAATAATATAAACTAAAGAGAGTTATAGAAATTGTTGCAAAAATATATAGAGCTATAGGTCTTTCAAAATGTCGTCTTTCAGCAGCTGAAGCCTACTGTCATGCAGCTGCAGTACAGCGCAACCTTCACCAGGGGGAGCTTTATAGGGAAGCAAGACTGCACACACTGTGCAGCAGAACAGATGCCACCTAGTGGCAAGAGAGTAGTCAGAAAAGCCGAGTCAGGGCACAAGATAGCACGTCAGTACAAAAAGGATTCAAACAGAAAGGATAGTCAGGATGTAGCAAGAGATCAGTAAACCAGGATGGGCAAAATACGGTACAATAGGGACAAATCAAAACAGAGTCAATAGCCAAGCCAGGAGGTCAGAATCAGAGAATCAAGCAGAACAGACAAATGCAGGGAAAGGGCAGACAGAGGGAGACAACAGACACAGGACAAGTCAGGGTTCACAGCAGGACAAACCAAGGGCTTCCAGAGTCAGGTTCACCAGCCGAAGACAGAACTACAGTGCCTACAAGTAGTATTCAACCCCCTGCAGATTTAGCAGGTTTACACATTTGGAATTAACTTGGCATTGTGACATTTGGACTGTAGATCAGCCTGGAAGTGTGAAATGCACTGCAGCAAAAAAGAATGTTATTTCTTTGTTTATTTTTTTTTTTAAATTGTGAAAAGTCTTTTCAGAGGGTCATTTATTATTCAACCCCTCAACCCACCAGAATTCTGTTTGGTTCCCCTAAAGTATTAAGAAGTAGTTCAGGCACAAAGAACAATGAGCTTCACATGTTTGGATTAATTATCTCTTTTTCCAGCCTTTTCTGACTATTTAAGACCCTCCCCAAACTTGTGAACAGCACTTATACATGGTCAACATGGGAAAGACAAAGGAGCATTCCAAGGCCATCAGAGACAAGATCGTGGAGGGTCACAAGGCTGGCAAGGGGTACAAAACCCTTTCCAAGGAGTTGGGTCTACCTGTCTCCACTGTTGGAAGCATCATTCGGAAGTGGAAGGCTTATGGAACTACTGTTAGCCTTCCACGGCCTGGACAGCCTTTGAAAGTTTCCTCCTGTGCTGAGGCCAGGCTTGTCCGAAGAGTCAAGGATAGCCCAAGGACAACAAGGAAGGAGCTCCGGGAAGATCTCATGGCAGTGGGGACATTGGTTTCAATCAATACCATAAGTAACGTACTCCACCGCAATGGTCTCCGTTCCAGACGAGCCCATAAGGTACCTTTACTTTCAAAGCGTCATGTCAAGGCTCGTCTACAGTTTGCTCATGATCACTTGGAGAACTCTGAGACTGACTGGTTCAAGGTTCTCTGGTCTGATGAGATCAAGATCGAGATCTTTGGTGCCAACCACACACGTGACGTTTGGAGACTGGATGGCACTGCATACGACCCCAAGAATACCATCCCTACAGTCAAGCATGGTGGTGGCAGCATCATGCTGTGGGGCTGTTTCTCAGCCAAGGGGTCTGGCCATCTGGTCCGCATCCATGGGAAGATGGATAGCACGGCCTACCTGGAGATTTTGGCCAAGAACCTCCGCTCCTCCATCAAGGATCTTAAGATGGGTCATCATTTCATCTTCCAACAAGACAACGACCCAAAGCACACAGCCAAGAAAACCAAGGCCTGGTTCAAGAGGCAAAAAATCAAGGTGTTGCAGTGGCCTAGTCAGTCTCCTGACCTTAACCCAATTGAAAACTTGTGGAAGGAGCTCAAGATTAAAGTCCACATGAGACACCCAAAGAACCTAGATAACTTGGAGAAGATCTGCATGGAGGAGTGGGCCAAGATAACTCAAGAGACCTGTGCCAGCCTGATCAGGTCTTATAAAAGACGATTATTAGCTGTAATTGCAAACAAAGGTTATTCCACAAAATATTAAACCTAGGGGTTGAATAATAATTGACCCACACTTTTATGTTTAAAATTTATAAAAATTTAACTGAGCAACAAAACTTTTTGGTTTGTAAGATTTATGCATCTGTTAATAAATCCTGCTCTTGTTTGAAGTTTGAAGGCTCTAACTTATTTGCATCTTATTAAACCTGCTAAATCTGCAGGGGGTTGAAAACTACTTGTAGTCACTGTATAGCTGACACTGCCAGCAAGACTCATGGGAGCTAAATAGCAAACCGAACCCAGAATGAGGCAGAGCAAAGTTAACCCTTGACATGATCCATCCAAAAAAAAGGGCAGACGCTAATAAACTCTGGAACGGATCATGACACCTACCACCTTACTTTAGAACAGATTATCATGTTTCAGCATTGCTCTTTACAATAGCCATATTACCCAACTACAAATTTAATGGAACAGAAAAGCTCATGAGGCTTTTTTCCCAGATCGTTCCAGTGCAGTAACTCTAAGTGGCAGATTTATCAATATTTAACCATGTCAAGCTGAGCTGTTCTTTATCAGAATGTGTAACGTTAAGCCAACTCTTAAAGTATATGTCTACTTCTTAGAGGGCAGATAACATTAAAAGCTTATTACAAAGTGTTATTGCTGTATTGAAACCTATCTTTATTGAAAAATCCTATGTAAATGAAGAGACAAACTCCAGTAGGAATTCTATCCTTGTTTAAAGTGATGAACCTTATTGGCATGATCATTATTAAATATATTATAAAATTAAAGAAACACCAGTGAAACAATCAACTAAAAAAGAAATGTGAATAACCCATGGTACAGGACATAGATTTCCATGTGATCTATGCTGCCTCACACAAAAGACCTTTTTGGCCATTATTACTCTGAAGACATAAAAGAGTTAGAAATAGGGTAAATTGAAGGCAAAATATTCAGTAGATAGCATTTTGCTGCTTAAACAGTGTAGCCTTTTAATTTATAAGTGGTTTGTCTCAGCTGTTTGACATTTTGGTGGCTTCAGATCCAAATACAAGTTTTCAAATAAAATAAACATGTCATTAGATTTATGCAGTCCATAGTTTTGGCAGCATGGGTCAGAGCCTGGCATTTCAGAAAAAAACATAGTTTAAAAAGCTGTCAGGGACTATAGGGAGACTGACTAGCCTGATGAGTTCCTCGACCAGTTTCCCCCCACCCAATTTCCGTTGACAGGCCTCTTAATATGTACACTCATGAAAAAGACCTGTTAATTAACTAAATGAGGGGCAGGTTAAAGTCAGCCAGGGATGATATTGGGCTAGATAGGCCTCTCCCCATAGTCACCACCTGGCTTTACAAATTACATTTTCATTGATATGCAACAGTATTTCAGAGTAAAACATACCTAGTTGTAATGCTGTAGCCAGGTATGGAATCATTTTGCCTGTAAATTTGGGAATCACAAATCTAAGCACAGGTTCACTTTCAGTTATAGTCTAAAAGTATTAAAATTAGCTCTCTTCCAGTGGAAAGAAAATTGTCTCTCTAATGTTACATAATAATGGCAGATATCCTTTGAGTGACAGTCTGACCATATAACAAGCCTTGCAACGTGGCAAACCGGCATCTTCTTTAAAATGTAAAAAAGTCCATCAATATTTTAGATTTCTTGTCACTATTAAAATAGAGAAGAAAACTAGTTGCCTGCGTAACAGGACAAGGACTATAACAGTGAGTTAGGTAGTGGGTTTTTTTTTAAACCCGAAAAAAACGTCATGATGATGTGTTGCCCACTTAATGCATTAAAGATGCCATGTACCTCCCTGAGTTTTTCCAGCAGGATGTGCACCAAGGCTTTATGGGTTTCAGGTCCAAGCATTCCTACATGAACAGTTTCCTGGAAAGTGGATTGGTCGTTGTGGGCCAGTTGAATGGCCACCAAGGTCTCCCGATCTGACACCCTTAGACTTTTAGCTTTGGGATCATCTGAAGGCAATTGTCTATACTGTGAAGATACTAGTTGTGCACCATCTGAAACAATGGATACTGGAAGTCTGTGGTAGCATTTATTCTGCAATGTTGCTAACAGTATGTCAAGAGTGGGAGAAGAGAATTGCATAATAATAATAATAATAATAATAATTGACAATCCAACACAATGGGCAGCACTTTGAACACATTTTATAGGTGGTCATAAACTTGTAAATAACTCATGAAAGAATAAAACCAACCACACTATTGCTTTTCTTGTGAAATTCTCAATAAATTTGATGTGTCACATGACCCTCTTCCCTTTGGAAAAAATAAAGCTGGATCCAAAATGGCCGACTTCAAAATGCTGCCATGGTCACCAGCCATCTTGAAAAGTTTTCCCCCTCCAATATACTAATGTGCCACAAACAGGAAGTTGATATCACCAACCATTCCCATTTTACTTAGGTGCATCAATATAAATGGCCAAAACTGTATATATTTAGGTGCTTCTCACACAATTAGAATATATTCAAAAAGTTTATTTATTTCAGTTCTTCAATACAAAAAGTGAAACTCATATATTAAATAGATTCATTACAAACAGAGTGATCTATTTCAAGTGTTTATTTCTGTTAATGTTGATGATTATGACTTACAGCCAATGAAAACCCAAAAGTCATTATCTCAGTAAATTAGAATTCTTTATAACACTAGCTTGAAATATTATTTTAAAATCTCAAATGTTTGCCATCTGAAATGTATGTTCAGTAAAAGCACTCAATACTTGGTCGGGGCTCCTTTTGCATCAATTACTGCGTCAATGTGGAGTGGCATGGAGGTGATCAGCCTGTGGCACTGCTGAAGTGTTATGAAAGTCCAAGTTGCTTTGAAAGCAGCCTTCAGCTCATCTGCATTGTTGGATCTGGTGTCTCTCATCTTCCTTTTGGCAATACCCCATAGGTTCTCTAAGGAGTTAAGGTCAGGCACATTTGCTGGCCAATCAAGCACAGTAATACTGTTGTTTTTAAACCAGGTATTGGTACTTTTTTGCAGAGTGGTCAGGCGCCAAAGTCCTGCTGGAGAATGACATTTTCATCTCCAAAAAGCTTGTCGGCAGAGTGAAGCATGAAGTGCTCTAAAAGTTCCAGGTAGACGACTGTGCTGACTTTAGTCTTGATAAAACACAATGGACCTACGCCAGCAGATGACATGGCTCCTCAAACCATCACTGATTGTGGAAACTGCACACTAGACTTCAAGCAGGATTGGGGATTGTGTGCCTCTCCACTCTTCCTCCAGACTCTGGGACCTTGATTTCCAAATGAAATACAAAATTTACTTTCATCTGTAAACAACAGCTTGGACCACTGATCAAGTCCAGTTTTTTCTCCTTGGCCCAGGTAATTGGCTTCTGGTGTTGTCTATTGGTCATAAGTGGCTTGACACAAGAAATGCAACACTTGTAGCCCATGTCCTGGATATGTCTGTGTGTGTTAGGGGTCGAGTTCCTGCCTCTGCACAGGGGGAATCTCGAGCCATCTCCGCTGCGGTCTCCCATTCTTCTCCTGCCGCAGTGGAGCCTGCTCAGCGGAGGCGTCGGTCCCAGCGTCATGCTCAGTCTGACACTGTGTGAAGGGCTACTGCTGTCCTTCCAGCTTCTGCCATTGTAACCAGTACTGGTCAGCAGCGAGCAGACATCTTTGGGACTAAGTCCTACTTTTCCCCTTCTGAGCATGCCCAGGGTAAGATCTCTCATTGGAGATCAAGGGTCACATGCTCAGGTACTGCAGCAAATCCTATTGGTCCTCTAGGAAGGTCCTGAAGGTGTTCAACGTCTGTGGCAGCCTCTCATTGGTCCTTCTAGGAAGGTCCTGTACTTGATGCAGCTATAAGAGGTGCTCATGACCACGCAGCCATGCGCTAGTATCAATTTATGTATGAGCTCAGCGCCAATGTGGTCATGTTTGTATGCAGTCAGGGACCTGGCTGAAATAAGCCCCTAGAATGCTGGCACCACCGGCGAGGAGTTTCATGTGTGTGTATTCAGGGACCCGGCTGAAATAAGCCCCTAGAATGCTGGCACCACCAGCGAGGAGTTTCATGTTTGCATTTGACTGCATGACCACCATCTGCTCTACTAAGTAGCTGTGTTCCTCTGTGAGCCAAACAGGGCACAGCGTTATCTTTGCTAACAGACTCTGTGAAGTAACAGAGTCTGTTTATACTACTATATTGTACTGCCATATCTAGCTGCAGGTGCTTTCCTGCACGGTGGATCCCGGGTTGCGAACGCACCAACTTCTAATAAATATATATTCGTTGCGTTCCGCCAACCCTAATAGTCACTCCTTGTGAATCTCCCCCAAATTTTGAATGGCTTTTTTAACAATTCTTTCAAGGCTACGGTTATCCATATGTTGTGAATTCTGTTTTCGAACTCCCTCTTGTGGTCATGAATGGTACTTCGGCGAGTTCTGTCCATGAACTCCCTCTGGTGGCTGTGAGTGGAGCTGCTGCTTCTGAGGTTCCTTCCACAGGTGACGTAGTTTATTCTTTGGCTGGCTGTTCTATTTAACTCCACTCAGATCGTTACTCCATGCCAGCTGTCAATGTTCTTTTACTGGTTCAGTTCGCTCTTGGATCTTTCTGGTGACTTGTCTACTCCAGCAGAAGCTAAGTCCCTGCTGGCTAATTATTTGTTCATTGTTTCCTTGTCCAGTTGGCTATCATGATTTTGTCTTGCTAGCCGGAAGCTCTGGGATGCAGAGTGGCACCTCCGTACCGTGAGTTGGTGCGGAGGTCTTTTTGCACATTCTGCGTGGTTTTTTGTAGTTTTTTGTGCTGACCGCAAATATACCTTTTCTATCCTCTGTCTGTTTAGTAAGTCTGGCCTCCCTTTGCTGAAACCTGTTTCATCTCTGTGTTTGTGACTTTCATCTTAACTCACAGTCAATATATGTGGGGGGCTGCCTTTTCCTTTGGGGAATTTCTCTGAGGCAAGGTAGGCTTTATTTTCTATCTCTAGGGCTAGCTAGCTCTTAGGCTGTGAAGAGGCGTCTAGGTCGTGTTAGGTACGCTCCACGGCTATTTCTAGTTGTGTGACAGGATTAGGGGTTGCGGTCAGCAGAGTTCCCACTTCCCAGAGCTTGTCCTGTGTGAGTTTAACCATCAGGTCGTTCCGGGTGCTCTTAACCACCAGGTCCATAACAGTATAGCTGGCCAAAAGTATTAATGCATCTCAATAGAGGGATAAGAGAAGTTCTGAGACCATTTTTTTTTCTCTGCAGTGTTTTTTGTCTTTCTTTTCCCCTTAACCTATGGGTGGTTCAGAACACAGGTGTAGATATGGACATTCAGGGTCTGTCCTCTTGTGTGGATCATCTCACGGCAAGGGTACAAAACATTCAAGATTTTGTGGTTCAGAATCCAATGTTAGAGCCTAGAATTCCAGTTCCTGATTTGTTTTCTGGGGATAGATCTAAATTCCTGAATTTCAAAAATAATTGTAAACTGTTTCTAGCTTTGAAACCCCGCTCCTCTGGTGACCCCGTTCAACAAGTAAAAATCATTATTTCTTTGTTGCGTGGTGACCCTCAAGACTGGGCATTTTCCCTTGCGCCATGAGATCCTGCATTGCTTGATGTTAATGCGTTTTTTCTGGTGCTTGGATTGCTTTATGATGAACCAAATTCAGTGGATCAGGCAGAGAAAATCTTGCTGGCTTTGTGTCAGGGTCAGGATGAAGCGGAGGTATATTGTCAGAAGTTTAGAAAGTGGTCTGTGCTTACTCAGTGGAATGAGTGTGAACTGGCGGCAATTTTCAGAAAAGGTCTTTCTGAAGCCCTTAAGGATGTCATGGTGGGATTTTCCACGCCTGCTGGTCTGAATGAGTCTATGTCCTTGGCCATTCAGATCGATCGGCGCTTGCGTGAGCGCAAAGCTGTGCACCATTTGGCGGTATTCTCTGAGCATAGGCCTGAGCCTATGCAATGTGATAGGACTTTGACCAGAGCGGAACGGCAAGAACACAGACGTCGGAATGGGCTGTGTTTTTACTGTGGTGATTCCACTCATGCTATCTCCGATTGTCCTAAGCGCACTAAGCGGTTCGCTAGGTCGGCCACCATTGGTACGGTACAGTCTAAATTTCTTTTGTCTGTTACTCTGATTTGCTCTCTGTCGTCCTATTCTGTTATGGCATTTGTGGATTCAGGCGCTGCCCTGAATTTGATGGACTTGGAGTTTGCCAGGCACTGTGGTTTTTTCTTGGAGCCCTTGCAGTATCCTATTCCATTGAGAGGAATTGATGCTACGTCTTTGGCCAAGAATAAGCCTCATTACTGGACTCAATTGACCATGTGCATGGATCCTGCACATCAGGAGGATATTCGCTTTTTGGTGTTGCATAATCTGCATGATGTGGTCGTTTTGGGGTTGCCATGGCTACAGGTCCATAATCCAGTATTGGATTGGAAATCTAAGTCTGTGTCCGGCTGGGGTTGTCAGGGGGTACATGGTGATGTTCCATTGCTGTCAATTTTGCCTTCCACTCCTTCTGAAGTCCCTGAGTTTTTGTCAGATTACCGGGATGTATTTGAAGAGCCCAAATCCAGTGCCTTACCTCCTCACAGGGAATGCGATTGTGCTATTAATTTGATTCCTGGTAGTAAGTTTCCTAAGGGCCGACTGTTTAATTTATCTGTGCCAGAGCACACCGCTATATGGAGTTATATAAAGGAATATTTGGAGAAAGGTCATATTCACCCGTCATCATCACCGTTGGGAGCAGAGTTCTTTTTTGTGGCCAAGAAGGATGGCTCTTTGAGACCTTGTATTGATTACCGCCTTCTTAATAAGATCACAGTCAAATTTCAGTACCCTTTGCCACTGCTGTCTGATTTGTTTGCTCGGATTAAGGGGGCTAGTTGGTTCACCAAGATAGATCTTCGAGGGGCATATAATCTTGTGCGAATTAAACAGGGCGATGTATGGAGAACAGCATTTAATACGCCCGAGGGCCATTTTGAGTACCTGGTTATGCCATTCGGGCTTTCTAATGCTCCATCTGTGTTTCAGTCCTTTATGCATGACATCTTCCGAGAGTACCTGGATAGATTCATGATTGTATATTTGGATGATATTTTGGTCTTTTCGGATGATTGGGAGTCTCATGTGAAGCAGGTCAGAATGGTGTTCCAGGTCCTTCGTGCGAATTCCTTGTTTGTGAAGGGGTCGAAATGTCTCTTTGGGGTTCAGAAGGTTTCATTTTTTGGGTTTTATTTTTAACCCTTCTACTATCGAGATGGACCCTGTTAAAGTTCAGGCCATTTATGATTGGACTCAGCCGACATCTGTGAAGAGCCTGCAGAAGTTCCTGGGCTTTGCTAATTTTTACCGTCGCTTCATCGCTAATTTTTCTAGTGTTGTTAAACCATTGACTGATTTGACCAAGAAAGGTGCTGATGTGGTCAATTGGTCCTCGGCGGCTGTAGAGGCTTTTCAGGAGTTGAAGCGTCATTTTTCTTCTGCCCCTGTGTTGTGCCAGCCAGATGTTTCGCTCCCGTTTCAGGTCGAGGTTGATGCTTCTGAGATTGGAGCACGGGCTGTTTTGTCGCAAAGAAGGTCTGATGGCTCGGTGATGAAACCATGTGCCTTCTTTTCTAGAAAATTCTCGCCTGCTGATCGCAATTATGATGTTGGCAATCGAGAGTTGTTGGCCATGAAGTGGGCATTCGAGGAGTGGCGACATTGGCTTGAAGGAGCCAAGCATCGCGTGGTGGTCTTGGCGGATCACAAGAATTTGACTTATCTCGAGTCTGCCAAACAGTTGAATCATAGACAGGCTCGATGGTCGCTGTTTTTCTCCCGTTTTGATTTTGTGGTTTCGTACCTTCCGGGCTCTAAGAATGTAAAGGCTGATGCCCTGTCAAGGAGTTTTGTGCCTGACTCTCCGGGTGTTCCTGAGCCGGCGGGTATTCTCAAAGAGGGGGTAATTTTGTCTGCCATCTCCCCTGATTTGCGGCGCGTGCTGCAGAAGTTTCAGGCTGATAGACCTGACCATTGTCCAGCGGAGAAACTGTTTGTCCCTGATAGATGGACTAGTAGAGTTATCTCTGAGGTTCATTGTTCGGTGTTGGCGGGTCATCCTGGAATCTTTGGTACCAGAGATTTGGTGGCTAGATCCTTTTGGTGGCCTTCTTTGTCATGGGATGTGCATTCTTTTGTGCAGTCCTGTGGGATTTGTGCTCGGGCTAAGCCCTGCAGTTCTCGTGCCAGTGGGTTGCTTTTGCCCTTGCCGGTCCCGAAGGGGCCCTGGACGCATATTTTCATGGATTTTATTTCAGATCTCCCTGTCTCTCAAAGGATGTCGGTCATTTGGGTGGTTTGTGATCGCTTCTCTAAGATGATCAATTTGGTACCCTTGTCTAAATTGCCTTCCTCCTCTGATTTGGTGCCATTGTTTTTCCAGCATGTGGTTCGTTTGCATGGCATTCCGGAGAACATCGTCTCGGACAGAGTTTCTCATTTTGTTTCGAGGTTTTGGCGGTCCTTTTGTGCTAAGATGGGCATTGATTTGTCTTTTTCTTCGGCTTTCCATCCTCAGACAAATGGCCAAACCGAACGAACTAATCAGACTTTGGAGACATATCTGAGATGCTTTGTTTCTGCTGATCAGGATGATTGGGTGTCCTTCTTGCCTTTGGCTGAGTTCGCCCTTAATAATCGGGCCAGTTCGGCTACTTTGGTTTCGCCTTTTTTCTGTAATTCTGGTTTCCATCCTCGTTTCTCTTCAGGGCAGGTTGAGCCTTCGGACTGTCCTGGTGTGGATACGGTGGTGGACAGGTTGCAGCAGATTTGGACTCATGTGGTGGACAATTTGACATTGTCCCAGGAGAAGGCTCAATGTTTCGCTAACCGCTGGCGCTGTGTTGGTCCCCGACTTCGTGTTGGGGATTTGGTTTGGTTGTCATCTCGTCATGTTCCTATGAAGGTTTCCTCTCCTAAGTTTAAGCCTCGTTTCATTGGGCCATATAAAATTTCTGAAGCTCTTAATCCATTTCGTTTGGACCTTCCAGCTTCTTTTGCCATCCATAATGTGTTCCATAGGTCGTTATTGCGGAGATACGTGGCACCTATGGTTCCCTCCGTTGATCCTCCTGCCCTGGTGTTGGTCGAGGGGGAGTTGGAGTATGTGGTGGAGAAGATTTTGGATTCTCGTATTTCGAGACGGAAACTCCAGTACCTGGTCAAGTGGAAGGGTTATGGTCAGGAAGATAATTCCTGGGTTTTTGCCTCTGATGTTCATGCTGCCGATCTAGTTCGTGCCTTTCATTTGGCTCGTCTTGATCGGCCTGGGGGCTCTGGTGAGGGTTTGGTGACCCCTCCTCAAAGGGGGGGTACTGTTGTGAATTCTGTTTTCGAACTCCCTCCTGTGGTCATGAATGGTACTTCGGCGAGTTCTGTCCATGAACTCCCTCTGATGGCTGTGAGGGGAGCTGCTGCTTCTGAGGTTCCTTCCACAGGTGACGTAGTTTATTCTTTGGCTGGCTGTTCTATTTAACTCCACTCAGATCGTTACTCCATGCCAGCTGTCAATGTTCTTGTACTGGTTCAGTTTGCTCTTGGATCTTTCTGGTGACCTGTCTACTCCAGCAGAAGCTAAGTCCCTGCTGGCTAATTATTTGTTCATTGTTTCCTTGTCCAGTTGGCTATCATGATTTTGTCTTGCTAGCCGGAAGCTCTGGGATGCAGAGTGGCACCTCCGCACCGTGAGTCGGTGCGGAGGTCTTTTTGCACATTCTGCGTGGTTTTTTGTAGTTTTTTGTTCTGACCGCAAAGATACCTTTTCTATCCTCAGTCTGTTTAGTAAGTCTGGCCTCCCTTTGCTGAAACCTGTTTCATCTCTGTGTTTGTGACTTTCATCTTAACTCACAGTCAATATATGTGGGGGGCTGCCTTTTCCTTTGGGGAATTTCTCTGAGGCAAGGTAGGCTTTATTTTCTATCTCTAGGGCTAGCTAGCTCTTAGGCTGTGAAGAGGCGTCTAGGTCGTGTTAGGTACGCTCCACGGCTATTTCTAGTTGTGTGACAGGATTAGGGGTTGCGGTCAGCAGAGTTCCCACTTCCCAGAGCTTGTCCTGTGTGAGTTTAACCATCAGGTCGTTCCGGGTGCTCTTAACCACCAGGTCCATAACACCATATTGCTTGTGCACCTTTTTCTACCACACTTTTCCTTCCACTCACCTTTCCATTAATATGCTTGGATACAGCACTCTGTGAACAGCCAGCTTCTTTAGTAATGACATTCTGTTGCTTACCCTCCTTGTGGAGTGTGTCAATGACTGTCATCTGTACATCTGTCAAGTCAGCAGTCTTCCCCATGAATGTTGATCTTACTGAAAAAGACTAAGGGACCTTTTAAATGCTTAGGAAACCTTTGCAGGTGTTTTTGTTAATTATTCTAATTTACTGAGGTAATGACTTTTGGTTCTTCATTGGCTGTAAGCCATAATCATCAACATTAACAGAAATAAACACTTGAAATAGATCACTCTGTTTGTAATGACTCTATATAATATGAGTTTCATTTTTTGCATTGAAGAACTGAAATAAATTAACTTTTTGATGATATTCTAATTTTGTGAGAAGCACCTGCATAATATTTTCTGAGTGCTGTTGTTTTTTTATGTCCTAGAGCAAATTAATATTGAAGGCAGGTTGCATTATAATTGTTTAAACAGAAATCTAACATTTTGATTCATGGGGTACCAACTATTCTATGTTTCATATGCAAAATTCATATAAAATTGAGTCTTTCAAGAGACAAAGAACACTCTATTTGCAAATAAAGTGCAATCCCACACTTGTTTTTTGCTTGGCTTTTTTGCTAGGTTCACTAAATGCTAAAACTAACCTGACATTATGATTCTCCAGGTCATTACGAGTCCATAGACACCTAACATGACTAGGTTATTTTTTATCTAATTGGTGAAAAAAAATCCAAACTTTGCTAAAAAAAAAAAAAAAAAAAAAATTGTGCCATTTTCCGATACTGATAGCGTCTCCATTTTTCGTGATCTAGGGTCGGGTGAGGGCTTATTTTTTACATGCCAAGCTGGCATTTTTAATGATAGCATTTTGGTGCATATACGTTCTTTTGATCACCCATTATTGCATTTTAATTCAATGTCGCGGTGACCAAAAAACGTAATTCTGGCGTTTTGAATTTTTTTCTCGCTACGCCGTTTAGCGATCAGGTTAATGCTTTTTTTATTGATAGATCAGGCGATTCTGAACGCGGCGATACCAAATATTTGTAGGTTTAATTTTTTTTTTTATTGATTTATTTTGAATGAGGCGAAAGGGTGGGTGATTTAAACTTTTATATTTTTTTTATTTTTTTCACATTTTTTTTACTTTTTTTTTTTTTAATTTTGACATGCTTCAATAGCATCCATGGGAGGCTAGAAGCAGGCACAACGCGATCCCCTCTGCTACATAGCAGCAATCTTATGTTCGCTGCTATGTAGCAGAAAATCATGTGTGCTGTTAGCGCCGGCCACAGGGTGGCGCTCACAGCTACCGGTGATCAGTACCCATAGAGGTCTCAAGGACCTCCGATCATGTGACGGGGGGTCGGCGATGCGATCATTTCCGGCCGCCCAGCCGGAAGCAGTAGTTAAATGCCGCTGTCTGCGTTTGACAGCGGCATTTAACTAGTTAATAGGCGCGGGCACATGGCGATTCTGCCCGCGCCTATTACAGGCACATGTCAGCTGTTCAAAACAGCTGACATGTCCCGGCTTTGATGCGGGCTCACCGCCGGAGCCCGCATCAAAGAGGGGCTTCTGACCTCAGACATACTATCCCGTCCGAGGTCAGAAAGGGGTTAATATTTGAGCATCTAGTACATATGATTCTTGACTCTTGCAAAAGCTGAAAAATAATTCTGGATCCCTCCCCCAAGATTTGAAGAGGTTATTTGATCATTACATTATCTATAGGTAACATTGTAAATTGTAAAAGCAAACAACTTTGCAATTTACCTTTTGTGAAAAAACTTACATTCTCCCAAGCTGAAGGATTTTTAATTGTGGATTGCTTGTTGCATAGGTTACCAATCACCTCTGAAGTTTATCAGAGGTGATTGGTTTCCTTGTCGAGGGAAGGGCACTTACAAACTAATTTCTTTATAACTTTTAAGTACTCCTTTGAAGTTGGCCAGATCACTAGATCAAGTCAGCTTCAGGGGCACTGCAAATCTGCCTCTACTTGCAACATGACAGTGCTCAATTCAAATGGCTGCTGCAACAAAAGTCTGAACTGTCAATTTTTCAATAGTGCACCACTTCCTGACATAAACAAAGCTGGGATTCAGGTGAGAGGTATAATCCTAAAGATCACTCATGAAAATAACCTGTTAACATACTCTTTTCCTACAAATCCAGAGATCTATAAGTTAAGTCTTTACAGAAGCTCATGTATTCTGTTAGAAAATTTAGGTCATGGGCATACTTTCTTCTTAAGCACACCAAAACATGAATTTTATTAGTCTCTGTTAAGACTTCATGAGTTTATTAGCTAGCTTGTGAATATATTAAAGCTAATATAAACTAATTACATTATCATAACCATTTCACATATGGACACCTGAAGTGCTAGATAAAGAAAAATTAGATCCAACACAACAATTTGATGACAATTTTAAGAGAGCAATAGGTTTTCTTAAATTTCAGATTGGAAAAAAAAATTTAATTCAAAAGCGCAAAACAGTTTAAGTATGGGATTCACAAGATAAGACAAAATTGCGTATCTAAGAAATCTCTATGTTTTAGAGCTTACTTCCCCACTAGGATATGTTTTGGTGCTAGAACATGTAAGGACTATGTAGAGTAGGAGACATTGTAGCTGCAGTACATTAAGAAAAAAGCAGTGATTCTGGAATACAGATTTTTTTTATTGTGAGTAATGGGTATTTTATTATTTATTGCCATAACTTTAATCATTCATTATGTCTTTCTATCTTATAGATAGTCATAACTAGGGTTGAGCGAAACGGGTCGAAATTTTTCAAAAGTTGCCGACTTTTGTCAAGGTCGGGTTTCATGAAACCCGACCCGACCCCAGTGTGGGGTCGGCCATGAAGTCGGCGATCTTTTGAATCTAGAATCGGAATTCCGATACCGATTCCCGATATGTTTAAGATATCGGGAATTGGTATCGGAATTCAGATTTAAGTGTAAAATAAAGAATTAAAATAAAAAATATCGCAATCCTTACCCTCTGACGCGCCCTGTTACTAACCGGGAACCTTCCTTCCTTAGAATCAGCCTTCCAGGACCCTGCGGTGACGTCGCGGCTTGTGATTGGCCGCGCGGCCGCCCATGTGACCGCTCGCGCGGCCAATCACAAGCCGCGACGTCACCCGCGACGTCACCGAAGGTCCTGAAAGGGCTGATTCTTAGGAAGGAAGGCTGCCGGAAAGAAGCAGGGCGCGTCCGAGGGTGAGTATATTCCTATTAGGTATATACTCACCCTCGGACGCGCCCTGCTTCTTTCCGGCAGCCTTCCTTCCTAAGAATCAGCCCTTCCAGGACCTTCGGTGACGTCGCGGGTGACATCGCGGCTTGTGATTGGCCGCGCGAGCGGTCACATGGGCGGCCACGCGGCCAATCTCAAGCCGCGACGTCACCGCGACGTCACCGCAAGGTCCTGGAAGGCTGATTCTAAGGAAGGAAGGTTCCCGGTTAGTACCAGGGCGCGTCAGAGGGTAAGTATTGCAATATTTTTTATTTTAATTCTTTATTTTACACTAAAATATGGATCGCAGGGCCTGAAGGAGAGTTTCCGCTCCTTCAGACCCTGGGAACCATGGAAACCCATTGCACTGCATTGGGTTTCGAGTTTTGTCCGACCCCGACCCCGACTTTTTTATAGGATCGGCCGATTTCACTCGACCCGACTTTTTCAAAAGTCGGGTTTCGTGAAACCCGACCCGATCCTATAAAAGTAAAGGTCGCTCAACTCTAGTCATAACTCAATAATTTTAAAGGCAGATACAAAGATGGGGAGATAACAAAAAGTAGTTGCAGTTCAATTTCTTTTGTTCAAAAGGCTACCTTTCAGACAATGTTATATTTAAATCATTAATGGTAGACCTAGTTAAGAAAAACAGATATTTTGTATTCCATTTTTGCGCTAATTAAATATGGTTGTGGCCAAAACACCCCTGCAATTCTGTGAGATAATACTCAGTTTCTTCCTGAAAATGATTGCAAACACAAATTCTTTGTTATTATTATCTTCATTTAATTTGTATTAAATTAAAAAAATACAAAAAGAATTGTCCTACAGCCAAATTGGATATAATTCCACACCAAACATAAAAAAGGGGGTGGACAAAAGTATTGGCACTGTTCGAAATATCATGTGATGCTTCTCTAATTTGTGTAATTAACAGCACCTGTAACTTATCTGTGGCACCTAACAGGTGTTGGAAATAACTCTATCACACTTGCAGCCAGTTGACATGGATTAAAGTTGACTCAACCTCTGTCCTGCATCCTTGTGTGTACCACATTGAGCATGGAGAAAAGAAATAAGACCAAAGAACTGTTTGAGGACTTGGGAAACCAAATTGTGGGGAAGCATGAGCAATCTCAAGGCTACAAGTCCATCTCCAAAGACCTGAATGTGCCTGTGTCTACCGTGCGCAGTGTCATCAAGAAGTTTAAAACCCATGGCACTGTGGCTAACCTCCCTAGATGAGGACGGAAAAGAAAAATTGACAAGAGATTTCAACACAAGATTGTGTGGATGTTGGATAAAGAACCTCGACTAACATCCAAACAAGTTCAAGCTGCCCTGCAGTCCGAGGGTACAACAGTGTCAACCCGTACTATTCGTCAGCATCTGAATGAAAAGGGACTGTATGGTAGGAGACCCAGGAAGACCCCACTTCTTACCCCGAGACATAAAAAAGCCAGGCTGGAGTTTGCCAAAACTTACCTGAAAAAGCCTAAAACTTTTGGAAGAATGTTCTCTGGTCAGATGAGACAAAAGTAGAGCTTTTTGGGCAAAGGCATCAACATAGAGTTTACAGGAGAAAAAAAGAGGCATTCAAAGAAAAGAACACGGTCCCTACAGTCAAACATGGCGGAGGTTCCCTGATGTTTTGGGGTTGCTTTGCTGCCTTGGGCACTGGACTGCTTGACCGTGTGCATGGCATTATGAAGTCTGAATACTACCAACAAATTTTGCAGCATAATGTAGGGCCCAGTTTGAGAAAGCTGGGTCCCCCTCAGAGATCATGGGTCTTCCAGCAGGACAATGACCCAAAACACACTTCAAAAAGAACTAGAAAATGGTTTGAGAGAAAGCACTGGAGACTTCTAAGGTGGCCAGCAATGAGTCCAGACCTGAATCCCATAGAACACCTGTGGAGAGATCTAAAAATGGCAGTTTGGAGAAGGCACCCTTCAAATATCAGGGACCTGGAGCAGTTTGCCAAAGAAGAATGGTCTAAAATTCCAGCAGAGCATTGTAAGAAACTCATTGATGGTTACCGGAAGCTGTTGGTCGCAGTTATTTTGGCTAAAGGTTAAGCAACCAAGTATTAGGCTGAGGGTGCCAATACTTTTGTCTGGCCCATTTTTGGAGTTTTGTGTGAAATGATCAATGTTTTGCTTTTGCTCCTTTCTCTTTTGTGTTTTTTCATTTAAGACACATTAAATGAAGAAAATAATACCAAAGAATTTGTGATTGCAATCATTTTCAGGAAGAAACTGAGTATTATCTGACAGAATTACAGGGGTGTCAATAGTTTTGGCCACAACTGTACTAACGGTAACAGCTACAGGCTAAGAAAACGTATTAGTTTATTTTATGCTTATCGTGAAAAAAAAGTTTTTTTTTTATAAAATTCGAATCTCAGTTTATGAAGTGTACCCAGTGAGCTTCATACACTTATTTTGAAAATTATAACAATAAAATATGAAATATAATATACAGTATATCGATTATAAAATATTTTACTCAACAAATTGCCTAAGAATTTACTGTAATAGGGAATGTGAAAAAATATGGATATTCTAAAACAGTGGGCCTAAATGCAGAAGTGTTCCCTTGTACAATACTAGAATACTTCTTTGTGCTTGGTATAAGCAGCAGAAAAAAAGCTAAAAAAAAAAGCCAAATATATATGAAGCAATTTTTGTCCACTGCGATGAAGCATCAGATTTTTAGCTGTTTTCCAAATGATCTTAGATCACTAGATGTAAGCAGTGGGTGACTGTTCATCATCATCACAAGGTTTTCCAGGCAGAGAGATTTTATCCAAACTTTCACTTTGTCTGCACTTGCAATGAAAGATTAGCTTCAGTAACCTGGCCATTTGCTGTTTGCCTTCATCATTATTTCACTTACCTCTGGTACTAAAAAAAAGAATTTTTACAAGATACTGGTAAACTTTCTCAACTTATCCTACCATCTCCCGTTTTTGGTACGGCCCTGTAATTGGCCGCACCAATTATGTCAATGTATTACAAGGTACGCTACTGTTGTTGCTTTACCAGATTTTCCTATTTTTCTATCTTCCAAAATTATATGTATCACCAATGCACTGATCGCTATGATCTTTGATCATGCATTATGTATATTTATCTCAAACACAGCCATTACCAATTTTTTTATATAAACTCAATTTCAGAACATTTTCTATTTAAATCATTAATTGTAGATCTAGTTAAAAACAACACATATTCTTGCAGTCTATTTTTGCTCTAATTAAATACTAAGGCTGACAGCTACAGATTGAGAAAAAGATATTAGTCTCTTGCAAAATATAAAGTTTTTATAAATGAAAATCTGTCATGCCTTTGAATTTGTAAGGCAGAAATATTCTGAAATAATTATTTTGCGTTGATTTACTGGTTCATTGTAGTTGCGCTGTCCAACAAAATATAATTTTCTGTGCAATCTATACTGGAAACAGGCGACTAATTATGTGTATTGTCAAATTCCAACCTATCATTATAACAAGCATATGTCATAATGCCCTTTTCATTAGCTCCTATTAGAGATTAATTAATGATTGCAAGAAAAATAATTGCTATTTAATGTACCCCATTACCCAAATATGAGCTTTGGCCTCAACGTTCAATTGATTCAGATTTGAAGATAAAAATCACTAGGAATCTTCCAGGGATAGGATGAACATTTTATACTGCCCAAAAATGCTGAAATAATAAAAGTCTCAATGCACTTAAACTTCTGAATTATTTGACTATAGGAGGAAAGCACAGTGATTGCGTCAGATCACAGTGATGTCGGAAAAGTTGACATGTCACTGCGGTCACCCACTCTTGAGGTGTCATAACAAGAGTTCAAAAATATCTATTAGAGAACCTTACCAGCAAAAATGAAAGGAAGGAGAAGGTAAATATATTGACAACTGTATTTACTGTATATTGAAGTTTTGCTTAATATTATATAACCACCCATTTATTTAACTATAATTACTGTAGACCATTCATTCATTAGTGATTAGTGCCTTGTAACACTGGAGTCTTGAGTTCAAATCTCGCCATGGATAACATATGCAAGAAGTTCCCATGTTTGCATGGGATTCCTCCGAGTACTTACGTTTCTTCTCACATTCCAAAGACATACAGGGAGGTAATTTGTGGAAACCAAAAATATTTTTAATGAGTAGAAAAATCTGAGGACACAGCTAGTATAATAGGATCACTAAAAGCCATAAATATTAAAAACATTTTAAAAAGCCAAAAATACATCACCATAGGAGTCTATGTAAGGAACAGCAACCCTCCTTCTATGAGCTCCCTCAGGGATCCCACATTAATGAACCTGTTGTCACAATGCTATTGTATATAATACCATGGAATAATAGTAACAACCCTCTAGTCAAGCCAGTCATATGAAAATCAAAAATATGATAGAGCTGAAGATGAGATAATGGAAATATATTCTATTTTTGTGTATCATACAATGGGATCATAGAGGTGTGCATATATGCAAAATATAGAAAAATATATCAAGCCAGAAACACACAGTTATATGAAGTTCTACAGCATAGACTTATTATTATTATACATTTTTATAGCGCCATTCATTCCATGGTGCTTTACATGTGAATACAGGGCAAATATAGACAAATACATTAAACATGAGCAAATAACAAGGCACACGGGTGCATAAGGAGGGAGGACCCTGCCCGCGAGGGCTCACAGCCTGTGGGGGATGGGTGATGAAACAATAGGAGAGGGTAGACTTATCAACAAATCTAGTAGTCATATCATCCAAATAAAAAATAAGCTACCAATTGTGAGTCCTTTTAGTATATACAGCTCCAAATGACCATTCAAACAAGTGTGCAAATTGTCACGATGTGTGTATTTAGTGTAAACAGTCAAATGACTGACAACCTAAAGAAAGAAATAATGCATGAGTGGGAACTGTATGGTCAATTATCCCTGAGGAAGCCACATTTAGGTATTATTATTATTATACATTTTTATAGCGCCATTTATTCCATGGCGCTTCACATGTGAAACGGGGCAAATATAGGAGGAAGGAACCTGCCTGTGAGGCCTCAGTCTACAGGGGATGGGTGAGGATACACTAGGAGAGGGTAGAGCTGGTTGTGCGGTGGTTCAGTAGGTTGAGGATCACTGCAGGCTGTAGGCTTGTTGGAAGAGGTGAGTCTTCAGGTTCTTTTTGAAGGTTTCTATAGTAGGAGAGAGTCTGATGTGTTGGGGTAGAGTGTTCCAGAGTATGAGGGAAGCACAGGAGAAGTCTTGGTTGCAGTTGTGGGAAGAAGAGATAAGAAGGGAGTAGAGAAGGAGATCTTGAGAGGATCGATGAATGATGTAGGTAAGTACCAGGAGACCATGTCACAGATGTATGGAGGAGACAGGATTTAGATGAGTTTGTATGTCATAGTAAGGGTTTTGAACTGAAGTCTCTGGACAATATGAAGCCAGTGAAATGCTTGGCATAGGGGAGAGGCTGGGGAATAGCGGGGAGACAGGTAGATTAGTCAGGCAGCAGAGTGTAGGATGGATTGGAGTGGTGCCAGAGTGCTAGAGGGGAGGCCAGAGAATAGGAGCTTGCAGTAGTCAAAGCGGGAGATGATAAGGGCGTGCATTAGTGTTTTTGTGGTTTTGTGGTCAAAGAGTGCATGAATCCAGGAAATATTTTTGAGTTTGAGATGGCAGGAGGATGCAAGGGCTTGGATATGTGGCTTGAAAGAGAGGGCAGAGTCGAGGATCACCCCGAGGCACCGAGCATGCGGGACTGGGGAATGTGAGCAGCCATTGACATTGATGGATAGGTCTGGTGGAGGGGTAAAATGAGATGGGGGAAAGATGATGAATTCTGTTTTGTCCATGTTCAGCTTTAGAAAGCAAGCAGAAAAGAAGGCCGACATAGCAGACAGGCAGTGTGGAATTTTGGTGAGTAAGGAAGTGAGGTCAGGTCCGGATAGGTAGATCTGCGTGTCATCAGTGTAGAGATGATACTGCATACCGTGGGATTCTATGAGCTGTCCTAGGCCAAAGGTGTTGATGGAGAAGAGTAGGGGTTCTAGAACTGAGTCTTGAGGAACACCGTCAGACAAGGGGTGAGGTGAGGAGGTGGTGTGGGAGAGAGACACTGAATGTTCGGTCAGTTAGATATGACAAGATCCAGGATAGGGCCAAGTCTGTGATGCCAAGATATGAGAGGATCTGTAGCAGGCTGGTCAGCCAGGGCTGCCTGTTGATGGTACGAGTTTTGCTATGCATGAGCGGGGTGACCGAATCGAGTGTTTCTGTTATTGTGGTGTTATAAAAAGTGGCAGCAGCATCTGTGTCATGAAAGGAAGCTATGTTAGGAAGAGGGAGACGGGACTCAGAGAGTGATTGTAAATTGAGGTGTTTGAGATTTCTGCAAAGGTGAGTGAGTTTGTGGAATGGGGCTTGCGCACTAGGAGAGGAGAGGGAAGAGAATATCAGTAGGTTGTGGTCAGAAAGGGGGAGGGGTGAGTTAGTGAGATTAGTAAGGGAGCAGAGGTGGGTGAAGATGAGGTCCAGCGTGGGGCCATCTTTGTGAGTGGCCGCAGAGGACCATTGAGTGAGGCCGATGGAGGCAGTAAGCAATAAAAGTTTAGATGCAGCTGAGGTGGAAGTATCAATGGGGATATTGAAGTCACCCATGATGATAGTGGGGATATCAGCAGAGAGGAAATGAAGAAGCCAGGTGGGCAAGTGGTCGACAAAGTTGGAGATGGCTAGTTCTGGGGGGCGGTAGATGACAGCCAGCTGGTGATTGGAGGGGGAATAGATGAGGGCGGAGTGCATCTCAAACGAGGGAAGAGTAGTGGAGGGTGGAAGCGGGATTGGAGTAAAGGAGCAGGTGTCGGAAAGGAGCAAGCCAACTCCTCTACCACGTTTGTTCCTGGGCAAGGGGTGTGAGAGAGGTGGAATCCGCCATACCACCATAGGAAAGTGCAGCTGGAGATGCTGAGTCAGAGGGTGATATGTGTGGCATTCCTGCTCATCATATTATTCTAGGCTCCTACTACTGCATGATTTCTTTTTTTCAGTTGTTATCAGGACAAGTACTGAAAGTTGCAGTATGATTAGTTACTGTGCTTTCCATGATTCCTTTCAGTACTAAGTGGTTCTAGTGGATTAAGCTCCTGTTTCTAATAACATGATTGAAATGGCTACAAGGGGGTGTTGTAATTCATCTGACAACTTTTGCTACATTTGTGGTTGTTTGTGGTTGTTTTGTAGTGAATAGACAGTGAAGGAGCATTACGGACTACCTTGTAAAAGTGTATTGTGCATACTTGTGTAGTGTAAAACTAGGTGATCAAGACAATTTGTATCATTCACATGTAGTGTGTTCTGTTTGTGTAGAAGAACTAAAGGGAAGAAAAAGAGGTTTAGTTTTGGCATACCTATGATCTGGTGTAACTACAAAGTTATGGGACCGGATGTGAACTTTCAAATGGGGCCCCCCATGCCAAAATATTTTCCACCCAAATTCACATTTTCCCTATTCATTTTGCACACTATAGTTTTGTTGCAATGTTTTATAGTGCAATATTTAATAAATATAGGCAAAGTTTACAAATACAGCATTTAAAGAAAAAAATATTCAAATTATACAGAAATAAAGGTCACACCCCCCCCGCACTGTCTATTACCATGCTGCTCCAGCCCCCTTTCACCTGCTTGCTACTGCTGGTCACAAACATTGGTACTGTCTGCTACCATGCTGCTCCGACTCCCCTCACCTGCTGGGTACTGCTGGTCACACACCCTGGCACTGCCTGCCACTATGCTGCTCCAGGCCCCCTCACCTGCTTGCTACTGCTCCACCCCTCGAACTGTCCACAGCCCCACCGCTCTCTTAGAAAAGCTCCACTTCTCACCTATCACACATTAACAGTTCCTATCACCAGATCACCCATATAGTCAGCTTTTGTTTTGGCCAAAATATTTTTTAAGCTGCCACCACAACAAGATAGACTCTTTCAGCCGAGCTCTACTCTACTCTATCCTATTAATCATTTGCTAAAATATCCAATACAATTTAGGTATATTTTTATTTATTTTTTAATTTTTAAAATGACCAATAATATCACATAAAAGGGACAAATACCACCGCATTATGACAGGACAACATATTACCACCACATAGAGACCTATAATACTACATACAAGGAACACATTCTGCCACGTCATGTCCAGACCACACATTACCACCACATAGTGACCAAATAATAGCACATACAAAGAACAAATACCGCGACACGATGGCCAGATAACATATTACCACCACATAGTAACTGAATACTACAATACTGATCATTAATTAAAGAAAACACAATGCTAATATCACCATAAGTGCCATTATACACAGGAGATCTGTACTTAGTATGCAGTGTATATGTACAGGTAATACAGTGATCACCGGTGAAATTAAACACAAGATCTCTGTATACAGTGTATAGCGTACAGGTAATACAGTGATCCAGGTGACATAATATACAGGAGCTCTGTATACAGTATTAGTGTACAGGTAATACAGTGATCAACAGTAAAATTATACACACGAGTGCTTTATATATTGTACAGGTTATACTGTGATAATTGACATTATACACAGGAGCTCTGTATATAGTGTCAGTGTAAAAGGAATACAGTGATCATTGGTTACATTGTACACAGGACCACTGTATGTAGTATACAGTGTATAGTATCAGTGTACAGGTAACACACTGACTCACCAGTGACGTCTCTTGGTGAAGTCATTCATCTTTGCTTTTCATCTTCATCCAGCACAGACTGCTATCACTTATTCCAGCAAGGGCTCTTTTCTGCAGGAAATAACAGTTAGGTAGAACACGCTTGCAGAACACATTACTTAATTTTTTACAACTTATAAACTACACCAGATGAAGAAAAAAGGAGACATAGTGTCGCTCTGCACAGTAACAGGATCGCCTCCTGCATTTAAAATGGTATCCCCAAAAAATAAAGTAAATACATCACTGCAATAATATCCCTTATTTTGCCCTTATGGTAGTAATATATCCCATCCTGGCCCCTGTGTGTCTCATTCCTGGCCACAGCTATATGTTCTCCCATCCTGGCCCTATATGTTCTCCCATCCTTCCCTCATGAGTATCCATCCTGCCCCATGTGATGTCCCATCCTGCCCCATCTGTCCCGTGATCCAGTCCCATCTGTCCAGTGATCCTGAACTATCTGTCCCATAATCCTGCCCCATCTGTTCCGTGATCCTGCACCTCCTGCCCCATGATCCTGCCCCATCTGCCCCATGATCCTGCCCCATCTGTCTCTATTGTATTTATCCTGCCCATGATCCTGCACCATGTGTCTCCATCCTGCCCCATGTCTCCATCCTGCCCCATAATCCTACACTGTGTCTCCATTCTGCCCCATCTGTCTCCATCCTGCCCCATTATCCTGCCCAATCTGTCTCCATCCTGCCCCATGATCCTACCCCATCTGTCTCCATCCTGCCCCATGATCCTGCCCCATCTGTCTCCAACCTACCCCATGATCCTGCCCAATCTGTCTCCATCCTGCCACATGATCCTGCCCAATCTGTCTCCATCCTGCCACCTGTTTCTCCATCCTGCCCCCTGTGTCTCCAAACTGCCCCCTGTGTCTCCATCCTGCTGTCGAAAAATATTGCGGCTTGCCGTTTTTAATAAAAATAGAAAACCTTTCTCCTTACCTGACCGCACCTTCTGTCTCCATCCTGTCCCTTATTCCTGCCCCATCTGTCTCCATCCTGCCCCTTGTGTCTCCATCCTGCCCCCGTGTATCCAATCCTGCCCTCTGTGTTTCCCATCCTGCCGTGTCTCCCATCCTGCCCCATCTGTCTCCATCCTACCCCCTGTGTCTCCCATCCTGCCCCTGTATCTCCCATCCTGCCCTCTGTGTCTCCCATCCTGCCCCCATGTCTCCCATCCTGCCCCATTTGTCTCCATTCAGGCCCTGTGTGTCCCATCCTGCCCCGTGTTTCCCATACTGCCCCCTGTCTCCATCCTGGCCCGTGCCTCCATACTTCCTCCTGTGTCTCCATTATTCCCCCTGTATCTCTATTCTTCCCCCATGTCTCCATTCTTCTCTCTGTATCACCATGCTTCCCCTGTGCCTCCCATCCTGCCCCCGTGTCTCCCATCCTGCCCCGTGTCTCCCATCCTGCCCCCGTGTCTCCCATCCTGCCCCTGTGCTGCTTTCAATAAAAATAAAAAATCCTTTCTCCTTACCTGGCCACGCTCCTGGCGCAAAGCTCCCTCCATGCAGTTCAAGCACCGGCGAATGACAATGATGTCAGCGATGTGCACGCTTATGTCAGCTGCCAGCCTCTGATTGGCAGGCAGCTTTTAACTATTGCCGTGCAGGCTCGCACAGATTTATAGTTTAACTGAACCTGCATCTTGGATGCAGGTTTAGTTACTGAACTGGCAGAAGCCTGCCACTGGGGTCCGATGAGCAGAAGAGACGGGGCCCAATGCGGGCTCCTCTGCTCATCGGGCCCCAAACATCAGTCAGAGCAGTAATGCTCTGATGGTGGCCCTGGTGGGCCCCGATGCACTCCAGGCCCTCGTCGCAGCTGCAGCCCCTGTGACCATGGAAGTTATGCCTCTGATCTGGAGGGAAATGCAAAATCATAGTTGTCGTGGAAAAAATGTAAATCCCTAAGGTCTCTCCAGGGAGGAAATATTCATCCCCCTCCTCTCTCTCACAGAATCTCCAGAACGACAAGGGATTATAATCTACAACTCTCCTTGAAGTAGAATTACACAATTGAGATATTAGGCAGAAAGGAAATTAGTGGTAGTTAAGAAGTGACTAAAATAATGAAAACTTCTTTTGAAGCCCACCCAGACTTTCTGGTGTGGACAGGTAATTAAGACTGGTATATTTGATGGCAATAGACATGAAGCCTGGGGCTTGTTTGATGAACGGAGAAGAAGTAGATTTTTATCTGGGATGAGCTGCTGTGATGAAAGAACTTCCCCAGACTTTGTGTCTCCAATGTACAATTATGAATATTGGGGTTAATATTAGTGTTGAGCATTCCGATACCGCAAGTATCAGGTATCGGCCGATACTTGCGGTATCGGAATTCCGATACCGAGTTCCGATACTTTTGTGGTATCGGGAATCGGTATCGGATCCATAGTGATGTGTAAAATAAAGAATTAAAATAAAAAATATTGATATATTCACCTCTCCGGCGGCCCCTGGACATCACCGCTGGTAACCGGCAGGCTTCTTTGTTTAAAATGAGCGCGTTTACGACCTGAGAATGACGTCGCGGCTTCTGATTGGTCGCGTGCCGCTCATGTGACCGCCATGCGACCAATAACAAGCCGCGACGTCATTCTCAGGCACTAAACTCCTCATTCTAGGAATTTAGGACCTGCGAATGACGTCGCGGCTTCTGATTGGTCGCGTGGCGGTCACATGAGCGGCACGCGACCAATCAGAAGCCGCGACGTCATTCTCAGGTCCTAAACACGCTTATTTTAAACAAAGAAGCCTGCCGGTTACCCGCGGTGATGTCCAGGGGCCGCCGGAGAGGTGAATATATCAATATTTTTTATTTTAATTCTTTATTTTACACATTAATATGGATCCCAGGGCCTGAAGGAGAGTTTCCTCTCCTTCAGACCCTGGGAACCATCAGGATACCTTCCGATACTTGGTGTCCCATTGACTTGTATTGGTATCGGATATCGGTATCGGCGATATCCGATACTTTTCAGGTATCGGCCGATACTATCCGATACCGATACTTTCAAGTATCGGACGGTATCGCTCAACACTAGTTAATATTGATCCGAAATTGATGGGACATTCATTTTAAACTTCAGGATTAACAGGGGAAGAACATGCATATTTTTTCATAACTGTATAAGACATGCCATTCAGCTCCAAATCATTAGTGGCCAGATAGATGACATTGACCATGCCATGTTTCCTATAAAATATGACACCAATATTGAAAGCCTGTAATCCTATGAACCAAAGATATTGTGAATATTGAATATATCATATATTTCTGAAACTGAAGCCACATCCCATGACCAGCCCTATTATGAGTCAAGGAGAGGTGTATGGGTGTATCATAGGTGCTGATAAAAAGGCAAGTAAAATTATGGTCTGTGTTCAATATGAAGGAAGATACATATCATTGTTGGCTTAATTCTCTTTAAAGGAAACCTGTCACCCCCCCAGGCGTTTTTAGCTAAAAGAGCCATCTTGTGCAGCAGTAATGCTGCATTCTGTCAAGGTGGCTCTTTTAGTTGGGGTCCCTACCAACGCTGAACTATTCGTTTTTAGAATTTGCCTTTCTTACCTGTAATTTGTCAGGGGGGCATGTCTTTTCCCTCCTGACACAAACGCCTCCAAGCCATCACTCAGGGCCTCCGTGCACTGGGCGCCGCCTCCACTTCCTTCATTAACTTCCTTCATTAGCAAGCCTGTCACTCAAGACCCAATGAAGGGGAAGCCAGCCAAGACATAAGATGCACTGCTGCAGAGGTTTCACATTTTGATGCAAGCCACATAAGCAACCAGCGTACCATGCATTCTCACCTGTAGATGGCCTTACAGCAACTCAGTGCAGACAATCGTTAGGCATGACTAAAATTCATTCTGCAATTTCAAGAGCATGAGGCTGGGAGAGCTGAGCAGCAAGACAAGCGTTAGTCAGTACCATCTGGAGTTACACCAAATCCAGAAGGAGACATCCACCCCACATAACAGTGAGTCCAGCAATGCCAGCGGCTTTAAACTCATTCTAAGCATTTTTCTCTGATGGAAAGAGATGAGGACTTGGACATATTTCTGAGGGGGTTTGAAAAGGCCTGCAGACAGCTGCCTGCTGATCAGTGAGATCGATATTTAACCCCAGGGCTCAAAGTCAAAGCTCTGGAGGTGTTTGCCTTTCTCCCTAGAGACTATGAGGCCATCAACAGTCCCTGATAAGAAAGTACCATCTGACTCCTGAGGTTACCACAAAGAGTTTTTGGGCCAGCATGGACCACATGACAGCTATAGTGATATGGTGGATGGGCTCAGAACCAACTTCAAGCAATGGATCCACGGTCTATCGGTCACCACCTTCGATCACCTGAAGAACCTGATGGACCAATTTCTTCTTCTGTGCCCTGTGGAGGTACAGTACAACAGTTCATGTTGGAATGCTAAAGCAGCACAGATTGCTAATGCCTATGAGGCCAATCATACACCTAAGGTGCGGATGTCAGCCATCACCAGCTGGAAAGGGGGTAAGCTGACAACTAACACCTTTGTCCCTGCCAGCTAATTTTCAGGATCTCTTGCCTGATCCTCCAGCACCTGTCCTGCATCTGACTCTGGTCGGTGCTATACCTACAGCCGAACTAACTACATCAGCCTTGTCTATTCAGAAAGGCAGAAAATGGACCCCACATCTTAGGCCCAGGGGCCTTGCATTCTTTTTGAGGGTGGGGTGGTTTGTAGGGCCCATGAAAATTTGTTACTATGGGCAACACAGTCACTGTTGGGCTCAAGGACATTGATGCTGAACAAACCCTCATCCGCCCTCAGTTTGTGTTACTAGAAGAACTCATGCTTGGGAAGACCCTGACTTTCACCTGGTTTGGGGGTGTTTGCCATCCCTTACTGGATTTTTCTTGGATTGTGGTGCAGGGAGGGGGTTAGGGGAAGTGGAGGTGTTCGAGAACATCCCCACAAATGTTTTTTTGGGAACTGATCTCGGATGGATGGTTTCCCAATACATTCCTGACAACCCTACCACATTTAGTATGTCATGTGATGCAACTGTCAATACTGTGAAGGTCAATGTCATGCATGGTAATAATGTGTTCTGTGGTACAGGAGAATTCAACCATGTCCCGCTGCCAGGTGACATTGATGAGGGTCCCCTCTAAGGAACAAGCAGGACTGCTAAGGGTGATGGGAACAGACACAGAGATCCTGAAGCAGGTGGCTTCATACAGCTAACCAATATCACAACGGACTGTGACATAGCAGTGCTAATCATGGGGCAGCTGCTACTGGCTAACGAAGTATTAGGGGAGGATGGGGAAAAGCATGGAGATCATAGGGAAGGTGGTCATGTGGAGCCAACCAGTGTCATGATGGACTGTGACATGGCAGGTCCTATCTACCTCATGATGAGCAAAGCTTCTGAGGTAACAAAGGATGCTGGGAATGTCTTATACCCAGCTTGACAGGATGGTGGGAAAATGTATCCCACAACCAGTCAAGGTGAGGGAAGAGTGTGTCGCACAGTCTGTCAGGATAATAGGAAAGCAGTATCCACAGCTATCAGGGGGTGGAAAAATACCATCCCCAGCCTGTCGTGAAGGTGAGAAAGCAGTATCTACAGCCTATTAGGGGGACAGCAAAATAGGATTTCTAGTCTATCAGGGTGGTGGGAAGGTGTGTCCCACAGTTGGTCACAGTGGTAGAAAAGCAGTGTCCCCAGTGTACCAGAGAGGTGGGAAGGTGTGTCCCACAGCCTGTCAGAGTGGCAGGAATATAGTATTCATAGTCTGTCATGGTGTTGTTTGGGTCATGGTACCTCTTGCTTAATGGAGTGCCAGCCTCTGCAGCCTTTCAGAAATGGTGTGTATATACTGACAGAGTATGTGACACTTAGATTGCACACAGGTGGACTTCCTTTCACTAAGCATTTGACTTTTGAAGGTAATTGCTTGCCTCAAAGATTTTTAGGGGCTTAATCGCAAAATGGATTAATACATTTACACATGCCAATTTTTAGTCATTTGATCCCATAAATTTAATTTATGCCTACATTTTTCTCACTTCACTTTACCAACTGAGACTATTTAGCACTGGTGCATCACATCTGAAAGTTCTCCCTTTGCTCATTGGGCAGCAATCAATTTACATGAAGTAACCATGCATTTGTGTAAATGGGACAGCCGGGATAGAGCTTTTCAAAAGAAACAAAAAAGTTGTCAATTGACAACATCTTTGCAATTTTGACTCAAGAACTTAGCTGCAGAAAGTTTAGTTGATGCCATTGAAGTTCTCCTGCCACCACTCCACATTAAGCTTGGACTGATGAAGCAATTCTTGAAGGCTCTACCAAAAGAAGGAGAGACTTTTAAGTACCTGTGTACCAAGTTTTAGGGACTGTACAAAGCAAAACTGAAGGAGGTCTTATTTTGGGTCCAAACATTAAAAAACTCATGAAGGATAACATATCTGAAACAACAATGAAAGCTGTTGAGAATATGGCTTGGTATTCTTTTAAATAAGTTGTGAAGAAATTTCTAGGTTACAACTAGAGTTGAGCGACCTTGACCTTTTTAGAGTCGAGCCGGGTTTTGCGAAACCCGACTATGTCCAAAGTCGGGTCGAGTGAAATCGGCCGATTATGACGTAAAGTCGGGATCGACCGAAACACGAAACCCAATGCAAGTCAATGGGGCAGCATAGTCGGCAGTGAGTGGGGGCCAGGAAAACACCTAGAGTGGCCATTTTAATGTCAAAACCATCCATTCTTCTTAATGAAGCTTGTCAAGCGTAATTTACCTTATAATAATTGGAAGGCATTTGAAATTGGGGGTCATTTGGCTAAAGTTGTGGGGGGTAGGGCTGGTTCAAGTAATTAGTGGGCCCAGGAAATCTGGACCACGTCACGGCAGTGGAGCAGGGAGAGGTAAGTATTTCAACTTTGCAAGTGCTGTGAACCTGAGCAAGCAGGGGGGGCCCACTCGTTGGCATTGGCACTGGCACAGGGCCCCTCAAAGTACAGCGGTGTGTTTGCACGGCGGGGGCGCCTCCCACCGGCAGCAACACTTTTGCGTACTATGAGAGGCCCTGTGCCAGTGACGTCGCCAACTAGTATTCCTCCCCCCACCTGATGAAGGAACCTGCACTTTCATCTGCACCTTCCTCTTTGTCCCCGTGTAAGGTGGTATGGTATGCGGGAAGAGCAACCTGACTTTCAGCAGGGTCACAATGTTGTTGTGTAGCGTGCACGGGGAATGTTGCGTTATGGGTCAATGTACCAGCAGACTCATCTATCACTGGCTGGGCAATGGGCACGATGAAGTGGAAACACAGATATAGGCCCAAAGAAGAAAGTGGGCTAAATGCAGTTCAAAATTGGTAACACAGGAATAACCAGGGGGCATTGCAGTGGAGGACAACTGGAATGAGAGGCTGACACAGAGAGTAGGGCCAAATCAGTAAGTAGTCGAAATGCAGTTCAAAATTGGCAACCGTAGTAAACAGGCGGCACAGCTTTGTTCAGTGGAGGAGAACAGCAAGGAGTGGCAGACACCGATAGTAGGCCCCAAACCAACTAGTACGCCAAATGCAGTTGTTCCATTTAACCACAATTTAATGAGAGCCTGAAGATAGAAGCTCAGGAAAGGCAACCTGGGGAACACCTTGGAGTGTAACACACCATCTCTCTCCACCCCATACCCATTTTGTATGGCCTAATGCAGTGTACTTTTCTACAACTACTAAACGAGAGTCGGAAGACCGAAGCAATGGCAAGGAAACCTGGGGAACACCTTAGAGTGTAACACACCCTCTCTCTACACCCCATACCCAATTTGAAGGCCTAATGCAGTGTAGTTTCCAAGAACTACTAAACGAGAGCCGGAAGATCGAAGCTCAGGAAAGGCAACCTGGGGAACACCTTGGAGTGTAACACACCCTCTCGCTACACCCCATACCCAATTTGAAGGCCTAATGCAGCGTAGTTTCCAACAACTACTAAACGAGAGCCGGAAGATCGAAGCTCAGGAAAGGCAACCTGGGGAACACCTTGGAGTGTAACACACCCTCTCTCTACACCCCATACCCAATTTGAAGGCCTAATGCAGTGTAGTTTCCAAGAACTACTAAACGAGAGCCGGAAGATCGAAGCTCAGGAAAGGCAACCTGGGGAACACCTTGGAGTGTAACACACCCTCTCGCTACACCCCATACCCAATTTGAAGGCCTAATGCAGCGTAGTTTCCAACAACTACTAAACGAGAGCCGGAAGATCGAAGCTCAGGAAAGGCAACCTGGGGAACACCTTGGAGTGGAACACACCATCTCTCTACACCCCATACCCAATTTGAAGGCCTAATGCAGAGTAGTTTCCAAGAACTACTAAACGAGAGCCGGAAGATCGAAGCTCAGGAAAGGCAACCTGGGGAACACCTTGGAGTGTAACACAACGTCTCTCTACACGACGGAAGGGCTGATTCTTAGGAAGGAAGGCTGTTGGAAATAAGCATTGCGCGTCCGAGGGTGATTATATTCTTATTAGGTATATACTCACCCTCGGACGCGCCCTGCTTCTTTATTTGGAATGAATGTTTATTTGCAATGTGGTGTTGACTTTCTCTATTATTTTGGTAATTAATGATTTTATTATTTTCATTATTTTGCATCTTCTCGGCAATAATATAAAGAAGACGCGACAGGACAACACTCGGTGGATGCCATATGTGTGTTTTCAATTTAAAAAAACTTTCAGTTAACTACTTGCAGGAGAAAGTAATTGTAGCTGGTGGCCATTTTTAGTACTGTACCAGATTAGAGTTGTGTGTTTGTTTTTAATGTTAAAATGTCTGCATTTGATATCTCACCAGTATTTTCTTTTTTATAAGCAAAATACTTATTTTTATATTTTCTGATGTTGGTTCCAGGGGTACACGGCCAGCAGTGCCCTGGTCAGTGTAGTAGTAGTTGAAAGAATGGACCGCAGACAGGCATCGAAGGCCTAAAATAATAACACATGGCTGTAGGCAATTTTAAATTGGTTCCAGGGGTACACGGACAGCAGTGGTGTGGTCAGTGGAGGCCTAGTGGAAGGAGTGACCGCAGACAGGCATCGAAGGCCTAAAATAATAACACATGGCTGTAGGCAATTTTAAATTGGTTCCAGGGGTACACGGACAGCAGTGGTGTGGTCAGTGGAGGCCTAGTGGAAGGAGTGACCGCAGACAGGCATCGAAGGCCTAAAATAATAACACATGGCTGTAGGCAATTTTAAATTGGTTCCAGGGGTACACGGGCAGCAGTGACCTGGTCAGTGTAGTAGTAGTTGAAAGAATGGACCGCAGACAGGCATCGAAGGCCTAAAATAAAAAAATTGGGCTGGCTGTAGGCAATTTTAAATTGGTTCCAGGGGTACACGGGCAGCAGTGACCTGGTCAGTGTAGTAGTAGTTGAAAGAATGGACCGCAGACAGGCATCGAAGGCCTAAAATAAAAAAATTGGGCTGGCTGTAGGCAATTTTAAATTGGTTCCAGGGGTACACGGGCAGCAGTGGTGTGGTCAGTGGAGGCCTAGTGGAAGGAGTGACCGCAGACAGGCATCGAAGGCCTAACATAACAAACTTGGGCTGGCTGTAGGCACTTTTAAATTGGTTCCAGGGGTACACGGGCAGCAGTGGTCTGGTCAGTGGAAGTCTAGTGGAAGGAGTGACCGCAGACAGGCATCGAAGGCCTAAAATAATAACACATGGCTGTAGGCAATTTTAAATTGGTTCCAGGGGTACACGGACAGCAGTGGTGTGGTCAGTGGAGGCCTAGTGGAAGGAGTGACCGCAGACAGGCATCGAAGGCCTAAAATAATAACACATGGCTGTAGGCAATTTTAAATTGGTTCCAGGGGTACACGGACAGCAGTGGTGTGGTCAGTGGAGGCCTAGTGGAAGGAGTGACCGCAGACAGGCATCGAAGGCCTAAAATAATAACACATGGCTGTAGGCAATTTTAAATTGGTTCCAGGGGTACACGGGCAGCAGTGACCTGGTCAGTGTAGTAGTAGTTGAAAGAATGGACCGCAGACAGGCATCGAAGGCCTAAAATAAAAAAATTGGGCTGGCTGTAGGCAATTTTAAATTGGTTCCAGGGGTACACGGGCAGCAGTGACCTGGTCAGTGTAGTAGTAGTTGAAAGAATGGACCGCAGACAGGCATCGAAGGCCTAAAATAAAAAAATTGGGCTGGCTGTAGGCAATTTTAAATTGGTTCCAGGGGTACACGGGCAGCAGTGGTGTGGTCAGTGGAGGCCTAGTGGAAGGAGTGACCGCAGACAGGCATCGAAGGCCTAACATAACAAACTTGGGCTGGCTGTAGGCACTTTTAAATTGGTTCCAGGGGTACACGGGCAGCAGTGGTCTGGTCAGTGGAAGTCTAGTGGAAGGAGTGACCGCAGACAGGCATCGAAGGCCTAAAATAATAACACATGGCTGTAGGCAATTTTAAATTGGTTCCAGGGGTACACGGACAGCAGTGGTGTGGTCAGTGGAGGCCTAGTGGAAGGAGTGACCGCAGACAGGCATCGAAGGCCTAAAATAATAACACATGGCTGTAGGCAATTTTAAATTGGTTCCAGGGGTACACGGACAGCAGTGGTGTGGTCAGTGGAGGCCTAGTGGAAGGAGTGACCGCAGACAGGCATCGAAGGCCTAAAATAATAACACATGGCTGTAGGCAATTTTAAATTGGTTCCAGGGGTACACGGGCAGCAGTGACCTGGTCAGTGTAGTAGTAGTTGAAAGAATGGACCGCAGACAGGCATCGAAGGCCTAAAATAAATAAATTGGGCTGGCTGTAGGCAATTTTAAATTGGTTCCAGGGGTACACGGGCAGCAGTGACCTGGTCAGTGTAGTAGTAGTTGAAAGAATGGACCGCAGACAGGCATCGAAGGCCTAAAATAAAAAAATTGGGCTGGCTGTAGGCAATTTTAAATTGGTTCCAGGGGTACACGGGCAGCAGTGGTGTGGTCAGTGGAGGCCTAGTGGAAGGAGTGACCGCAGACAGGCATCGAAGGCCTAACATAACAAACTTGGGCTGGCTGTAGGCACTTTTAAATTGGTTCCAGGGGTACACGGGCAGCAGTGGTCTGGTCAGTGGAAGTCTAGTGGAAGGAGTGACCGCAGACAGGCATCGAAGGCCTAAAATAATAACACATGGCTGTAGGCAATTTTAAATTGGTTCCAGGGGTACACGGACAGCAGTGGTGTGGTCAGTGGAGGCCTAGTGGAAGGAGTGACCGCAGACAGGCATCGAAGGCCTAAAATAATAACACATGGCTGTAGGCAATTTTAAATTGGTTCCAGGGGTACACGGACAGCAGTGGTGTGGTCAGTGGAGGCCTAGTGGAAGGAGTGACCGCAGACAGGCATCGAAGGCCTAAAATAATAACACATGGCTGTAGGCAATTTTAAATTGGTTCCAGGGGTACACGGGCAGCAGTGACCTGGTCAGTGTAGTAGTAGTTGAAAGAATGGACCGCAGACAGGCATCGAAGGCCTAAAATAAAAAAATTGGGCTGGCTGTAGGCAATTTTAAATTGGTTCCAGGGGTACACGGGCAGCAGTGACCTGGTCAGTGTAGTAGTAGTTGAAAGAATGGACCGCAGACAGGCATCGAAGGCCTAAAATAAAAAAATTGGGCTGGCTGTAGGCAATTTTAAATTGGTTCCAGGGGTACACGGGCAGCAGTGACCTGGTCAGTGTAGTAGTAGTTGAAAGAATGGACCGCAGACAGGCATCGAAGGCCTAAAATAAAAAAATTGGGCTGGCTGTAGGCAATTTTAAATTGGTTCCAGGGGTACACGGGCAGCAGTGACCTGGTCAGTGTAGTAGTAGTTGAAAGAATGGACCGCAGACAGGCATCGAAGGCCTAAAATAAAAAAATTGGGCTGGCTGTAGGCAATTTTAAATTGGTTCCAGGGGTACACGGGCAGCAGTGGTGTGGTCAGTGGAGGCCTAGTGGAAGGAGTGACCGCAGACAGGCATCGAAGGCCTAAAATAATAACACATGGCTGTAGGCACTTTTAAATTGGTTCCAGGGGTACACGGGCAGCAGTGGTCTGGTCAGTGGAAGTCTAGTGGAAGGAGTGACCGCAGACAGGCTTCGAAGGCCTAACATAACAAAATTGGGCTGGCTGTAGGCACTTTAAATTGGTTCCAGGGGTACATGGGCAGCAGTGTATGGTCAGTGGAAGTCTAGTGGAAGGAGTGACGGCAGACAGTCTTCGAAGGCCTAACATAACAAAATTGGGCTGACTGTAGGCACTTTTAAATTGGTTCCAGGGTAACACGGCCAGCAGTGGCCTGGTCAGTGTAGTAGTTGTAGAAAGAAGGGACCGCAGACAGGCTTCGAAGGCCTAACATAACAAAAATGTCAAAACAATGGTATTGTCAGTGCCAGGCATTGAAGGATGTCAGCGGCTAGACTACACATTGGTGAAGCTGTGAGAGATAATTTTGCTAGTGGTACAGCACTGTTTGAGCTGGGGGGGGGAACTGTCTTGTGGCCGGCGGTACAGGCACAGGGCCCCTCATATTACAACGGTGTGTCTGACGTTGGGTGCGCACCACCACCGCCAGAGACACTTTATTGTACTATGAGGGACCCAGTGGCAGTGCCGTCGACCAAAAGCGGCCACACCCACCTCTTCAGACAAACAGCACTCTCAAGGGTCCAAGCGCAAAGTGGCGATAGCACGGCCCCGTGTGGGGAGTTTGGCCATTTCGTGAGGTGGAAACATGTCGTATGCTGGACAATCAGGTGAAGAAAATTACGAGATTGGAAAAGTCATTCAGAATAGTCCACAGGCAAGACCTTTTCATAGGAAAGCTAGGTGTCAGCCGGGCAGGGTGGGGCAAAAGATTTTGAAATCCAGTTGTGGTTCATTTTAATGAAGGTTAGATCATCTACATTTTGGGTAGCCAGACGAGTCCTTTTTTCTGTTAGTATTGAACCTGCAGCACTGAATACTCTTTCTGATAGGACACTAGCTGCCGGGCAAGCAAGCTCCTGCAATGCATATTCTGCCAATTCTGGCCAGGTGTCTAATTTGGATGCCCAGTAATCAAATGGGAATGACGGTTGAGGGAGAACGTCGATAAGGGATGAAAAATAGTTTGTAACCATACTGGACAAATGTTGTCTCCTGTCACTTTGAATTGATGCTGCAGTACCTGTCCTGTCTGCGGTCATAGAAAAATCACTCCACAACCTGGTCAGAAAACCCCTCTGTCCAACGCCACTTCTGATTTCTGCCCCTCTAACACCTCTGGTCTGCTGGCCCCTGGAGCTCGTGTGAGAACGATCACGGGCGCTGTGTGCAGGGAATGCCAGAAGCAAACGGTCAACAAGAGTTGATTGTTTTGTTGCTAATATTAGTTCCAAGTTCTCATGTGGCATAATATTTTGCAATTTGCCTTTATAGCGAGGATCAAGGAGGCAGGCCAACCAGTAATCGTCATCGTTCATCATTTTTGTAATGCGTGTGTCCCTTTTGAGGATACGCAAGGCATAATCCGCCATGTGGGCCAAAGTTCCCGTTGTCAAATCTGCGGTTGTGCTTGGTTGAGGGGCAGTTGCAGGCAAATCTACGTCACTTGTGTCCCTCAAAAAACCAGAACCCGGCCTTGCCACGCCACCAATTTCCCGTGCCCCCGGGAAAGCTTCCTCATTAAAAATATACTCATCCCCATCATCCTCCTCATCCTCCACCTCCTCTTCGCCCGGTACCTCGTCATGTACACTGCCCTGACCAGACAATCGCTGACTGTCATCAAGGCTTTCCTCTTCCTCTGGTGCAGACGCCTGATCCTTTATGTGCGTCAAACTTTGCATCAGCAGACGCATTAGGGGGATGCTCATGCTTATTATGGCGTTGTCTGCACTAACCAGCCGTGTGCATTCCTCAAAACACTGAAGGACTTGACACATGTCTTGAATCTTCGACCACTGCACACCTGACAACTCCATGTCTGCCATCCTACTGCCTGCCCGTGTATGTGTATCCTCCCACAAAAACATAACAGCCCGCCTCTGTTCGCACAGTCTCTGAAGCATGTGCAGTGTTGAGTTCCACCTTGTTGCAACGTCTATGATTAGGCGATGCTGGGGAAGGTTCAAAGAACGCTGATAGGTCTGCATACGGCTGGAGTGTACAGGCGAACGGCGGATATGTGCGCAAAGTCCACGCACTTTGAGGAGCAGGTCGGATAACCCCGGATAACTTTTCAGGAAGCACTGCACCACCAGGTTTAAGGTGTGAGCCAGGCAAGGAATGTGTTTCAGTTGGGAAAGGGAGATGGCAGCCATGAAATTCCTTCCGTTATCACTCACTACCTTGCCTGCCTCAAGATCTACAGTGCCCAGCCACGACTGCGTTTCTTGCTGCAAGAACTCGGACAGAACTTCCGCGGTGTGTCTATTGTCGCCCAAACACTTCATAGCCAATACAGCCTGCTGACGTATGCCAGTAGCTGCCCCATAATGGGAGACCTGGTGTGCAACAGTGGCAGGTGCGGATGGAGTGTTTGTGCGACTGCGGTCTGTGGACGAGCTCTTGCTTCTGCAGGAGGACGAGGAGGAGGAGGAGGAGGGGGTGCGAACGGCTACAGACAACTGTTTACTAGACCGTGGGCTAGGCAGAACTGTCCCAAACTTGCTGTCCCCTGTGGACCCTGAATCCACCACATTTACCCAGTGTGCCGTGATGGACACGTAACGTCCCTGGCCATGCCTACTGGTCCATGCATCTGTTGTCAGGTGCACCTTTGTGCTCACAGATTGCCTGAGTGCATGGACGATGCGCTCTTTAACATGCTGGTGGAGGGCTGGGATGGCTTTTCTGGAAAAAAAGTGTCGACTGGGTAGCTCGTAGCGTGGTACAGCGTAGTCCATCAGGTCTTTGAAAGCTTCGCTTTCAACTAACCGGTAGGGCATCATCTCTAACGAGATTAGTCTAGCTATGTGGGCGTTCAAACCCTGTGTACGCGGATGCGAGGCTAAGTATTTCCTTTTTCTAACCATAGTCTCATGTAGGGTGAGCTGGACTGGAGAGCTGGAGATCGTGGAACTAGCGGGGGTGCCGGTGGACATGGCAGACTGAGAGACGGTGGGAGATGGTATTGTTGCCGCCGGTGCCCTAGATGCAGTGTTTCCTACTACGAAACTGGTGATTCCCTGACCCTGACTGCTTTGGCCTGGCAAAGATACCTGCACAGATACAGCAGGTGGTGCGCTAAATGGTGGTCCTACACTGCCGGAAGGGATGTTGCGTTGATGACTAGCTTCATTGGCCGAGGGTGCAACAACCTTAAGGGACGTTTGGTAGTTAGTCCAAGCTTTCAAATGCATGGTGGTTAAATGTCTATGCATGCAACTAGTATTGAGACTTTTCAGATTCTGACCTCTGCTTAAGGAAGTAGAACATTTTTGACAGATGACTTTGCGCTGATCAATTGGATGTTGTTTAAAAAAATGCCAGACTGCACTCTTTCTAGCATCGGATACCTTTTCAGGCATTGCAGACTGAGCTTTAACCGGATGGCCACGCTGTCCTCCACCAGGTTTTGGCTTTGCCACGCGTTTTGGGCAAGATACGGGCCCGGCAGATGGAACCTGTGGCGATGTTGATGCCTGCTGCGGCCCCTCCTCCTCCTCTGCTTCAGAACTGCTGCCGCCTGCACCCTGTTCCCCCAATGGCTGCCAATCGGGGTCAAGAACTGGGTCATCTAATAACTCTTCTTGTACCTCCTGCGCAACTTCGTCTGTGTCACCGTGTCGTTCGGTGGTATAGCGTTCGTGATGGGGCAACATAGTCTCATCAGGGTCTGATTCTTGATCAGCACCCTGCGAGGGCAATGTTGTGGTCTGAGTCAAAGGACCAGCATAGTAGTCTGGCTGTGGCTGTGCGTCAGTGCACTCCATGTCAGATTCAATTTGTAATGGGCATGGACTGTTAACTGCTTCACTTTCTAAGCCAGGGACGGTATGTGTAAAGAGCTCCATGGAGTAACCCGTTGTGTCGCCTGCTGCATTCTTCTCTGTTGTTGTTTTTGCTGAAGAGGACAAGGAAGTGACTTGTCCCTGACCGTGAACATCCACTAACGACGCGCTGCTTTTACTTTTACCAGTTTCACGAGATGAGGCAAAAGAGCTAGAGGCTGAGTCAGCAAGATAAGCCAAAACTTGCTCTTGCTGCTCCGGCTTTAAAAGCGGTTTTCCTAATCCCAGAAAAGGGAGCGTTCGAGGCCTTGTGTAGCCGGACGACGAACCTGGCTCCACAGCTCCAGACTTAGGTGCAATATTTTTTCCCCCACGACCACCTGATGCTCCACCACTACCACTACCCTCATTACCAGCTGACAATGAACGCCCCCGGCCACGACCTCTTCCACTAGACTTCCTCATTGTTTTAAAAACGTAACCAAACTAACGTTATTTGTTGCAGTCACACAACTTACACGGTGAGCTATAACTTCTGTATGATTTAGCTACCCCTTTACAGGTTGGTGAGACCACAGCGAAAATCAGGCCCAATGTTACACACTCTTTTTTTGGTGGCTGCAAATTAGAGAGATGCCCCACACGCAGGACTGTCACTGAAGCACAAATGTTAATATTAATGTCACACTATTATTTTTTTTTTATTTTTATTTTTTTCAGGAACACTTTAGAAACCCCCCAAAAAAAAAAAAATAGATTTTTGCAGGGAGAATTTAGAAAACAAATGTAACAAACTATATGCTTTCTATGGGCCACTGAGTGAGAGATGACGCACACAGGAATCAGGAGTGGCACACAAGCCCAGAGGCCAATATTTTTCTACCAATGATTGATGGAGTTATTTTCTCTGGTAGATTTTGGAACCCAAATCAAGGAAAAAAAATGTAGGCTTTCTATGGACCACAATTGGAGAGAGAGAGAGAGAGAGATGGCACACCCAGGAGTCAAGACTGGCACACAAGCAGAAAGGCCAATATTAATCTCCCACTGTTTTTTTTGGTTGTTTTTTTTTTTTTTTTTTTCAGGGAGACTTTAGAAAAAAAAATAATAAAAAAAATATGATTTTATCAGGAAGAATTTAGAAACCAAATAAAATAAAATGATTTTTTCAGGGAGAATTTAGAAAACAAATAAAACCAAAAATAGGCGTTCTATGGCCCACTGACTGAGAGATGACGCACCCAGGAGTCAAGACTGGCACACAAGCAGAAAGGCCAATATTAATCTCCCACTGTTTTTTTTGGTTGTTTTTTTTTTTTTTTTTTTCAGGGAGACTTTAGAAAAAAAAATAATAAAAAAAATATGATTTTATCAGGAAGAATTTAGAAACCAAATAAAATAAAATGATTTTTTCAGGGAGAATTTAGAAAACAAATAAAACCAAAAATAGGCGTTCTATGGCCCACTGACTGAGAGATGACGCACCCAGGAGTCAAGACTGGCACACAAGCAGAAAGGCCAATATTAATCTCCCACTGTTTTTTTTGGTTGTTTTTTTTTTTTTTTTTTCAGGGAGACTTTAGAAAAAAAAATAATAAAAAAAATATGATTTTATCAGGAAGAATTTAGAAACCAAATAAAATAAAATGATTTTTTCAGGGAGAATTTATAAAACAAATAAAACCAAAAATAGGCGTTCTATGGCCCACTGACTGAGAGATGACGCACCCAGGAGTCAAGACTGGCACACAAGCAGAAAGGCCAATATTAATCTCCCACTGTTTTTTTTGGTTGTTTTTTTTTTTTTTTTTTTCAGGGAGACTTTAGAAAAAAAAATAATAAAAAAAATATGATTTTATCAGGAAGAATTTAGAAACCAAATAAAATAAAATGATTTTTTCAGGGAGAATTTAGAAAACAAATAAAACCAAAAATAGGCGTTCTATGGCCCACTGACTGAGAGATGACGCACCCAGGAGTCAAGACTGGCACACAAGCAGAAAGGCCAATATTAATCTCCCACTGTTTTTTTTGGTTGTTTTTTTTTTTTTTTTTTCAGGGAGACTTTAGAAAAAAAAATAATAAAAAAAATATGATTTTATCAGGAAGAATTTAGAAACCAAATAAAATAAAATGATTTTTTCAGGGAGAATTTAGAAAACAAATAAAACCAAAAATAGGCGTTCTATGGCCCACTGACTGAGAGATGACGCACCCAGGAGTCAAGACTGGCACACAAGCAGAAAGGCCAATATTAATCTCCCACTGTTTTTTTTTTTTTTTTTCAGGGAGACTTTAGAAAAAAAAATAATAAAAAAAATATGATTTTATCAGGAAGAATTTAGAAACCAAATAAAATAAAATAATTTTTTCAGGGAGAATTTAGAAAACAAATAAAACCAAAAATAGGCGTTCTATGGCCCACTGACTGAGAGATGACGCACACAGGAGTCAGGAGTGGCACACAAACCCAGAGGCCAATATTTTTCTACCAATGATTGATGTAGTTATTTTCTCTGGTAGATTTTAGAACCCAAATCAAGGAAAAAAAATATAGGCTTTCTATGGACCACAATTGGAGAGAGAGAGAGAGAGAGAGAGAGAGAGAGAGAGAGAGAGAGAGATGGCACACCCAGGAGTCAAGACTGGCACACAAGCAGAAAGGCCAATATTAATCTCCCACTGTTTTTTTGGTTGTTTTTTTTTTTTTTTTTTTTCAGGGAGACTTTAGAAATAAAAATAATAAAAAAAATATGATTTTATCAGGAAGAATTTAGAAACCAAATAAAATAAAATGATTTTTTCAGGGAGAATTTAGAAAACAAATAAAACCAAAAATATGCGTTCTATGGCCCACTGACTGAGAGAGAGAGAGAGATGGAACGCTTAGTACTGGCACACAAGCCCAAAGGGCAATATTAATCTCCCTTTTTTTTTCCAGGGAGAATTTCTGAAACCCAAAAAAAAAATAAAATAGGCTTTCTATGGCCCACTATTTGTGAGAGAGATGGGACGCTCAGGACTGGCACAGATGGCACGCTCAGGACTGGCACAGAAGCCCAGAGGCCAATATTAATCTCCCTTTTTTTCTGGGAGAATTTATAAAACCAAAAAAATATTTAAATAGGCTTTCTATGGCCCACTATTTGTGAGAGAGATGGCACGCTCAGGACTGGCACAGATGGCACGCTCACAACTGGCACAGAAGCCCAGAGGCCAATATTAATCTCCCTTTTTTTCTGGGAGAATTTATAAAACCAAAAAAATATTTAAATAGGCTTTCTATGGCCCACTATTTGTGAGAGAGATGGCACGCTCAGGACTGGCACAGATGGCACGCTCACAACTGGCACACAAGCCCAGAGGCCAATATTAATCTCCCTTTTTTCAGGGAAAATTTATAAAACCAAAAAAAAAATTAAATAGGCTTTCTATGGCCCACTATTTGTGAGAGAGATGGCACGCTCAGGACTGGCACAGATGGCACGCTCACAACTGGCACACAAGCCCAGAGGCCAATATTAATCTCCCTTTTTTCAGGGAAAATTTATAAAACCAAAAAAAAAATTAAATAGGCTTTCTATGGCCCACTATTTGTGAGAGAGATGGGACGCTCAGGACTGGCACAGATGGCACGCTCAGGACTGGCACAGAAGCCCAGAGGCCAATATTAATCTCCCTTTTTTTCAGGGAGAATTTATAAAACCCAAAAAAAAATAAAATAGGCTTTCTATGGCCCACTATTTGTGAGAGAGATGGCACACTCAGGACTGGCACACAAGCCCAAAGGCCAATATTAATCTCCCACTGTATTTTTATCAGGGAGAATTTATACACCCCACAAAAAAAAATACAGAAAAATGAAAAGGCTTTCTATGGCCCACTATGTGAGAGAGATGGCACACACAGGGATGGCACTCTAGCAGAAATGCCAAATTGCCAATCTTAATCTCCCACCAAAAAAAAAAAAAAAAAAAAAACAGGGAATGTCCTACAATTACTATCTCCCTGCCTGCAGTAATCTCAGCCAGGTATGGCAGGCAGCTACTATCTCCCTGCCTGCAGTAATCTCAGCCAGGTATGGCAGGCAGCAATAAGGAGTGGACTGATGCACAAATGAAATAAAAAGTGTGGACAAACAAAAAAGATAGCTGTGCAGAAAGGAAGGAACAAGAGGATTTGTGCTTTGAAAAAAGCAGTTGGTTTGCACAGCGGCGTACACACAGCAATGCAGCTATCAGGGAGCCTTCTAGGGCAGCCCAATGAGCTACAGCGCTGAGGGGAAAAAAAAAAAAAAAAAAAATTCCACTGTCCCTGCACACCGAGGGTGGTGTTGGACAGTGCAAATCGCTGCAGCACAAGCGGTTTTGTGGTTAATGGACCCTGCCTAACGCTATCCCTGCTTCTGACAAAGCGGCAGCAACCTCTCCCTAAGCTCAGATCAGCAGCAGTAAGATGGCGGTCGGCGGGAACGCCTCTTTATAGCCCCTGTGACGTCGCAGACAGCAAGCCAATCACTGCAATGCCCTTCTCTAAGATGGTGGGGACCAGGACCTATGTCATCACGCTGCCCACACTCTGCGTTTACCTTCATTGGCTGAGAAATGGCGCTTTTCGCGTCATTGAAACGCGACTTTGGCGCGAAAGTCGCGTACCGCATGGCCGACCCCGCACAGGGGTCGGATCGGGTTTCATGAAACCCCGACTTAGCCAAAAGTCGGCGACTTTTGAAAATGTTCGACCCGTTTCGCTCAACCCTAGTTACAACAAAAATACTAAATGTAAGTCCATCGTGGAGAACATGCTGAAACGTTTTAAAGCCATGGGTAGTCTGATGTATTTTTTACTTTCCTATTTGGACTACTTTCCTAAAAATCTTGGTGCTATTAGCAGGCAGCAAGGATAAAGGTTTAATAGGGATATCAAGGAAATGGACCTACGATAGCAAGGTAGATGCAACGTGAACATGATTGGGCACTACTGCTTGATGCTTCACAGAGAAGATCTGCATCCCTTCTATAAGAGAATAGGTATCAAGAGAAGCTTTGAAGAGAAAAAGAAGTGGTACAATAATTAATTTCCAATAAAGTTGCCGAATGAATGTTAGATACATTTTTATATATAATTTTGTGTACATTTTTGGCAACAGTAAATATTTTCTTGTACATCTTGCTTGTACGTAATTTCAAGCGCAGTTAGTGCATGATCCTCAAGTGATGGTTAAAATTAGTAGTGTTTTTTTTTATTTTTAAATCAGAGATTAAGAAAACATAAAAATCAGTGACTGGATTTGAAAACATTTTCTGAAACCCACATTTGCACTCCTGTGTAATTTGTAATTTTATAGCACCAACTTATTCCACAGCACTTAATCCAGAAGGGACTTGTACAAACAAGAAAAGGCCGGGGTAACACTTGCAAGTGCCATGCGAGAAACTCGCGCATCAATACCCTGCACTGCCACTGGCACTCAGGACCGGAGTATGCAGCTGCATAGAAATATATGCAGCCGCAAACTTTGGTCACGAGTGCCGGCAGCAGTGCCGGGTATTGATGCGAGATACTTGCACGAGTTTCTCGCACTCGCAAGTGTGACCCTGGCCTAAGCCAGAGTAACACATATTTCATACCAATGGGTATGAGGGCCCTGCTTGAAAGCTTATAATCTATGTGGAAATAGGCAGGACACAAACGTTAAAAAGTGTATATCATCTACTTTGCAGCCGTCAATGAAAGAAATAAGGGCATTCAAACAAAGTTCCATTAGCCAGTCACTAGCCTGTTTGTATACAGGTACAGAGAGAAAGTGCTACTAAGTGTGTGGAAGAGAAAATGGGATAATTAATTAGCTGGGGAGATGAGGTGATAGGGTAATCTAAAGAAATGTGTTTTTAGGCACACGTGAAATAAATAAGCCTGTGTTGCAGTTCACAGCACAGGAGAGTGTGGAAGGAGAGACAGTATTGGGACTGTGCAGAAGGAATGCTAGATAGAAGAACATATAATATTTATAAATATAATATTTTAAATATTATAGTAAATATAATATTTAACCCCTTTACCCCCAAGGGTGGTTTGCACATTAATGACCGGGCCAATTTTTACATTTCTGACCACTGTCCATTTATGAGGTTATAAAGTATGTACTTCATGATAGTGGTAACATTTCTTTGATATTACCTGCGTTTATTTGTGAAAAAAACGGAAATTTGGTGAAAATTTAGAACATTCCGCAATTTTTCAACTGAATTTTTATGCCCTTAAATAACAGAGGTATGTCACAAAAATACTTAATAAGTAACATTTCCCACATGTCTACTTTACATCAGCACAATTTTGGAACCACATTTTTTTTTGTTAGGGAGTTTTAAGGGTTAAAAGTTGACCAGCAATTTCTCATTTTTGCAACACCATTTATTTTATGGACCATGTCACATTTGAAGTCATTTTGAGGGGTCTATATGATAGAAAATACCCATGGAATGACACCATTCTGATAACTGCACCCCTCAAGGTGCTCAAAACCACATTCAAGAAGTTTATTAACCCTCCAGGTGTTTCACAGAAATTTTGGAATGTTTCAAAAAATATGAACATTTAATTTTTTTCAAATTTTTTTTACTTCAGCTCCAATTTGTTTTATTTTACCAAGGGTAACAGGAGAAAATGGACCCCAAAAGTTGTTGTACAATTTATCCTGAGTACCCGGATACCCCATATGTGGGGGTAAACCACTGTTTGTGCACATGGCAGAACTCGGTAGGGAAGGAGCACCATTTGACTTTTCAGTGCAAAATTGGCTGGAATTGAGATGGGACGCCATGTTGTGTTTGGAGAGCCACTAATGTGCCTAAACATTGAAACCCCCCACAAGTGACACCATTTTGGAAATTAAACACCCTACGGAACTTATCTAGATGTGTGGTGAGCACTTTGACCCACCAAATGCTTCACAGAAGTTTATAATGTAGAGCCGTAAAAATAACATTTTTTCACAAAAAATAATTTTTCGCCCCCAATTTTTTATTTTCCCAAGGGTAAGAGAAGAAATTGTACCTCAAACCTTGTTGTGCACTTTGTCCTGAGTATGCTGAAACCTCATATGTGGGGGTAAACCACTGCTTGGGTGCATGGCCAAGCTCGGAAGGGAAGGATCGCCATTTGGAATGCAGACTTAGATGGAATGGTCTGCAGGCATCACATTGCGTTTGCAGAGCCCCTAATGTACCTAAACAGTAGAAACCACCCACAAGTGACCCATATTGGAAACTAGACCCACCAAGGAACTTATCTAAATCTGTTGTGAGAACTTTGAACCCCCAAGTGTTTCACTACAGTTTATGATGCAGAGCCGTGAAAATAAAAATTCTTTTTTTTTTCCACAAAAATTATTTTTTAGCTCCCAGTTTTGTATTTTTCCAAGGGGAACAGGAGAAATTGGTCCCCAAAAGTTGTTGTCCAATTTGTCCTGAGTACGCTGATACCCCATATGTGGGGGGGAATCACTGTTTGGGCGCATGGCAGAGCTTGTAAGAGAAGGAGCGCCATTTGGAATGCAGACTTAGATTGGTCTGCAGGCTTTATATGATTGGCAGCTGTCTCACACTAAAAGACACTTTTTATTGCAAAAAATATTTTTTTGTGTTACCACATTTTGAGAGCTATAATGTTTCCATATTTTGGTCCAAAGAATCAAGTGAGGTCTTTTGTTTTTTGCGGGACTAATTGACGTTTTTATTGGTAACCTTTTCTGGCACTTGACATTTTTTGATCGCTTTTTATTCCGATTTTTGTGAGGCAGAATGACCAAAAAACAGCTATTCATGAATTTCTTAGGGGGGGGGGGCGTTTATAGTTTATACTGTTCCGCATTTGGTAAAATGGATAAAGCAGTTTTATTCTTTGGGTCAGTACGATTACAGCGATACCTCATTTAGATTTTTTTAATGTTTTCGCGCTTTTATACGATAAAAACTATTTTATAGAAAAAATAATTATTTTTGCATCGCTTTATTCTGAAGACTATATCTTTTTTACTTTTTAACTGATGATGCTGTATGGCGGCTCATTTTTTGCTGAACAAGATCACCTTTTCAGCGGTACCATGGTTATTTATATGTGTTTTTGATTTGCATGCTATTACACTTTTTGTTCGACGGTATGATAATAAAGGGTTGTTTTTTGCCTCGTTTTTTAATTTTTTTTTACGGTGTTCACTGAAGGGGTTAGCTAGTGGGACAGTTTTATAGGTCGGGTCGTTACGGACACGGTGATACTAAATATGTGTACTTTTATTGTTTTTTAATTTAGATAAAGGAATGTATTTATAGGAACAATATATTTTTTTTTCTTTATTTAGGAATTTATTTTTTTACACATCTGAATATTTTTTTTTACTTTATAACATTGCCCCAGGGGGGGCATCTTGTTATAATGACATATAGCTGATCTGACACTTTGCAGAGCACTGTGTCAGATCAGCGATCTGACGTGTAGGGCTGCAGGCTTACCAGCGCTTGCTCTGAGCAGGCAATGGTAAGCCACCTCCCTGCAGGACCCGGATTTTGCCTCATGGCCATTTTGGATCCGGGGCCTGTAGGGAGGAGACGCTCGGTACAAGGTGAGTACATCGCCTGTACCGAGGGTCTTAGGGAAGCCCACAGGGAGCCCCCTCCCTGCGTGATGTTTCCGTATGCCCCCGGAAGCTGCAATCATGATTGATCGCAGTGTGCCAGGAGTTAATGTGCCTGTGTCTGTGACCGCCCCTGGCTCATAGTGCCGGATGTCAGCTGCGATAGTCAGCTGACACCTGGCCGCGATCGGCCACACTCCCCCCGTGAGCGCGGCCGATCGCTATGACGTACTATCTCGTCAGTGAGCATACGGGCCCACCCCACCTCGATGGGATAGTGCGTCTAATGTCAGAAATTGGTTAAAAATATATATTTGAATCCCAAAGTCACGTAAGTTTCATTTTTATTGCATAGCAAAGAATTTAGGAGCCTAGATTCTGTAAGAATACAGCGTTCTAGTTACCAGCATAACATTTCTCCTATAAAAATCTTTACATGACCTTTAAATAAGGGTAGTTCACACATTTCTCACTTCTTCTTCCTATTTATCAATAGGTTAACCCCTCTGATATTGTATGTATTGACTAACAAGAATGTGTGAAATAGTGAGCTAGGCAATAATCTCTTCTAGAAAGAACTAATGTATTGCTAATGGAGCCTAGTCTCACTGGTGCATTAGGAATATTGAATTAGGAGGTGCAATAATGCCTTCTATACCTAATATGCAGGGAACTGAGAATAAACAATATTATAATACATCAATATTTTCACTGGTTCTTTTACATCATACAGACCACAGCTGCGAGTCCATGATATATCTGTTAAACAAAAGTTACTTGTAGACATTTTAATGCATTAGGTTATTAGGATTTTTGTGTGCATAATAGGGTTACATGTAGAGATGGGTGAATCTGCTGAATTCACTCAGAAAGTTCATTTTTTCATCAAATTTACCCAGTGTGATAAATTTAAAAAACTATATATATATATATATATATATATATATATATATATTCACCCCATCCCTGTCTGATCCTTGTGAACTTCCCACCTGGCTCTCTTCAGGTTCGCTTCCTACATCTGACTCCAGTTTTCTTTTCCGACTTCGGTCTTCTTCACTTTTCTCCAGGATTGACTGTATTTTGTTCTGTGAGAGGTGATGACTGTATTTTCCCGTGATATCACAGCGTCTCTTGATACATACCGTATTTTTCTGACCATAAGATGCACTTTTTTTTCCTCCAAATTTGAGAGGAAAGTGTGGGTGCATTTTACGGTAGGGATGTAACGTGGGGAGGGGGCAGCAGCGAGTGGGATTGCACTGGGAGGCAGGAGGCAGAAAAATGTCTCTGCCAGGCTTCAGGAATCAGTGCTGGGGAAACCACATGGTCCCGATCATTAAAGTGCAGTGAATATTCATTAGCTGCTTCCCCGCCCACCTGTCAGCTGAGTGGTGAGCCAGGAGCAGGGACACAGATGGTTTCCCCAGTGCTGTATTCCTGCAGCAGCTGGAAAGATCTGTGTGTCTGGTGGAGGAGGCAGCAGCAGGAGCCAGAGGGGACAAGATCGCTGCATACCTGCCTGCCTGGCTGTGCTGGATACTGAGTGCTCCAGCACAAGGACCTGTGTGATGTCAGGAGTGGGCGGGCTGGAGCATCACATGGCATCACAGAGCCCTCCCTCTTCTGATGTCATCACAGGTCCTGCAGACACCACACTACTCCTGTGCTGTGGAGAGACAACAAGAGGGAGCGCTCTGTGGTGTCATGGGTTGGGATGCTCCAGCATTTTACCCCACCACAGTGTGGCTGGCTGTCACAATTAAAAGGTCAATCACTACAACACACAGTAAAGCATTCTGCCACTTCTGTGGTGAACTATAACTCCCAGCATGCCATAGGTTCTGCAAGACATGCTGGGAGTTATAGTTCTCCCAATGGGATCTCAAAGCAGCACTCCAGTGTTATTTTTCAGTGCTGCAGTGGTGCTTTAAATGTAAGCCCTGTGCTCCCATTCTTATACACACCCTCCAGCGTCTTCATATAGTACTTTACAGACACCACACTGGTCCCGCAGCACCATCTTCTACCCGCAGCTTCCAACATAATAACATACTATTATATATAATAGCACCACATATAATAGTATGTTTATGTTATTAAATATTTTACCACCTTTTTTGCTTCAAATATTGTTTTCCCTATTTTCCACCTCTAAAACCTGGGTGTGTCTTATAGTCCGAAAAATACGGTAGTTAATGCCAGAGATGCCAAAAAAAGAGAACTCCTGAGCTACAAGTAGAAAAGTAGCCAGTAGAGGAACAAATATGGGGCTAGGACAAATAAGGGGAAGTGTCAGTACAACTTTTGCTTGATATCTTAACTCCTACCCAGAGATTAGATCAAATTGAATAGAAAAAAAAGTAGGTTCTGGCAAATCCAATTTTTTGAAACAATTTGATTTACTTTGATCATTTCACTCCTTTCTTGTTACATGATTCCCCTAATTTTCCTGATAACTAATTTAGTCTGGTCATGGTGCTGTAAACCTTGAATCCCATTTTTAGCTGTAACAAGATGGAATAATTTAATAATGCTAATTATGTATCAGAGCAATGGTGGAAATATAATTGGTGCAAACAGCGCCCAATAGGTAATGTAAGTGGGTTCATAGCCACCTCCAATGAAGGTTGAATTGAGTGTTTCAACGAATTGTTGGATTGCAAAGAGCCTATATTCTGTCCTGGAACAGGAACCCTCTTCTGTCTGTGTCTGCCACTGCATCAGTGGAATGTATCGTTTACCTTATATCATTGGGCTATCTACTCATGAAAAAGGCAGGAGTTACCCCCCAAAATTAACTCTTTTCTATGCCTCATTGATTGTATAACAGTTGTGAAACACTCTCTATTACTTCAAGGGCTCGCTCTCACTGGTGAGTAGCCAGCGAATAACTTGGCAACAGCTCTGGTAAAACTGCAAAGATAAGAAATAAATTGCTATAAATTGACTTAATTCAGTAATCTACGTGGCATTAAACAAGGCAGACAGTGAGGAGACTCGCTCAATGGCTTTATACACAGGTCAACAATGTTTAAGTTTAATTAATGTTTCCAGTTTCCACATTTCAATACTTTATAAAGTACAAGTTACTCGGAATCCATGTACCTCCAGTTGACATCTTTGTCGATTTTTATCTTTGCTGTTCTAGCTCTGCCTACAACTTCCCTCAGACATTTCTTAATGCTGTCAGATCAGAAACTTTGATCTCGTAACAGCACTACTAGGATCATTAAATGTTACCTGAGTGAAATTCTTTACTGCTGCTCTCAGGGTGGGTGTATTGAACCAGTGAGGCTTTAAATGCATTTAAAATGGTTCCGTGCGGAATTGTTTTCAAGCTGGGGGGATCTAATCATACAGCCTTACCAAAAAGAGACAGGAAATGGCTTAATTTAATTTATTATTAGTAAATGTATAGCACTGTTATATCGGATTTGGAACAGAAAGAGAAAGTTATTGAGCGCAGAGTTACAGTAAATGTGAATTTACCTGAAATACACCATAAAATTCCAAAAATGTGCTAAAGCAATTTTTGTGAAGCATAAAATAATTACAGGGCATTTCTTTTAGTAAGTATAGAAACTAAAGGACTTAAGGAGTTGTCATATGAACAATGTACATTTTAACCTATTCATCTTGGAATAATATTAAGTTCCAGAATAGGATGTGTTGAAAAAACATTCCTGTGCTGAGATAATCTTATAAATGTGTTTGTGGGAAAACTTTAAGTTATTTAACTTTGTCTAGGTGAAGTTACATATTATAGGTACATATAGATAAATAGAAGAAATCAAACTATAGGTACAGGATAATATAGACACTATTTTATAAAGCATACAAAACAATTTACAGAAGGAAGATAACAATAGGTAATAAGGCAGGTGTGATTTCTTTACATTAAAATTGTAATTAAAATGTTCAATCTAAGAGTAAATGCACACATCATTTTTTTTTCTTCTGCAAAAAACTTTTTTTCATTCCATTTTTGGACTTTGCATTTATTTTTACCAGCTATTTGTCATCATTTTTTTTTTACCTTTGCAAAATATTTCCAGTCTGTGAAAATTGAACAACACATGAATGCAACTCGGATGGCATCAGTGTTTCCTTGGTTTTATTCACTAACCCATTCACTTGAAACAGATATGTGAATAGCCAAGTGAAATATAATGGAACTGTGTATTATGTATACCCCTCCTGACATGTAAAGCGCCATGGAATAAATGGCGCTATAATAATAAATAATAATAATAACTTTGTGCTGCCTGCGCTGCACAACAAAACAATGGATGTTTCAATGAGGTCTAATCCAATGTAAATGTTTTCAAAGTATTGAGTTAGCATCTTAAAGTTAAAATTAGCTCTAGAATGGTACATTTCTTAAAAGGGTACTTAGATAGGTCTTCATTTTCAATGTGTTTTCATTATCTTACACAGCTCTGTTCAAAAGCCTTGTGTTGATCCCGGCAAGATAGACAGTAAAGCACTATAGTTCCCATGATTAATCTTCACTTTCATAGCCATAACCTCCATTTTCATCAGTATATGTTTTTTTCCTGTTTCAAGGAGTGCAGTAGTCATCTGCTGCTCAGCATGAGAAATATGATCCTTAATTCTACATAGATGGGGGAGAGCCAAGCCATTGGCCATTTTTTGAGTTCCAGGAACATGACAGAGAGTTTAACTTGCTTTCTTTCCCTTCACAGTTCCCAGATCCTAATCGTATAATGCATGTTAGGGACAAGGTAGAATAGGATCTTCACAACATGCTAGTGTCTTCATCTAAGATATGGTAACTGTGGGAAGCTATCCTCACTGCAATGTCCAACATTCCTGCAGAATGATTTCAACACTTAGCGGACTCTATGCCCTGATAAATTGCTGTAGGTTTAAAGGTGCAACAATGCAGGTGCCTCTAAGTGAAGAGTCAGATGGCCCTATAACTTGAATTGGATCTAAAAACAATACTCAGACTGGCCAGCAGCTCTTTCAACCTGGGAGTGACAGCTGCATAGAAATAAATGCAGTCGCCCTCCTGTTAATAGAGCAGCCTTCCATTACGAGCATTGTGTTGCGATCCCAATCTTAGTTATATGACCATCTGACTCTTCCCTAATAATCAAAATCTAAGATAGAAACAAAATAAACATACAGTTGTGTGAAAAAGTGTGATTTAACACATGTTTGGGACGCTGAGTTCTAATTCCCTAGAAAACTTTGGCCTGATTACTGCCATACCGGTTCTCAATCAAGAAATCACTTAAGTAGGACCTGCCTGATATAGAGACATAGACCAAAAGGTCCTCAAAAGCTAAACATCAAGCTGCAATGCCAAAAATTGTAAAATCTTTGGAGGAAGCTGAAACTCAATGTTGCCCAGCAACAGCCCCGAAACCTGAAAGATCTGAAGAGGATCTACAGCTGCTTCTCACAAAATTAGAATATCATCAAAAAGTTAATTTATTTTAGTTCTTCAATAAAAAAAATGTGAAACTCATATATTATATAGAGTCATTACAAACAGAGTGATTTATTTCAAGTGTCTATTTCTGTTAATGTTGACAATTATGGCTTGCAAGAGTAGGTTAAAACCACTGGCGCTCTCCGGTGAAAAATATGGCTAAAGCTGCTGGCATCTAGACAGATTCTGTGCCTGTTCTGTCAAAATAAGCATGAAGATGTTTAATAAGTAATAAGATACTGCGCTATGGTCCTAGGTATGAAGTATCCAGTCTATATGCTATCAATCAAAGGCAAACTGTATGAGCACCTGAGGTAACAGCATACACAAATAGATGGCTGGGTGGCACCCCTAGGTGTCTGTGATGATCTGCAGATGTGCGGAAACCAGGGAGTAAACTAGTGATCGTTTAGTGCTTACTTAGATGGCTTACATGGCTGTCTTACTTGGCTACACGTGCTGGGCATCCAGTGATGATACTTTCTGCAGATGGTGATGGAGCATGTGGCATGTGCTAGTAGTCCAGTGGTGGTTCGGGATCCATGCACAGGGTGGGGAAGTTGGAGACCTGGGAAGCATCCTCCCGTGGCTGCAGGATCCTTCCATACCTCCTGTGTGCTGGAGCAGGAGACCGGGGGTGCGCAATGGCATGCAATGGCGAGATTATTGAAGGTGAGGTCTGGGTGACGTCCTCAGAACTGCGACAGGTGCGTGAGAGTGTCAGTTCAACCCAAAAGTCATTATCTCAGTATATTAGAATAATTAACAAAAAACACCTGCAAGGGCTTCCTAAGCATTTAAAAAAGTCCCTTAGTCTATTTCCTTAGGCTCCACAATCATACGGAAGACTGTTGATTTGACAGATGTCCAGAAGGCAGTAATTGACACACTCCACAGGGAGAATAAGCCACAAAAGGTCATTGTTAAAGAAGGTAGCCATTCACAGAGTGCTGTATCCAAGCATATTAATGGAAAGTTAAGTGGAAGAAAAAAGTGTGGCAGAAAAAGGTGCACAAGAAATAGGGATAACCACAGCCTTGAAAGGATTGTTAAGAAAAGGTTATTCAAAAATTTAGGGGAGATTCACAAGGAGTGGACTGCTGCTGGAGTCATCGTTTCAAGAGCCACCACACACATATATATCCAGGACATGGGCTACAAGTGTCGGATTCCTTGTGTCAAGCAACTCATGACCAATAGACAACACCATAAGCGTCTTACCTGGGCAAAGGAGAAAAAGAACTGGACTGTTGCTCAGTGGTCCAAGGTGTTGATTTCAGAGGAAAACATTTTGAATTTTATTTGGAAATCAAGGTCCCAGAGTTTGGATGCAGAGTAGAAAGGCACACAATCCGAGCTTCTCAAGGTCTAGTGTGAAGTTTTCTCAATCAGTGATGGTTTTGAAAACCATGTCATCTGCTGGTGTAGGTCAGCTGTGTTTTATCAAAACCAAAGACAGTGCAGCTGTCTACCAGGTAATTTTAGAGCTCTTCAATGCTTCCCTCTGCCGACAAGCTTTTTGGAGATGAAAATTTCAATCTCCACCATGACTTAGCAATTGTCCACACTGCCAAAAGTATCAATACCTTTTTTAAAAACAACAGTATCACTGTGCTTGATTGGCCAGCAAACTCACCTGACCTTAATCCCATAGAGCATCTATGAGGTATTGTCAAGAGAAAGATGAGAAACAACAGACCCAACAATGCAGACAAGCTCAAAGCAACCTGGGCTTCCATAACACCTCAGCAGTGCCACAAGCTGATCGCCTCCATGCCACATCGCATTGTAGTAATTTATGCAAAAGGAGCCCCGACAAAGTATTGAGGGCATTTGCTGAACATACATTTCAGTAGGCCAACATTTTGGATTTTAAAATGATTTTTCATGCTAGTGTTGTAAAGTATTTTAATTTACTGACATAATGACTTTTGGGTTTTCATTGGCTGTAAGCCATAATCATCAATATTAACATGAATAAACACTTCAAATAAATCGCTGTGTATGTAGTGACTCTATATAATATATGAGCTTCACTTTTTGTGCTGAAAAACTTAAATAAGTTAACTTTTTGATGATATTCTAATTTTGTGAGAAGAACCTGTATATATAAGTGTTGGACAAAATTCATGCTGCAATGTGTGCAAATTTGGTCAAGAACTACAAAAAATGTTTGACCTCTGTAATAGCAAACAAAGGTTTCTGTGCCAAATATTAAGTTATCTTATTATATTGTATTAAATATTTAAATTTAATGTAAAAATAATGCAATGTGATTTTCTGGATTTTTTTTAAAGATTCTGTCTCTCACAGTTGAAATGTACCTGCGATAAAAATTAAAGACCTCTCCATTCTTTCTAGGTGGAGAAACTTTCAAAATCGGCAGTATATCAAATATGCACATTCAGTAAGCTTAAACTAGTGAGTGCCGCTGCCTTTATCCTCTTTTATGGTATTATTTATATACAGTGAGAAAATAAGTTTTTGATATGCTGCCAATTTTGCAAGTTTTCACATTTACAAACAATGGAGATGTCTGGGATTTTTATCGTAGGTACACTTCAACTGTGAGAGACAGAATCAAAAAATAAAAAACAGTGCATCAAAAACTTATTTTCCCCACTGTCTAGTGACTGCAGACTTTCCTTAAAAGCTGGATGACCCCTTTTATGCAAAATGTCTGATTTGGACCTACAAACATCTAGGATCTACACGTTTATAGTACTGGTCTTCTCTTATGCATTAAGTGGACTTCATAAGCCTAGTTTGTTCTGGTATTACCACAAACTGTGCACACTATGTAGGTTCATCTCTATTTACTAAACAGAAAAGTAGTCTCATTGGTCACACAATATCATGAAAGCTCTACACTATTGAGCGATGTCTGTAGAATACTAGTGGGCATTGTAGATAGATAGATAGATAGATAGATAGATAGATAGATAGATAGATAGATAGATAGATAGATAGATAGATAGATGTGACATCATTTGAAGTGACATCTTTTAAGTGTAACATCAGAAATATACCAAAAATAGTCCAGAAATTGGCAAGAAGGTAAGACTAATCACTGTGCTATAATTTTACTTACCTTTTCTTTTCTTCCTCTGCTCTTTAACCATGCTCAGATTTGCCTTCACCATTTTTCTCCACTAATCCTCACCCTCCTTCACTATCCCCAAACCCCTGCACTGTCAAACCAAATAACTATCTTCCCCTCTCTCTTACCCCCTATCTTGCTTCATCTGCAGACCTGCTCCTTAACCTCAGTCCTCTCCTACTAAAATATAATGTAAGCCAATCACTCTCCTTCACCCACTTGCTTTCCCTCTCTCTGCTCCTTCTCACTGCTCACGACATATCCCCCAATCCTGGCCCCTCTCCTCATACATCCCACTAATCCTCACCCCTTTACTTCTCACATTAAGAGAAAATACCGCAAACCCTTACACTTAAAATCTTTGCCACTGACCCCCACCCCCCTGCTTCATTTAAATGGAGCACTTTGGAATGCCCGCTCCATCTGCAACAAGCTCCATGTGATCCATGATCTCTTTACTTCCCGAAACCTTTCCTTCCTGTCCTTCAATGAGACCTGGCTGATATCACCCGACACGGCCTCGCCTGCTGCACTGAGTTACGATGGCCTCCAATTTACCCACACTCCTTGCTCTGCCAACAGACATGGCGGAGGAGTGGGTTTCCTTCTTTTAAAAAACTGCTCCTTCTGCACTATCCAATTTCCACCCTCCCTTATTCTCCCTTCTTTCGAAGTTCACTCTGCCCATATCTACTCTCCCTCTAATCTCCAAATGGCTGTCATATACTGGCCACCAGGCTCAGCCACTGCGTTCACTGACATATTCTCTACCTGGCTTCTACACTTTCTCTCTGCTGACATCCCCACCATCATCATGGGTGACTTTAATATCCCTACTAGTGTTGAGCATTCCGATACTGCAAGTATCGGGTATCGGCCGATACTTGCTGTATCAGAATTCCGATATTTCTGTGAAATCAGAAATCGGTATCTGAGTGTGCGGTGCGTATGGTTCCAAGGGTCTGGAGGAGAGGAAACTCCTTCAGGCCCTGGGATCCATATTAATGTAAAAAATAAAGAATAAAAATAAAAAATATGGCTATACTCACCCCTCCGAAGAACCCTGGCTGTCACCGCTGCAAGTGTCCGCCTCCGTTCCTGAGAATGTAGTGAGTGAAAGACCTTCGATGACATCGTGGTCAGGTGAGTGGTTACGTGAGCGACCGCGACGTCATCGAAGGTCCTTCACTCTCTGCAATTCTCAAAAACGGAGGCGGACGCTTGCAGCGGTGACAGCCAGGGTCCTTCAGAGGGGTGAGTATAGCCATATTTTTTATTTTTATTCTTTATTTTTTACATTAATATGGATCCCAGGGCCTGAAGGAGAGTTTCCTCTCCTTCAGACCCTTGGAACCATCGAGGATACCTTCCGATATTTGTGTCCCATTGACTTGTATTGGTATCGGGTATCGGTATCAGCAAGATCCGATATTTTGCCGGTATCAGCCGATACCATCCGATACCGATACTTTCAAATATCGGAAGGTATCGCTCAACACTAATGTCTACTGACACCTGCCAGCCAGCAGCCTCCAAACTCCTGTCCCTTACCTCATCCTTTGGTCCTTCGCTGCCACCCACGCAGACGAACATACACTAGACTTCATCTTCACCTGCCTCTGTTCCATATCTAAGCTCACAACCTCTCCCTTCCCCCTATCTGACCACCATCTACTCACCTTCTCATCTTTGTCCTCAACCGCCCCCATTGCCAGCCACTAGCACATCCTCACAGAAACCTTGCACACCTAGAGATTCACAGACTCTCAGACTCGCTTCTACCTCTGTCCCCCATATGTTCACTCCATGACATGGACAGCACCACCGCTTTCTATAATGCCACCCTCACATCAGCCATAGACTCAGTTGCCCCTCTCATGCAGGCAAAAGTGTGATAAATCAATAGGCAACCCTGCCATAACAATCTCACCAAAAAACTTCGACAAGCATCCAGGGACGCGGAGTGGCGTTGGAAGAAAACACGCCTGCCAGACTACTTCACTGCCTTCAAACAAGCTACACTTGCTTTCAAATTAGCCCTCACCTCTGCTTAAAAGACCTATTTCACAAACCTTGTATCTACATTATCCAACAACCAAAAACAATTATTCAGCACATTCAACTCTCTCCTGTGCCCACCACTGCAACCTCCAACTCCCCTCATCTCTACAGAGGACTTTGCCACCTACTTCAAAAATAAGAGATCGACCAAACAAGGCAAACCTTTACTGTTCCACCATCACAGCCACTCCATATACCAGACTTCTGCCCTTCCCTAATAGCCTCTCTCTCCAACATCACCGAAGAATAGCTTACTCATTTCCTTTCCAAATCACACCTCATCATCTGTGCACTCGACCCCATCCCTTCCCACCTGCTCATCAACCTCACTAACAGGCTCATTCCAGCCCTAACCCATCTCTTCAACCCATCCCTATCTTCTGGTACCTTCCCCTCTGCCTTCAAACATGCCACCATCACACCGATCCTCAAAAAGCCTAACCTTGACCCAACTGCTATGCCCAGCTATCACTACATATCACTGCTCCCATTTGCTTCCAAACTCCTTGATCAGCATGTCTATGCTCCATTTTCCTCCCACCTCTCTCTCCTTGACAACCTCCCATTTGACTTCCGCTCCCATCACTCCACCGAAACTGCCCTGACCAAAATTACTAATGACTTACAGACAAAGCTAACAGACAGTTCTACAACCTCCTCCTTCTTGACCTGTCCTCTGCCTTCGACGTAGTCGACCACTGCCTACTGCTACAGATTCTTTCTTTCCTTGGCATCACTGTCTCGGTGTAGTTCTCAATTCTGCCGTGTCCTTCAAACCGCACATTTAAACTCTTGCCACCTCCTGTCACCTCCAACTCAAAAATATTTCTAGAATCCATCCCTTCCTCATCCCTCAATCTACTAAAACTCTTGTGCATGCCCTCATCATCTCCCGCCTTGATTACTGCAACACCCTCCTCTGTGGCCTCCCCACTAACTCTTTTACACCACTCTGGTATGTCCTCAACTCTGCTGCCCAACTAATCCACCTCTCTCATCGCTACTCCCCTGTTTCTCCCCTCTGCAAATCCCTCCACTGGCTCACAATTCTCCAACAAATCCAGTTCAAACTACAAACACTGACCTACGAAGCCATCCACAACCTGTCCCCTCCCTATATCTCTGAACTAATCTCCCAATATCTTCCCTCACCTAATCTTTGATCCTCACAAGACCTCCTACCTACTCTCCTCCACAATTATTCATTCGTCACACAACCTCCTCCAAGATTTCTCCCGAATATCCCCATCCTTTGGAATTTTGTGCCTCAACACGCCCGATTATCCACTACCCTCGGATCCTTAAGACAGAACCTGAAAACCCATCTCTTCAGGAAAGCTTACCGCCTGCAATAACCATTCTGCTGCCTCACCATCACCCGAGCTGCCTCCTCACCACCACCAGAGCTGCTGCACCCCCGACCTTCTGTCTCTTCCCCATTATTCCATAGAATATAGGTCGGCAAGGACAGGGTCCTCTCCCCTCTGTATCAGTCTGTCATCATACATTTGTTTACTGTAAACAATATCTATAAATTTGTATGTAACCCCTTCTCATTTACAGCACTATGGAATTAATGGTGCTATATAAATAAATAATAATAATACTAGCTTTGACAAAGGCTCACTTCTTTTTGAGCCGAAACAATGCCACTTGCTCACATCGTCCAAGAAATACACTATTTTTTTCTTGAAATTTGCTATTGATTATTGCCCACTTTTGCCATAAGTTAATGGGATACAATCTGTAGTCCGGAATCTATACCTGCACTTTGTTTGTTCTGCTCCATTTTTGTTTTTTCAAGACAGATTGAGGAAACAATAGTAGATAGATAGATAGATAGATAGATAAGCATAGCTTTGCCTCCTGGAGTCCAGTGCTTTGCTAGAATGTCAGAATAGATGATATTGAGGCTGTGTTATACTAAGTGTAATACTGCAGATTGTAACAAATTGAAAGTAGCAATCTGTTAAAATGACTGATCCAGCCCTTGTGGAAGAAATGCTAGGTTGGTCTTGCTCACAACAGAGGGAGAAGTTCTAGGGATAATATACAACATTTATGTTTTCGAAAGCATTAACTATTTTTCATTTCATTTTTATGGGCTGATGTGTTCTAAACTTAACATTGTATAACTCAGTTTTCAGCCAATAAAATGTACCAAGTGGAACCGAATTATGGTAGTACATTTTATCACAGCAATAAATTGGTACAGGGCTTCATTTTAAGCTTTCCTATCTGTAAATTTTCCTATTAAAAATGTAGTTTTCTTTGTAGACAAGTGTAAAATCTCAAATGTTATTTTAAGAGTACATCCCAAAAATTGTCCTGAAATTCTTTTCCCCTGTATGCTAAAATTATTGGCATATGTTCTTGCGTACTGTAGATAATAAAGTCAGACTAGTGTAAAATGTTACTCTTCAAGCCATATATCCTCAGAATCCAGTCACATATGCCAGAGAATTAATGAAACCCACAGCATAATTTTTCTATCCAGTAGAACTTTCTGATAAGGTAATGTCTGATGATAAATTGAGTTTATAGTCAACTGCTAGATTCAATCTATGGCTTTAAATCTCTCAAGCTAACTTCTATTTACACCCGAGAGAAAGTCAGGACACAATACAATAAATGTCACTGGAATGAAATCTATCGTGACAATGTTTGATCTCTAGTGAGACCTGCCTTTAAATAGTGATTAGATCAGTTCCTAATAAAAGCCATACCGATATACAATATATACTTTTCATAGCAGATAAATATCAGTTTTATTTATTCCTCTGCGCATTTACAGTTTATTTTAAAATTGCATAGTAAGCACACCTTAATATTTTATTATGCCATATAGTTATAGACATGGTTTAATATCTTAAAATCAAATATCCCCTGAAGTGCAGTGTGTGTGTTATTGCTTGATGTGAATTACTCTGTGAAACAAGAAAAGCCATGTGATCTTTATAGATTCAATGAAAGAAGATTATTACCAAATTTTTATATAATCATAACCTCCTGGGGTATTAGAAATAATGCAGACTGAAAAATTGAGTGCAAGTTTATTTAATCCATTTGAATAACACTGGAAGATAGAAAATATTTTAGTTACATAAATTAAATGAAGTTTAGAGTAACAGATTATTACCTATACAGTATATGGCACCTGACAGGTCTGACCATAAAAAGTGCAACCATTACAATCATCAAAAGTGGATTGGATGCACCTGCTGAAAAGGATACCTCAGATGTTCCTGCAAAGATATGTGATAGCCAAACATTAAAGAGTTAATTTATACTTGTAATACTTAGGGTTCTGTATTTGCAAATAAATGACCATCATAGACATTTACGATATGGTAAGGGGAACCTTAGCTGAGATATGCTGCCCAAATTGCATGGAGAATGAATCAGCTGGTGACCAAATGGAGAGATGAGACTTCTCCAGACCCAACCCTAGGCCGACTCTTCCCCCCACTGCTAGTGGTGATTGATAAGTCCATCCCTATATACGCACTGGCCTGTGGCGGAGCTTGACTAGTCTTCGCCTACGATCCCTGACCGGATCTTTAAAGTATATTTTCTCTGAAACACCGAAGGATTTTCAGAGAAAAATATATCTGACTGCATTTGTGCAGCCAGGTTCTGATTCATGTTACCCATAGTTTCGGCAGCCTAACTCAGCTGACCCATACCAAGGGAATTGATTTTTGGGGTATTTCTATTACACATAAAGATATGAAATGAAAGATCAGTATTTCCATCCAGCCTCTACTTTGATTCTGCATCTTCTTTCATTCCTGGTTCTCCCTAATCGTAAGGTCAAAGATATGCCATTAACATCTATAGGTTCGTTTACAAAGGCCAATTTGTTTGACCAAACGAGTGGCGATAAGATCAATTGTTCCTGGTTACTGGCCTATGTAAACATACAGATCTAGCAAAAACTATTTTTACTCAGGTAACACAGCTTTACGATATCCTAGTGTAACATTTCTATGACCTGTATGCCTATATTAATAGGTCATATACATCCCGGAGGTGTGACAGATTCCCTTAAAAAGGTCTTCCATCTACTTTATCCTCTTCTTGTTTGCTATTGTTTTAGCTTTCACTGTTATACTTTGTCTCATGCCCTACTTCTTGTTCTCTTAGAACATAGTAGCACAATAGAAATGAAAACAATAACATTATTAATGATGCAGATGTTGAAAACATATCAATCATACCAATAAAGCTACTTACTGGATATTGAAGTGTTAAAAGAGGTTTATTTTGTTAATACCAAAAAGAGGGAAAAAACCCCACAGAATTCGCCTTTGCCCTCTAACCGTGGAAAATATCATTAAGAAATATTTATGCATCTTGAATAAATAACATTTTCTGAGCAGTGTAAATAATGTGCAGAGTTTATTTTATTATATTATATACATCAATATGCTTTAGTTATGACCCTGAGGTAAAAAACATGCAAAATGAACTCAGAGTAGAAGAGCTTTTTTTTTCACAAGGAATTTAATACAGCAAGGGAAATGTAGTTAACCATTTTATATAGTTTACAAATATAATTTAGACGCTTCGTCATTTTATTTGCTAAAAAATGTTTCTTGGGGAATTTGAAAGGTATTTGTAATGCAATAAACTATTCTATTTTTATGTTAAGGATCAGAAATCAGTCTATATGTGCAATTTACTGACTATTATTTAAGTACTTTTCTACCGTGTTTTTCGGTCTATAAGATGCACTTTTTTGGGTGACTCTGTGGTGGTCCCAGTCCAATGCTGCAGGGCAATGATAGCACTCCCTTCCCAAGCTGGTGTGGCAGGTTCAGCAGTGTTGTGGGTTGCGGGGGGTTCCGAAGGCATTTTGTGAAAGCCTGGAGGCCCCTGCACATTCATTGCTGTGATGCGGTGGCCTCCGGGAAAATGGCCGCCGAGGGGATGAGATCTCGTTGCCGATATCTCAATATGAGCATGTGCCACTCCCGGTGGCCATTTTCCCAGAGGCCATCACATCGCAGCAATGGATGTGCGGGGGCTTCTGGACTTTCAGAAAATGCCAGCAGAGCCCACCGCACCACATTGCACCGCCCAAACTGATGCACCAGCCTAGGATGGGATTTCCCTGAGGCCACCGCATTACAGCAATGGATATATGAAGGCTCTGGGCTTTCAGAAAATGTCGGCGGAGCCCTTGCACCACTAGCACCATTGAACCTGCCACACCACACTGGGATGGGAGTCATATCGCCAGACCACCGAACACCCCCTGTGACCACGCTCCACCAGCGCTGACATACCCCCTCGGTAAGCTGAATTCAGACTGTAAGACGGAACACCATTTGACACATTATTTTTTTTCCCTATTTTCCTTCTGAAATTTTGAGGTGCGTCTTATGGTCCGTTGCATCTTATAGTCCGAAAAATACGTTATACATAATACAGATATAAAGATGAACCAGAGAACAAAAGAATAAATGAGTACAGATGTATCCTCTTAGTATACCCAGAACTGAGGCCACATTACTATTGAAAGTGCCAAATTGTAATCATCATGCAAAATATTATAAATTTGGTAGCGGTTGTGCCTGATACTGCAGACCAACCCCATAGAAGTCAATGAACAACTTTTATATATTATTTCCTATATCCATGTGGCTGCTTTAAAACATATCTCTAAATGATGTCAACAGCAGCTCAGGCAATTTTGCTGCACCAGAATCATATGTAGATGATAGGATGATAGAAGAAAAAATCTGCAATCATAAATTAAAAACAAATATGTGTATATAAGATTTAATTTCATAAGAAGAAAAGTATGAGTTATATTTTCTTCAACCTGGCATCTTAAATGCATACTCTCAACTCATTGCTTTAAAAATAAATAAGAAAAAGATCCATAGAATTGCCTAAAGCTATTCCTCTAAGCAAAAATGGAAAATTCTGCTTTTTGCAGCAACTGTGGGACAAGATCATCAAGTTTTTAGGTCTTAGGATCTGTACGGTTATAGCCAGTATTCTACTGAACATTGATATTTATTTAATTTTATGATCCCTTTTATTCCATTATGATCAGGTTGTAGTTACAGGAAGTAATTTAGGCTGTGCTTACAAAGGAAAAGTCCAAGCTTTATGTATAAAATAATGCAATTGTACAGATGATAATTAAAAAAAATAAGAATACATTATTGTGTCTATGTTTACATAATTAAGATCTAGCAGCACTTTGGACGTAGGGTATCTTTGCTGCGTCCAAAGCGCTGCATTCTAATCACGCAGGTAAACCCGTATGTGTTCACTTAACAATGTGGATTTACCGTATCCCATACATATCTATAGTGGAAATTTTGTGTCTCTGCAACAGAAATTGACATGCTGTGACTTGTAAACCTGTGCCACGGGTGAGTTTACGCCGGGTCAAATAGAAGTGCAATGGGCATGGGATTTCTATAAATCTTATCCACTGTACTTGTACTGCACAATGCAGGGCTTTGAACGGAGCGCAACTGTGTTGTGTCCAAAACGCTGCTGATTCGGATCGTAGGCACGCACCCTTAGACTTCAAGATAATATCAGTTGCCCAGAAAAAAGGTACAGAGACCTCAGGAACAAATCAGGTAGCTAATGTAAAACATATTTGTCATCCTAGCAAAGAAAATAATAATCCCTATTCAGGTTTGGCTTGATACCACCACACTTTCTACCACCAAGATGGGAGATATTATCCTATTTTCATTCTTCAAACATGTTTTACAGTTTACTGTATTTTTTGTTGACATTGCAAGACCTGTAAAAACCGCATCTCAAACCATGCACTAAAATGTCGATAAGGCCAAGCTTGAATGGATCCACTCTATTCTGCCATTGCATTGTCTTTACTAAGCATGTTTTTGTTACTGATAATGGTAGAATCAGACTTCCCTAAGGTACCAATATGTACAGAAGTTAAATGGGAACTATACATTCAACTAACTTTCCAGAATAGCTGTCATGTGCTACAACAATATTTCTGCCAATTTCAGTTTCATAATTTAAAGCCAGCATTTTCCACAAATTTTCCTCTCTCTAATCTGCAATAGATTCTTAGATAGTAGGTAGAGAAAAGCTGCTATGGTGGTTTCCATACATTGCACAAACAGAAAGAAGAGTTCCTGATCTGAGTTCCTATAGTAGTGCACAGACAGAAGCAACAGCAGCATGGATGATGATATACATAAGTATTAAGTAGTGTAGATGTGAATCCAGCACTGGAGTGAGATAAATTGCTTGCTAGAGAAGGTTCAGTTTCTCTGCCTGCATCAATGCCTGTCCCTTCTCCTCACTTGTCCTCCCCTCTCATTTGACCTCAATATGCAGTATGACCCAACACCTCCCTGTCCTGGCAGTCCATCTTGTGTCGAGCGGATTTGAGCTGTGAAATGATGAGTTTAGAAGACAAGTAGTAGAAGAGGAAGTTGCTTATAAGTGGAGAAAGAACCAAATTTATCTGATCAGATGTACTATAAAGTCTACATCATTTTCTTCTGTTCTTGATCTATTCAAAGTTTGATTAAAGTACAATTTCATTTATATACTCCCCACAATAAAAGATTCAAGTTAAATTAGCTATTATACTTTATATAAAACTAATAACGGTTATGAAATGAATTTAACAAAACCGCTATTAGAACTGAAATAAAAACATTTTCCTTCAATTATAAAACAGTCTCAGCCATTCTCGCTTTTCTGTCCTATCTAAAAAATAGTTTCATTTTAATTAACTTGTTCTATTTCTAATTAGCAAAGAGATAATCAGTAATTATATTTAGAATAAGAAGCTGATACGATTAACCATTGGATTTTTTTTTACATAGATTTAATACATAATATGGAATGTATTTATGAAAAGTCGGGACAAAATGCGCCAAACCATTCAAAGAGCTTCTCTATGTATATTTTACACCAGTTCACCTAAAATGTACTTGACTGCACGCTGGCTGCCATTGGTGTAGCAAAAAAAAAATCTTTAAAACATGAGGTACCACAAAACATTTTTTATCTACAGACTATAGAAAGATCCAACTGTTCACTGACCCTGATTCTCTGTAGATAATAGTATCTAGATTGTGTGGTATAAAGGATGATGGAATGAATGATGTAACATGTTCAGGAATTCAAAAGAGAGCACAAAGCCAGCATATTGTACATTTGTCTGCTTTTATTGGACATGTGGTGTATGGATATCTATTAATTATAACATTTTTTACTGCAGAAAAATTCTTGCTGAGTACTGCACCTGCAGTTCCACAATGTTGTAATGAGATCTAGGAATATTTATTTCCTTTCAATGCGGAACTACTTTTCGCCAGAAAAAAAAAAATCTGCACAAATGAACTAAATGGGACTGTAATTAAATAGCCTGTTGAGTTTTTAACAACTCAGTCTCTTTGCTACAAATTCCCTAAGAGAAATGTGATAATACAGAAAGCTGAAACGTAATAATTATTATGAAGATAGATGCTTTTAGCAAAGGCCAATATTTCTACCAATTATGACCTCTACTTCACCTATTTATACTCATGGGGTGACTGATACTTTTTTTAATCTGCTCCTGCACCAGGGCCGTATTTAGAGTTCGCGCTGCCCTAGGCCCTTTTAGTGCTGCCTCCCCCATTGGTATGACTAAGGGCTCATACTCACATGCAAGAAACTCAGATGAGTGTCGCACGTCAATACCCGGCACTGAGATCAGAGCCTGTGGCTGAATAGCAGTTCACGCTCCGCTCCTGAGTCCCGGATATTGATGTGCAACACTCATCCGAGTATCTCGCATGCGAGTATGAGCCCTAATGCAGACACTGTCGGCAGTGACTTGGGCTACTTTCACATCAGCGATTTTTGCCATTCGCGGAACACACACATACAGCTCCGCACACACACATAGAGCTCCGCACACACACATACAGCTCCGCACACACATACAGCCCCGCACACACACATACAGCTCCACACATACAGCTCCGCACACACACACACATACAGCTCTGCACACACACATTCACAGCCCCCCCACACATACAGCTCCACACACACACATACAGCCCCGCGCACACACACATACAGCTCCACACACACATACAGCTCCGCACACACACATATACAGCTACACACATACAGCTCCACACACACACTCACATATACAGCTACACACACACCGCACCGCACACACACATATACAGCTACACACACACTGCTCCGGACACACACATATACACAGCTACACACACACAGCCCCGTACACACAGCTCCGCACACACAGCTCCACATACACACACATATACAGCTACACACACAGCTCCACACACACACAGTTCCACGCACACACAGCTCCGCGCACACACACACATACAGCTACACACACACAGCCCCGCACACACTCCGCTCTGCGCACACACACAGTTCTGAAAACACACACACAGCTCCGCACACACACAGCTCTGAACACACACACACATCTCCACACACAAACACACATACACAGCTCCACATGTTTGCTCCCAGGACCCACCTCACTCACTCTATCTGTGTCCGATTCCTGGGAGCAAACAAACATCAAACATTACAGTGGATGGCTCAAGCCTCAGGCAATGTCTGCAGGCAGAAACGATGCTGAGGAATCTGAGGGAAGGGGTGAGGGGAGTCACGACAGAGTCAGCCAGGCAGCGCGCAGGCGGAAGATAATTACAGTACTTACTGTGTACTGCTCTACTGCGAGTCCTGGCCAGTGGCCAGCAATGTGTGTGTCCCAGGGTCAGAAGATGGGGCGCCGCCACTCCACCTCAGTCCCAGTAAGTGGACTTCCAGGCACACAGGCTGTGAGCAGGGGGTAACTATGTCTCACTAAGCAGGGAGTAGGGAGAGTCGGCATAAGCACCACATGTTCTGACTGCCGCTCTGCCACCCCCTGTCTTCAGGAAGCAAGGGACACATTGGACTAATTGAAGAAAAAAAAACCTTGCTCGGGCGCCGCCCCCGCATCTTCCCACCCTAGGCACGTACCCTCAAGTGCCTAGTTGCAAATACGGCCCTGTCCTGCACAGCTGGTGACTTTAACTGAGCAACTTTCAAATTGAATGGTATTCTGTTTTTTTGAAAACCATTTGTTTTAGGTAATGGTATGAGGCATCTCTGGAACTTATGCGATTGACACAAAAAATACCGCACATATCAGAAGAGTCCAGAGCAGTTCTGTTCTCAGTAGTGGAAAACTGCAAGTTTTTGGGATTACGAAGAATAATTTTCTGCATAATATCCTTAAGGTGACACTGACAGGAAAACAATGTGCAACTCACCTACTGCATGGAACACAAATTGGTTTTCTTGGGATCAGGTACGGGCTGGGGCTGAAATTCAGTCCTGGCATTTGAAATCACACAGGCCCGTGTTGTCCCCGTCCCCATGAACCAGATGAGATATATCACTAATATTACCCTGGATGGAGGAAAGGAAGATTTACTACAAGACAATATTTCTAATGATACCTATGGCCTGCTGGAATAAGTGATGGAGTCAGCAACTTTGTGCTCCATCATAACTCTTAACAGTATGGGTATCTTGAGAACTCTGATTCTGTTAACAATGTAGCAGACAAGGCAGTCCATGACCAGACAGGCCCTTTTGGCATTTGCCAGAATTGCCAGATGGCCAGTCCGACCCTGCTTGGGATATACTGCAATGCTGATGACCTAGTTAATTAGTCACCATTGTGATAACGTTAAGGGTCCCATTCATAGATAGTGACTCTGAGGTCTCTATATGTCCGAAAATACCGAAAAGTGACACCATTCTAAAAACCCTTCAGGTGCTTCACAGGGATTTTTGGAATGTGCAAAAAAATGAATATTTATATGAGGGAGCAAACTACTGTTTGTATGCATGGCAGAGCTTGGAAGGGAAAGAGCTTTGTTTGACTTTTGGAATGCAAGATTTGCTGAAATCATTAATGGACACCATGTCCCGTTTGAAGAGCCCCTGTATGTGCCTAAAAAATGGAAACCCCCCACAATTGACCCCACTTTGGAAACTAAACACCCCAATGAATGTATTTAAATGTGTGGTGAGAAGTTTGAACCCCAGGTGCTTCCGAGAAGTTTTTGAAGTTGAGCCATAAAAATAAAAATCAAATTTTCCCCACAAAAATGTTATTTTAGCCCCATTTTATTTATTTTCACAAGGGTAACAGGAGAAATAGCACCATAAATTTTTTTATGCAATTTCAGTGTTCAGCATTGTCCTTCTTTCCTTCAGACATCCACAAAACTGTGGCCGACTGCACTTTTATGCATGCCTAAATAGAAGGACACTGTCATATCATAGTAACATAGTAACATAGTTAGCGAGGCCGAAAAAAAGACATTTGTCCATCCAGCTCAGCCTATATTCCGTCAGAATAAATCCCCAGATCTAAGTCCTTCCAAAAAACCTAATAAATGTAAGATAGAATATTGTTACGCTTCAGGAAGACATCCAAGCCTCTCTTGAACCCCTCGACTGAGTTCGCCATCACCACCGCCATCATAGCCAAGATGATATCCACATTGCCTCCATCTGCCTCATTACAGGAAATCTTCCACCAGGGGTTCCGTCTGAATCACGCATTTCAGAGATTTTCATGGAAACCCCAGTGTAAGTGCTCAGCGTGGAAAGTAGGATAAATGTGCCCTGAACCTTACTGCGATCTTTGGGAGGCAGAATGAACAAATCCACAGCAGATGAAGAATTGGTTTTATTCATTTTTCATGCCATTGTGCATTGTCTTGTGCGCTACAAGCAATTAGACTACTTTATACTTCAGGTCAGCACGATTACATCGATATCAGATTCATATAATTTTTTTATGTGTGGCTGCTGTCACACACTAAAAGACACTTTTTATTGCAAAAACTAGTGTCACAGGTTTACCGCGACACAGAGGAGCCAGAAGACCACAGCGTCTGATTTTTCACACTCCTGCACTGGTTAAAAGCATGTCACCTTTGTATTAAATGGTGCAAATTTCTTTTGGCAGTACAGGGTTTAATGTGCTCAGTTGAGCGCTCCTGGAAAGTTTAGGCTCTCAGCTGTGCACTTTTAGCTACTCCCATCTCATATATAAACTGGGTTCTAGCTAGCTCTCATTGTGAGAACTAATATTTATTGCATGGCTGTAGGTTCTTGTTGGTGGTTAATAGAGTAGGCGGTTGGTGGATTTATCTGTGACTGTTTCTAGGTTTTGAGTGTGTGATAATTACCTTTCTTCTACTTTGATTTACCCCATCCTCCACTTCCTTGTGCATCCCTCGGTTATTTGTGTGTATATTTGTATGTTTGGTATTTTTGTTACCCCTGTTAGTATTACCTTGTTAGTCTGGTTGATGCATTATGGTTCACTACTCCTCTCCTCTTCCCTGGGTGGGGGAAGAGTACAGACGAGGACGGATTCAGGAGTTAAGGCAAGGTACATGGCCCCGGCATCTTCACCATTATTATTATTATTATACATTTTTATAGCGCCATTTATTCCATGGCGCTTTACATGTGAATACGGGGCAAATATAGACAAATACATTAAACATGAGCAGATAACAAGGCACACGAGTACATAAGGAGGGAGGACCTAACCATCAGAAGTAATCAGGAACAGGGCAAGCTAGGGCACCCCTAGTGTTAAGGACAGGGAAGGAGCACCTGGTCACGGGACACCCAATAACATTAGCTCTGACTGAAACCATTTTTTGATCCATTGTGGATCCTATCACTGCCCTGACAGGGCAATTGCAGCAGCTCAGTCTGGAATTGGCAGATTTACGCACTGTCATTTTGCAGCACTCTAACACATCTGGTTTAGGGACCATGACTCCCAGGCAACCCTTAGTGGAGCCCAAGATTGCTTTGCCTGACAGGTTCTCTGGGGTGCATGACGAGTTTGTTGTTTTCAGCGAGGCCTGTAAATGATACTTTAGGTTACATCCTTGTTCCTCAGGAACTGAGGAGCAACAGATGGGGATAATAATGTTCCTCCTTTAGGGTGACTTCCAAGCATGGGCATTCTCTCTCCCATCTCACTCCCAGTCACTCCAGACGGTGGAGGAATTTTTTCTGGCACTGGGTAATATATATGTCTCCACACTACGTCAGCTTCAGCAGGGAGACCGGCTGGCAGAGGTGTATTGCTCTGAGTATTGGGGGTCATCCACAGACATTAAGTGGAATGACTATGAGCTTCATAGCCAGTTCTATGAAGGGCTATCAGTAATGTTGAAGGATGCCTTTGCCCTGTATGATTCTCCTGTTTCCCTTGGGGTTATCATGTCTCTGGCCATCTAGGTGGATCACCATCTTCGCCAGAGACATAAAGATACACCCCAACGTATGGCGGCATCCAAGGTGGTAAAGGCATTAAAGGTGCTGCTGTGTCTGAAAATAATATAATAGGGTCAAAAATCAGCCAGACTTGAAACACATAAGTATTTTTACATGCCCATGCTTCTATTTTAATGAAGGCACAATAAAGAATTTTTTGCTATTAGCTACCTTAGCCCCAATTGAAAAACCTTTTTTCATCACTTTAAGCAAAGCTGCTTGATACCTTACAAGCCTCATCTGTGCACAGTGCAGTGGATTTCCCAGGCACCAGATTGAACATACATATTTTTGATAGGTGAGCTTTATCCACAAACTTTCTTATATTACTACATAAGAAAGGACTTGACATTCCAATGTGTGCACTTGCCTTTTCTGTTTGTCAGTCTGTAGAGTTCCCAGACTCAGACCCACTAGTCAAACATTGATGGTCTATCAATGTTAATCCTTAAAGGGGTAGCCCCATCTCTAAGATCCTACCCCAATATGTAGTAGGTTTAATGACAATAATATTAGCAAATACCTCCAATTATAAATGTAGTATAGTTGTTATGATTCACAGTGCCACTTGCCCCATGTGCAGGACAAGGCAGTAGCTTAGGTATCCATCGTTATGATCACTGACAGCTAATTAACTGTCACTATATGAGTGGTCCTAAGCATGGTTACCTAAGCTACTGCAATGCCCTGCAGATGTGGTAAACAACACAGCTATCAGAAGAACTGTACTACATTTCTAATTAGAGATATTTTCTGATATTATTTTTAAACCAACTACAAATTGAGATATGACCTGGAAATGGGAATACCCCTTTAAATATATCCAAAAATGTACAAAGTGCAAACATTTAAGACATGCCATTATTGTACACTGCTCAAAAAATAAAGCGAACACTAAAATACCACATCCTAGATATCACTGAAGGAAATATTTCAGTTGCAAATCTTTATTCATTACATAATGGGATATGTTGAGAACAATAAAAATGATCAATGTAAATCAAAATGAATATACCATGGAGGTCTGGATTTGGAATGATTCTGAAAATCAAAGTGGAAAATCAAATTACAGGCTTATCCAACTTCAGTGGAAATGCCTCAAGACAAGGAAATTATGTTCAGTTGTGTGTGTGTTGCCTCCATGTGCCTGTATGACCTCCCTACTATGCCTGGGCATGCTCCTAATGTGGCGGCGGATGGTATCCTGAGAGATCTCCTCCCAGACCTGGCCTAAAGCAGCTAACAACTCCTGGACATTTTGTGATGCAACGTAAAGTTGGTGGATGGTGCGAGACATGATGTCTTCATCTTGCAAGAACTGTTGACACACTCCAGCCACATGAGGTCTGGCATTGTCCTGCATTAGGAGGAACCCAGGGCCAACCGCACCAGCGTATGGTCTCACAAGGAGTCTGAGGATCTCATCTCGGTACCTAATGGCACTCAGGCTACCTCTGGCAAGCACATGGAGGACTGTACGGCCCTCCCAATAAATGCCACTCCACACCACTACTGACCCACTGCCAAATTGGTCATACTGAAGGATGATTCAGGCAGCAGATCGCTCTCCATGGCATCTCCAGACTCTGTCACATCTGTCACATGTGCTCAGTGTGAACCTGCTTTCATTTGTGAAGAGCACAGGGCACCAGTGGCAAATTTGCCAATCCTGGTGTTCTATGGCAAATGCCAAGCGTCCTGCATGGTGTTGGGCTGTGAGCACAACCCCCTCCTGTGGATGTCGGCCACCTAGACCATCCTCATGGAGACGGTTTCTAACCGTTTGTGCAGACACATGCACATTTGTGGCCTGCTGGAGGTCATTATACAGGGCTCTGGCAGTGCTCCTCCTGTTCCTCCTTGCACAACGGCTGAGGTAGCGATCTTGCTGATGGGTTGTTGCCTTCTTATGGCCCCTCCATGTCTCCTGGTGTACTGGCCTGTCTCCTGGTAGTACCTCCATCCTCTGGACACTATGCTGACAGACACAGCAAATCTTCTATTCACAGCTCGCATTGATGTACCATCCTGGATGAGCTGAACTACCTGAGCCACTTCTGTGGGTTGTAGAGTCCGTCTCATGCTGCCACAAGTGTGAAAGCACAACCAACATTCAAAAGTGACGAAAGCATTAGCCAGAAAGCCTTGATACTGAGATGTTTTCTGTGGTCCCCACCTACAGAACCACTCCTTTATTGAGTGTGTCTTGATAATTGCCAATAATTTTTACCTGTTCTCAATTCCATTTGCACAACAGCATGTGAAATTGATTGGCAAACAGTGTTGCTTCCTAAGTGGACAGTTTGAGTTCACAGAAGTTTGATTTATTTTGAGTTATATTCTGTTGTTTAAGTGTTCCCTTTATTTTTGTTGAGCAGTGTATAATAACAGATTTTATAGAAATGACTATGGCCCTTCCAGCTTCTTCTCTAATGCACTCCCAGTCATTAGACGTAGGAAGACACAACACAAGATAAATAACATCTTATTGTTGACATTGTAGAAAATGATTACTTTGGAGGAGCTTCTAGTCAGGATTCTTCAGTCCAAGAACCCTTTCTTACATGTGTTGCTTTTTTAAATACTGTAAATTATAAAGTTTTAAAAAATATATATATATTTCACAGTCATTCCAGATCCATTGATCTTTTTAGCAGTCTTTCCACTAGTCTCATACATAAATGATAGTGCGCTATTATATTCAATGGAAAAGAATGTCGAGGTGATTAAGAATTCTCCGTATGTCTTCAGCACCAATAAAAGTCTAATATTGCTGTATTACAATCTGGGTAGGCCAGCTTGTATTATAAAATCTCTTTATGGACAAGTCTTTTACCTTTTCTGGTGCCTTAGGGAAGGAAGGGAGGAGGGTGAAATACTCTAATGTACATCCAGATGCAATTTAAAGGACATTGATACATGGCTGCCTTAATTTGCTGAGTCAAATACAGTCATTGCAACCCTTCTACACATTCAATTCATCTGTCCTGTTCGGTTATCCAGAGCATATTTACTTTTAAAAACACTTCTTCAAGGCTGCTATTTCAAGGTTGTTTCCTCTAGAAATCCATTCCTTAGTTTTAAATTGGCCTCCGAGAAGAATTATAGAATTGCACATGTTTTTATTTAAATGTCTGTTTACACGATTTCATCCAAATGCAATTTCCTTTGGAAGAAGAAAGGTTTGAAACTTAGGTCAAGTCATCATTGCTGAAAATTGTATTGTCACCTTTTTAGACCTAAACAGAGGAAAAGCAGGGATTTAAGGCTTGATAAAATGTCTCAGGATCTGTCAATATTTGCTTCAAATAAAACTATTTCTGGATTTTCAAAACGACTTCTTGTCATGCTTGACATGAACACAACGGGTCAACATTTTTTTTGTTCATGCATTTCAGTTCACTGTAAAATAAAGATTATTTTCAACCCATCATTGACAGGAAGGTACTCACAGTAAGTGACATCATTCTTTGTATATATGAAAAGCAATTTTCATTTCAGGCTGTGAAACACAAACATACACACAGTAGTATTACACTTCGGGGATAAGACAAGTCTGTTCTAAGGGCAGCGGCACATCAGGGAAGGCCTCAAGAAGTTATACTTTTATGCTGCTAATAGAAATATGTGCCAGTTTCGAAATTCTGTTGTTTTTTTTGCAAATCTGTTCATTATATTTTGACTTTGTGGCTTAAGTGGAGGAAGCAGAGGGAATTAATGGATTGAAACTGTTATAGTAGGTCTATTATTTGGGAGTTTCAACAGTAATAAAAATGTCTGGTGGCTAAGACGCACATTTTAGAATACTTTTTATTTCGGTCTTCTTGTTTGATGAGGGAGTCTATAAATAATGTTGGGACATGGATTTTTGTTTTATCAGAAAATGGGATTTTACTAGAATTTTTGGTTTACCCCAGAATTACGCAAGTGATTGAAAAAGGATTAAAATATAATTAATAAATATATTCCTAAAATACCTTTAATTAGCAAGTCACATTTATTCTTTTTCCTGCAGAGGTAATCACTATAGTACAGAAATATGGATGCCATCTTGTTCCAGTTACAAAAACAATACTAAAATATTAATTGGACAAGTTAATGCAATCATGTGCAGTAATAAACATATCTGCTGAATTGGAAATAATTTGTGCAATGTGCCGGACTGTAGTTATTGCAGCTTGTTCAAGGTGAGGATGACCAGCCAATCAGCATAGGAATGCTGATACTACAGAGAGAGGTCCAAAGAGTGGAAAAGTTTAATTTTAATAGTGTAATGTGCATCTCTCAGTATAGTGAAAGTAAGCTGCCGACATGAGATGGAAACTGTAAGTTAATGCCTGTTAGTGAAGAGGTTGCCACCATTGTGATACAAAGTTGACTGGTACCTGATTGTGAGGGCTTGATATACATTAACTGTTAAGGAACACCTTTCACCAGTTTTTACATGTCAAACTGGCCACATCAAGAAATAGTTGCTGCAGAGCTGAATAAAATATATCTATTTTTTTATTTTCTCAGTTCATTTCTCATTTTTTATTTCTCATTTCATTTGCAGCTGCAACTTTCCACTCATAGAGCTGTCAGCACTTTTCAACACCCCTCTCCACACACTGAGAAGAAAGCTGGAGGTGCTTGTAATTATACTCACCTCTGCTCTTCCCTACACAAAATCTATAGACATCGCTGAGGAGAGCAGGGCTATCATTACAATTTTCACAGGGGAAAGCATGTTCTTTTGATCTTTTGTGGGTGTGTTCTGTCCCCTGTATGACATATCCTTCTTATGATTGGTCAACATCATACAGGTGAAAAGGCACAAAGGCACATGTCCTCAGAGAGGAATCTCCGGTATGCCCTATTTGGCACATCATAAGTTAGAATCTAAAATCAACAACTTAATATCTCCACAATGGAGATGATAAATTTAAAAATAAAAGCTTTGTTTATACAGCTTTGCAGCAACTATTCCATGATTTAGCTAGTTTAACACATTAAGACTTGTCAAGTGTTCCCTGTAAGAAAAAGTAGGCCACAGGAGTGTATAACATTGTTATGCAAGTTATAGCAGTATATCGCTGACAGAGAGTGATATTTGAGATAGGCTGAAATTGTTTTATATTCTGCATTGAGAGTAACACAGAAGCTATAAAAGAACAAATAAGGAATAGCTAAAGAGATTGCCAGCAGACTGAGAAAAGTCTCAAATGTTTACCTTTGTTAACACCAAGCTGTTACCTTTTGAAAAACTTTTCATCTGTCTTCTGTGTATGCTAGTATTTCTTCTGCAACCTATCAATGGATAGCAACTAAATTTCAAAAGATATCTGTATTCTAGCTTTTCACTGATTAATCCAATTGGAGTAAAGAAAAGTTAATATTAAAACATAACTTTTAATGAGAAATTGTATACATTTTTTTCTTCTTTTATACTACTATTAAAACACACAAAAGTGCCTGATCAACTACAGTATTCCAGTGACATCCTTTTTGATGTCTGCGATTTCAACCCAGATGTTAAACAGTCTTATAGGTTGCAATAAATGATAAGGTATTGTGCCTTATCAATTGAAGAGCAAATTTTTTTAAATTTGATCATAGCAACATAGATTTTTCTCCCCTTTTCTATGTGTACTGACATTCAGGTTTTGGCCCCCATAGTATAACAGATTTAATCAGTATAATATTTCCTATTTGAATCTAAGAAGATAATAGCCATTAAAGGGCTTTAAGTCTGATTGTTATTACATATATTTTCGGCAGCAACCCACTATATTGTAGATGGATCTGCCACTCTGATTATATAAATATAGTTTTCAATAAACGTTGACATTGTAACAATTTCTAACAGCAACAGCAATCTATTGTCATTGGACATTAATTGATGACAAGTTTTTGACAGCAACACACTGTATTTTAGAGTCACTATTATTTATTTATATAGCACCATTAATTCCATGGTGCTGTACATGAGAAGGGGTTACATACAAAGTTATAGATATCGTTTACAGTGAACAAATTTATGATGACAGACTGGTACAGAGGAGAGAGGACCTTGTCCTTGTGGACTTATATTCTACAGGATAATGGAGAAGAGACAAAGTCGGGGGTGCAGCAGCTCTGGTGGAGGTGAGGCTGCAGCTCGGGAGGTGAGGCAGCAGGATGGTTATTGCAGACTGTAAGCTTTCCTGAAGAGATGGGTTTTTAGGTTTCGTCCAAAGGATCAGAGGGTGGCGGAAAATCAGATGTGTTGAGGTGTGGAATTCCAGAGAATGGGGGATATTTGGAAGAAATCTTGGAGGCAGTCGTCTGAGGAATGAATAAGTGAGGAGGAGAGTAGGAGGTCTTGGGAGGATCTAGGATTGCGTGGGGGAAGATATTGGGAGATTAGTTCTGCGACATAGGGAGGGGACAGGTTGTAGATGACTTTGTAGGTCAGTGTTAGTAGTTTGAACTGGATACGTTGTTGAATTGGGAGCCAGTGGAGGGATTGCATAAAGGAGAAACAAGGGAGTAGCGAGGAGAGAGATAGATTAGTCTGGCAGCAGAGTTGAGGACAGACTGGAGTGGTGGAAGAGAGATCTGAGTGTCGTCTGCATACAGGTGGTACTGGAAGCCATCTGTTAGGTCTCGAGTTCCCGCTTCTGCACAGGGGGAATCTCGAGCCGTCTCCGCTGCGGTCCCCCATTCCTATCCAGCCGCAGTGGAGCCTGCTCAGCAGGGACGTCGGTCCCAGCGTCTTGCTCGGTCTCACTCTGTTCAGAGAGTTACTGCTGCTTCTTCAGCTCCTGCCATTAAAGTCAGTGCTGGTCAGCAGCGAGTGGACATCTCTGGGACTAAGTCCTTGTCTGCACACACTGAGCATGCCCAGGGCAAGATCTCCCGTTGGAGATCGAGGGTCATGTGCTCAGACTCTGCAGCGCATTCTATTGGTCCTCTTGGCAGGTCTTGGAAGGGCAAAGTTTCTGTGGCCACTTCCTGTCCTGCAACTATATAAACTGCGCATGACCGCACGGCCATGCGCTAGTGTACAATTTAATACGTGTGTTTGTTGTGAGTGCAAGTCGTTCATTAAATACCCCTACCCTATTGTATGACTGTTCGCGTATGGTGTATGGCTGCTATCTAGCGCCCGACTAATCACTCAACGTGTCACACACGTATCAGCGTCTATTGCTGTGACCGCCAGTGCGGTGCCACGCGCCAGTGTGCGCTTCCTGACCCACGTCTGGGTGCTTAGTGGTACCTGCCAGCACGGCACAGTTCGCACTTCGGTGCTATAATTATATATTTCCTTACACACCCAGTAGCGGTGTAGTGCCAGCAAGGGTCTAATCGGACTACAATCCCTGTTGGGGTTAAGTTCGCTGACCACTTGTTCGCGCTCTATGTGCGGTACCGCGGTCCTGTGACGCAACAGGATCACTTTCTTCACGCTGGGTGAGGTTTAACCCACGCGTGTATACTTTTGGATACCGCCATATAGTCTGTCATTTCGTAGCAGCAGGTTTCACCTGCACGGTGGACCCCGGACTGCGAACGCATCTATATCATCTCTCTTGGTGCGTTCCGCCAGTCCTAACATTACACTAGCGCCAGGGTCTGGCTAGTGATGACAGACAAACAGCAATCTCTGCGGTATATCCAGCAGCTGGAGGGTAGGTTGGCGGCTCTCGAGAGCGCGACTTCAGCTGTGGATGTTACTGCGGTAGCTGTACAGGCTGCCAGCGTGGCTGCAGCTACTATGTCCATTGCCACCCCTATTCCAACATTATCTCGCCTCCCGCTGCCAGAAAAATTTTCTGGTGATAGCAAGTTTTGTAGGGGATTTGTGAGTCAGTGCTCTATTCACCTCAAGCTCCTGGCTGCACGTTTTCCCACAGAGCGGGCTAAGGTGGGATTTATTCTGTCTCTATTGTCGGACAGGGCGTTGGAATGGGCTACGCCGCTGTGGGAGCGTGGCGATCATGTGGTGCAGAGTGCTCCGCTGTTTCTGAGCGCTCTGAAACAGGTCTTTTTAGGACCTCAAGTCACCCATGATACTGCGCTCCAATTGCTGGCATTAGCTCAGGGTGAGTCCTTGGTCAGTCATTTTGCCGTCCAATTCCGCACCTTAGCATCTGAGCTGGATTGGTTGGATAAAGCTCTTATCCCCATATTTTGGAGGGGCTTGGCTGACCACGTAAAGGACGCTCTGGCCACTAGGGAGATTCCTGCCACACTGGAGGAGTTAATAACTGTCTCCACTCGAATTGACCTCCGTTTTAACGAGCGGAGGTTAGAGCGAGCCCAGTGTAGGCAGAGGTTTCGGCTGGCTCCTACTTTCGCCAAACCTCTGGAATCTCCGGTCCTGGTTCCTGAGCCACATGAGGCCAGGAAAGTGTCACAAGCAGGATCTAAGTCCCGGACCGCTTGTGCACTCAGGGTCTGTCATGTTTGCCAGCAGTCAGGACATCTAGCCACCAGATGTCCTCAGCGGTCGAGGAAACATCAGCGTCTAGTGGTAGTAGGTGGAGGTACACTAGACACGGCGACGTTTGCCTCTAAGTTGTCCTTTAAGGGGACAATTACTATTGGCTCATTCTCCCACTCGGTAGAGCTCTGCGTGGATTCTGGGGCGGAGGGCAATTTTATGTCTTCTGTCTTCGCCCAACGTCACGCAATACCCCTGGTAATGCTTGCTCAACCAGTAACGGTGCGAGTGGTGAATGGGTCGACATTGCCCTCACAGATAACACACCAGACCATCCCTTTTACTCTGTCCATGTCGCCATCTCATCAGGAGATAATTTCTCTGCTCGTCATTCCGGAAGGAATTGATGAGGTCCTGTTGGGAATACCTTGGCTACGGTACCACTCTCCTCATATCGAGTGGACCTCAGGCAGAATTCTGGGTTGGGGTGAATCTTGTGGGGGTAGGTGTCAGAGGGAGTGCGTTCAGGTTGCTACTACTGAGGTACCCGCAGATCTATCCTCTCTCCCCAAGCAGTATTGGTCTTATGCAGACGTGTTCTCCAAAAAGGCGGCGGAGGTCCTTCCGCCTCATCGACCCTATGACTGTCCTATTGATCTCTTGCCTGGTGCTGAGCCTCCCCGGGGTCGAGTTTATCCGCTATCTCTCCCGGAGACGGAGGCAATGTCACAGTACATCCAGGAAAATCTGGCAAGAGGATTCATTAGGAAGTCAGTGTCACCTGCTGGGGCAGGGTTCTTCTTCGTGCAGAAGAAGAATGGGGAATTGCGCCCATGCATAGACTGCAGGGGTCTTAACGCCATCACCGTTAAGAATAAGTATCCTTTGCCCTTGATATCTGAGTTATTCGATAGACTTCGGGGAGCAAGGGTATTTACTAAATTAGATCTGCGGGGTGCTTACAACCTGATTCGCATCCGTGAGGGGGACGAATGGAAGACGGCCTTTAACACCAGGGATGGGCACTATGAATATCTGGTGATGCCCTTCGGGCTCTGTAATGCCCCAGCCATTTTCCAAGACTTTGTGAACGATATCTTCCGGGATATGCTTTCCACCTTGGTCGTAGTCTATCTGGATGATATTCTCATCTACTCTCCAGATATTGACTCCCACCAGAGAGATGTTTGCAAAGTCTTCGACCTCCTACGGGCAAACTCCCTCTATGCCAAGTTGGAGAAGTGTATGTTTGAGCAGGAGTCTTTACCTTTCCTGGGCTACATCATCTCGGCCCAGGGATTGGCTATGGATCCTGCCAAACTACAGGCAGTGATGGACTGGCAGGAACCCCATTCTCTGAAAGCGGTGCAGCGCTTTATGGGGTTCATAAATTACTATCGTCAGTTCATCCCCCACTTCTCAACCCTGGTAGCTCCCTTGGTATCCCTCACCAAGAAGGGAGCGAATCCTAAATTGTGGTCCGAAGAGGTCTCCAAGGCCTTCACTTCTATTAAGTCCCACTTTGCTAGCGCTCCCATCTTACATCATCCCGATGTGGATAAGCCATTCCTAATGGAGGTGGATGCCTCATCCGTTGGTGCAGGAGCAGTCCTCTATCAAAAGGATGCTCAAGGTCGGAAGCACCCATGCTTCTTCTTCTCAAAGACCTTCTCACCAGCGGAGAGAAATTACTCCATCGGGGATAGGGAGCTGCTGGCAATGAAGTTGGCCTTTTCGGAATGGAGACATCTCTTGGAGGGTGCTCAGTTCCCATTCCAAGTCTTCACGGACCACAAGAATTTGGTCTATTTACAGACAGCCCAGCGGCTGAATTCTCGTCAGGCCAGATGGTCCTTGTTTTTCTCCCGGTTCCACTTCACTCTACATTATCTCGCCGGGGAGAAGAACATTCGTGCTGACGCTCTCTCTCGCTCCCTGGTGTCAACTGTGGAGGAGGAGGACGAGCCTCGGCTCATTGTCCCTTCAGAGAGTCTGAGAACCGTAGCTCCGGTTTCGCTTGAGTCTGTGCCTCGGGGCAAGACTTTTGTTCCCATCAATTTGCGTCCGGAGGTTCTCTCGTGGGCTCATTCGTCCAGAGTGGGTGGACACTTTGGGGAAAAGAGGACATCTGAGTTGTTGGCGAGAATGTATTGGTGGCCACATATGGTTCGTGATGTAGGAGACTACGTTCGGGCATGTGTCTCTTGTGCCAAAAATAAGTCTCTCCGTTAACGGCCAGCTGGGTTGTTATACCCTCTGCCGGTGGCAGACAGGCCCTGGGAGATGGTCGGGATGGACTTTGTGGTGGGTTTGCCCAAGTCACGTGGCTGTACTATCATTTGAGTTATCACTGACCATTTTTCTAAAATGGTGCATTTGGTGCCGCTTCCTCGGCTACCTTCTGCACGGGCCTTGGCAGCATTGTATGTTAAACACATCTTCCGTCTTCACGGTATGCCAGACAAAATTGTCAGTGACCGGGGTCCCCAGTTTGCGTCTCGGTTCTGGAGAGAGCTTTGTCGCCTTCTCAGTATCGAGTTGAATCTCTCTTCGGCATATCATCCTGAGACGAATGGGTTGGTGGAGAGAGCCAACCAGACCTTGGTCACATATCTGCGACATTTTGTCTCTGCTAAGCAAGATGACTGGGCATCTTTGCTACCGTGGGCGGAGTTTGCTCTTAACAATGCTGTAGCTGACTCCACTGGACAGACTCCATTCCTCCTTAACTATGGTCAGCATCCGCGGGTACCTGTGCCCATGCCCGTGTCTTCCGCCGATTCCAGGGTGGCAGACTGGGCTGTGGAGGCACGGGACATTTGGGATCGCACTCAGGATGCCATTCGGGCTTCCAAGGAGAGAATGAGGTCCTCCGCCGATGTTCATCGGCGCCCCGCTCCGACCTTTGCTCCTGGCGACTTGGTGTGGCTCTCCGCCCGTAACATCAGGCTGCGAGTTGAGTCCACTAAGTTTGCTCCTCGCTACTTGGGTCCCTTCAAGGTTCTCGAACATGTTAACCCTGTGGACTACCGCCTGGCTCTTCCTCCACGCTTGGGTATCACCGACACCTTTCATGTGTCCCTCTTGAAACCCGTATACATGTCCCGGTTTTCCGAGTCATCTGCCGGGACATCGGGTTCATCTACGGACGATTACGAGGTGAATGCTATTTTGGGGTGTAAGGTGGTACGCGGCAAAAAGTTCTATCTGGTGGATTGGATGGGTTATGGTCCAGAGAACAGGTCATGGGAGCCTGCTGAAAACATTCGGGCCCCACAGCTCATTGCTGCCTTCGAGCGTAGCGAGGCCCAAGGAGGGGGGGGCCCTAGGAGGGGGGGTAATGTTAGGTCTCGAGTTCCCGCTTCTGCACAGGGGGAATCTCGAGCCGTCTCCGCTGCGGTCCCCCTTTCCTATCCAGCCGCAGTGGAGCCTGCTCAGCAGGGACGTCGGTCCCAGCGTCTTGCTCGGTCTCACTCTGTTCAGAGAGTTACTGCTGCTTCTTCAGCTCCTGCCATTAAAGTCAGTGCTGGTCAGCAGCGAGTGGACTTCTCTGGGACTAAGTCCTTGTCTGCGCACACTGAGCATGCCCAGGGCAAGATCTCCCGTTGGAGATCGAGGGTCATGTGCTCAGACTCTGCAGCGCATTCTATTGGTCCTCTTGGCAGGTCTTGGAAGGGCAAAGTTTCTGTGGCCACTTCCTGTCCTGCAACTATATAAACTGCGCATGACCGCACGGCCATGCGCTAGTGTACAATTTAATACGTGTGTTTGTTGTGAGTGCAAGTCGTTCATTAAATACCCCTACCCTATTGTATGACTGTTCGCGTATGGTGTATGGCTGCTATCTAGCGCCCGACTAATCACTCAACGTGTCACACACGTATCAGCGTCTATTGCTGTGACCGCCAGTGCGGTGCCACGCGCCAGTGTGCGCTTCCTGACCCACGTCTGGGTGCTTAGTGGTACCTGCCAGCACGGCACAGTTCGCACTTCGGTGCTATAATTATATATTTCCTTACACACCCAGTAGCGGTGTAGTGCCAGCAAGGGTCTAATCGGACTACAATCCCTGTTGGGGTTAAGTTCGCTGACCACTTGTTCACGCTCTATGTGCGGTACCGCGGTCCTGTGACGCAACAGGATTGCTTTCTTCACGCTGGGTGAGGTTTAACCCACGCGTGTATACTTTTGGATACCGCCATATAGTCTGTCATTTCCTAGCAGCAGGTTTCACCTGCACGGTGAACCCCGGACTGCGAACGCATCTATATCATCTCTCTTGGTGCGTTCCGCCAGTCCTAACACCATCGAACTTTATGAGTTGTCCTAGGCCAAGGTTATAGATGAAAAAGAGTAGGGGCCCCAGGACAGAGCCTTGAGGGACTCCAACAGAGAGAGGGTGGGATGAGGAGGTAGTGTGGGAGTGGGAAACGCTAAATGTGCGGTCGAAAAGGTATGATGCAATCCAGAATAGGGCAAGGTCTTTGATGCCAACGGAAGAAAGAATCTGTAGCAGTAGGCAGTGGTCGACTATGTCAAAGGCAGAGGACAGGTCGAGAAGGAGATGGATGGAGAACTGTCTGTTAGCTTTGGCTGTGAGTAAGTCAGTAATTTTGGTCAGGGCAGCTTCGGTGGAGTGGTGGGGGTGGAAGCCAGATTGGAGGTTGTCAAGGAGAGAGTTAGATGAGAGGTGGGAGGAAAATTGAGCATAGAGGAGTTTGGGAGCAAATGGGAGCAGTGATATGCGGCGATAGCTGGGTATAGCAGTTGGGTCAAGGCAGTTGGGTCAAGGTTAGGTTTTTTGAGGATGGGTGTGATGATGGCATGTTTGAAGGCAGAGGGGAAGATACCAGAACATAGTGATAGGGTTTGATAGAGTTATCAATATAATAAATATTAGGATGCCCTTCTTTAAGATATCAATGGAAAGCACATGGGCATCATTGCTCTCCTAACCTAATATAGGCTAATATAAGAGATTTTACTTATTCAGTGTAGATCTTAATCAGGATCTGTGGTTTCATACTGCTTTCTATTGATATCTTAAAGACAGGGCATCCTAATATTAATTATATTGATAACTCCAACTAAAATACAGCTTATTGCTGTCAAAAATGTGTCACCATTTAATGTCCAATAACAATAGATAATAATTTTATTATAGCAATAGCTCCACTTAATATACAGCACGTTGCTGTTATAAATTGTTACAATCTCAAGCTTATTGAAAATTATATAATCAGAGTGGCAGCTCCATCTAAGATATAGTGGGAAGCTGCCGAAAATATATGTAATAACATTCAGACTTAAAGCCCTTTAATGTCTACTATCTTCTTAGGTTCAAATAGGAAATATCATACTGATTAAATCTGTTATACTGTGGGGGCCAAAACCTGAATGTCAGTACACAAACAATAGAGGAGAAAAATCTGTGTTGCTATGCTCAAATTAAATAAAATTTGCTCTTCAATTAATAAGGCACTACACATTATCGTTTTTTGCAACCTATCAGACTGTTTAACATCTGCGCTGAAACCGCAGACCTCAAAAAGGATGTCACTGGAATACTGCGGTTGTCCAGGCACTTTTGTGTGTACTGTCAGTGTGCTCTCAACTTTTTGGTGTTTGGGACATCGGAAAAAACATACATTGCACTTGTAGAATAGGAAGTTAAAGGGAATCTGTAGCCAGAAAAATTGCTATTACCCTGCAGATATGAGGTTAATCTGTAGGTCAATAGGGTTATAATGCTGGCTGGCGCCTACATTTGACCTAACACTGCAGGAGAACAACATTTATTCTCCCCAGAAGCTTTCCCGTTTCAGTAACGGGGCGGCGCCGCAATTATTCAGTCACCACTCTGAGAATACAGAGCGGCAGCTGTATCCACACTCCTGGCCCTGACTAACAGCTGAGCCACAATGCAGAGGGAGTGTCAGTCAAGACTGAGAGTGTTGTTTCAGTCACGGTGACGGCATCGGCGCTGGTTCAGTCACCGCTCTGAGAATGCAGAGCGGCGTCTCTAACTGCGACCCCAACCCTCACTTATACTTCCTCTGCATTGGAGCTCAGCTGTCAGTCAAGGCAAGGGCTGAGGTTACAGCTGCCACTTTGTATACTCAGGGCCGTGATTGAACCAGGGCCCGCGCCACCCCCACGACTGAAACCGGAGCACTGTTGGGGAGAATGCAATTTGATTTCTCTCTGCAGCATTAGGCTACATACAGGCACCGGCCAGGTTTCTAAAGACCTCATGTCTGCAGGTTAACAGCATTTTTTTGGGTGACAGGTTCCCTTAAAACAAATGGTTCCTTTACTTGTGGTTCCATTACATGGATCAATATTAAAATTCAACTACAATATAGATCGAGAGGTACAGTATATAGTATTGTTAAAAAAAATATATGTTTTAGGCAGGTGTAGAAAAAAACACTGGAAAGTAAGAATGCTTTAGAAGTATTAGTTTATCTTTAACAATTTTCAAAATGAATACTTGCAGAAAGTTAGAGGTTCTATAGAATTATTACTAGATGTATGAGTAAACAAGTATACTAAACAAATTATAATTATCATCAGTTTCCTTTGTAGCTTAAAACAGCCATTAACTGAAACAGAAATAGTTGTGTATGAGGCTTAAAACTAAGTGAGGAATCGCCAAACTCTGCTTGAAAGGTAAGGTTGTGGAAGACAGGTCACAAGTCATACTGCAATTCATCAACAAAGTCTCTCCAAGGCAAAGATTTTAAAGTTTACTGGACTTTCAAGTTTTCATGTGCTGTTCAAGTTCTTTAGAAGAAGCACCAAGAAATTGTCAGCACCAAGGAAACTTAGCGCAAATCATAAGATATGAAGCAGTGTCATCAGCTCCAAACTGACAGCATTGGATGGGTCCCAGTGACACTTGTTGACAGACCAGTGATGATCATGGAAGAATCACAGACACAAAGCCATACCTTAGACATGAAACAAGACCAAGTAACTCAATTACATATTAAAATATAGGAACTGGAGTACAGAACACTAGCAGCAGTTGTTCTGTACTTATGAGTCACAATGTGAAATATTTGGCTTTAACAGAAGGCACTTTGTTTACCAAAGGGCTGGAGAGCGGTACAATAATGAGTCTGCAGAGTAACATGAAGCATGATTCTTTGGGTTAGCGTTTCAGGAAATGAAGTTGGGGGATTTGGTCAGAATTCATGGTATCCTTAATTCTGAGAAATACAGGCAAATCCACTATGCAAGAAAAAACAAAGATTTCTGGAAGTGATTATATGAACCCCATAGAGCCCTGATCTCAATATCACTAATTGTCTGGGATTACATGAAGCTTATATATAGGGAAGGTGGTTAGATCTCCATAATGGTTGCAACAGCCTCCCTACTGACCTCCTTCAGTGTACTAAAAACTGATTGTTAGGAGTCGAGTTCCCACCGCTGCACAGGGGGAATCTCGAACCATGTCCGCTGTGGTCTCCCTTTCTCCTCCAGCTGCAGTGGAGCCTGCTCAGCGGAGACGTCGGTCACAGCATGTCACTCAAGCTGATACTGTGCACTTGGTTACTGCTGCCTTTCCAGGCTCTGCCTTTGTAGCGAGCATTGATCAGCAGCAAGCAGACGTTTCAGGGACTATGTCCTGCTTTTCCCATACTGAGCATGCCCATGGGACGACCTCCCATTGGAGGCCGAGGGACACATGCTCAGGTCCTGATGCGACTCCAATTGGACCATCAGGAAGGTCCCGGGGCGCTAGTACTATAAAAGGTTCGCATGGCCGCTTGGCCATGCGCTAGTGTAAACCTATTTTCATGTGTGTGGATGTATGCCTGTCGATGGATGAAAGCTCTGAATCATTCCCCTTCCTAGAATTGTTGACTGTTCACGAATGGAGGAGCTACCTAGCGCCTGACAGTGCTATCTCACACCAGAGCACGATGTGTGCAGTAATCCTTTATCCTGACAATCGGTCACTGTAGGGTGGGAACTCCAGCTTGGTCTCAACTGCTGACTCGGGGCGTCCTCAGGTGCTGGCTCAAAACCACCGAGGGTCAGAGTGAGACCAGGCACCAGCTTAATGGGGGTGAATCTCAGGGATCCCACTAGCATCTTCAGCTGCACCCTGTGACTGTTAGCAGGGCACAGCATTTATTTAGGCAACTCTGTGAAGCAACAGAGATCGCTCCCTTTCACACTGGGTGAGGCCTAAACCCACGTGTGAGTCAGCGTCCATCCGCCATTATTCAGCAGCAGGTACCTTCTCTGCACGGTGGACCCCAGGCTGCGAACGCACCTCATATCTACCTCTTTATTATTTGGTGCGTTCCGTTAGCTCTAACACTGATGCTGTTTTGAAGGCAAATGGTGGTCACACCAAATATTGGTCTGATTTAGATTTTTCCTTTGTTCATTCACTTTGCATTTTGCTGATAAAAATAAACTATTAACACTTCAATTTTTGAAAACATTTTTTACTGTGCACCATTTTTTCTACACCTGCCTAACACTTTTACACAGAATGGCATGTATAGCCTTTGGTGGTACACAGCACCTCTTGCCTGGCAGATAGAATTATCACATTCTATTGCATGGTGGACCATTATAGTCAGTCTTGTCTATAAGCTAATCGAGATAAGCTACAATGAAAATTTTAAGAGAATGTGATGATCAGATAATAGTCTTTATTTCATGAAAAAAAGAGATTTTATCTATGATTAAGTCAATTAGGGACATTTCTTTACCATTTTTAAGCAGTCTTAGTTGAGCACATTTTCATAACTAATCAATACCTTGGTGCCAGTCTGAATTTTTGTGAAACAGGCCCAATCACTTTGGTAATTTTGTCTGGGATGCAGTTTTGAGCAGTTCTGTAATTCTCGTTAAGCATATTTTATCATTTACATAACTTCATTTATTTCATCAATATATTTGGGTCACCATAAATACATTTTTGTATGAACTTTCGAATGTACAGACAAGCCACTGCCCCTACGTATACCCTGTGTGCACTGTCAGTAAGCTGATCAGCAATTGTTACTATATATATATATATTGTCCTATGGGTGTTAAATTCTGTTCCTCTAAATATAAATTTGTTAAGATATGGTCTGTCTCTTGAATGTTTTGTTCAAATATATAAAATATTAATGTGGCAATAATAAATGCAGTAAAAATCACCTGTTAAATTGCCTGCATCTCAAGTGCCAATTCTTCAGTGGTACCTATCTGTCTTTGTTCATGTTTGTGAAGTTTCCTGACATGTTGTACAGCCATGTGACGTCTTCAGCCAAACTGTGGTCTCAGCAGTCACTTTAAGCATCACTCCAGCACTTTTTTTTTCAGCGCAGGACTGGTGCAACTAAAGTAAGCACTGCACTTAATATTATACTCACCACTTGCTGTATTCATCTCAGCCCGGCACCAGGAAAGCAAGAACAAGGCTCTCACGTCAGATTTATTGAGAATTTCGCAAGAAAAACAATGGCGTGCTTGGTTTTAACGTAGCTTTATTCTTTCATGAGTTATTTACAAGTTTATGACCACTTATAAAATGTGTTCAAAGTGCTGCCCATTGTGTTGGATTGTCAATGCAACCCTCGTCTCCCACTCCTGACACACTGATAGCAACATTGCATTAGGGTACCGTCACACTGAAACGACGCTGCAGCGATACGACAACGATGTCGATCGCTGCAGCGTCGCTGTTTGGTCACTGGAGAGCTGTCACACAGACAGCTCTCCAGCGACCAACGATCCCGAAGTCCCCTGGTAACCAGGGTAAACATCAAGTTACTAAGCACAGGGCCGCGCTTAGTAACCCGATGTTTACCCTGGTCACCAGTGTAAACGTAAAAAAAACAAACACTACATACTTACCTTCCGTGTCTGTCCTCCGGCGCTGTGCTGTCAGCGCCGGTCAGCCGTAAAGCAGAGCCGGCGCTCACAGCCAGTGCAGAGAAGCACAGCGCCGGAGGACAGACACGGAAGGTAAGTATGTAGTGTTCATTTTTTTTACGTTTACGCTGGTAACCAGGGTAAACGTCGGGTTACTAAGCGTGGCCCTGCGCTTAGTAACCCGATGTTTACCCTGGTTACCAGTGAAGACATCGCTGAATCGGCGTCACACACGCCGATTCAGCGATGTCAGTGGGAGATCCAGCGACGAAAGAAAGTTTCAAACGATCTGCTACGACGTACGATTCTCAGCGGGATCCCTGATCGCAGTAGCGTGTCAGACACAGCGAGATCGTAAGGATATCGCTGGAACGTCACGGATCATGCCGTCCTAGCGATCAAAGTGCCACTGTGTGACGGTACCCTTACTCCAGTTGAATAAACAAAGACCAGACTACTGGAGCATTGTTGTGTGACTGGGGATCTAGCAGGTAATGTAACATTTGATTAGGCATTTTTCAAGTTAAAGGAGTATTCCTGTCTCAAAGATCCTGTAGTAGATATAATATTAATAATATTAGCAAATACCTCCAAATACAAATCTAGTATAATCCTTCTGATTCGCTATGTCGCTTACCCCATGTGCAGGGCATTGCAGTAGCCTAGTTATCTATGGTTACGATGACTAAGAGAAAGGAATAGGAGAAAAAGCTCACCACGCTGTTGGTCATTCAGATACAGTGCCAAATTCCTCCTTTACTACATTCTGCTGTTAACAACTAACTAAAGGTACCATCACATTTAGCGACGCTGCAGCGATCTAGACAACGATGCCGATCGCTGCAGCGTTGCTGTGTGGTCGCTGGAGACCTGTCACACAGACAGCTCTCCAGCGACCAACGATGCCGAAGTCCCCAGATAACCAAGGTAAACATCGTGTTACTAAGCGCAGGGCCACACTTAGTAACCCAATGTTTACCCTGGTTACCAGTGTAAATGTAAAAAAAAAAAAAACACTACATACTTACATTCCGGTGTCTGTCGCGTCCCCCGGCGTTCTGCTTCCCTGCACTGTGTAAGTGCCGGCCGTAAAGCACAGCGGTGACGTCACCGCTGTGCTCTGCTTTACGGCCGGCCGACGCTGACATAGTGCAGGGAAGCAGAACGCCGGGGGATGCGACAGACACCGGAATGTAAGTATGTAGTGTTTGGTTTTTTTTACATTTACACTGGTAACCAGGGTAAATATCGGGTTATTAAGCGCAGCCCTGCGCTTAGTAACCCGATGTTTACCCTGGTTACCAGTGAAGACATCGCTGAATCGGCATCATACACGCCAATTCAGCGATGTCTGCGGGAGATCCAGCGACGAAATAAAGTTCTGGCCTTTCTGCTCCGACCAAAGATGTCACAGCAGGATCCATATCGCTGCTGCGTGTCAAACACAATGATATCGCTATCAGGACGCTGCAGCGTCACGGATCGCTAGCGATATCGTTGTTAAGTTGTTCAGTGTGAAGGTACCTTTAGTGTCACTATATGAGTGGTCGCAACCATGGATATCTAAGCTACTGCAATGCCCTGCACATGGGGTAAGCAACATCAGAAGAACTGTACTACATTTCTAATTGAGGGTATGTGCTGACATTATTATTATTACACCTACTACGTGTTGGGATAAGATTTTGGAGATGGGAAAATGCCTTACATTTTTGCAACTGTCATACAACTTCTTTAATGGTATTTAAACACACTTGGCATGCCAAATAGCCAATGTTTCCTCTGCATAAAGTTATAGCTAAATTCTGTCATAATGATAGGTTTAAACAAACATTTTTTTCTGTATGTCTAATAGAATAAATTTCCCCTTGTATTATATAAATCTGCCTTTCAAATGTTTCCAGTTAATAATAAATGTAATATTAGTACAAATTACTGCTTCCTTTTACAATTAATTACTGTTTACATTTAAATTTAAATGACCTAAGATGATTTTAATTGAATGTTCTATGTACTGTACATTGATCCCCAAATTTAATGAATTCTTTCAATTCCATGTTATGGATTGTGTCTAATAGAACACCTGTTTCTGCACGCCAGATTCAAATAGACAGACATTAGGCTGTGAATAACATCTCTTGGTAATTAGCAGTAGAAATGTTTACGAGACATGAATTACTGTTTTATTTTCCAAAAATGTTTTCCTATGACTCATGTGCATAGTTGTGTGCCAGAAATGGGCTCATGATTAAAATTAGACAATATTTTTTCTTTTCCTTTTTGTTTGTTACATGAGATATATTCCAGACGAGTAAAATAAGAGTAAATTATGGTACATATAATTTTCTTCTACTGTAATGAAGCTTCAGTGACACTTCTCTAAAGTTTTCAATGAATAGTAAAGGTGGAAAGGTTTTTCTCCTTGTGTAATATTGACTGATACACATGGAGTGTGTGAGGGAGCACAGTATTGTTAAAATGCCATTAGAGGATGCAAATAGGAAACCTTTTAAGATTATGTGCATAATTGTTGGGAAAATCATTTTGTGTAGCCGGCAAAACACATTTAATTTTATAAAAAAATAAACCCAAAAACCTAGTAACCCGCATTCACCTTACATCTGGTCAAGGTTGTGGTAAGGCAAAGGCTACTGTGCACCTACTACCTTTAGGACAGCTACAAGTTGAACAGTAATCAATCTTTATCACCAACATCACTCCAAAAAAATTGAATGTCAAAATCATAACCTCTCCAACTAAATTCCCACTGAATTACATACATTGGGGAAAATAAGTATTTGATAGATTGACAATTTTGCAAGTTTTCCCACCTACAAAGAATGGAGAGGTCTGTAATTTTTATCATAGGTACAGTTGAACGGTAAGAGACAGAATCTTAAAACAAATCTGAAAATCACATTGTATGATTTTTACATAATGAATTTGCATTTTATTGCATGAAATAAGAAAAACAGAACTTAATATTTGGTGTAGATACCCTTGTTTGCAATGACAGAGGTCAAATATTTCCTGTAGTTCTTGACCAAGTTTGCACACACTACAGCAGGGATTTTGGCCCACTCCTCCATACAGATCTTCTCCAGATCTTTCAGGTTTCGGGACTGTTGCTGGGCAACATTGAGTTTCAGCTCCCTCCAAAAATTTTCTATTGGGTTCAGGTCTGGAGGCCACTCCAGGACCTTGAAAAGCTTCTACGCAGCCACTCCTTAGTTGCTCTGGCCATGTGTTTCAGGTCATTGTCATGCTGGAAGACCCAGCCATGACCCATCTTCAATGCTGTTACTGAGGAAAGTAGGTTATTGTCCAAAATCTTGCGCTACATGACCCCATCAAACCTCCCTTCAATACTATGGGTTCATGCTGTTCCCTTTGCAGAAAAGCACCCCGAAATGATATTTCCCTCATCATGCTTCATGGTTGGGACAGTGTTCTTTGGGGTAGTACTCATCCTTTTCTTCCTCCAAACATGGTAAGTGGAGTGTTAGGTGTCGAGATTCCACCTCTGCACAAGGGGAATTTTGAACCATCTCCGTTGCAGTCTCCCATTCTTCTCCAGCCGCACTGGAGTCTGCTCAGCGGAGATGTCGGTCCCAGCGTCTAGCTCAGGCTGATACTGGACGACTGGTTACTGCTGCCTTTCCAGATTCTGCCATTGTAGCCAGTACTGGGCAGCGGCGAGCAGACGTGTTTGGGAGTAAGTCCTGCTCTTCCCTTTCTGAGCATGCCCAGGGCAAGATCTCTCATTGGAAATCAAGGGTCGCATGCTTAGATACTGCAGCAAATCCCATTGGTCTTTTAGGAAGGTCCTGAAGGTGTTCTTCTTCTGTGGCTGACTCCCATTGTTCCTTCTGGCCTTCTGGGATGGTCCTGTTCTTGCTGCAGCTATAAAAGGTTTGCATAACCGCACAGCCTTGCGCTACATTTGGAATCGTGTGTGTGTTGATGAGTGCAAGTCGTTCTTTAAAATCCCCTCCCTTGTGTATGACTGTTCGCAAAAGTTGGATGCTTGCTGTCTAGCGCTTGACTAAGCTGTCAACATAAAGACACACGATACAGCGTCTATTGCTGTAACCGCCAGTGCGGCGCCATCCGTTTATAGAGCGCTTTCCTATCCAAAGTCTGGGTGGTTAGTGGCGTCCGCCAAAGCAGCACACCACGCACTCTTGTGCTTTAAGTTATATTTTCATTTACTTTGACACCCCAGTTGCGGTGTCGAGCGCAAGCGGTCTGGTGCCAATATTCAAAAAGGGCTCTAAATGTGAACCTGGAAATTATAAGCCAGTAAGTCTAACCTCTATTGTTGGTAAAATATTTGAAGGGTTTCTGAGGGATGTTATTCTGGATTATCTCAATGAGAATAACTGTTTAACTCCATATCAGCATGGGTTTATGAGAAATCGCTCCTGTCAAACCAATCTAATCAGTTTTTATGAAGAGGTAAGCTATAGGCTGGACCACGGTGAGTCATTGGACGTGGTATATCTCGATTTTTCCAAAGCGTTTGATACCGTGCCGCACAAGAGGTTGGTACACAAAATGAGAATGCTTGGTCTGGGGGAAAATGTGTGTAAATGGGTTAGTAACTGGCTTAGTGATAGAAAGCAGAGAGTGGTTATTAATGGTATTGTCTAACTGGGTCGCTGTGACTAGTGGGGTACCGCAGGGGTCGGTATTGGGACCTGTTCTCTTCAACATATTCATTAATGATCTGGTAGAAGGTTTACACAGTAAAATATCGATATTTGCAGATGATACAAAACTATGTAAAGCAGTTAATACAAGAGAAGATAGTATTCTGCTACAGATGGATCTGGATAAGTTGGAAACTTGGGCTGAAAGGTGGCAGATGAGGTTTAACAATGATAAATGTAAGGTTATACACATGGGAAGAAGGAATCAATATCACCATTACACACTGAACGGGAAACCACTGGGTAAATCTGACAGGGTGAAGGACTTGGGGATCCTAGTTAATGATAAACTTGCCTGGAGCAGCCAGTGCCAGGCAGCAGCTGCCAAGGCAAACAGGATCATGGGGTGCATTAAAAGAGGTCTGGATACACATGATGAGAGCATTATACTGCCTCTGTACAAATCCCTAGTTAGACCGCACATGGAGTACTGTGTCCAGTTTTGGGCACCGGTGCTCAGGAAGGATATAATGGAACTAGAGAGAGTACAAAGGAGGGCAACAAAATTAATAAAGGGGATGGGAGATCTACAATACCCAGATAGATTAGCGAAATTAGGATTATTTAGTCTAGAAAAAAGACGACTGAGGGGCGATCTAATAACCATGTATAAGTATATAAGGGGACAATACAAATATCTCGCGGAGGATCTGTTTATACCAAGGAAGGTGACGGGCACAAGGGGGCATTCTTTGCGTCTGGAGGAGAGAAGGTTTTTCCACCAACATAGAAGAGGATTCTTTACTGTTAGGGCAGTGAGAATCTGGAATTGCTTGCCTGAGGAGTTGGTGATGGTGAACTCAGTCGAGGGGTTCAAGAGAGGCCTGGATGTCTTCCTGGAGCAGAACAATATTGTATCATACAATTATTAGGTTCTGTAGAAGGACGTAGATCTGGGGATTTATTATGATGGAATATAGGCTGAACTGGATGGACAAATGTCTTTTTTCAGCCTTACTAACTATGTTACTATGAACGTACTCTAACCCTGTGTCTTGGGATAGAGTCCTGAGACTCCTTGCTTGCGCTCTTGGTGCGGTACCGTGACGCAACAGAGTTTGCTTCCTTCACACAGGGTGAAGTTAACCCGTGTGTGTATCCACATTGTACCGCCATATAGTCCGTCATTACTCAGCAGCAGGTTCCACCTCTGCACGGTGGACCCCGGGCTGCAAACGCACCTTATATCATCTCTCTTATAATTTGGTGCGTTCCACTAGCCCTAACATGGAGTTGATACCAAAAAGTTCTATTTTAGTCTCATGTGACCACATGACCTTCTTCCATGCCTTCTCTGGATCATCCAGATGGTCAATGGTGACCTTCAAATGGGCCTGGACATGTGCTGGCATGTGCAGGGGGACCTTGTGTGCTCTGCAGGATTATAGTCCATGACAGCGTAGTGTGTTATTATTGGTAATGTTCGAGACTGTGCTCCCAGCTCTCTTCATTTCATTGACCAGGTCCCCAATACAAATCTGGACTAATTCCTGAACTTTCTCAGAATCATCCTTACCCCACAAGGCGAGATCTTACATAGAGCCCCTGGCCAAAAAAGATTGACAGTCATCTTGTGTTTCTTCCACTTTCTAATATTTGTGCCAACAGTTGTTGCCTTCTCACCAAAGCTGCTTGCCTATTATCCTGTAGCCTATTCCAGGCTTCTGCAGGTCTACAATTTTGTCCCTGGTGTCCTTAGACAGCTCTTTGGTCTTGGCCATGGTGGAGAGGTTGAAGTGTAATTGATTGAGTGTGTGGACAGGTGTCTTTTATACAGGTAGTAAGTTCAAACAGATGCAATTAATACAGTTAAAGAGTGCAGAGCAGCAGGGTGTCCTAAATAAATATTAACAGGTCTGAGGGAGCCAAAATTCTTGCTGGTTGGTAGGTGATCAAATACTAATTTTGTGCAATAAAATGCAATTTAATCATTTAAAATCATACAGTTAACCCTGCTGTTTTGTTCGCATTTACTATACACTTGTAGTGTTCCGGATCACTATGACCAGGCTTATTAAACCTTGATTTTAGACACTCTAACTCCATTTTTTTTATACTTTTTGCTTACTAGACTGTTTGTGAACATGTTTGGTAGTTTTTATTCTGAAAAAACAGATCAATGAGCAAAACAAAAATAGAAAAGTACACATATTTTGTAATAAAAAAAACCTTTGTAAGTAAACAATAATAATAAAGTCTGAGAAAAAAACAGCTTCAAAAACAATAAGAGCTTCTATACTACATCAAAGCATACCAGTGCTCAATATCCAGCAATCTATCATGCTAAGTGTAGAGCAGTGTATCACACAGTAATAACACTATTTACATGTAATAAAATAAAATAAAAGTATTCCTTTACAATATACAATCTATCAATAGAATTGATTAGTAAAAGCATAACAAGCAACATACCTGTAGAAAACAAAGATACTGCCTGGAACAGAGATATCCTGGAACAGAGGCATGCACACAGCTGCTCTCCAAAGAAACTGAAAGGTAACATGTCTGGGCTAGCATATGTGTACTGATAAGAGCAGAGAAGATAAGAATCCTTCTGAAAACAAGCAGATAAGCCAGGAAGACTGACTTACTTTACAAAAAAAAGTCTTAGACAGCGCGTTCTGAGCAGTCCGTTCTGTGCATAATATACACGTGTAGTGCACACCTAGTGATCTCTCCGGATGCACTCTACATTTTAGAATAGACTGCGCACCAAAAATAATCAATATAAAGCCATTTTTATGGTGCGCAGATCTCAATGCATACCCCCGGTAGAGCGCGTGTACGACCCCATTGAAATAATTTAGGAAATAAATCAATTGATATACAATAGTAGATGCAATAAATAGACCCAACTGAGGTTATAACTCCTTTATTTCACTGAAAATATGGCCTCAGCTGTAAAAAACTATGTCGGGTCACTATGACCCGAACACAACAAGTGTAACTTTTTGCGTGTAGCAAAAAGTAAACGAAAAAAAAATAAGAAAAAAATACTCATAGGTAGGTCCCCCCAAATGAGGAAAAGTCAAGGAGTCTCAATTTTTAGAGACTTACAGAAAAAAATCTACAGGGCCGCAAAAATTCTGTTCGGGTCACTATGACCCGAACAGAACATCAGGGTTAAATGAAAAAGTTTGGGCACCCCTATTAATCTTAAGCTTAATGTTTTATAAAAATTGTTTTTTTGCAACAGCTATTTCAGTTTCATATATCTAATAACTGTTGGACACAGTAATGTTTCTGCCTTGAAATGAGGTTTATTGTACTAACAGAAAATGTGCAATCTGCATTCAAACAACATTTGACAGGTGCATAAGTATGGGCACTCCACCAGAAAAGTGACATTAATATTTAGTAGATCCTCCTTTTGCAAATATAACAGCCTCTAGTCGCTTCCTGAAGCTTTTAATGAGTTCCTGGATCCTGGATGAAGGTATTTTTGACCATTTCTCTTTACAAAACAATTCCAGTTCAGTTAAGTTTGATGGTCACCGAGCATGGACAGCCCTCTTCAAATGATCCCACAGATGTTCAATGATATTCAGGTCTGGGTATGGCCATTCCAGAACAGTGTAATTGTTCCTCAGCATGAATGCCTGAGTAGATTTGGACCGGTGTTTTGGATCATTGTTTTGCTGAAAGATCCATCCCCTGCATAACTTCAACTTTGTCACTGATTCATGAACATTATTGTCAAGAATCTGCTGATACTGAGAGGAATCCATATGTCCCTCAACTTTAACAAGATTCCCGGTGCCGGCATTGGCCACAAAGCCCCAAAGCATGATGGAACCTCCACCAAATTTTACTGTGGGTAGCAAGTGTTTTTCTTGGAATGCTGTGTTTTTTGGCCGCCATGCATAACGCCTTTTTGTATGACCAAACAACTCAATCTTGGTTTCATTCGTCCACAGGACCTTCTTCCAAAAAGAAATTGGCTTCTCCAAATGTGCTTTTGCATACCTCAGCCGACTCTGTTTGTGGCATGCTTGCAGAAATGGCTTCTTTCGCATCACTCTCCCATACAGCTTCTCCTTGTGCAAAGTGCATTGTATAGTTGACCGATGCACAGTGACACCATCTGCAGCAAGTTGATGCTGCAGATCTCTGGAGGTGGTCTGAGGATTGTCCTTGACTGATCTCACCATTCTTCTTCTCTGCCTTTCTGATGTTTTTCTTGTCCTGCCACTTCTGGCCTTAACAAGAACTGTACCTGTCTTCTTCCATTTCCTTACTATATTCCTCACAGTGGAAATTGACAGGTTAAATCTCTGAGACAGCTTTTTGTATCCTTCCCCTGAACAACTATGTTGAATAATCTTTGTTTTCAGATCATTAGACAGTTGTTTTGAGGAGCCCATGATGCCACTCTTCAGAGGAGATTCACACAGGAGAACAACTTGCAAGTGGCCACTTTAACCCCTTAATCCCATATGACGTACTATCTCGTCAAGGTGGGGTGGGCCTTAATTCCCACCGACGGGATAATACGTCATAGCGATCGGCCGCGCTCACGGGGGGAGCGCGGCCGTTCGCGGCCGGGTGTCAGCTGCATGTCGCAGCTGACATCCGGCACTATGTGCCAGGAGCGGTCACGGACCGCTCCCTGCACATTAACCCCCGGCACACCGCAATCAAACATGATCGCGATGTGCCGGCGGTACAGGGAAGCATCGCGTAGGGAGGGGGCTCCCTGCGTGCTTCCCGGAGATGATCGGTACACGGTGATGTACTCACCGTGTACCGAGCGTCTTCTCCCTGCAGTCCCCGGATCCAAAATGGCCGCGGGGCTGCATCCGGGTCCTGCAGGGAGCACTTCCGGGTCAGGAGCAGGCTGCAGTTGCAGATCTAATCCTGCCCGGCTGTTTGTCAGATCAGTGATCTGTGATGTCCCCCCCTGGGACAAAGTGAAAGAGTAAAAAAAAAAATTTCCACACGTGTAAAAAAAAAAAAAAAAAAAAAATCCTAAATAAAGAAGAAAAAAAAATATTATTCCCTTAAATACATTTCTTTATCTAAAAAAAAAAAAATCAATAAAAGTACACATATTTAGTATCGCAGCGTCTGTAACGACCCAACCTATAAAACTGTCCCACTAGTTAACCCCTTCAGTGAACACCGTAAGAAAAAAAAAAAAAAAACGATCCAAAAAACAACGCTTTATTATCATACCGCCAAACAAAAAGTGGAATAACACGCGATCAAAAAGACGGATATAAATAACCATGGTACCGCTGAAAACGTCATCTTGTCCCGCAAAAAATGAGCCACCATGTAGCATAATAACCAAAAAAATAAAAAAGTTATAGTCCTCAGAATAAAGCAATGCCAAAATAATTATTTTTTCTATAAAATAGCTTTTATCGTATAAAAGCGCCAAAACATAAAAAAATGATATAAATGAGGTATCGCTGTAATCGTACTGACCCGAAGAATAAAACTGCTTTATCAATTTTACCAAACGTAGAACGGTATAAACGCCTCCCCCAAAAGAAATTCATGAATAGCTGGTTTTTAGTCATTCTGCCTCACAAAAAATCGGAATAAAAAGCGATCAAAAACTGTCACGTGTCCGAAAATGTTACCATTAAAAACATCAACTCGTCCCGCAAAAAACAAGACCTCACATGACTCTGTGGACCAAAATATGGAAAAATTATAGGTCTCAAAATCTGGAGACGCAAAAACTTTTTTGCTATAAAAAGCGTCTTTTAGTGTGTGACGGCTGCCAATCATAAAAATCTGATATAAAAAACGCTATAAAAGTAAATCAAGCCCCTCTTCATCACCCCCTTAGTTAGGCTAGGTTCACACTGCGTTAATGGGCTAATGCTAATGGACAGCGTTGCACGGCGAAAATGTCGCAATTATCGCCGTGCAATGGGTCCGTTAGCGCACCCATTGACAGCAATGTGATTTTCGGGTGTAGCGCATCGCTACAGCGTGCCATTTTCGGCTCGCACTAGCAAGGTGCCGTTCTTTTGTGGCGTGCCTCGGATGCTGCTTGCAGCGTCCACGGCGCGCCCGAGGTCCGATCCCCGATCTTCCAGAGCGGGGACGTTAACGCGACCACTAAATGCAACACCTAAAAAGACATTGCGTTAGCGCAATCCGCTGGCGCTAGCGCTAAACGGATTGCCCTAACGCAATGTGAACCTAGCCTTAGGGGAAAATAATAAATTAAAAAAAATGTATTTATTTCCATTTTCCCATTAGGGTTAGGGTTAGGGCTAGGGTTAGGGCTAGGGTTAGGGCTAGGGTTAGGGTTTGGATTACATTTACGGTTGGGATTAGAATTAGGGGTGTGTCAGGGTTAGGTGTGTGGTTAGGGTTACCGTTGGGATTAGGGTTAGGGGTATGTTTGGATTAGGGTTTCAGGTAGAATTGGGGAGTTTCCACTGTTCAGGCACATCAGGGGCTCTCCAAACGCGACATGGCGTCCGATCTCAATTCCAGCCAATTCTGCATTGAAAAAGTAAAACAGTGCTCCTTCACTTCCGAGCTATCCCGTGCGCCCAAACAGGGGTTTACCCCAACATATGGGGTATCAGCGTACTCGAGACAAATTGGACAACAACTTTTTGGGTCCAAGTTCTCTTGTTATCCTTGGGAAAATAAAAATTTGGGGGGCTAAAAATCATTTTTGTGGGAAAAAAAGGATTTTTTATTTTCACGGCTCTGCGTTGTAAACTGTAGTGAAACACTTGGGGGTTCAAAGTTTTCACAACACATCTAGATAAGTTCCTTGGGAGGTCTAGTTTCCAATATGAGGTCACTTGTGGGGGGTTTGTACTGTCTGGGTACATCAGGGGCTCTGCAAATGCAACGTGACGCCTGCAGACCAATCCATCTAAGTCTGCATTCCAAATGGCGCTCCTTCCCTTCCGAGCTCTGCCATGCGCCCAAACAGTGGTTCCCCCCCACATATGGGGTATCAGCGTACTCAGGACAAATTGGACAACCACATTTGGGGTCCAATTTATCCTGTTACCCTTGTGAAAATACAAAACAGGGGGCCAAAAATCATTTTTGTGAAAAAAAAAAGAATTTTTATTTTCACGGCTCTGCGTTATAAACTGTAGTGAAACACTTAGGGGTTCAAAGTTCTCACAACACATCTAGATAAGTTCCTTGGGAGGTCTAGTTTCTAATATGGGGTCACTTGTGGGGGCGTTGTACTGTTTGGGTACATCAGGGGCTCTGCAAATGCAACGTGACGCCTGCAGACCAATCCATTTAAGTCTGCATTCCAAATGGCGCTTCTTCCCTTCCGAGCTCTGCCATGTGCCCAAACAGTGGTTCCCCCCACATATTGGGTATCAGCGTACTCAGGACAAATTGGACAACAACTTTTGTGGTCCAATTTATTCTGTTACCTGTTGTGAATTCAGCTTTTGGGCTCCCTCCGGTGGTTGTAGAGGGTAATGCAGTTGTGCCTGGATTGCAGGAGTGGACATGTGTTATGAATAGGTAATTCAGAACCACAGTGGACCTTGAAGTTCAGAGCACACAAGTGACCTGACAAAAACCACAAAACATAGGACGAGCTCTGAGACGTGGAAACTCTGCTGACCGCAATCCCTAAACCTATCAAACCACACTAAAGGTAGCCGTGGATTGCGCCTAACGCTCCCTATGCAACTCGGCACAGCCTGAGAAACTAGCTAGTCCTGGAGATAGAAAAATAAGCCTACCTTGCCTCAGAGAAATTCCCCAAAGGAAAAGGCAGCCCCCCACATATAATGACTGTGAGTTAAGATGAAAATACAAACACAGAGATGAAATAGATTTAGCAAAGTGAGGCCCGACTTACTGAATAGACCGAGGATAGGAAACATAGCTTTGCGGTCAACACAAAAACCTACAAACAACCACTCAGAGGGGCAAAAAGACCCTCCGCACCTACTAACGGTATGGAGGTGCTCCCTCTGCGTCTCAGAGCTTCCAGCAAGCAAGCAGAACCAAAAAAGCAAGCTGGACAAAAAATATAGCAACGAAAGGACACAAGCAGAACTTAGCTTATGCTGAGCAGACAGGCCACAGGAACGATCCAGGAGGAAGCAAGACCAATACTAGAACATTGACTGGAGGCCAGGATCAAAGCACTAGGTGGAGTTAAATAGAGCAGCACCTAACGACTTAACCTCATTACTTGAGGAAGGAAACTCAGAAGCCGCAGTACCACTCGTGACCACAGGAGGGAGCTTGATCACAGAATTCACAACAGTACCCCCCCTTGAGGAGGGGTCACCGAACCCTCACCAGAGCCCCCAGGCCGACCAGGATGAGCCATATGAAAGGCACGAACAAGATCGGCAGCATGGACATCAGAGGCAAAGACCCAGGAATTATCTTCCTGACCATAACCCTTCCACTTAACCAGATACTGGAGTTTCCGTCTCGAAACACGAGAATCCAAAATCTTCTCCACTATATACTCCAACTCCCCCTCCACCAAAACCGGGGCAGGAGGATCAACAGATGGAACCACAGGCGCCACGTATCTCCGCAACAATGACCTATGGAATACGTTATGGATGGAAAAAGAATCTGGAAGGGTCAAACGAAAAGACACAGGATTAAGAACCTCAGAAATCCTATACGGGCCAATGAAACGAGGCTTAAACTTAGGAGAGGAAACCTTCATAGGAATATAACGAGATGACAACCAAACCAAATCCCCAACACGAAGTCGGGGACCCACACTGCGTCTGCGATTAGCGAAATGTTGAGCCTTCTCCTGGGACAAGGTCAAATTGTCCACTACATGAGTCCAAATCCGCTGCAACCTGTCCACCACAGTATCCACACCAGGACAGTCCGAAGACTCAACCTGCCCTAAAGAGAAACGAGGATGGAACCCAGAATTGCAGAAAAACGGTGAAACCAAGGTAGCCGAGCTGGCCCGATTATTAAGAGCGAACTCAGCCAACGGCAAAAAGGACACCCAATCATCCTGATCAGCAGAAACAAAACATCTCAGATATGTTTCCAAGGTCTGATTCGTTCGTTCAGTCTGGCCATTTGTCTGAGGATGGAAAGCCGAGGAAAAAGACAAATCAAAGCCCTTCCTAACACAAAAGGCTTGCCAAAACCTTGAAACAAACTTGGAACCTCTGTCAGAAACGATGTTCTCTGGAATGCCATGTAAACGAACCACATGCTGGAAGAACAATGGCACCAAATCAGAGGAGGAAGGTAATTTAGACAAGGGTACCAAATTGATCATCTTAGAGAAGCGATCACAAACTACCCAAATGACCGACATTTTTTGAGAGACGGGGAGATCCGAAATAAAATCCATAGAGATATGTGTCCAAGGCCTCTTCGGGATCGGCAAGGGCAAAAGCAACCCACTGGCACGAGAACAGCAGGGATTAGCCCGAGCACAAATCCCACAGGACTGCACAAAAGAACGCATATCCCGTGACAGAGACGGCCACCAAAAGGATCTAGCCACCAAATCTCTGGTACCAAAGATTCCAGGATGACCAGCCAACACCGAACAATGAACCTCAGAGATAACTTTATGCGTCCACCTATCAGGGACAAACAGTTTCTCTGCTGGGCAACGATCAGGTTTATTAGCCTGAAATTTTTGCAGCACCCGCCGCAAATCAGGGGAGATGGCAGACACAATTACTCCCTCTTTGAGAATACCCGCCGGTTCAGGCAAACCCGGAGAGTCGGGCACAAAACTCCTAGACAGGGCATCCGCCTTCACATTTTTAGAGCCCGGAAGGTACGAAACCACAAAGTCAAAACGGGAGAAAAACAGCGACCAACGAGCCTGTCTAGGATTCAACCGTTTGGCAGACTCGAGATAAGTCAAGTTCTTGTGATCAGTCAAGACCACCACGCGATGCTTAGCTCCTTCAAGCCAATGACACCACTCCTCGAATGCCCACTTCATGGCCAGCAACTCTCGATTACCAACATCATAATTTCACTCAGCAGGTGAAAACTTCCTGGAAAAGAAGGCACATTGCTTCATCACCGAGCAATCAGCACCTCTTTGCGACAAAACAACCCCCACTCCAATTTCAGAAGCATCAACCTCAACCTGGAACGGAAGCAAAACATCTGGTTGACACAACACAGGGGCAGAAGAAAAACGACGCTTTAACTCTTGAAAAGCTTCCACAGCAGCAGAAGACCAATTGACCACATCAGCACCCTTCTTGGTCAAATCTGTCAATGGTTTAGCAATACTAGAAAAATTACAGATGAAGCGACGATAAAAATTAGCAAAGCCAAGGAACTTTTGCAGACTCTTCAGAGATGTCGGCTGAGTCCAATCATAAATGGCCTGGACCTTAACAGGGTCCATCTCGATGGTAGAAGGGGAAAAAATGAACCCCAAAAATGAAACCTTCTGAACACCAAAGAGACACATTGATCCCTTCACAAACAAAAAATATAGCAACAAAAGGACACAAGCAGAACTTAGCTTATGCTGAGCAGACAGGCCACAGGAACGATCCAGGAGGAAGCAAGACCAATACTAGAACATTGACTGGAGGCCAGGATCAAAGCACTAGGTGGAGTTAAATAGAGCAGCACCTAATGACTTAACCTCATCACCTGAGGAAGGAAACTCAGAAGCCGCAGTACCACTCGTGACCACAGGAGGGAGCTTGATCACAGAATTCACAACAGACATGTGTATCTACTAATTGCAGGACTGACTGGGGTATATAGCTTTGCAGGATTCTTTAGTCAGTGCCAGTTGTCCATTGTTCTTTAAGGATTCACTTCCTTGCTGGTCTCTCCAGTTTGCTGTGTTTTTCTACAAAGATAAGTCCTGGCTTTGTTTTTGCTGTCCACCTGCTGTGGACCTTATAGTTCTGTGCATTTTCATGTTTTTGTCTTGTCCAGCTTGGTCTGTGAAGGATTTTTTGCAGCCTAGCTATTTCTCTGGAGATGCAGATATACCCCCCATGTCTTTAGTCAGAGGTGGTATCCGTATTTTCTGCGGTGGATATTTTCTAGTGTTTTTATACTGACCGCTTAGTACTCTGTTCTATTCTTTCTTTTTAGCTAGTATGGCCTCCCATGCTGAAATCTGATTTCATATCTACGTATGTTATTTCACACTCCTCTCACAGTCAATATTTGTGGGGGGCTATCTATCCTTTGGGGATTTTCTCTGAGGCAAGATAGATTTCCTGTTTCTGTCTTTAGGGGTAGTTAGATATTAGGCTGTGCCGAGGGGTCTAGGGAGTGTTAGGTACCCCCCACGGCTACTTTTACTTGCGCTGCTAGGTTCAGGGTTTGCGGTCAGTACAGGGACCACCTTCTCCAGAGTACGTCTCATGCTGCTCCAAGGCCACCAAATCATAACAGTACAACTGGCCAACAATGAGTTAATTGCATCTCAGAAGAAGGGTGGAAAGATTTTGAGCCATTTTTTTTTTCCTTAGCCTGTTTGGTCTGTTGCTCCCTCTTTACCTCTGGGTGGCTACGGAGTCTAGTATTATCATGAATGTTCAGGATTTAGTTTCTCGGGTGGATCAGCTTGCTGCTAGGGTACAGGGGATTTCAGATTTCATTGTTCAGACTCCTGTCTTAGAACCTAAGTTTCCCACTCCTGATTTATTCTTTGGTGACAGATCCAAATTTTTGAGTTTCAAAAATAACTGTAAACTGTTTTTTGCATTAAGACCCCGGTCTTCTGGTGATCCTATTCATCAGGTTAAAATCATCATATCTCTGCTGCATGGTGACCCACAGGATTGGGCATTTTACCTGGAATCTGGCAATCTTGCTTTGCTTAACCCCTTTCTGCCATTAGACGTACTATTGCGTCCATGTGGGGTGGGCTTTACTTCCCAAGGACGCAATAGTACGTCATATGCGATCGGCAGCACTCACGGGGGGAGCGCCACCGATCGCGGCCGGGTGTCAGCTGTTTATCGCAGCTGACATCCAGCACTATGTGCCAGGAGCGGTCACGGACCGCCCCCGGCACATTAACCCCCGGCACACCGCGATCAAAGATGATCGCGATGTGCCGGCGGTACAGGGAAGCACCGCGCAGGGAGGGGGCTCCCTGCGGGCTTCCCTGAGCCCCCCGCAGCAACGCGATGTGATCGCGTTGCTGCGAGGGTCTCACCTCCCTCCCTGCTCCCTCCAGCCCCGGATCCAAGATGGCCGCGGATCCGGGTCCTGCAGGGAGGGAGGTGGCTTCACAGAGCCTGCTCAGAGCAGGCACTGTGAAGGCTGCAGCGCTGCATGTCAGATCAGTGATCTGACAGAGTGCTGTGCAAACTGTCAGATCACTGATCTGTGATGTCCCCCCCTGGGACAAAGTAAAAAAGTAAAAAAAAAAAATTTCAAATGTGTAAAAAAAAATAAAAAAAAATATTCCAAAATAATGAAAAAAAAAATAAAAATATTATTCCCATAAATACATTTCTTTATCTAAATAATAAAAAAAAACAATAAAAGTACACATATTTAGTATCGCCGCGTCCGTAATGGCCCGACCTATAAAACTGGCCCACTAGTTAACGCCTTCAGTAAACACCGTAAGAAAAAAAAAAAAAACGAGGCAAAAAACAACGCTTTATTATCATACCGCCGAACAAAAAGTGGAATAACACGCGATCAAAAAGACAGATATAACTAGCCATGGTACCGCTGAAAACGTCATCTTGTCCTGCAAAAAACGAGCCGCCATACAGCATCATCAGCAAAAAAATAAAAAAGTTATAGTCCTGAGAATAAAGCGATGCAAAAATAATTATTTTTTCTATAAAATAGTTTTTATCGTATAAAAGCGCCAAAACATAAAAAAATGATATAAATGAGGTGTCGCTGTAATCGTACTGACCCGAAGAATAAAACTGCTTCATCAATTTTACCAAACGCGGAACGGTATAAACGCCTCCCCCAAAAGAAATTCATGAATAGCTGGTTTTTGGTCATTCTGCCTCACAAAAATCGGAATAAAAAGCGATCAAAAAATGTCACGTGCCCGAAAATGTTACCAATAAAAACATCAACTCGTCCCGCAAAAAACAAGACCTCACATGACTCTGTGGACCAAAATATAGAAAAATTATAGCTCTCAAAATGTGGTAACGCAAAAAATATTTTTTGCAATAAAAAGCGTCTTTCAGTGTGTGACGGCTGCCAATCATAAAAATCCGCTAAAAAACCCGCTATAAAAGTAAATCAAACCCCCCTTCATCACCCCCTTAGTTAGGGAAAAATTAAAAAAATGTATTTATTTCCATTTTCCCATTAGGGCTAGGGTTAGGGTTAGGGCTAGGGTTAGGGCTAGGGTTAGGGCTAGGGTTAGGGCTAGGGTTAGGGCTAGGGTTAGGGTTAGGGTTAGAGCTAGGGTTAGGGCTAGGGTTAGGGCTAGGGTTAGGGCTAGGGTTAGGGCTAGGGCTAGGGCTAGGGTTAGGGTTAGGGCTAGGGTTAGGGCTAGGGTTAGGGCTAGGGTTTGGATTAGGGTTAGGGCTAGGGTTAGGGCTAGGGCTACAGTTTGGGTTGGGGCTAAAGTTACAGTTAGGGTTTAGATTACATTTACGGTTGGGAATAGGGTTATCCTGGGGGTGTGTCAGGGTTAGAGGTGTGGTTAGGGTTACTGTTGGGATTAGGGTTAGGGATGTGTTTGGATTAGGGTTTCAGTTATAATTGGGGGGTTTCCACTGTTTAGGCACATCAGGGGCTCTCCAAACGCGACATGGCGTCCGATCTCAATTCCAGCCAATTCTGCGTTGAAAAAGTAAAACAGTGCTTCTTCCCTTCCGAGCTCTCCCGTGTGCCCAAACAGGGGTTTACCCCAACATATGGGGTATCAGCGTACTCAGGACAAATAGGACAACAACTTTTGGGGTCCAATTTCTCCTGCTACCCTTGGGAAAATACAAAACTCGGGGCTAAAACATATTTTTTGTGGGAAAAAAAAAGATTTTTTATTTTCACGGCTCTGCGTTATAAACTGTAGTGAAACACTTGGGGGTTCAAAGTTCTCACAACACATCTAGATTAGTTCCCTGGGGGGTCTAGTTTCCAATATGGGGTCACTTGTGGGGGGTTTCTACTGTTTAGGTACATTAGGGGTTCTGCAAACGCAATGTGACGTCTGCAGACCATTCCATCTAAGTCTGCATTCCAAATGGCGCTCCTTCCCTTCCGAGCTCTGCCATGCGCTCAAACGGTGGTTTCCCCCAACATACGGGGTATCAGCATACTCAGGACAAATTGGACAACAACTTTTGGGGTCGAATTTCTCCTCTTTCCCTCGGGAAAATACAAAACTGGGGGCTAAAAAATAATTTTGGGGGAAAGATTTTTTTTTTAAATTTTCACGGCTCTGCGTGTTAGGAGTCGAGTTTCCTCTGCTGCACAGGGGGAATCTCGATCCGTCTCCGCTGCGGTCTCCCATTCTCCTCCAGCCGCAGTGGAGCCTGCTCAGCAGGGACGTCGATCCCAGCGTCTCGCTCAGTCTGACTCTGTGAGAAGAGTTACTGCTGCTTCTCCAGCTTCTGCCTTTAAAGCCAATACTGGTCAGCAGCGAGTGGACTTCTCTGGGACTAAGTCCTTGTCTGCGCACACTGAGCATGCCCAGGGCAAGATCTCCCGTTGGAGATCGAGGGTCATGTGCTCAGACTCTGCAGCGCATTCTATTGGTCCTCTTGGCAGGTCTTGGAAGGGCAAAGTTTCTGTGGCCGCTTCCTGTCCTGCAGCTATATAAACTGCGCATGACCGCACGGCCATGCGCTAGTGTACAACTTTATACGTGTGTTTGTTGTGAGTGCAAGTCGTCCTTTAAATACCCCTACCCTACTGTATGATTGTTCGCGTATGGTGTATGGCTGCTATCTAGCGCCCGACTTAACACTCAACGTGTCACACACGTGTCAGCGTCCTCTGCTGTGACCGCCAGTGCGGCGCCACGCGCCTGTGTGCGCTTCCTGACCCATGTCTGGGTACTTAGTGGTGCCTGCCAGCACGGCACAGTTTGCACTTCGGTGCCTCTATTGTATATACTTTTCACACCCAGTTGTGGTGTAGTGCCAGCAAGGGTCTAATCGGACTACTATCCCTGTTGGGGTCTAGTTCGCTGACCACTTGCTCGCGCTCTATGTGCGGTACCGCGATCCTGTGACGCAACAGGATCGCTTTCTTCACGCTGGGTGAGGTTTAACCCACGCGTGTATACTTATGAGTACCGCCATATCGTCTGTCATGTCCTAGCAGCAGGTTTCACCTGCACGGTGGACCCCGGACTGCGAACGCATCCATTACATCTCTCTTGGTGCGTTCCGCCAGTCCTAACACTGCGTTACAAACTGTAGTGAAACACTTGGGGGTTCAAAGCTATCACAACACATCTAGATGAGTTCCTTAGGGGGTCTAGTTTCCAAAATGGTGTCACTTGTGGGAGGTTTCTACTGTTTAGGTACATTAGGGGCTCTGCAAATGCAATGTGACACCTGCAGACCATTCCATCTAAGTCCTCATTCCAAATGGAGCTCCTTCCCTTCCGAGCCCTCCCATGCGCCCAAACAGTGGTTCCCCCCCACATATGGGGTATCAGCGCACTCAGGACAAATTGGACAACAAATTGTGGGGTCGAATTTCTCCTGTTACCCTCGGGAAAATACAAAACTGGGGGCTAAAAAATAATTTTTGTGGGAAAAAATTTTTGTTTTATTTTTACGGCTCTCCATTATAAACTTCTGTGAAGCCCTTGGTGGGTCAAAGCGCTCAGCACACATCTTTAGGTACATTAGGGGCTCTGCAAATGCAATGTGACACCTGCAGACCATTCCATCTAAGTCCTCATTCCAAATGGAGCTCCTTCCCTTCCGAGCCCTCCCATGCGCCCAAACAGTGGTTCCCCCCCACATATGGGGTATCAGCGCACTCAGGACAAATTGGACAACAAATTGTGGGGTCGAATTTCTCCTGTTACCCTCGGGAAAATACAAAACTGGGGGCTAAAAAATAATTTTTGTGGGAAAAAATTTTTGTTTTATTTTTACGGCTCTCCATTATAAACTTCTGTGAAGCCCTTGGTGGGTCAAAGCGCTCAGCACACATCTAGATAAGTTCCTAAGGGGGTCTACTTTCCAAAATGGTGTCACTTGTGGGGGGTTTCTACTGTTTAGGTACATTAGGGGCTCTGCAAACGCAATGTGACACCTGCAGACCATTCCATCTAAGTCTGCATTCAAATGGCACTCCTTCCCTTCTGAGCCCTCCCATGTGCCCAAACAGTGGTTCCCCCCACATATGGTGTATCATCGCACTCAGGACAAATTGGGCAACAAATTTTGGGGTCCAATTTCTCCTGTTACCCTCAGGAAAATACAAAACTGGGGGCTAAAAAAATAATTTTTGTGGGAAAAAATTTTGTTTTATTTTTACGGCTCTGCATTATAAACTTCTGTGAAGCACTTGGTGGGTCAAAGTGCTCACCACACCTCTAGATAAGTTCCTTAGGGGGTCTACTTTCCAAAATGGTGTCACTTGTGGGGGGTTTCAATGTTTAGGCACATCAGTGGCTCTTCAAACGCAACATGGCGTCCCATCTCAATTCCTGTCAATTTTGCTTTGAAAAGTCAAACGGCGCTCCTTCCCTTCCGAGCTCTCCCATCCACCCAAACAGTGGTTTACCCCCACATATGGGGTATCAGCGTACTCAGGACAAATTGTACAACAACGTTTGGGGTCCAATTTCTTCTCTTACCCTTGGGAAAATAAAAAATTGGGGGCAAAAAGATAATTTTTGTGAAAAAATATGATTTTTTATTTTTATTTTTACGGTTCTACATTATAAACTTCTGTGAAGCACTTGGTGGGTCAAAGTGCTCACCACACCTCTAGATAAGTTCCTTAGGGGGTCTACTTTCCAAAATGGTGTCACTTGTGGGGGGTTTCAATGTTTAGCCACATCAGGGGCTCTCCAAACGAAACATGGCGTCCCATCTCAATTCCAGTCAATTTTGCATTGAAAAGTCAAATGGCACTCCTTCGCTTCCGAGCTCTGCCATGCGCCCAAACAGTGGTTTACCCCCACATGTGGGGTATTGGCATACTCAGGACAAATTGTACAACAATGTTTGGGGTCCATTTTCTCCTGTTACCCTTGGTAAAATAAAACAAATTGGAGCTGAATTAAATTTTTTGTGAAAAAAAGTTAAATGTTCATTTTTATTTAAACATTCAAAAAATTCCTGTGAAGCACCAGAAGGGTTAATAAACTTCTTGAATATGGTTTTGAGCACCTTGAGGGGTGTAGTTTTTAGAATGGTGTCACACTTGGGTATTTTCTATCATATAGACCCCTCAAAATGACTTCAAATGAGATGTGGTCCCTAAAATAAAATGGTGTTGTAGAAATGAGAAATTGCTGGTCAACTTTTAACCCTTATAACTCCCTAACAAAAAAAAAATTTGGTTCCAAAATTGTGCTGATGTAAAGTAGACATGTGGGAAATGTTACTTATTAAGTATTTTGTGTGACATATCTCTGTGATTTAATTGCATAAAAATTCAAAGTTGGAAAATTGCGAAATTTTCATAATTTTCGCCAAATTTCCGTTTTTTTCACAAATAAACGCAGGTACTATCAAATAATTTTTACCATTGTCATGAAGTACAATATGTCACGAGAAAACAATGTCAGAATCACCAGGATCCATTGAAGCGTTCCAGAGTTATAACCTCATAAAGGGACAGTGGTCAGAATTGTAAAAATTGGCCCGGTCATTAACGTGCAAACCACCCTTGGGGGTAAAGGGGTTAATGTTGATTCATTCTTTCAGGCATTGGGGTTGTTGTATGATGAGCCTAATTCTGTGGATCAGGCTGAGAAAATCTTGTTAGCCCTGTGTCAAGGTCAAGAAGCGGCAGAATTGTATTCCCAGAAATTTAGAAAATGGTCTATACTGACTAAATGGAATGAGGATGCCTTGGCGGCAATTTTCAGAAAGGGTCTTTCTGAATCCGTTAAAGATGTTATGGTGGGGTTCCCCACGCCTGCTGGTCTAAGTGATTCAATGTCTCTGGCCATTCAGATTGATCGGCGCTTGCGCGAGCGCAGAATTGTGCACAGTGTGGCGTTGTCCTCTGAGCGGAACCCTGAGCCTATGCAGTGTGATAGGATTTTGTCTAGAGCTGAACGTCAAACATTCAGGCGTCAGAATAGGTTGTGTTTTTACTGCGGTGATTCTGCTCATGTTATTTCTGATTGCCCTAAGCGTACTGAGAGAATCACTAGTTCTGTTGCCATCAGTACTATACAACCTAAATTTCTGTTACCTGTGACCTTGATTTGCTCATTATCATCATTTTCTGTCATGGCATTTGTGGATTCAGGCGCCGATCTGAACTTAATGGACTTAGAATTTGCCAGACGTTGTGGTTTCCCCTTGCAGCCTTTGCAGAACCCTATTCCTTTGAGGGGCATTGATGCTACACCGTTGGCTATAAATAAACCTCAGTTTTGGACACAGGTGACCATGCGCATGGCGCCAGCCCATCAGGAAGATTGTCGTTTTCTGGTGTTGCATAATTTGCATGATGATATTGTGCTGGGTTTTCCATGGTTGCAGCTACATAATCCGGTGTTAGATTGGAAATCCATGTCTGTGACTAGTTGGGGTTGTCAGGGGGTTCATGATCAGGTTCCTTTGATGTCAATCTCCTCTTCCCCCTATTCTGAAGTTCCTGAGTTTTTGTCAGACTTTCAGGATGTATTCGATGAGCCCAAGTCCAGTTCCCTTCCACCGCACAGGGACTGTGATTGTGCTATTGATTTGATTCCAGGTTGTAAGTTCCCTAAGGGCCGACTTTTCAACCTGTCTGTGCCTGAACATGCCGCCATGCGGAGCTATATTAAGGAGTCTTTGGAGAAAGCGCATATTCGGCCATCCTCTCCACCGTTGGGAGCGGGGTTCTTTTTTGTTGCCAAGAAGGATGGCTCCTTGAGACCCTGTATTGATTATCGCCTCTTGAATAGGATCACGGTCAAATTTCAATACCCCTTGCCTTTGCTTACTGATTTGTTTGCTAGGATTAAGGGGTCTAGCTGGTTTACTAAGATTGACCTTCGAGGGGCATATAATTTTATTCGTATTAAGCAGGGTGACGAATGGAAAACTGCATTTAATACGCCCGAAGGCCATTTTGAATACCTTGTGATGCCATTCGGACTCTCTAATGCCCCATCTGTGTTCCAATCCTTCATGCATGATATCTTTCGGAGTTATCTTGATAAATTCATGGTTGTATACTTGGATGATATTTAGATTTTTTCCAATGATTGGGAGTCTCATGTGAAACAGGTCAGGATGGTATTTCAGATCCTCCGTAATAATGCTTTATTTGTGAAGGGGTCAAAGTGCCTCTTTGGAGTGCAGAAGGTTTCTTTTTTGGGTTTCATTTTTTCTCCCTCATCTATAGAAATGGATCCGGTTAAGGTTCAGGCCATTCATGATTGGATTCAGCCCACATCTGTGAAGAGCCTTCAGAAATTCTTGGGCTTTGCTAATTTTTATCGTCGTTTCATTGCCAACTTCTCCAGTGTGGTTAAACCTCTGACCAATTTGACCAAGAAAGGCGCTGATGTGACGAATTGGTCCTCCGCGGCTGTTTCTGCCTTTCAGGAGCTTAAACGCCGATTTACTTCGGCCCCTGTGTTGCGTCAGCCAGATGTTTCTCTTCCATTTCAGGTTGAGGTTGACGCGTCTGAGATTGGGGCAGGGGCCGTTTTGTCTCAGAGGAATTCTGATGGTTCCTTGATGAAACCGTGTGCCTTCTTTTCTCGGAAGTTTTCGCCTGCGGAACGCAATTATGATGTCGGCAATCGGGAGTTGTTGGCAATGAAGTGGGCATTTGAGGAGTGGCGACATTGGCTTGAGGGGGCCAAGCACCGTATTGTGGTCCTGACCGATCATAAGAATCTGATTTACCTCGAGTCTGCCAAACGGCTGAATCCTAGACAGGCTCGATGGTCCCTGTTTTTCTCCCATTTTGATTTTGTGGTCTCGTACATTCCTGGTACTAAGAATGTTAAGGCGAATGCCCTCTCTAGGAGTTTTTTCCTGATTCCCCTGGGGTTCTTGAGCCGGTCGGCATTTTGAAGGAAGGGGTGATTCTTTCTGCCATCTCCCCTGATTTGCGACGGGTTCTTCAGGAATTTCAGGCTGATAAGCCTGACCGTTGTCCTGTGGGGAAACTGTTTGTTCTTGATAGATGGACTACTAAAGTGATTTCTGAGGTTCATTGTTCTGTGTTGGCTGGCCATCCTGGGATTTTTGGTACAAGAGATTTGGTTAGTAGGTCCTTTTGGTGGCCTTCTTTGTCGCGGGATGTGCGTTCTTTTGTGCAGTCCTGTGGGATTTGTGCGCGGGCTAAGCCTTGCTGTTCCCGCGCTAGTGGGTTGCTTTTGCCATTACCGGTCCCCAAGAGGCCCTGGACACATATTTCTATGGATTTTATTTCCGATCTTCCTGTTTCCTAAAGAATGTCGGTTATCTGGGTTGTCTGTGACCGATTTTCTAAGATGGTTCACTTGGTGCCTTTGCATAAATTGCCTTCTTCTTCTGATTTGGTTCCGTTGTTTTTTCAGCATGTGGTGCGTTTGCATGGTATTCCGGAGAATAATGTGTCCGACAGAGGTTCCCAATTTGTTTCTAGGTTTTGGCGGGCCTTTTGTGCCAAGCTGGGCATTGATTTGTCTTTTTCTTCTGCATTTCATCCTCAGACAAATGGCCAGACTGAGCGAACTAATCAGACCTTGGAGACCTATTTGAGATGCTTTGTGTCTGCTGATCAGGATGATTGAGTGACTTTTTTGCCATTGGCCGGGATTGCCCTTAATATTCGGGCTAGTTCGGCTACTTTGGTTTCGCCTTTTTTTTGTAATTTTGGTTTTCATCCTCGTTTTTCTTCTGGGCAGGTTGAGCCTTCTGACCTTCCTGGTGTGGATTCTGTGGTCGACAGGTTGCAGCAGATTTGGGCTTATGTGGTGGACAATTTGGTGCTGTCTCAGGAGGAGGCTCAACGTTTTGCTAATCGTCGTCGGTGTGTTGGTTCCCGGCTTCGGATTGGGGATCTGGTTTGGTTATCTTCCCGTCATGTTCCTATGAAGGTTTCTTCCCCTAAGTTTAAGCCTCGATTTATTGGTCCTTATAGGATTTCTGAGATTATTAATCCAGTGTCCTTTCGCCTGGCGCTTCCGGCCTCGTTTGCTATTCATAATGTCTTCCATAAATCTTTGTTGCGGAAATATGTGGAGCCCGTTGTTCCCTCTGTTGATCGTCCGGCCCCGGTGTTGGTCGATGGGGAGTTGGAATATGTTGTTGAGAAGATTTTGGATTCTCGTTTTTCGAGGCGGAAGCTTCAGTACCTTGTCAAGTGGAAGGGTTATGGCCAGGAGGATAATTCTTGGGTTTCTGCCTCTGATGTCCATGCCGTTGATTTGGTTCGTGCCTTTCATCGGGCTCATCCTGATCGGCCTGGGGGCTCTGGTGAGGGTTCGGTGACCCCTCCTCAAGGGGGGGTACTGTTGTGAATTCAGCTTTTGGGCTCCCTCTGGTGGTTGTAGAGGGTAATGCAGTTGTGCCTGGATTGCAGGAGTGGACATATGTATCTACTAATTGCAGGACTGACTGGGGTATATAGCTTTGCAGGATCCTTTAGTTAGTGCCAGTTGTCCATTGTTCTTTAAGGATTCACTTCCCTGCTGGTCTCTCCAGTTTGCTGTGTTTTTCTACAAAGATAAGTCCTGGCTTTGTTTTTGCTGTCCACCTGCAGTGGACCTTATAGTTCTGTGCATTTTCATGTTTTTGTCTTGTCCAGCTTGGTCTGTGAAGGATTTTTTGCAGCCTAGCTATTTCTCTGGAGATGCAGATATACCCCCCATGTCTTTAGTCAGAGGTGGTATCCGTATTTTCTGCGGTGGATATTTTCTAGTGTTTTTATACTGACCGCTTAGTACTCTGTTCTATTCTTTCTTTTTAGCTAGTATGGCCTCCCATGCTGAAATCTGATTTCATATCTACGTATGTTATTTCCCTCTCCTCTCACAGTCAATATTTGTGGGGGGCTATCTATCCTTTGGGGATTTTCTCTGAGGCAAGATAGATTTCCTGTTTCTGTCTTTAGGGGTAGTTAGATCTTAGGCTGTGCCGAGGGGTCTAGGGAGTGTTAGGTACCCCCCACGGCTACTTTTATTTGCGCTGCTAGGTTCAGGGTTTGCGGTCAGTACAGGGGCCACCTTCTCCAGAGTACGTCTCATGCTGCTCCAAGGCCACCAAATCATAACAGTTACCCTTGTGAAAATACAAAACTGGGGGCTAAAAAATAATTTTTGCGAAAAAAAAAAATTATTTTCATGGCTCTGCGTTATAAACTGTAGTGAAACACTTGGGGATTCAAAGCTCTCAAAACACATCTAGATAAGTTCCTTAGGGGATCTAGTTTCCAAAATGGTGTCACTTGTGGGGGGTTTTAATGTTTAGGCACATCAGGGGCTCTCCAAACCAACATGGCGTCCCATCTTAATTCCAGTCAATTTTGCATTGAAAAGTCAAATGGCGCTCCTTCCCTTCTGAGCTCTGCTATGCGCCCAAAAAGTGGTTTACCCCCACATATGGGGTATCGTCACACTCAGGACAAATTGCACAACAACTTTTGTGGTCTAATTTCTTCTCTTATCCTTGGGAAAATAAAAAATTGGGGGCGAAAAGATCATTTTTGTGAAAAAATATGATTTTTTTATTTTTACGGCTCTGCATTATAAACTTCTGTGAAGCACTTGTTGGGTCAAAGTGCTCACCACACATCTAGATGCGTTCCTTAAGGGGTCTCCTTTCCAAAATGGTGTCACTTGTGAGGGGTTCCAATGTTTAGGCACATCAGGGGCTCTCCAAACGCAACATGGCGTCCCATCTCAATTCCGGTCAATTTTGCATTGAAAAGTAAAATGGCGCTCCTTCCCTTCCGAGCTCTGCCATACGCCCAAACAATGGTTTACACCCATATGTTGGGTATCAGCGTACTCAGAACAAATTGGACAACAATTTTTGAGGTCCAATTTCTTCTCTTACTCTTGGGAAAATAAAATATTGGGGGCGAAAAGATCATTTTTGTGAAAAAATATGATTTTTTATTTTTACGGCTCTGCATTATAAACTTCTGTGAAGCACTTGGTGGGTCAAAGTGGTCACCACACATCTAGATAAGTTCCTTAGGGTGTCTACTTTCCAAAATGGTGTCACTTGTGGGGGGTTTCAATGTTTATTCACATGAGGGGCTCTCCAAACGCAACATGGCGTCCCATCTCAATTCCTATCAATTTTGCATTGAAAAGTCAAATGGCGCTCCTTTCCTTCCGAGCTCTGCCATGCGCCCAAACAGTGGTTTACCCCCACATATGGGGTATCAGCGTACTCAGGACAGATTGTACAACAAATTTTGGCATCCATTTTATCCTGTTACCCTTGGTAAAATAAAACAAATTGGAGCTGAAATAAATTTTGTGAAAAAAAGGTAAATATTCATTTTTATTTAAACATTCCAAAAATTCCTGTGAAACCCCTGAAGGGTTAATAAACTTCTTGAATGTGGTTTTGAGCACCTTGAGGGGTGCAGTTTTTAGATTGGTGTCACACTTGGGTATTTTCTGTCATATGGACCCCTCAAAATTACTTCAAATGAGATGTGGTCTCTAAAAAAAAATGGTGTTGTAAAAATGAGAAATTGCTGGTCAACTTTTAACCCTTATAACTCCCTAACAAAAAAAATTTTGGTTCCAAAATTGTGCTGATGTAAAGTAGACATGTGGGAAATGTTACTTATTAAGTATTTTGCGTGACATATCTCTGTGATTTAAGGGCATAAAAATTTAAATTTGGAAAATTGCGAAATTTTCAAAATTTTTGCCAAATTTCCGTTTTTTCACAAATAAACACAAGTTATATCGAATAAATTTTACCACTCCCATGAAGTACAATATGTCACGAGAAAACATTGTCAGACTCGCCAAGATCCGTTAAAGCGTTCCAGAGTTATTATCTCATAAAGGGACAGTGGTCAGAATTGTAAAAATTGGCCCGGTCATTAACGTGCAAACCACCCTCCGGGCTTAAGGGGTTAAGTAGCTTTTCTCATGATTGCATACACCTGGCTATGAAGTTCAAAGCTCAATGAGGTTAGAAAACCAAAAAAAGTGCTTTAGTAAGTCAGTAAAAAGTAGGTAGGAGTATTTAAAACAAGAAAATGATAAGGGTGCCCATACTTATGCACCTGTCAAATTTTGTTTGACTGCAGATTGCACATTTTCTATTAGTACAATAAACCTCATTTCAAGGCAGCAACATTACTGTGTCCAACAGTTATTATATATATGAAACTGAAATAGCTGTTGCAAAAAAACAATTTGTATAAAACACTAAGCTTAAGATTAATAGGGGTGCCCAAACTTTTTCATATAACTGTACAATGTTATTTTCTGTTTTTTTTTATGCTTAGATTCTGTCTCTCAGAGTTGAAATGTATCTATGATAAAAAATTACAGACTTCTCCATTCTTTGTAAGTGGGAAAGCTTTGCAAAATCGGCAGTGTATTAAATGCTGATTTTCCCCCACTGTATATCTTCTGACTAGTACTTCCTTGTGTTGTCAAACTGATTTTTTCTTTTTTTCTGGACAACTTAATGAAACATTTAGGACAACTATGTTTTTGAACACATCAGAAAATCATAGTGACTGAAAAGATTATAAGTGATATTCATCTATATCTTGATCACTGTATGTATAAAAATGAATTTCTGTTGTCTGAAGTCCAGATGCATGGCCTGATGACCAGACCAATATGAGTTCAATTTGGCACATAGGTAAATCAAGCTATATTGAAAGATTTAGACTGTAATTCAGTTATCTACGACCTATCGTTCTTGAAATATTAATCCAAAGATAAAAGAAAATATTAATTTATGGCCAAACAAGTGGCCCAATCTGCCTCAAATTTGATAAATTCGTAAATGACATAATTCAGGTTTTTGATCAGGTTTATTTGAGTAGCAGGAATGGAAGTGTTACTGCTCTCTCCGGAATACTACACAATTAGTAATATGAAATTGTATGTTTATTGTTAGCGCGTTTCAGAGTCCACCGACTCCATCCTCCAGACACCCATACGTAAATATATACTGATCCCAGCTGGACCGCCAATTTATGACCAGGTTGTGTTTCTTCAACCAAGGTAGGTCTAAGACGATGGGAGTTGTTATACCCTCCAAGGCGTAGCATGACAGGGACTCTTCATGAAGAGTCCCTATACGCAGTTTTAAATTATCTGCAACTTGGATCACCCTCCCCTGGCTGAGTGGGACATAGTCAATTGCCTGAATGCCAGGGGGTCTCGTCAGCATCCTACACATCAGAGCATGGGTCTGGGCAAAGCGAGAATCCAGCAAATTGACTCCAGTGCCACTATCCACAAGCATTGGCACAGTCTCAGTAACCCTGCCAAACACCAATTCAGAGGGGAATGGTACATTGAGACGAAAAGATGGAGGAAATATACACACCCTGTTCGCCTCCCTCCACTCAAGCAGAGGAACATGGCTTTTGAGATGGTGAACATACTTTGGCATGAGCTGAGTAGACATTGATGTAAGGACCCATAAGTAGTGTTGAGCGATACCGTCCGATACTTGAAAGTATCGGTATCGGATAGTATCGGCCGATACCCGAAAAATATCGGATATCGCCGATACCGATATCCGATACCAATACAAGTCAATGGGACATCAAGTATCGGAATGTATCCTCATGGATCCCAGGGTCTGAAGGAGAGGAAACTCTCCTTCAGGCCCTGGGATCCATATTAAAGTGTAAAATAAAGAATTAAAATAAAAAATATTGTTATATTCACCTCTCCGGCGGCCCCTGGACATCAGCGGGAGGATCCGGCGTCCGGCACGGCTTCTTTCTTCAAAATGCGCGCCTTCAGGACCTGTGGAATGACGTCCCGGCTTCTGATTGGTCGCGTGCCGCCCATGTGACCGCCACGCGACCAATCAGAAGCCGCGACGTCATTCCTCAGGTCCTAAAAGGCGCTCATTCTAGGACTTTAGCTGAGGAATGACGTCGCGGCTTCTGATTGGTCGCGTGGCGGTCACATGGGCGGCACGCGACCAATCAGAAGCCGGAACGTCATACCACAGGTCCTGAAGGCGCGCATTTTGAAGAAAGAAGCCGTGCCGGATGCCGGATCCTCCCGCTGATGTCCAGGGGCCGCCGGAGAGGTGAATATAACAATATTTTTTATTTTAATTCTTTATTTTACACTTCCGATACCGATACCCGATATCACAAAAATATCGGATCTCGGTATCGGAATTCCGATACCGCAAGTATCGGCCGATACCCGATACTTGCGGTATCGGAATGCTCAACACTACCCATAAGTCAACAGTAGAAACATGCCCCCATCCCACGGTGAACCGCATGCAATCTAGTCTAAGCAGAGACTCCTACCTGCATGGGTTCATCTGTCTGCACCAGTGTGTCCTCCTCAAGAACCACGGGGTAGATTTGATGTATGTCTCTCCCTGATGTGCCTATCCACCCTGATAGCAAGAGCCATGGTGGCTTCCAATGACCCAGGAGTAGCATACTGCACCAGAGTATTTTGAAGCCTAGCTGACAGACCCTGACAAAATTGGCTTCTAAGAGCAGCGTCATTCCACTGCATGTCAGTGGCTCATCTCCTAAACTCTGAGCAGTACTCCTCAGTCGGCCGGCCTCCTTGCTTAACTTTATGGAGTCTAGACTCAGCCAGGGAGATGTCATCATGATCCCCATACACCAGTGCCAATGTCATGAAAAACTCGTGCACCAACCGCAACGATGGTGAATCGGTCAGTAGGGAGAAGGACCGGTATTGAGGATCACTCTTGAGAAGGGAGACTATAATCCCCACATGCTGTTTCTCACTCCTTGAAGAATGAAGGCAGAACTGAGCGGTTCTACCTTAATTATCAACCTTTTTGTGTGGATAAGACCCTATTGCGCTTTTGAATTTCTTTACAGTTTGAACAGGTTTAAGCTTTCTCAGCCATATCATTATCAAGATACTCAAAAACAATCTGTCATGATCCAATTTTGGATGTGTGGCAGCTTTGGTTCCTCTATAAATTAAATGTAGGTTTTTCCTTTTCATGCCAGTGGGAGTTAATATCAGTTTCCTTTGCTGTAACTTGTTGCTGGGTAAGCTGATATGGGTGGTGACCACTCCCACAATCATTTAAATGGTCACCTGATGCATCAGCTGACTGTTGATGATAGAGTTTCTCTGTGGAGACCAGCCATGCAGTTGCAGCATTCAGGTGTCAGCTGCATTAAGAGTTTGGAATCCTGTTTCTGTGTCATCTGTGTGGAGCTTGGCAGCAGAGTCTGGAAGCTATGTGTTGTGTTTATTCCTTTACCCTCTCGTGTTTGTCACTGTCCCCTGTGTTTGTATTATCTGCAGTGGTGAGGCTAGTGCTCTTGCTGGCCAGTGCACTAGACAGGGCAGTGTGAGGTGACAGCGAGGGACAAGGTTCCTAATGATGGTGGGGGTAAGGGCTGTTATGATCCGGTGACCTTGGAGCTGCATGAGAACTTTCACTGGAGAAAGTGGCCACTATACTGACCGCAACCCTGAACTTAACACCGCAACTAGAAGTAGCCGTGGAGTGTACCTAACACACCTAGACACCTCTTCACAGCTGGAGGACTAAATACCCCTAAAGATGGAAATCGGAATACTATCTTGCCTCAGAGAAAAACCCCAAAGGATAGACAGCCCCCCGCAAATATTGGCGGTGAGTCGGAGAGGAAAAAACATACACAGGCAGAAAAAACAGGATTTAGCACAGGAGGCCACTCTAGCAAGATAGGACAGAATAGGACAGAGTTCTGTGCGGTCAGTATTAAAACCCTTCAAAAAATCCACAGCAGAATATACAAAAAACTTCCTACATCCAACTAAAGATGTAGGAGCGTATATCTGCAACTCCAGTGAAACCAACCAGACCGAGAAAACACAGACACAGTCTAATCTGGACAAAAGAAAAACAAACGAACAGTACTGTAAATAAGCACACTGCATGTGTGCCACAGGAAAAGAAACAGACACTTATCTTTGCTGAACAGGCAGATAATCAGGAGAGGCCAGGCAGAGATCCAACACTTCCAAAGAAACATTGACACCTGGCAAGGGCTAAAAGATCCTGCCCACCTATATATCCCAGTCAGAATTGTAATTATCCGATACACCTGGCCAGGACTGCGAGTCAGAGACAACTGCATTCCCACCAACAACCACTGGAGGGAACCCAAGAGCAGAATTCACAACAAATGACCCACTTAGGGCATTAGGGGAGTGCAGGGTCAGGCTCAGACTTGAGCTCAGGGGGTGTCTATGCCTCATTTCCCTATCGGTAAGGCATTCCTCTCCTCTTTTCCATCCCGTTGTGTTTGTTGTGCCATCCGCTGACTGATCCCCCATTGGGTCGTTGTATTTCGTGACACAATCACAACACAAACACAAATACTGCTAAACAACTAGCCCAACAAGCTCCAAATCTGGAATTTCAGAAAATGCAGGCTGAAGTTAAGCTTCCATAGAGAATGCACATGATAGGAAGGAAAAGTGGAAATGAAAGAGTATAGCAGGATGAAGGGGTGGTTAGATAGGTGAGTGGTGATATATATATATATATAGATATAGATATCTATATATACTAGATTGTGGCCCGATTCTGACGCATCGGGTATTCTAGAATATGCATGTCCCAGTAGTATATGGACAATGATGATTCCAGAATTCGCGGCAGACTGTGCCCGTCGCTGATTGGTCGAGGCAACCTTTATGACATCATCGTCCGATACTGTGCCCGTAGCTGAATCAGAAATGTGGGATTTCTACATCCATTATGACATCATCGTCGCTGTGCCCGTTGCTGATTGAGACACGGGATGTCTACGTCCTTTATGACATCATTGTCGCTGTGCCCGTTGCTGATTGGTCGAGGCCTGGCGGCCTCGACCAATCAGAGACGCGGGATGTCTACGTCCTTTATGACATCATCGTCGCTGTGCCCGTCGTTGATTGGTCGAGGCCTGGCGGCCTCGACCAATCAGAGACGTGGGATTTCTATGTCGATGCTGTGCCCGTCGCTGATTGGTCGAGGCCTGGCGGCCTCGACCAATCAGAGACGTGGGATTTCCAGGACAGACAGACAGACAGACAGACGGAAAAACCCTTAGACAAATATATATATAGATATATATATATAATATGTATCTAAATATATATATATATATATATCTATATATATATATAGATATATATATATATATGCACTGCTCAAGAAAATAAAGGGAACACTAAAATCCCTTATCACTGAATGAAATGCTCCAGTTGTAATTTTTAATTCATTACATAGTGGAGTGTATTGAGAACTATAAAACCTAAAAATTATCAACGTAAATCACAACTAATATCCCACGGAGGTCTGGAGTTGGAAAGATCCTCAAAATCAAAGTGGAAAATGAAGATACAGGCTGATTCAATTTCAGTGGAAATGCCTCAGGACAAGGAAATGATGCTCAGTAGTGTGTGTGACCTCCACGTGCCTGTATGGCCTCCCTACAATGCCTTGGGCATGCTCCTGATGAGGCAGTGGATAGTCTCCTTAGGGATCTCCTCCCAGACCTGGACTAAAGCATCCGCGAACTCCTGGACAATCTGTGGTGCAACGTGATGTTGGTGGATGGTGTGAGACATGATGTCTGAGATGTGTTCAATCAGATTCAGGTCTGGGGAACAGGCGGGCCAGTCCATAGCTTCAATGCCTTCATCTTGCAGGAACTACTGACACACTCCAGCCACATGAGATCTGGCATTGTCTTGCATTATGAGGAACCCAGGGCCAACTGCACCAGCATATGGTCTCCCAAGGGGTCTGAGGATCTCACCTTGGTACCTAATAGCAGTCAGGCTACCTCTGGTGAGCACACAGAAGGCTGTGCGTCCCTCCCAAAAATGCCACCCCTCACCATTACTGACCCACTGTCAAACCAGTCATGCTGATGGATGTTGCAGGCAGCAGATCGCTCTCCATGGCATCTCCAGACTCTTGTCACATCTGTCACATGTGCTCAGTGTACTGCTTTTATCTGTGAAGAGCACAGGGTGCCAGTGGTGAATTTGCCTATCCTTGTGTTCTGTGGCAAATGCCAAGCATCCTGCACGGTGTTGGGCTGTGAGTGCAACCCCCATCTGTGGACATCAGGCACTCAGACCATCCTCATGGAGTCAGTTTCTAACTGTTTGTGCAGACACATGCACATTTGTGGCCTGCTGGAGGTCATTTTGAAGGGCTTTGGCAGTGCTCCTGCTGTTCCTGTTTGCACAAAGGCTGAGGTAGCGGTCCTGTTGCTGGGTTGTTGCCCGCCTACGGCCCCCTCCACATCTCATGGTGTATTGGCCTGTCTCCTGGTAGCGCCTCCAGCCTCTGGACACTACGCTGATAGACACAGCAATCCTTCTTGATGCAGCTCGCATTGATGTGCCATCCTGGATGAGCTGCACTACCTGAGCCACTTGTGTGGGTTATAGAGTCCATCTCATACTACCACAAGTGTGAAAGCACAGCCAAAATTCAAAAGTGACCAAAACATCAGCCAGAAAGCATTGGTACTGAGATCTGGTATGTGGTCCCCACCTGCAGAACCACTCCTTTATTGAGTGTGTCTTGATCATTTCCACCTGTTGTCTATTCCATTTGCACTACAGCATGTGAAATTGAATGTTGCTTCCTAAGTGGACAGTTTGATTTCACAGAAGTTTGATTTACTTGGAGTTATATTCTGTTAAGTGTTACCTTTATTTTTTTGAGCAGTGTATATATTTTTTTCACATTCTACGTTTAAAATGTTCTTTGGTCTGGAGAGACCACACAACATAATAAGGAACATTCAATTTGCAAAGAATAACCTAATTGCAAATCATTTTTTTTGTAAAATTAGAGAGATGTGCCAAATTCATATTAATGGCAGATTTATTTATCTTTGCCACCAACATGAAAAAAAATCATGGATGCATCAATTTTTTTTTCACACATGCAAATAAAATTGCTCTTTTTTGGGATTATTGGGAAATCTACACATCCATGTGTAAATGTAATCATGTTTACCTTTCCGTTGATAATGCCAAATTCTACTGCAGGACTCATTTATAAGCAATTTATAAAGCTTTGGAAATGTACTGAATAGTGTTGAGCATTCCGATACTGCAAGTATCGGGTATCGGCCGATATTTGCTGTATCGGAATTCCGATACCGAGTTCCGATATTTTTGTGATATCGGAATCGGAATGGAGTCTGGAGGAGAGGAAACTCTCCTTCAGGCCCTGGGATCCATATTATTGTAAAAAATAAAGAATAAAAATAATAAATATGGATATACTCACCCCTCCGACGAACCCTGGCTGTCACCGCTACGAGCGTCTGTCTCCATTCCTGAGAATTGCAGAGAGTGAAGGACCTTCGATGACGTCGCGGTCACGTGAGCGGAAAATATGAACATTTAACTTTTTTTGCAAACATTTTACTTCAGAACCATTTTTTTTATTTTCACAAGTGTAAAAACAGAAATTTAACCGTATATTTTGTTGTGCAGTTTCTCCTGAGTACGCTGATACCCCATATGTGGGGGTAAACCAATGTTTGGGCGCACCGCAGAGCTTGGAAGAAAAGTAGTGCCATTTGACTTTTTCAATGCATAATTGGCTTGAATTGAGATCGGATGTGTCGTGAGCACTTTAAACCCCCAGGTGCTTCACAGAAGTTTATAACGTAGAGCCGTGAAAATAAAAGATCGCCTATTTTCTACAAAAATGATCTTTTTGCCCCCAAATTTTTATTTTCACAAGGGTAACAGGAGAAATTAGATGACAAATTTGTTGTGCAAATTGAGTATGTCGATACCGCATATGTAAGGTAAACCACTGTTTCGGCGCACCGCAGAGCTTGGAAGAGAAGGAGTGCCGTTTTACTTTTTCAATGTAGAATTGCCTGGAATTGAGATCGGATGCCATGTTGCGTTTGGAGAGCCCCTGATGTGCCTAAACAATAGAAACCCCCAACAAGTAACCCCATTTTGGAAACTAGACTCCTTAAGGAACTTATCTAGATGTGTGGTGAGCACTTTAAACCCCCAAGTGCTTCACAGAATTTTACAAAGTAGAGCCGTGAAAATAAAAAATCCTTTTTTTCCATAAAAATGATTTTTTAGCCTGCAATTTTTTATTTTCTCAAGGGTAACAGGAGACATTGGACCCCAAAATCTGTTGACCAGTTTGTCCTGAGTATGCTGATACCCCATGGGGGGCACTGTTTGGACACCCATCGGGGCTTGGAAGGGAAGGAGCGCCGCTTGGAATGCAGACTTTGATGGGATGGTCAGCAGGCGTCATGTTGCTTTTGCAGAGCTCCTGATGTACCTAAACAGTAGAAACCCCCCACAAGTGACCCAATTTTGGAAACTAGACCCCCCAAAAAGCTTATCTAGATGTTTGGTGAGCACTATGAACCCCCAACTGCTTCACAGAAGTTTATAATGTAGAGCCATGAAAATAAAAAAAATCATATTTTTTCCACAAAAATGAACTTTTCACCCCCAAATTTTTACTTTCACAAGGGTAACAGGAGAAATTGGACGCCAAAATTTATTGTGCAATTTATGCTGAGTAGGCTGATACCCCATATGTGGGGGGACCACTGTTTGGGTGCATGGCAGAGCTCGGAAGGGAAGGATCGCCATTTTGGAATGCAGAATTTGATAGAATGGTCTGCGGGCATTATGTTGCATTTGCAGAGCCCCTGATGTACCTAAACAGTAGAAATCCCCCATAAGTGACCCCATTTTGGAAACTAGACCCCACAAGGAACTTATCTAGATGTGTGGTGAGAACTTTGAATGCCCAAGTGCGTCACAGAAGTTTATAATGCAGAGTCGTGAAAATAAAACATTTTTTTTTCCACAAAAAAGATTTTTTAGCCTCCAAGATTTTATTTTCACAAGGGTAACAGGAGAATATGGACACCAAAAGTTTTTGTCCAATTTATCCCGAGTCGCTGATGCCCCATATGTGGGGGGGACCACAGGTTGGGTGCACGGCAGAGCTCAGAAGGGAGGGAGCACCATTTGACTTTTTGAGCGCAAAATTGGCTGTTGTTTGGAGACCCCCTAAAGTACCTAAACAGTGGAAACCCCCCAATTCTAATTCCAGACCTAAACCCAACACACCCCTAACCTTAATCCCAACCCGATCCATAATCCTAATCACAAACAACCCTAATCTCAACCCTAACCATAACCCTAATCAAAACCCTAAATACAACACATCCCTAATCCTAATCTCAACCCTAACCTCAAACCTAACCCTAATCCCAATACACCCCTAACTCTAATCCCAACCCTAACCTTAACCCTAATCCCAAACGTAACCCTAATGCCAACCTAACCCTAATACCAACCCTAATCCAAATCCTAACCTTAATCCCAACTCTAACCCTGACTTTAGCCGCAACCCTAGCCCTAACTTTAGCCCCAACCCTAGCCCTAACTTTAGCCCCAACATTAGCCCTAACCCTAACTTTAGCCCCAAACCTAACCCTAGCCCTAACCCTAGCCCTATCCCTAAATTTAGCCCCTACCCTAACCCAAACCCTAGCCCTAACTTTAGCCCCAACCCTAACCCTAGCCCTAACCATAGCCCTAAGGCTACTTTCACACTTGCGTCATGTGGCATCCGTCGCAATCCGTTATTTTTCACAAAAATCGGATCTTGCAAATGTGCCCGCAGGATGCATTTTTTGCCCTTAGACTTGTATTGCCGACGGATCGCGACGGATGGCCACACGTCGCGTCCGTCGTGCACTGGATCCGTTGTGTTTTGGCGGACCGTCGTCACAAAAAGGCGTTCAATGTAACTTTTTTTTACGTCACGTCTGCCATTTCTGACCACACATGCGTGGTCGTAACTCTGCCCCCTCCTCCACAGAACATAGACTGGGCAGCGGATACGTTGAAAAACTACATCTGCTGCCCACGTTGTGCACAATTTTCATAACGTGCGTCGGTACGTCGGACTGATGCATTGCGATGGCCCCGTACTGACGCAAGTGTGAAAGAAGCCTAACCCTCGCCCTAACCCTAAATTTAGCCCCAACCCTAACCCTAAATTTAGCCCCAACCCTAACTCTAAATTTAGCCCCTACCCTAACCCTAAATTTAGCCCCAACCCTAACCCTAACCCTAAATTTAGCCCCAACCCTAACCCTAACCCTAAATTTTAATTAACGGCGCTGTGGTTTAAGTACCATTAACTGCCGCCGTTAAAAGGCGTATCGGCGGTCGTTAAGGGGTTAAAATTCTTTTCTGTTCTCAAGATAACAAATTTTTTTTATTTCATTATCTATAGACAGGGGATGGCCACTGCTGTGGTTTTGCAGGATTGTTTTATTTAATTGTCTACAGATAGAGGATGGGCCACTGCTGTGGTTTTGCCGTGATGGTTTTACTTTCTTGCCTATGGAAAGGGGATGGGCCACTGCTGTGGTTTTGCATTGATTGTTTTAATTTATTGTCTATAGATAGAGGATAGGCCACCGCCGTGGTTTTCCATTGCTGGTTTTAACCCCTTCCCGACCTTTGACGCATACGCTGCGTCATGAAAGTCGGTGCCATTCCGACCCATGATGCAGCATATGCGTCATGGAAAGATCGCGTCCCTGCAGATCGGGTGAAAGGGTTAACTCCCATTTCACCCGGCCTGCAGGGACAGGGGGAGTGGTAGTTTAGCCCAGGGGGGGTGGCTTCACCCCCTCGTGGCTACGATCGCTCTGATTGGCTGTTGAAAGTGAAACTGCCAATCAGAGCGATTTGTAATATTTCACCTAAAAAAATGGTGAAATATTACAATCCAGCCATGGCCGATGCTGCAATATCATCGGCCATGGCTGGACACACTAATGTGCACCCACTCCACTCCTCCGATCGCCCCCCCAGCCCCCGATCTGCGGTCTGCTCCCCTCGGTCCTGTGCTCCGCTCCCCCGTCCTCCTGCCCGCTCCCCCCGTGCTCCAATCACACCCCCCGTGCTCCAATCAAACCCCCCCGCACTCCGATCCCCCCCGCACAGCGATCCCCCCCACACAGCGATTCCCCCCCCGTGCTCCGATCCACCCGCCCGCACAGCGATCCCCCACTCCGTGCTCCAATCCACCCCCCCGTGTTCCGGTCCACCCCCCGTGCTCCGACGCCCCCCCCGTGCCCTGATCTCCCCCCCTTATACTTACCTGGCCTCCCGGGGACCGTCCGTCTTCTTTCCTGGGCGCCGCCATCTTCCAAAATGGCGGGCGCATGTGCAGTGCGCCCGCCGAATCTGCCGGCCGGCAGATTCTTTCCAGAGTGAATTTTGATCACTGAGATAGGTTATATCTCAGTGATCAAAATAAAAAAAAAAAAGTAAATGACCCCCCCCCCCTTTGTCACCCCCATAGGTAGGGACAATAAAAAAAATATTTTTTTTTTCCACTAAGGTTGGGGTAAGAACTAGGGTTAGGGTTAGGGTTAGGGGTAGGGTTAGGGGTAGGGTTAGGGCTAGGGGTAGGGTTAGGGTTAGGGTTAGGGGTAGGGTTAGGGGTAGGGTTAGGGGTAGGGTTAGGGGTAGGGTTAGGGGTAGGGTTAGGGTTTCGGTATGTGCACACGTATTCTGTTCCTCTGCGGATTTTTCCGCTGCGGATTTGATAAATCCGCAGTGCTAAACCGCTACGGATTTATGGCGGATTTACCATGTTTTTTCTGCGCATTTCAATGCGGTTTTACAACAGCGATTTTCTATTTGAGCAGTTGTAAAACCGCTGCGGAATCCGCAGAAAGAAATGACATGCTGCGGAATGTAAACCGCTGTGTTTCCGTGCAGTTTTTCCGCAGCATGTGTACAGCGATTTTTGTTTCCCATAGGTTTGCATTGAACTGTAAACTCATGGGAAACTGCTGCGGATCCGCAGCGTTTTCCGCAGCGTGTGCACATACCTTTAGAATTAGGCTATGTGCACACGGTGCGGATTGGCCGCTGCGGATCCGCAGCAGAGTTCCATCAGGTTTACAGTACCATGTAAACATATGGAAAGCCAAATCTGCTGTGCCCATGGTGCGGAAAATACCGCGCGGGAACGCTGCGTTGTATTTTCCGCAGCATGTCAATTCTTTGTGCGGATTCCGCAGCGTTTTACACCTGTTCCTCAATAGGAATCCGCAGGTGAAATCCGGACAAAAAACACTGGAAATCCGCGGTAAATCCGCAGGTAAAACGCAGTGCCTTTTACCCGCGGATTTTTCAAAAATGGTGCTGAAAAATCTCATACGAATCCGCAACGTTGGCACATAGCCTTAGGGCTAGGGTTGGGTTGGAATTAGGGTTGTGGTTAGGGTTAGGGGTGTGTTGGGGTTACGGGTGTGTTGGGGTTAGGGTTGTGATTAGGGTTACGGCTACAGTTGGGATAAGGGTTAGGGGTGTGTTGGAGTTAGAATTGAGGGGTTTCCACTGTTTAGGCACATCAGGGGGTCTCCAAACGCAACATGGCGCCACCATTAATTCCAGCCAATCTTGTATTCAAAAAGTCAAATGGTGCTCCCTCACTTCCGAGCCCCGACGTGCACCCAAACAGTGGTTTACCCCCACATATGGGGTACCAGCATACTCAGGACAAACTGCGCAACAATTACTGGGGTCCAATTTCTCCTGTTACCCTTGTGAAAATAAAGAAATGCTTGCTAAAACATCATTTTTGAGGAAAGAAAAATGATTTTTTATTTTCACGGCTCTGCGTTGTAAACGTCTGTGAAGCACTTGGGGGTTCAAAGTGCTAACCACATATCTAGATAAGTTCCTTGGGGGGTCTAGTTTCTAAAATAGGGTCACTTGTGGGGGGTTTCTACTGTTTAGGCACACCAGGGGCTCTGCAAACGCAATGTGACGCCCGCAGACCATTCCATCAAAGTCTGCATTTCAAAAGTCACTACTTCCCTTCTGAGCCCCGACGTGTGCCCAAACAGTGGTTTACCCCCACACATGTGGTATCAGCGTACTCAGCAGAAACTGGACAACAACTTTTGGGGTCCAATTTCTCCTGTAACCCTTGGTAAAATAAAAAATTCTGGGCTAAATAATTATTTTTGAGGAAAGAAAACGTATTTATTATTTTCACGGCTCTGCATTATAAACTTCTATGAAGCACTTGGGGGTTCAAAGTGCTCACCACACATCTAGATAAGTTCCATTCGGGGTCTAGTTTCCAAAATGGGGTCACTTGTGGGGGGTTTCTACTGTTTAGGCACATCAGGGGCTCTGCAAACGCAACGTGACGCCCGCAGAGCATTCCATCAGAGTCTGCATTTCAAAACGTTACTACTTCAATTCCGAGCCCCGGCATGTGCCCAAACAGTAGTTTACCCCCACATATGGGGTATCACCGTACTCAGGAGAAACTGGACAACAACTTTTGGGGTCAAATTTCTCCTGTTATCCTTTGTAAAATAAAAAATTGCAGGCTAAAAGATCATTTTTGAGAAAATATTTTTTTTTTTTTATTTTCATGGCTCTGCATTATAAACTTCTGTGAAGCACTTGGGGGTTCAAAGTCCTCACCACACATCTAGATTAGTTCCTTTGGGGGTCTAGTTTCCAAAATGGGGTCATTTCTGGGGGATCTCCAATGTTTAGGCACACAGGGGCTCTCCAAACGTGACATGGTGTCCGCTAATGATTGGAGCTAATTTTCCATTTAAAAAGCCAAATGGCGTGCCATCCCTTCCGAGCCCTGCCGTGCGCCCAAACAGTGGTTTACCCCCACATATGGGGTATCAGCGTACTCAGGACAAACTGGACAACAATATTTGGGGTCCAATTTCTCCTATTATCCTTGGCAAAATAGGAAATTCCAGGCTAAAAAATCATTTTTGAGGAAAGAAAAATTATTTTTTATTTTCATGGCTCTGCGTTATAAACTTCTGTGAAGCACCTGGGGGTTTAAAGTGCTCAATATGCATCTAGATAAGTTCCTTGGGGGGTCTAGTTTCCAAAATGGGGTCACTTGTGGGGGAGCTCCAATGCATAGGCACACAGGGGCTCTCCAAATGCGACATGGTGTCCGCTAACAATTGGAGCTAATTTTCCATTCAAAAAGTCAAATGGCGCGCCTTCCCTTCCGAGCCCTGCCGTGTGCCCAAACAGTGGTTTACCCCCACATATGAGGTATCGGCGTACTCGGGAGAAATTGCCCAACAAATTTTATGATCCATTTTATCCTACTGCCCATGTGAAAATGAAAAAATTGAGGCGAAAATAATTTTTTTGTGAAAAAAAAGTACTTTTTCATTTTTACAGATCAATTTGTGAAGCACCTGAGGGTTTAAAGTGCTCACTAGGCATCTAAATAAGTTCCTTGGGGGGTCTAGTTTCCAAAATGGGGTCACTTGTGGGGGAGCGCCAATGTTTAGGCACACAGGAGCTCTCCAAACGCGACATGGTGTCCGCTAACGATGGAAATAATTTTTCATTCAAAAAGTCAAATGGCGCTCCTTCCCTTCCGAGCCTTACCATGTGCCCAAACAGTGGTTTACCCCCACATATGAGGTATCGGCGTACTCAGGAGAAATTGCCCAACACATTTTAGGATCCATTTTATCCTGTTGCCCATGTGAAAATGAAAAAATTGAGGCTAAAAGAATTTTTTTGTGAAAAAAAAGTACTTTTTCATTTTTACGGATCAATTTGTGAAGCACCTGGGGGTTCAAAGTGCTCACTATGCATCTAGATAAGTTCCTTGGGGCGTCTAGTTTCCAAAATGGGGTCACTTGTGGGGGAGCTCCAATTTTTAGGCACACGGGGGCTCTCCAAACGTGACATGGTGTCCGCTAAAGAGTGGAGCCAATTTTTGATTCAAAAAGTCAAATGGCGCTCCTTCCCTTCCAAGCCCTGCCGTGCGCCCAAACAGTGGTTTACCCCCACATATGAGGTATCAGCGTACTCAGGACAATTTGCACAACAACTTTCGTGGTTCAGTTTCTCCTTTTACCATTGGGAAAATAAAAAAATTGTTGCTAAAAGATAATTTTTGTGACTAAAAAGTTAAATGTTCATTTTTTCCTTCCATGTTGCTTCTGCTGCTGTGAAGCACCTGAAGGGTTAATAAAATTCTTGAATGTGGTTTTGAGTACGTTGAGGGGTGCAGTTTTTAGAATGGTGTCACTTTTGGGTATTTTCAGCCATATAGACCCCTCAAACTGACTTCAAATGTGAGGTGGTCCCTAAAAAAAATGGTTTTGTAAATTTCGTTGTAAAAATGACAAATCGCTGGTCAAATTTTAACCCTTATAACTTCCTAACAAAAAAAAATTTTGTTTCCAAAATTGTGCTGATGTAAAGTAAACATGTGGGAAATGTTATTTATTAACTATTTTGTGTCACATATCTCTCTGGTTTAACAGAATAAAAATTCAAAATGTGAAAATTGCGAAATTTTCAAAATTTTCGCCAAATTTCCGTTTTTATCACAAATAAACGCAGAATTTATTGACTTAAATTTACCACTAACATGAAGCCCAATATGTCACGAAAAAACAATCTCAGAACCGCTAGGATCCGTTGAAGCGTTCCTGAGTTATTACCTCATAAAGGGACACTGGTCAGAATTGCAAAAAACGGCAAGGTCTTTAAGGTCAAAATAGGCTGGGTCATGAAGGGGTTAATTTATTGTCTATAGATAGGGGATAGGCCACCACTGTGGTTTTCCATTGCTGGTTTTAATTTATTGCCTACGGATAGGGGATGGGTCACACCTGTGGTTTTGAAGTGAGGGTTTTATTTCATTGTCTATAGATAGGGGATGGGCCACTGCTGTGGTTTAGTAGTGATTGTTTATTTCATTGTCTATAGATAGGGGATGGGCCACTGCTGTGTTTTTGTAGTGATTGTTTATTTCATTGTCTATAGATAGGGGATGGGCCACTGCTGTGGTTTTGTAGTGATTGTTTATTTCATTGTCTATAGATAGGGGATGGGCGACTGCTGTGGTTTTGTAGTGATTGTTTATTTCATTGTCTATAGATAGGGGATGGGCCACTGCTGTGGGTTTGTAGTGATTGTTTATTTCATTGTCTATAGATAGGGGATGGGCCACTGCTGTGGTTTTGCAGTGATTGTTTTATTTCATTGTCACTGAGGCAGTGATGGCTGAACATGTGCAGTACTAACAAGCTTTATCCAATTAAACATGTAAACACTAGACTGCAGCTGGTTGGTTTCACTGTAAAGGTACCTTCACACATAACGATATTGTTAACGATATCGTTGCTATTTGTGACGTAGCAACGATATCGTTAATGAAATCGTTACGTGTGACAGCGACCAACGATCAGGCCCCTGCTGGGAGATCGTTGGTCGCTGAATAAAGTCCAGAACTTTATTTCGTCGCTGGACTCCTGCTGACATCGCTGGATCGGCGTGTGTGACACCGATCCAGCGATGTCTTCACTGGTAACCAGGGTAAACATCGGGTAACTAAGCGCAGGGCCGCGCTTAGTAACCCGATGTTTACCCTGGTTACCATCCTAAAAGTAAAAAAAAACAAACACTAGATACTTACCTACAGCCGTCTGTCCTCCAGCGCTGTGCTCTGCTCTCCTCCTGTACTGGCTGTGAGCCGGAAAGCAGAGCGGTGACGTCACCGCTCTGCTTTCCGGCTCACAGCCAGTACAGGAGGAGAGCAGAGAAGCAGAGCGCAGCGCTGGTGGACAGACGGCGGTAGGTAAGTATCTAGTGTTTTTTTTTTTTTTACTTTTAGGATGGTAACCAGGGTAAACATCGGGTTACTAAGCGCGGCCCTGCGCTTAGTTACCCGATGTTTACCCTGGTTACCGGCATCGTTGGTCGCTGGAGAGCTGTCTGTGTGACAGCTCTCCAGCGACCAAACAGCAACGCTGCAGCGATCCGGATCGTTGTCGGTATCGCTGCAGCGTCGCTAAGTGTGATGGGGCCTTTAGACACTGTTAGCTTATAATCCAGCCTCTGATGATAATTAGTATGCTGCAAACACTTCTTAAAAGTACAGGAAGTATGAGTCTAATAAATCCCTAGTAGCCAGGGTAAAAATTGCAAGATTACTCATTTTGTTTTTTTTAATATAGTTTGTGATATGAGAAAAAACTTTGCCAAAAATTCTTAATAAATACATTTAACATAAAAGCCTGATTTTTGATGTGAACAATGAATTAAAAATAGCTTCTGAACCATTCTGACTGGTTATACAGAATGATGGGCTATTTTTGTTTCTTTTTACCTCTTTGCCTTTTTTTCAGCCATAACAATTTTTTTTTTCCACTGACATAATGGCATGTGGCTTTGTTCACAAAAATATGATATTACTTTTTAACACTGCTTTGGGGTATATATAAATTACTGTGTATTTTTTTCACAACACAATAATAGAAAAAACAACAACAATTTTTTTCTTACTGTTTCACCCTAAATAATGGGTTCTCTATGTTTTTCTGGTTGTAGAGATAAGTTACATTTTGTAGGTTTTTATTATTTCTTATATGTATGTAATAAAAAAGTATTTTATTTATCAACATCTAATTGCTTTATATATTATTTTCAGTGGGGAATATGTATTACCTTTTTTGTTATCTTTTTTATTTTTGGCATGTTTTAGTGTTTAATATTTTATTTACATAATTTGTTTCTCTAAGGATCAGTCAAGATCTCTGTGGAACTTTTTTTTTACTTTATTCATCCATAAGAGCTAGCAAATAGCAGAGTATGGTGAGATAAGTGACTGATGGAGATGATCTAAGTCTTCTAGAAGCATGCTATGGCAGTGGACACTTGGCGATCATGTGATCGCTAGGTAATAAGAAGCGTCGGCGGTATTGATGCGTTTGAACACTATGCGTCTGCGTTTGCCCTGCTGTTCACTATAAATATACACTAAATAGAGTTCAATGACGGCCATGTAGCCAGGAAAATAGAAGAGAGAAGCAATATTGGGGATCCCCACCTTCTACTGCCAGATTCCGGAAGCAGGAGCTTTAATCCTGTTTCGTAAATTTTCAATAGAGTGGAGTTAAAGTCTAGGCCCATTCATTGTCTCTATGGGGTTAATATAAATACCTATACATTCAGATATTACGACCTCAATATCTCGATTAGATTGAAATGATTAGCCTTATTTTATGATGTGTATTATATGCTAATATTTACTGTAATTGCATTTCTGTTTTCCTGTCGAGTCCTTGACGAGGATTAATTTAAGAATGTGAGTCTGACACAGATAATTGCTTATCTTATGTGCTTTCCAAATTCAAGTGATAAATATCATTATATGCTCGCATCAATAATAATTCAAGCATGCAAATCACTGATAGTAAAGGCACATTAGCTACTGTACTGTTATTCAGTGGAACGAAACTACTGTGCTATATTTTCAGAAATTATTATTTAAATGGTAAATTGCTTTATATTGCCAGACTACAAATAATGTGATGCAGCAAGTCTGCAGATATTAATGGATGGGTGTATTTTGCAGCTTCTGTATGTATCAGTAATTTATGAGGATTTGTAAACATAATCAGTCAAATATATATAAGTAATTTATTTATATTGAAGATAAATGGCTTGTTTAAGACGTTTTTATACCCCCGGTACAAATTATCATTCCAAACTGTGCTGTGTTATAGAGATTTCACAGACAACTAAACCATAGAGAATATTTAGGAAAGGACTGTGAATGCTCAACTATACGCTAAGATTTTAATATGAGAGAGAGGGAGACACAAATAGCTATATACTACGGGCATTGCTGTTTGTAATTGTCTTTAAAGTACGTGTCAACTTGTCATATAAATTCATGCAAACTTTAACAATTATCAATGACTTCTTACACTAGAATCTTCTATGAAAAGATTCATAATATAGTTGAATGCCTGCCGTTCACAGGAGGCTCTACCGTATCGTGTTTGAAAAGAACGATAGTCTGCTATCTACAGAAGTTCCATAGGAAACACATGAAACAGTGGTGTGCATGTATGACCTCTGCACCTTAGGCCTCCTTCACACATCCTGGTGATTCCTGTACTGGAAAAACCAGTGAAATCCATTGTCCGTAGCCACGTGCCACCGGTGTGTACATATGTGACACCTGTGTGTCCTTGTGTTGTCAAAGTGACACGTATGTAATGAAATGCAGCATAAAAATGTTCCAATTTTTATAGTCCTCCATATCTCTGTTCCGCTTTAATATTTTTGTTTCTTCAAAGTCTCCACATAGTTTATCAACAAGCGCATTACGTTTCTTTACTAATTGTCCAGTCCTCCATTTTAAGGTGCTGATGTAACTTGTCTTCTGTTTCTAGAGTGTTGTCTTGTAATTTCCAATTGCTGAAATTCAATGTTCAAGAGAATGATGTCCATTGCATATTTGTTAGAAAACATGGTAAAGAGTGTCCAAAAAAGTGTGTTTCCAGAAAAGAGGGGTTTGGGCAGATGTTGGAGTGAAAACCACTTGGAATTTTTTGCACTTTGTAGTACTCCCCCAAAGTAGTAAGATGCAATTGTAAAGTCAGCAGTCGTTTCATATCATTCTCATACTTGCGTTTTAGATCTAATAATGAACGGGTATTGAGAAATGCTGCATTTCCCTCCAGTCCTATCAGTATCCTCTCCTCATCTTCAACACTATAAGTAAAAATGCCAGGTTCAGGAGCACTTTGTTCCATAGTCCCAGTGAGATTTTTCTCCATATGGATATTTGTAATAGAAAAAATGTGCAGATGTCCTGGGTAACAATAGAGGGCACATATAACAACACTTTGGCTGCAGGGCCTCCCAGGCCTGGAATCCCCTCCGTGCAATAGGATATGCATTTAGAAAAAAAGAGACAGCACTCCAATATTTTCAAAAATACAAATGGTACTTTAGTATCCCTGGTGGCGTGCGGACGTTTCAGCTTCGATAAGGCTGGTTTCACATTGGCGTTTTTTGGGGTGCGTTTTTGCGGTAAAAAACGCAAAAAAAGCATGGTGAAAAAACGCATGTAAATGCGTGTAAATGCTGCGTTTTTTTGACGCGTGCGTTTTTGCATGTGGTGAAAAAAACGCGGCGTTTTGACGCGTTTACATGCGTTTTTACATGCGTTTGCGTTTTTTAAACGCATGCTGAGAAAAGTGTGACAGCTGCCAATCATCAAAATAAAGTAAAAAACCCACTATAAACAGAAATAGTTAGGGTTAGGGTTAGGGGTAGGGTTAGGGGTAGGGATCATAACCCTAACCCTAAAGGGATCCTACCCCTAACCCTACCCCTAACCCTAAGGGATCCTAACCCTAACCCTACCCCTAACCCTACCCCTAACCCTACCCCTAACCCTAACCCTAAGGGATCCTAACCCTACCCCTAACCCTACCCCTAACCCTAAGGGATCCTAACCCTAACCCTACCCCTAACCCTACCCCTACCCCTAACCATAAAGGGATTAGGGTTAGGGTTAAGATCCCTTTGGGTTAGGGGTAGGGTTAGGGTTAGGGGTAGGGGTAGGGCTAGGGTTAGGATCCCTTAGGGTTAGGGTTAGGGGTAGGGTTAGGGTTAGGGGTAGGGTTAGGGTTAGGATCCCTTAGGGTTAGGGGTAGGGTTAGGGGTAGGGTTAGGTTCCCTTTATCACCTTTATGTTGGGGGGTGGCATATCAGTGTGTTTTCTGTTTTTTTAATAAAAAAATGCATGCGTTTTTTACCGCAAAAAAACGCATGCACCAAAAAACGCTTCTAAAAATACTACAAGTAGCATTTCAGAAAATGAACGCATGCAGTAAAAAAACGCATGCGTCACAAAACGCGACCAAACGCGTACACAAAAAAACGCATGCGTTTTCAATGCTAAATATAGGAAAAAAAAACGCTGCAGACAAAAACGCAAGTGTGAAACCACCCTAAGCCTTTCTCAAGCAATGTTGCGTGTGCACATGCAAATATTCAAAGAGGTGTTACACATGCCCCCATTGGAAGAAGCCAGATAGGCGAAACGGCGCTGTCGGGGCCGTGGCTGTGGTGTGTTTGCTGTTGGAATTTATACTAAGTAAGTTAACATAAGATCTTGTTTTATGTTGCTGCTCTCTATATGTGCATATAAGCACTTCAATTATTGATCCCTATATATACAGTATATGCTTTTACTTTGACTACAGTCACTTTATTGTTGAAAGACATTATTCCCTGACATTTAGGCAATTTGCACTTTACTATTTGTAAGCAATATTTCTTCCATTAGTGCACTTTATGTAAATTTTTCAGCCCACACCCTGCTACTTCTGAGAAAATCCCCTTGTTTTGTAGTATTTCTGATATTTTAAAAATATTTTCAATACAATATTATATTTTATTCTAGTCAACCTTATGCCTCTTTATCCCCTTTTGATACTTCATAGGCGGGTTTTTGTATATTAGAACTGACATTAATAGCCTTGGGAAGTTTATTTTAATAGATAGATTTTGGACTATTAATAATTTCCACAATTGGATCTGTTTATATAAAATGTTCCTGTGCTGAAGTAATCTTATAAATATGCCCCTGCTGTGTACTGTGTAAACACATTCAATTGTGGAACTTATTGTTATTCTAAGATCTATTGATTAAAATTAACTTTATTCATGGAACAACCCCTTTAGGGATCTTTAGTGAAAGATATTGGTCCTTGTAGAAAATAACAGTACATGATAGAATGTTTTGCCATGTGTCTTAGAGCCCAGTGTCCTGATGTATTTTATTGGTTACTCTGTTATAAAAATAGTGCTGTGAACTACAATCATGGCAAACAGTCCACATATAAATTATTGGTTTCATTCATTTATATGGATTGTGCTCACTGATTGCAATTGTTTTTACATAGTATTGAAGAAACATACTTATAGAGGAACTGTCAGGTTTTTAATATTAATCGTGTGTTGTCTTCTATATTTTACAATTAAATAATAAAGTTTAAATTGAAATAATTTAAATTGTTAAATAGAGTGTAGAGATGAGCAGTGTTCGAGTCGAACTGTTTGCCAATTTCAAATTCGAGCTGTTTTGGGCAGTGTTTGAGTCGTTCGTCGAACTCGAACAATTTGCTTAAAATTCAGCTGTTCGAGTTTCTGTTCGATAGCTGTTCATTCATCAAAAGCCTAACTTGATTTGCACATTAAAACTGTTTATCATTGTTAATAGACTGTTTCAGTGTATAGTGGGCGGGGGGGGGGGTTACAGATCTGTGCTGAAATAATGCCGATCTCAAATTTTTTTTCTTTCCTGCATTTATAGTGGGGCGGTGCAGTCTCTCAGCCTATCAGCAGTGCAGACACACAGCAATGTGCATGTGATGCACACAAGCAAGGGAATGTGACATTGGCTGTGTATGTCACATGTCCTTGCCCTATGAGAACCAGCCATTTTCCCCGTTGCCACCATTTCCTCATTGCTGCAGCTTAGTGTTAGACGGCACCGCTGCTGCTGTGGGCACTATACAGTCAAAGAGTCTTTTTATTGCAAGCAAATTTTCTCAGAGATAGGTTTAGGGAGTTGGGAGTCGGGACTAGTTGTAATATCAGCCCTTTTCAGGGTAGGTTACAGCAGTTCATAGCACTTTTTGCCAGGCAGGATTGTGCCAGTGCTGTGCAAGTGTTTTTCATATCATTTGGTGTAATCTAGCTCACCCAATCCTTTTGGGCTAGTAGCATTGTATGGTAGTCATCTGAGTAGCCCGCCTGTGAAGCTAGCTTCACCGCCTGTGTATCTAAATTTTTACTGCATCTAACCCAGGAAATCGTATTGGGCTTAGTAGCAGTGTCTGCACGTCAGCAGAGTAGCCCGCCTGTGAAGATAGCTACACCACCTGTGTATCTAAATTTTTACTGCATCTAACCCAGTAAATCTTTTTGGGCTTAGTAGCAGTGTCTGCACATCAGCAGAGTAGCCCGCCTGTGAAGCTAGCTACACCGCCTGTGTACCTAAATTTTTACTGCATCTAACCCAGTAAATTGTTTTGAGCCTAGGAGCAGTGTCTGCACGTCAGTGGAGTAGCCCGCCTGTGAAGCAAACTACACCGCCTGTTTATCTAAATTTTTACTGCATCTAACCCAGTAAATAGTTTTGGGCTTAGTAGCAGTGTCTGCACGTCAGTAGAGTAGCCCGCCTGTGAAGCTAACCACACCGCCTGTGTATCTAAATATTTACTGCATCTAACCCAGTAAATCCTTTTGGGCCTAGTACCACAGTTTGGCCACTCAGCTCTGCTCGGTTTTCATGCATCGTTTTTTGTGCCAACAACTACAGATACAGAGTTGCCAATTAGTTAAGCACCAAAATGAGTAGCAAAAGGTCTGCTGCTGGTGGAAAGGGGAATAGGCGTGTTGGAAAGGGAAAAAAGGTTGTGTCCATGGGGTAGGTGGTAAAGCAACACTGACATCTGCAGAAGAAAGACCATCTTCCAACCAAAGTAAGATGTCTACTTCTTTTCGTGGACAATCTGATATGATCCCTTTCTTATGACCATCGCTGCGAGCATCGCTACAAATTAAAGATGAGGCACAAAAACAGCAGCTGCTTGAATGGATATCAAGTGCTCGTTCAAATGGGCTCTCCTCCATGTCAACTTCAACATCACAACTACTCCAGTCCTCAGAGGTGTCACCCCAATCTCACTTGCTTCCTCACAGCTCCCAAGTCTCTAGCCGCCCTTCTGAGTATGGGGTAACACGGATGATTGAGTCTGCAGAGCTGTTTACTCATACTATAGCCTGGGAATCAGAAGTCTGCTCCAGAGCTTCTGTGAATCCAGGTGAGGAAATGATCTGCACTGATGCCCAGAATCTTTGTGAGTCGGATCCAGGCCCAGATGAAGAAAGTTCTGAGCATAATGTAGACCCTCATTCCCAAACTGTAACTCCTGTTGATGGAGAGAATGAGGAAGATGATGATGAGACTGAAATACTGGTTGATTGGAACAAAAACTTGACTTTTTGGTCAGTGCAGGAAGAGGTTGGCTCTGAGGATGACGGGTGTGAGAACACACAGGATGATGATGACGAGTTTGGAGACCCCACTTACTGTTAACCCACAGTCCGCCAGTCCATGAGGTCAGCAGAGGAGGTGGAGGAGGATGCTAGTGACGAGTCTGACGACGAGGTTACATTGCGCCTTCCTGCATCCTCAACCCCAACTGTGCCTCTGAGCAGAAGTCATGGTGGCTCTTCTGGTCACACGGGCTCTAAGTATTGCATAGCCTGGGCATTTTTTGAGATCGCAAAGGATGACCCAACTCATGTTGTCTGTAAGATTTGTCACCAAAATCTCAGTAGAGGCCCAAAAATGACTAGTTTGAGTACTTCATGCATGAACTGTCACATGGATATGAGGCATAAGTTGCAGTGGGAAGCTCACTGTGCTACAGTGCGGCCTAGTGGGCTGGGTCAACCACCGTCTGCTCCATCAAGTGCATCCGCTTCCTCTTCATCCTCTGTGACTGTGGGAACAGCAGTCGCACATGGTTTTGGATGTAGTCCTTCCACCTCTTTACCCACAATGGCCAGTGGGATTGGCAGGTCATCAGGACATTTGCAAGTGGAAACACCTGCTGTTGTTGAGCACTCTCTGACATTGAGACCACATTTTGATCAAGGCAACATAACATCTCCACCTGCACCTTCCTCACAGACCAGCAGTTTGCCTGGAACACCCTACTCAACTCCGTCTAAGCACGGCAGCCAGCCCTCAGTCAATTAGGACAAGTAAAAGACCATTTCCTCCTAGCAATGACAAAGCTAAGAGGTTGAATTTCACCATCTGCAAGCTGTTGGCTATAGAAATGCTGCTTTCACCCTGGAGGACACAGAGGATTTTTGAGACCTTATGTCCATCGCAGTGCCCAAGTACCAGATGCCCAGTCGTCACTACTTCTCAAAGAAAGCTGTGCCTGCACTACACCAGCACACAACATCACCGCTTCCTTGAGAAACTCTGTGTGTGACAGGGTGCATTTCACCACAGACACTTGGACGAGTAGATATGGACAGGGGCGTTACATGTTGGTGACTGGGCACTGGGTAACTATGGTGACATCAGGAGAAGGGGCTGCTGTCCAAGTCTTGCCATCCCCATTAGTTGCTTGTCAATCCTCTGTATCTAGATGTTCCTCCACTGCTTCTGCCTCAACCTCCTCTCGGTCCTCCACCTGCATCCAAAGCCTGTCTGGTAAAGCCACCTGCATTTTAATTGCGCAGAAGGAATCCTGCACACCTCCTTACTATGCTGTCACCAGGGCTCAATGGCATCAGGCGGTGTTTATATTGAAATGTCAGGGAAATGTGAGTCACACAGATGAGGAGTTTTAGTCAGCTCTGGAGATCGAGTTCCATCAATGTTTGTCTACACTCAACCTGCAGCCAGGGAAGGCCATGTGTGACAATGCTGCAAACCTGGGTGCGGCCCTTCACTGGGGCAATGTCACACACGTGCCTTGTATGGCTTACGTTTTGAACCTGGTTGTCCAGCAATTTTTATCCAACTATCCTGGACTAGATGGGCTTCTGCAGAGGGCACGGTCACGGTGTGCTCACTTCCGCTGTTCGCATCCCAGAGCTCAACGACTTACATCTCTACAGAAGTCGGGCCTGCCACTTCACCGGCTGAAATGCGATGTGCCCACATGGTGGAATTCAATGCACATGTTGCTGCAACTGTGGCAGCATTGATGAGCCCTGGTGCAGTACGTTATGACGTATAGCCTTGGCCAACGAGATCCCGTGGTGGGGCAAATCACGTTGCAGGAGTGGTCTCAGATCAGGGACCTATGCACCCTTCTGCACAGTTTTGAAATAGCGACGAAGATGTTTAGTGCTGACGATGCCATTATCAGCATGACTATTCCGGTGATTTACAGTATTCGGTGTCAGGTGGTGGCAAAAGAGGAGGAGGAACAGGAGGGATAATATCTCCAAGGTCCAGATGGTCGGCATCACCAAGGCAGCTGGCATTGGAGGCTGGGGGAGAGGGATTACCAAGGGCGCATGGTAGCAGCCATACTGTTGAGGAAGGTGCAGGATGCGAGGAAGAAGTGGAGGACGAACTGGCGCTGGGCATGGAAGACTCATCAGATAAGGGAGAACTTGATCAAATTTCTGTTGTGCAAGATTGGGGGGAGAGTACAGAGGAAGGAAGCATGATTCTCACCTCACCGCCAAAACAACAAGGACTTGGTCCTCCTGGATGCGCAAGACACATGAGTGCCTTCTTGCTGTACTACGTGCAACATGACCCTCGGATTGTCAGAATCCGAAGTAATGCCAACTATTGGGTTGCCACCCTCTTAGATTCGCGGTACAAAAATAATCTGCCATAGAAAAGGATTCATGCATGCAGGAGTATTAGCAGAGACTGTTACAGAGTGTTACATCTGCTTTTCCACAAAACACCAGTGGTGCACGTAGTGAATCTCTGAGTTCTAACTTGTCAACCGTGGGACTATCGAGTCATCACTCAAACCATAACAGTAACATTGTGAACCTAAAAAAAAACAACACCAGACCCAAACGTGGAGCCTAAATCCACAGAATGATGGAGGAACAGGTCATAGACCTAAGGTCTGTACTAGAAAGTAGAGGTACTCAAAAGAATAAATTGCTAGTATAAATTTATTAAAGTATCAAGTATACAACAGGTAATAATGGAAAATAACATATAAAAGACAAAAACGGGTATAGGAGAGGAGCAGCTATAAAGTGGCATGTGAAAGATGGCAAACACACGCTACAAAAGACAGCATGCAAGAAATAGAGCAACCTATTCTGACTGCAGACCCATGGATGAAAAACAGCTAATCAAGGGTAATGCTGCAAGGTGTGCACAGGATCTCAAAAGTGAGCATACCCCTATAATAGACCCCTGAGTGTGATAGTCAACAGGGGATGTGTATCAAGGTAGAGGCAACGTAATTATCAATACAGTGGATACACTGAAAATGAAGGGCTATTACCTTGAGACATGGTAGCAGTGAATGGCAGGGTGCCGCAGGCAGAGAGGAGAACCTCGACGCGCGTTTCACCGGAATGGCTTCGTCAGGAGGCGTGGCTATTAAAAGGAAGGACTGGGGTATAAATAGTAGGCTGGGAAAGCTAGCGGTCCAATCGGCGCATGAACCAGGATGATGTAAGTATCCAAAGACAGCCGGGCAGACCACGCGCCACAGGACATGGGCGGGAGGACAAACGTCATCTCCGCCCATCCCCATGGTAACGCGGCCAGCCCGAGACGCCGTCCGGGACATCACAGCGCATACCTGAAGTGCGCACGGAGCGGGAGCAGCGAAAAAGGGGGGAGGAGTTAGGTACCGGGTAAGTGTATAGTGCGGAGGTGCCAGGGAAGGGTAGTGATCCGCCAGTAGACCTAAATAATATATAGTCCCGCATAGCAATCGGTCAGATATAACTATATGTGGGCGGGAACAGATGAGCAGTTCCATCTAGTTCCACCTAGTATGAATACTAAATAACAGCGCTGCAAGGGGATAGGTTAACGCATGCGTAGTGCACCAAATGAAATAAAACAGGAAAGATATTAGGCACATAGCTGTAGATAAATGCATGAGGGTCTCATAAAAGCATGAAAAGTAACATATAAATCAAACTGCCATCGCTGTAAATAGATCCTGTAATAAATTATCTGTGGAAAAAAGGGAGAGATTCCAGAAGACACAATAAATTAAACAGGCAAATAAACATATTGTTGTTTAAAATTGTTTCTGCCGTGATGTCACCGAAGTCCCTCATGACAGGATCCAGATTAATAGGGCAGGATGAATATAGGTGCTCTTTGAATAGTCCCAGTTTATGAATCCCCATGCTTAAAGATATGGCATGGAACCGAGAGAAATTGAACCATAACAACATCCTCCGTAGACGCTTCCCAATGATGAACGGAATAAAAGGCAGGTGAAATAATATCTAAATCAAGAAATAAGATGACAAAGCAAATAAATATCAAACAAAACACAAACAACAATAATATGATGCAAACCAAAAAAAAAAAAAACGTACAGGGAATAATAAAATAACCCCAGAACTAGCAAAAAGTTAAAAGAAAGCTCAATTTACAGAAAAGACTTGAAGCTGATGGCCTCGTTGAGGCCAACTGGCGAGAGCGTATTCAACGTAACCATCCAGCGTGTCTCTTTTTGGAGGAGTCGCTGTTTTAGATTACCACCCCTAATTCCCATGTAAACGTGATCAATCCCACGGAAGCTGAGACCCTTGGGACTGCTATTGTGGGCTTCAAGAAAGTGTCTTGGAATAGATTTTAATAAGGTAGGATCAGGGCACTTAGCTGAATTGATGATGTCTCTAATGTGCTCCTGAACACGGACTTTAACCCCTCTGTGACCTTGGACGTACTATCCCGTCGAGGTGCCCTGGGCCTATCTGACCCTTGACGGGATAGTACGTCCTGCCCTTTAATGCGATACCGCGACTTAAGTCGCGGTGATCGCATTAAAATTCCGACGCCATCTCACCTGGGGGGAGATGGCCTCGGCATCCAGGGCATTGTCGCCGCCCACCCGCCCTCTCGATCGCTGTGATTGGCTGTTCAATTCTGAACAGCCAATCACAGCCATTCTCATTGTTTCAGCCAATCGGAGCGGCTGAAACAATGAGGTCACAGGCTAGGATCGAGTACCGATGTACTCGATCCTAGGTCCGGTGCCTGGCAACGCCAGGCACCGGCAAGAACACCCCGGATTGGCGCGATCGCCGATCGCATCGATCGCGCCAATCGCAGGGCACCGCGCGGTATTACCGCGCTGTGCCCTGCCGGAACCTGCGTGGATCGGTGCTCTAATAGCACCGATCCTAGGATAGGACACAGTGCAGGCCCAGCAGGGCCTGCAGGAGCCGATTGGCGCGATCGATGTCATCGTCGATCACGCCAATCACAGGGCGCAGCGGCGATCACTCTGTGACCGCTCTGTGCCCTGCAGGTGACCTGGCTGTGACCTGCCTAGGATGGCGCGAACAGATCCGATCCTAGGCAGGTCACAGCCAGGTCACCAGGAAAGCTCTGATTGGTGGGATCGATGTTATGGTCGATCCCACCAATGACAGGTCACAGCAGCAGCATGACCGCTCTGTGACCTGTCTGTGTCACCTGCCTGACCTGTGTATGACCGCTCTGCAGGGTCCTCATTCTAGCTGAGGATTCCTACAGAGCGGTCATACTGCTGGATCTCCCTGCTGGATTTTGTGCCTGGATCTCCCTGCCGTGCTGGGTATTGTGGTGCCACAGCAGCCTGTAGCACCACAATCCCTGCTAAAGAAAGAAGACAACTAAACGTAAGTTTTATCCCTGATCCCTGCCCAATCCCCGTTCATCCACCCCAATCCCCGTTCATCCACCCCAATCCCCGTTCATCCACCCCAATCCCCCCTTCCCCCTCTTTTTACCCCCTCCACCCCCATTTGTGCCGCCTCCGTGCGCACATTTAGTAGCCGCCGAGCGTTGATTGGTGACGCAGTACACCGATCAACGCTCGCGCTCGCTTTTTTTCCCTCGCCCCCGTTGCGCCAACTCCGTACACACATTCCGCAGCCGCCAAAGTTTGATAAGTGACGCAGTTCACTTATCAGAGTTTGTGCCTGCCGTTTTCCTTTTTTTTTTCACCCCCCTTTTGCGCCACCTGACTACAACCGTACGTTTTGATCACTGATCCCTGCCCAATCCCCACTTCCACCCCCATCTCCCTTCCCCCTCTTTTTACCCCCCTTTGCACCTCCTTCCGTGCGCCCATTTAACAGCCGCCGAACGTTGATTGGTGACGTAGTTCACCGATCAACGCTCGCGCTCGCTTTTTTCCCTCACCCCCGTTGCGCCAACTCCGTACACACATTCCGCAGCCGCCAAAGTTTGATAAGTGACGCAGTTCACTTATCAGAGTTTGTGCCTGCCGTTTTCCTTTTTTTTTTTCACCCCCCTTTTGCGCCACCTGACTACAACCGTACGTTTTGATCACTGATCCCTGCCCAATCCCCACTTCCACCCCCATCTCCCTTCCCCCTCTTTTTACCCCCCTTTGCACCTCCTTCCGTGCGCCCATTTAACAGCCGCCGAACGTTGATTGGTGACGCAGTTCACCGATCAACGCTCGCGCTCGCTTTTTTTCCCTCACCCCCGTTGCGCCAACTCCGTACACACATTCCGCAGCCGCCAAAGTTTGATAAGTGACGCAGTTCACTTATCAGAGTTTGTGCCTGCCGTTTTCCTTTTTTTTTTTTTCACCCCCCTTTTGCGCCACCTGACTACAACCGTACGTTTTGATCACTGATCCCTGCCCAATCCCCACTTCCACCCCCATCTCCCTTCCCCCTCTTTTTACCCCCCTTTGCACCTCCTTCCGTGCGCCCATTTAACAGCCGCCGAGCGTTGATTGGTGACGCAGTTCACCGATCAACTCTCGCGCTCGCTTTTTTCCCTTCAGCCTTTTTGCGCAACCTCCGTACACACATCCCGCAGCCGCCAAACTTTGATAAGTGACGCAGTTCTCTTATCAGAGTTTGTGCCTGCCTTTTTTTTTTTTTTACAGGTTTTTCTTCTCCTTTTAGCATTTTCTTTTCAGATAAGTTTGCACAAATCACTATCCCCCCACACATACACATACAGTTATCAATAAAGTGCACCCAATCACCATATTCACACAAAAATGTCCCGCTCGTCCCGTTCGTCCCAACAGCGCTATTCATTGGAGGAGGCATATGCTTTCCTTGCCTCCGACACTGATAGCGAGGGAGAGGATCCCACTTTTCTTCACTTTTCTGATTCTTCATCCTCTTCCTCCTCCTCCTCCTCTTCCTCCTCCTCCTCCTCTTCCTCCTCGGGTCCTGCGGAACCACCACGCAGACGCCCCAGGACAGAAGATGAGGCAGCCCCCACCACTCCTGAACCAGCGCTCCCCACTGCGGAACCCACATGGACCTCGCCCCCCGAAAATTACGAGCCACTGATTCCTGATTTTGTGGCAGAATCAGGAATCAAGTTTGACACCACGGGCCTCACAGAAACAGACTTTTTCAAAGTCTTTTTCTCTGAGTATTTTATTAACCTCATGGTGGAGCAAACTAATTTGTATGCTCGTCAATTTTTGGAGCAAAACCCCGGTACATCATTTTCCAACTGGTCTCCTGTAGACGCAGTTGAAATGATGCAGTTTTGGGGCCTGGTCCTCCACATGGGGATCGTGAAGAAGCCAGAAATGCGGCAATATTGGAGTGTAGATGTTTTATATAACACTCCAGTATTCCGAATGGCCATGGTTCGGAGACGTTTTGAGGCCATCCATAAATTCCTGCATTATTCCGATAATGCACAGTGTCCCGCACGAGATGACCCCAACTTTGACCGTCTGTTCAAAGTTCGGCCGGTCATCGAACACTTCAACAAAAAGTTTTCTGAAGTGTACGTGCCCAAAAGGGACATCTGCGTGGATGAGTCCTTGGTCCATTTTAAGGGGCGGCTCGGATTCCGTCAATACCTGCCCAACAAAAGGGCCAGGTACGGAATCAAACTCTACAAGCTGTGTGAGAGTGCCTCAGGGTACATCCACAGGTTTAGAGTGTATGAAGGGAAGGACAGCAGGATTGAACCCCCTGAGTGTCCTCCTGTCCTGGGAGTGAGTGGGAAGATCGTGTGGGATTTGGTGCACCCACTGCTGGATAAAGGTTATCACCTCTATACTGATAACTTTTATACCAGCATCCCACTCTACAAATCCCTCTCTGCGCGAGGTACCGCAGCCTGCGGTACTGTGCGCAAAAATCAGAGAGGCCTCCCAAAGACGCTACTTCGGCAGATGCTCAGAAAAGGTGAGAGCAAGGCCCAATGTAGCGACCACCTGCTGGTGGTCAAGTACAAGGACAAGAGGGATGTCCTTCTCTTGACCACCATACATGGTGATGGCAGAGCCCTCAGCACTGTACGGGGTACCTCTACACAGGTCTGCAAACCGGACTGTGTACTGGGCTACAACAAAAGCATGGGGGGGGTTGATCTCTCTGATCAACTCCTCCAACCATACAGTGCTTTGAGAAAGGCCAAGGTGTGGTACAAAAAGTTGGCCGTCCACATCGTACAAATGGCAATGCTCAACGCTTTCCTGCTGTTACGATGTGCACGCCACACCGATACGTCGTACCTTCAGTTCCAGGAGGTAGTGGTTAAGGCCCTGATATTTGGTACTCCGGAAGGAGAGGGCCCCAGTACTTCCGGAACTGAAGGTGCTCGTATCGTACCAGGCCAGCATTTTCCGGGGGTGGTCCCGCCAACCGGCAGAAAAGGTAAGCCGCAAAAAAGGTGCCGAGTGTGTTACAAAAGGGGAATACGCAAGGACACCATTTATCAATGCGACACCTGCCCCGAAAAACCTGGCCTGTGTATGAAGGATTGCTTCAGATTGTACCACACCTCCATGCACTACTAATTTACTTTACAAGAAAGCGTACATTAGTTCCAAAAAGGGGGCACATCTAGATAAGTTCCTTGGGGGGGGGTCTAGGTTCCAAAATGATGTCACTTGTGGGTTTTTTTTACTGTTTAGGCACATCAGGGGCTCTGCAAACGGAACATGACGACCGCAGACAATTTCTGCATTCCAAAACGTCACAACTTCCCTTTCGAGCCCCAACGTGTGCCTAAACAGTTTTTTCCCACATATGGCGTACCAGTGTAATCAGGACAATTTGGACAACAACTTTTGATGTCCAATTTCTCCTGTTACCTTTGGGAAAATTAAAAATTGGGGACTAAAATATCATTTTTGTGGGAAAAAATAGGATTTTTTATTTTCACGCCTGGGCATTATAAACTTTAGTGAAGCACGTGGGGGTTCAAATTTCTCACCAAACACCTAGATAAGTTCCTTAGGGGGTACAGTTTCCAAAATGGGGTCACTTGTGGGGGGTTTCTACTGTTTAGTCACATCAGGGGCTCTGCAAATGGAACATGATGCCAGCAGAACATTCCATCAAAGTCTGCATTCCAAAACGTCACTACTTCCCTTTCGAGCCCCAACGTGTGCCCAAACAGTAGTTCCTCCCCACATATGGGGTATCAGCGTACTCAGGACAAATTGGACAACAACTTTTGGGGTCCAATTTCTCCTGGTACCCTTGGGAAAATTAAAAATTGGGGACTAAAATATCATTTTTGTGGGAAAAAATTGGATTTTTTATTTTCACACCTGGGCATTATAAACTTTAGTGAAGCACGTGGGGGTTCAAAATTCTCACCACACAACTAGATAAGTTCCTTAGGGGGTACAGTTTCCAAAATGGGGTCACTTGTGGGGGGTTTCTACTGTTTAGTCACATCAGGGGCTCTGCAAATGGAACATGATGCCAGCAGAACATTCCATCAAAGTCTGCATTCCAAAACGTCACTACTTCCCTTTCGAGCCCCAACGTGTGCCCAAACAGTAGTTCCTCCCCACATATGGGGTATCAGCGTACTCAGGACAAATTGGACAACAACTTTTGGGGTCCAATTTCTCCTGGTACCCTTGGGAAAATTAAAAATTGGGGACTAAAATATCATTTTTGTAGGAAAAAATAGGATTTTTTATTTTCACGCCTGGGCATTATATACTTTAGTGAAGCACGTGGGGGTTCAAAATTCTCACCACACAACTAGATAAGTTCCTTAGAGGGTCTAGTTTCCAAAATGGGGTCACTTGTGGGGGGTTTCCACTGTTTAGGCACATCATGGGCTCTCCAAACGCGACATGGCGTCCGATCTCAATTCCAGCCAAAGTTAGCTTGAAAAAGTCAAACGGCGCTCCTTTCCTTCTGAGCCCTGCCATGCGCCCAAACAGTGGTTCCCCCCAAATATGGGGTATCAGCGTGCTCAGGACAAATTGGACAACAACTTTTGGGGTCCAATTTCTCCTTTTACCCTTGAGAAAATAAAAAATTGGGGACTAAACGATCATGTTTGTGGAAAAAAAATAGGAATTTTTTTTTTCATGCCAGGGCGTTATAAACTTTCGTGAAGCACTTGGGGGATAAAAGTGCTCATGACACATCTAGATAAGTTCCTTAGGGGGTCTAGTTTCCAAAATAGGGTCACTTGTGGGGGGTTTCCACTGTTTAGGCACATCAGGGGGTCGCCAAACGCGACATGGCGTCCGATCTCAATTCCAGCCAAAGTTAGCTTGAAAAAGTCAAACGGCGCTCCTTTCCTTCTGAGCCCTGCCATGCGCCCAAACAGTGGTCCCCCCCACATATGGGGTATCAGCGTACTCAGGACAAATTGGACAACAACTTTTGGGGTCCAATTTCTCCTTTTACCCTTGAGAAAATAAAAAATTGGGGACTAAACGATCATGTTTGTGGAAAAAATAGGAATTTTTTTTTTCACGCCCGGGCGTTATAAACTTTCGTGAAGCACTTGGGGGATAAAAGTGCTCATGACACATCTAGATAAGTTCCTTAGGGGGTCTAGTTTCCAAAATGGGGTCATTTGTGGGGGGTTTCCACTGTTTAGGCACATCAGGGGGTCGCCAAACGCGACATGGCGTCCGATCTCAATTCCAGCCAAATTTAGCTTGAAAAAGTCAAACGGCGCTCCTTTCCTTCTGAGCCCTGCCATGCGCCCAAACAGTGGTCCCCCCCCACATATGGGGTATCAGCGTACTCAGGACAAATTGGACAACAACTTTTGGGGTCCAATTTCTCCTTTTACCCTTGAGAAAATAAAAAATTGGGGACTAAACGATCATGTTTGTGGAAAAAATAGGATTTTTTTTTTTCACGCCCGGGCGTTATAAACTTTCGTGAAGCACTTGGGGGATAAAAGTGCTCATGACACATCTAGATAAGTTCCTTAGGGGGTCTAGTTTCCAAAATGGGGTCATTTGTGGGGGGTTTCCACTGTTTAGGCACATCAGGGGGTCGCCAAACGCGACATGGCGTCCGATCTCAATTCCAGCCAAATTTAGCTTGAAAAAGTCAAACGGCGCTCCTTTCCTTCTGAGCCCTGCCATGCGCCCAAACAGTGGTCCCCCCCCACATATGGGGTATCAGCGTACTCAGGACAAATTGGACAACAACTTTTGGGGTCCAATTTCTCCTTTTACCCTTGAGAAAATAAAAAATTGGGGACTAAACGATCATGTTTGTGGAAAAAATAGGAATTTTTTTTTTCACGCCCGGGCGTTATAAACTTTCGTGAATAACTTGGGGGATAAAAGTGCTCATGACACATCTAGATAAGTTCCTTAGGGGGTCTAGTTTCCAAAATGGGGTCATTTGTGGGGGGTTTCCACTGTTTAGGCACATCAGGGGGTCGCCAAACGCGACATGGCGTCCGATCTCAATTCCAGCCAAATTTAGCTTGAAAAAGTCAAACGGCGCTCCTTTCCTTCTGAGCCCTGCCATGCGCCCAAACAGTGGTCCCCCCCACATATGGGGTATCAGCGTACTCAGGACAAATTGGACAACAACTTTTGGGGTCCAATTTCTCCTTTTACCCTTGAGAAAATAAAAAATTGGGGACTAAACGATCATGTTTGTGGAAAAAATAGGATTTTTTTTTTTCACGCCCGGGCGTTATAAACTTTCGTGAAGCACTTGGGGGATAAAAGTGCTCATGACACATCTAGATAAGTTCCTTAGGGGGTCTAGTTTCCAAAATGGGGTCATTTGTGGGAGGTTTCCACTGCTTAGGCACATCAGGGGGTCGCCAAACGCGACATGGCGTCCGATCTCAATTCCAGCCAAATTTAGCTTGAAAAAGTCAAACGGCGCTCCTTTCCTTCTGAGCCCTGCCATGCGCCCAAACAGTGGTCCCCCCCACATATGGGGTATCAGCGTACTCAGGACAAATTGGACAACAACTTTTGGGGTCCAATTTCTCCTTTTACCCTTGAGAAAATAAAAAATTGGGAACTAAACGATCATGTTTGTGGAAAAAATAGGATTTTTTTTTTTCACGCCCGGGCGTTATAAACTTTCGTGAAGCACTTGGGGGAGAAAAGTGATCATGACACATCTAGATAAGTTCCTTAGGGGGTCTAGTTTCCAAAATAGGGTCACTTGTGGGGGGTTTCCACTGTTTAGGCACATCAGGGGGTCGCCAAACGCGACATGGCGTCCGATCTCAATTCCAGCCAAATTTAGCTTGAAAAAGTCAAACGGCGCTCCTTTCCTTCTGAGCCCTGCCATGCGCCCAAAAAGTGGTTCCCCCTCACATGTGGGGTATCAGCGTACTCAGGATAAATTGGACAACAACTTTTGAGGTCCATTTTCTCTTTTTACCCTTGGGAAATTAAAAAGATTATTGCTGAAAGATAATTTTTGTGACTAAAAAGTAAAATGTTAGTTTTTTCCTTCCATGTTGCTTCTGCTGCTGTGAATCACCTGAAGGGTTAATAAACTTCTTGAATGTGGTTTTGAGCACCTTGAGGGGTGCAGTTTTTAGAATGGTGTCGCTTTTGGGTATTTTCTGCCATATAGACCCTTCAAAATGACTTCAAATGTGAGGTGGTCCCTAAAAAAAATGGTTTTGTAAATTTGGTTGTAAAAATGAGAAATTGCTGGTCAAATTTTAACCCTTATAACTTCCTTGAAAAAAAAAAGTTTGTTTCAAAAATTGTGCTGATGTAAAGTAGACATGTGGGAAATGTTATTTATTAACTATATTGTGTCACATAACTCTCTGGTTTAACAGAATAAAAATTCAAAGTTGGAAAATTGTGAAATTTTCAAAATTTTCGCCAAATTTCCATTTTTTTCACAAATAAACGCAAGTTATATCGAAGAAATTTTAGCACTATCATGAAGTACAATATGTTACAAGAAAACAATCTCAGAATCGCTAAGATCCGTTGAAGCGTTTCGGAGTTATAACCTCATAAAGGGACAGTGGTCAGAATTGTAAAAATTGGCCTGGTCATTAACGTGCAAACCACCCTTGGGGGTAAAGGGGTTAAAGGCTCTGGTAGTCATGCCAATATATATCTGGTTACAGGAGCACTGAGCATAATAGATGATGGCCTCCGTGTTACAAGTAATGTGGTGTACTATCCTGTAACTTTTGTCTCCGGCGGAGTTAGAGAATTCTTTTGTCCTGCAAATATATCTACAGGCAGAACAATTCCCACAAGGAAAGCAGCCCCAGGGGGGGGGCCCTCAAGCAAGTACCAAAGGGATTCCCCCTCGGGGGTACATAGTGACTATCACACAGCACGTCTCCCAATGTACGAGATCTACGCCATGTGATGAGTGGGTAGGGGGTTATTTGGCTAGACAGGTCCCTGTCTGCAAGAAGGATCGGCCAGTGTCTTTTGAAGATATCATTAATTGCCGACCAATTTGAGTTAAATTTAGTGATGTATCGTGGTGCTGAGTTGGTACTAGTAGGGGATTTTTTAGGTGGACTCGCCAGCAGAGAGGGCCTGTCTGAATATAAGGCGCGAGAATAACCCCTATTGATGTCTGCATGTCTGTAGCCTCTGTTTTTAAACCGCCATGTGAGATCAGTTGCCTGTTTGTGAAACGTATCCTCATCTGAGTAGATGCGACGCATCCGTAAAAATTGGCCCACCGGTATGGAGCTTTTTAATTTGGGTGGATGTGACGAGGAGAAGTGGAGGAGCGCATTTGTAGATGTACTCTTTCGGAAGACATCAGTAGTAATGGACCCATCAGAATTTCTTAAGATAGTCAAATCCAAAAAGTTAACCGATTTTTGACTGTATATCCACGTAAAGTTTGATGTTAAACGGGTTGGAATTTAAATGATTCAAAAATAGGTACAGGCACGACGTGGAGCCCTGCCAGATAAAGAAAATGTTGTCGATATAACGCAGCCACGAGATGACGGAGCTGTGACCAGGCGTGTCAAGGACCGTATCCCTCTCCCACAGCCCCAGGAACAATTCGCATACGAGGGCGCACAAGACGCCCCCATCTCTGTGCCCTGGAGCTGTAGGAAGGGGCGGTCCTTGAACACAAAGAAATTATGGGTAAGAATAAATTGTAATAGCTCAAGGATAAAATTAATGAGTTCTGGTCCTAAATTGGTCATGTCCAGAAAGAACTTAGCAGCCCGCATCCCATGGCTGTGGTCTATCGACGTAAACAGGGACTCCCCGTCGCAAGTGACAAACCACATAACAGTAACATTGTATCTGGTGGTAACAGCAAATTTTTTCCAATCGTTTCAAGATTTTTTTACACCATCCTTTGCAAGGCCACAGGAGACAAGAAGTCTGATGCATAGCCAATGCCTGGTGAGGATGGTACTGGAGTATCTCCAAGCTAACATCGATGCCATGACTGTGGAACTAGACCATTGCTCATTTTGGGCTTCCAATCTTAAAAAATGGCCTGAGCTCGCCAATCACGCCTTGGAGATCTTGTTGTGCCCCGAAGCCAGGGTCGGCGTCAGCACCCGGCGTACCCGGGCAAGTGCCGGGGCCCTGGCGAGACGGGGCCCATTCAGGGCCGGCGTTAGGGGCAGGCAGCTGCCTAGGGCCCCCGCTCCCCCAGGGGCCCTCAGCTAGTGGCACATCAGCAGCCGCTATGGGGCCTCTGTGAGGCAGGGGGGCCCGCCTGTCACCAGCACCAACTTCCCCGCTGCCGCATTGAACTACACCGGCGTCTGCCGGTAAGGTTCAAAGCAAATGATGGAGGAGAGAGCATCACCTGACCCTCGCTCTCCCATCATTCCCCACTCTGCCTCTGACACTGCCGCTGCAGGTCCGCGATGACGTCATCGCGCACTCGCTGGATATCAGGCAGTGTAGCGGGATCCGCTGAGACCGGAGCAGGGAGCAGCGCAGGCACGTTGAGAGGTGAGGAGTGTTTTTTTTTGCAACTATAACAGTGAGTATTGGACTATGGGGCCATTCTTGGGGGGAGGGGGCTGTGCTGTATACTACATGTCTGTGCTATATATTACATGGCTGTTATATACTATGTGGCTGTGCTATATACTATATGGGCTGTTATATGCTACGTGGGCTGTGCTATATACTACATGGCTGTTATATGCTACGTGGGCTGTTCTATATACTACATGGGCCATGTTATACACTATGTGGCTGTGCTGTATACTATATGGCTGTTCTATATACTACATGGGCCGTGTTGTATACTATGTGGCTGTGCAATATACTGTATGGGCTGTTATATGCTACGCCTATGTTGCTGTGCTATATACTACATGGCTGTTCTATATACTACGTGGGCCGTGTTATATACTACGTGGGCTGTTATATACTACGTGGGCTGTGCTATATACTACATGGCTGTGTTATATACTACGTGGCTGTTATATACTATGTGGCTGTGCTATATACTATATGGGCTGTTATATGCTACGTGGGCTGTGCTATATACTACATGGCTGTTCTATATACTACATGGGCCGTGTTGTGTACTATGTAGCTGTGCTATATACTATATGGGCTGTTATATGCTACGTGGGCTGTGCTATATACTACATGGCTGTTATATGCTACGTGGGCTGTTCTATATACTACATGGGCCGTGTTATATACTATGTGGCTGTGCTATATACTATATGGCTGTTCTATATACTACATGGGCCGTGTTATATACTATGTGGCTGTGCAATATACTGTATGGGCTGTTGTATGCTACGCCTACGTGGCTGTGCTATATACTACATGGCTGTTCTATATACTACGTGGGCCGTATTATATACTACGTGGGCTATTATATGCTACATGGGCTGTGCTATATACTACATGGCTGTGTTATATACTACGTGGCTGTGTTATATACTACGTGGCTGTGTTTTATACTACGTGGGCTGTGTTATATACTACATGGCTGTGTTATATGCGATCATGAATCGTATGTGTTAAAGGGGGGCCCACTGAGACTCTTTCGCCCGGGGCCCTCAAAAACCTGGAGCCGGCCCTGCCCACAGCCAGCATTCTCTCTGATTGTGTGTTCAGCGCTGCTGGTGGTGTGCTGACAGATAAGCTCACATGATTGTCCAGTGACAATGTAGACAGACTAACGTTCATCAAGATGAACAAATCCTGGAACCGCAAGAACTTTTCTACCCATGTGTCATCCTGGGGAGACTAAAAGCTTGATGATTTTTGAAAATCACCTCACCAACCGTTTTAAAAAACTCTGGCGAAATTGATGCCACTTAAGTGTTGTCTGTGGCCGAATTTTTGGAAAAAATGGAGACTCTTTTTGGAGTCCCCTTGTTGTCTTTTACATGACATTGCCATCTTCAATTCCAGGTGGGGTCATCTGTAGAGTTGTTTACTCATACTATGACCTCAGATTCAGAGGTCTACTGCAAAGCTTCAGTGTCTGCTAGTAAGCAGAGTAGCCCACCCATGAAGCAAGGTACACCGCCTGTTTATCTAAGTACCAAATTTTAACTGCCTCTAGCCCATGAAATCCTTTTGGGCCTAGTAGCATTTTGTGCTACTTAGCAGAGTACCCCACCCATGAAGCAAGCTACACTGCCTGTTTATTTAATTACTAATTTTTAACTGCATCTAGCCCAGGAAATCCTTTTGTGCCTAGTAGCATTTTGTACTACCCAGCAGAGTACCCCACCAATGAAGCTAGCTACACTGCACCGCCTGTTTACCTAAGTACTATTTTTTAATGGCATCTAGCCCAGGAAATCCTTTTGGGCCTAGCAGAATTTTGTGCTACTCAGCAGAGTATCCCACCAATGAAGCAAGGTACACCACCTGTTTATCTAAGTACTAAATTTTAACTGTATCTAGCCCAGGAAATCCTTTTGGGCCTAGTAGCATTTTGTGCTACTCAGCAGAGAACCCCACCCATGAAGCAAGCTACACCGCCTGTTTACCTAAGTACTAATTTTTAACTTCACCTAGCCCAGGCAATGCTTTGGGCCTAGTAGCAATTTCTGCTACTCAGCAGTGTACCCCACCCATGAAGCAAGTAACACCGCCTGTTTATCTAATTACTAATTTTTAACTGCATCTAGCCCATGAAATCATTTTGGGCCTAGTAGCAATTTCTGCTACTCAGCAGAGTACCACACCTATGAAGCAAGCTACACCGCACCGCCTGTTTGCCTAAGTACTATTTTTTAATGGCATCTAGCCCAGGAAATCCTTTTGGGCCTAGTAGAATTTTGTGCTACTCAGCAGAGTATCCCACCCATGAAGCAAGCTATACCGCCTGTTTATCTAAGTACTAATTTTTAACTGCATCTAGCCCAGGCAATGCTTTGGGCCCAGTAGCAATTTCTGCTACTCAGCAGAGTACCCCACCCATGAGGCAAGCTACACCGCCTGTTTATCTAATTACTAATTTTTAACTGCATCTAGCCCAGGAAATCCTTTTGGGCCTAGTAGAATTCTGTGCTACTCAGCAGAGTACCCCACCCATGTAGCAAGCTACACCCCCTGTTTATCTAAGTAATAACTTTTAACTGCATCTAGCCCAGGAAATGCTTTTGGGCCTAGTGGCATTTTCTGCTACTCCGCAGAGAACCCCACCCATGAAGCAAGCTACACCGCCTGTTTATCTAATTTCTAATTTTTTAACTGCATCTAGCCCATGAAATCATTTTGGCCTAGTAGCAATTTCTGCTACTCAACAGAGTACCACACCTATGAAGCAAGCTACACCGCACCGCCTGTTTGCCTAAGTACTATTTTTTAATGGCATCTAGCCCAGAAAATCCTTTTGGGCCTAGTGGAATTTTGTGCTACTCAGCAGAATATCCCACCCATGAAGCAAGCTATACTGCCTGTTTATCCAAGTACTAATTTTTAACTGCCTCTAACCCAGGCATTACTTTGGGCTTAGTTGAAATTTCTGCTACTCAGCAGAGTACTCCATCCATGAAGCAAGCTACACCGCCTGTTTATCTAATTACTAATTTTTAACTGCATCTAGCCCAGGAAATCCTTTTGGGCCTGGTAGAATTCTGTGCTACTCAGCAGAGTACCCCACCCATGTAGCAAGCTACACCGCCTGTTTATCTAAGTAATAACTTTTAATTGCATCTAGCCCAGGAAATCCTTTTGGGCCTAGTAGCATTTTGTGCTACTTAGCAGAGTACATCACCCATGAGGCAAGCTATACCACCTGTTTATCTAATGACTAATTTTTAACTGCTTCTAGCCCAGGCAATACATTGGGCCTAGTAGCAATTTCTGCCACTGAGCAGAGTACCCCACCAATGAAGTAAGCTACACCGCCTTCTTCCTTTCTCAATCGAACCCCTCGGCTCTGAGGTGTCCACTCTCCCTCCAGCTCTTTCCTTCTGACTGGTGGACTACCACGTGTATTCACACTGTAGCGAATCTTTTGGGCCCAAGCATAAGAAGTCGTCGAGGTAATGGATAATATGTGCCCCCTTAGAAACATCCATGATGACCCATTCGAGGAAGCAACTAAACGCCACAAATAGTGAGCAGGATATGGAGCACCCCATGGGCAAACAGCGATCTATGTAGTATGCTGCTTCACAGAAGCAGCCCAACGGGAGGACACTATTTGGAGGCACAGGTAGTAACCGGAACGCCCCCTCAATGTCTGTTTTGGCCATTAGGTGCCCCTTCCCAACTTCTTGACCCGCATGATTGTCTTGTCAAAGGAGGTACAGTACATAGTATTGTACTTGGTTCCGCATCGATGTTGTCGTTTACTGACCTGCCCCTTGGATATGACAAATAGTGGATTAGTCTGAATGTATTGGGTTCCTTTTTTGGCACGACTCCCAATGGGGATACCACTACATCTTCTAAGGAAAGTGTTCTGAATGGACCCACCATTCTACCTAAAGATATTTCTTTTTAAAAAATGTTTGTCACAACATCAGGGTGTTGGTAGGCTGATTTTAGATTTTTACTCCAGCCTTTCTTGATTTTAGAAGGGCGTGACATGCCTATATTTGTGTCTCCTCCTCCTTTTACTCCTCCACCTTTTTTCTTTTCGCGTGACTATATGTACTTGTGACTTTTCCATGTGTTTGTTGTGTCTTCTGAGCAGCTTGGCAGCTTTTGGACACCTTTTAAGGTGTTTACTATGTGTTTGTATGTGTTTGTGTTTGCCTGCCATTGGTTTCAATGGGGTTCGACGGTGTTCCTCGAACGTTCGATGAACATTCATCGAACACGCCCCAATTTGATGAACTGAACTGAACTTGAACACTAGGGGGGTGGCTCAACATTAATAGAGTGAAGTGAGACAATTAGTCTGATGCTTGAGTGCCTAGTGGCATTTTGGTAATTCTGCCCTGAAGCACTCCAGTTATCAGTTGTGTAAAAAAACAATACTGCTTCTACAAACTATTCATTCTCAAGATTGTGTGGGTCGCCAAGATTAGACACTGTTAAGGCTAGCGGAACGCACCAAATAATAAGAAAGACAGAATAAGGTGCGTTCGCAGCCCGGGGTCCACCGTGCAGAGATGGAACCTGCTGCCAAGTAATGACGGACCATATGGCGGTACAATGTGAATACACACACGGGTTAACTTCACCCTGTGTGAAGGAAGCGAACCCTGTTAAGTCACAGGGCCGTGGTACCACACACCAGAGCGCAAGCAAGGAGTTACCGAGCTCAGTCCCAAGACTTGGGATCCGAGTCCGTCTAGACTTCTTGCACTCGACACCGCTAATGGGGTGTCAGCGTAACCAAAATAATAATTAAAGATGCACGAGAGTTCGTGCGGTGCCGCACTGGCGGACGCCACTTAGCACCCAAGCTTGGGTCAGGAAAGCGCTGTGAAGGCACACAGTGCCGCACTGGCGGTCACATCAATTAGACGCTTTGTGGTGTGTTACATGCTGATGGCTTAGTCGGGCGCTAGATAGCAATCATCCACCTTCCGCGAGCAGTCATCCAATAGGGAGGGGATTTTAAAGAACGACTTTCATTCACAACACACACACGTTTACAAATGTCCACTAGCGCATGGCCGTGCGGTCATGTGAACCTTATATAGCTTCAGCATGTACATGACCTTCCCAGAAGGGCCAATGGGAGGCTGCCACAGAAGTTGAACACCTTCAGGACCTTCCTGGACGACCAATGGGATCTGCAGCAGTATCTGAGCATGTGACCCTCGATCTCCAATGGGAGATCTTGCCCTGGGCATGCTCAGAAGGGGAAAAGCAGGACTTAGTCCCGAAAGCATCTGCTCGCCGCTGCCCAGCACTGGCTTCAATGGCAGAAGCTGGAAAAGCAGCAGTAACCCTATGCACAGAGTGAGACTGAGCAAGACGCTGGGACCGACATCTCCGCTGAGTCAGACTCCACTGCGGCTGGAGAAGAATGGGAGACTGCAGCAGAGATGGTTCGAGATTCCCCCTGTGCAGAGGAGGGAACTCGACACCTAACAGACCCCCACCTATCATAAAGTGATAGCACATAATAATAATATAATGTCACGTTTTAAGATAGGAAAATTTAAATACAAATGTATACCAAATTGATCTTTTTTCACTCATTCAAATTTTGCCTCATGTACCATAGAGGTGAATTTTGTGAAATTTTATTTAGATACTAAATAGCTCGTGTATTTGGTCACTGTAAGGTACTGTTATTTGGTAAACTAAACCTTTGTGGCAGGCTGCATCTCTCAAAGTAGGATTAAAACTTGGTGAAAGTAATTAGTACGGACATGGTATAAGGTCTTAAAAAACAATGTCTCATTTCGAACAACACAACTTGGTTATAGTCACAGATAGGCAATGGTCAGACTGCTGTAGATTCTCTCATCTGAGATAATCGGACTGATTATGCAAAGGACACTCTAAACAAACTCTGATCAGAGTTTGATCTGAGTGTCAGCAGATTTTCACAGACAGATAGTGTCAAGTGAAAAATATTGTACATGTGCATGCCCCATTGAATAACATTAGTCAGAGTGCAATCCGTTAAAAAATCAGATAGCACTAGTTCAGTATAGATGCTGATGTGAGCGAGCCCATATAGTCATAGTCATAAATAAAGAACAAGTTGTGCTGATTTAGGCCATGTTCACACAGTGCGTTTTTTACCGCGGAACCGCGGCGGTTTTGCCGCTGCGGTTCCGCAGCTGTTTTCCATGCAGGGTACAGTACACTGTACCCTATGGAAAACAGGACACACTGTGCACATGGTCCGGAAATTGTTAAAAAAAAGACGCGCTGAATAGCTCCCGGAAAAAAGAAGGAGCATGTCAATTCTTTTTCCGGAGCCGCAGCGGTTCTGCACCCATAGACCTCCATTGTGAGGTCCAAACCGCAGTAAAACCCGCAGATCAAAAATATATCTGCGGGTTTTACTGCGATTTGATGTGCAGAACCGCTGCAGCAGGAAGTGCGGGGAGCGGGCGGAAGTGCGTGGGCGGAGTGTGGCTGCCCCCCCCGTGTTCCGATCCCGCCCCCCCGTGCTCCGATGCCCCCCCCCAGTGCTCCGATGCCCCCCCCCAGTGCTCTGATGCCCCCCCCGTGCCCTAATCTCCCCCCCTTATACTCACCCGGCGTCCCGGTGTCCGTCCGGCCGTCTTCTCCCTGGGCGCCGCCATCTTGCAAAATGGCGGGCGCATGCGCAGTGCGCCCGCCGAATCTGCCGGCCGGCAGATTCGTTCCAAAGTGCATTTTGATCACTGAGATATAACCTATCTCAGTGATCAAAATAAAAAAATAGTAAATGACACCCCCCCCCCTTTGTCACCCCCATAGGTAGGGACAATAAAAAAAATAAAGAATTTTTTTTTTTTTTTTTCACTAAGGTTAGAATAGGGGTAGGGGTAGGGTTAGGGGTAGGGTTAGGGTTAGGGTTAGGGGTAGGGTTAGGGGTAGGGTTAGGGGTAGGGTTAGGGGTAGGGTTAGGGGTAGGGTTAGGGGTAGGGTTAGGGTTAGGGGTAGGGTTAGGGGTAGGGTTAGGGTTAGGGGTAGGGTTAGGGGTAGGGTTAGGGTTAGGGGTAGGGTTAGGGGTAGGGTTAGGGTATTTTCAGCCATTTTAACCCTAAAAAAATTCCTAGAAAACACACAGACTCTGGCTAGAAAACTGCATCAAAAAAACGCATCAAAAAACGCATCAAAAAACGCATCAAAAACGGACCAAAAAAGGACCAAAAAAAGGACCTGCGTTTTCTGCCAAGAGCTGCAGTTTTTTAAAAAACAGTCAGGAAAAAAAAAGGATGGAAATCCTGAACGTGTGAACATACCCTTAAACATCTCAGTGTTCTCTGGAACCTTTTAGCATTCTGTAAAGACTATTTTAGCCATAGGAAATAAACCTTGAAAGTTTCAGTCGTGCTTTAAGTGCTCAAGGCTATAACAAAAAATCATTTAATGGGATGTCTTTTGCCTGGAGTAGTTTAGCAGTTTGGATTTGATATCTAGTTTTGAGATGGCACATACAGTTTGTTACTATTGCTTACACCAGTTACTGTTATTTGATTGCTATTTTATATGGTCACTGTTTTAGTCAATGTTAACACCTGCATTGGAGTCTTTGTCAGAAAACTCCATTGAAGATTCTCAGAGCTGATATGTTAAAATGCCTGGCAATATAATAATATTTAGAATTGAGAGTCCTCAGTGGTTGATACCTTCTAATGGCTAACTGAAAAGATGGTAACAAATTGCAAGCTTTTGAGACTACTCACGTCTCTTCATCAGGCAAAGACTAATACAAAATCAAAAGTCTATGCCTGATGAAGAGACCTGAGTAGTCTGGAAAGCTTGTAATTTGTTACCATCTTTTCAGTTAGCCATTAAAAGCTATCAACCACTGAGGACTCTCAATTCTAAATATTTTCTATCTACTGGCTAACACGGTACCAAGATATATATCTTTCCTACTGTATATGGCAATATAATGGAATCTGAATGGCATGCAGCCTGTTTGGAACCACTCGTGTTCAGCATGCAGATTTTCTAGGACTGTTAGATTTATTATTCCACAATTATGATGATGTAGAATAATAGGATTCAAAATAGCAGTATGAACAGAGACTAATACTATTGGAGGTATGTAGACAACGTATGATATATTTGTCAATATAATAAGTGGGTGCTTTCATGTGTTTTAGACAAGGAGATTGACATTAAAAGTTGTTGAATTTCTCCATAAAACTTTCAGTCTTACATAATCAAAAACATGTGATCATAGTAATGACTAAGATGTTACCTTGTAACTTCACTTGTGATATCACACATCTTTAAATAATTATTCTGCATGGGATTTTATTTTTATATATGAACTGTGAAATATGATAATGGATAAATCACACCACAGATTAAGTACTTTAAATACAGATCACATGTCATAGATCACTATGCAAAAGAATATTAACTCTTTCCCGACATCCGCCACACAGATGTGCTAGATAAGGAGGGGTTAAAGAGCTTGAATCTGCCTCTAACAGCAGCAATCAGAGATAGCTTCAATCTCTGATGTTTAACCACTTACACACTGCCGTCAGTATCTGATAATAGCATTTAAACAGTTTGATTTAGGGTGGGTTTAGGGTAAATTGAGATCCTGGACACCACAATCTTCATTATTTTCACTATACTTAAGTACTTCAGTATATAGTACAAGTGACAAGTTGTAAGTGACAAGTTGACAAGCCAGAGATGGTATGTCACTCTCCATAAGGACAAACAATACCCCTTAGACCCCAGTCCAGAGCCCCTCACCTAGCCAAATTAGTTCTCATGCTTTGCACTGACGAGGGCCAACAGCCCGAAACACCGTGTCTGCGAATTGAGATACTGATTTGGCTTTTATCCTAAGTCATATTGCACGACTCGTTAAAGGGTTGATTGTGACTTGTAGGATCGCTACTTCCAACAGGTGGCGCTATAGAGTTTAAGTCCTCTTTTTCTCAGAAGAGGTAATTTGCATAGTACAAGTGATGAACTGATTAAAGGTCTCTGTCTCTTTATAAGACTAAACAAAAAGTAGCAGGTTATAAGATTATATTTTAAAAAATAAATAAAAAAAAACATAAAACAATGAATTCCCAATTTTTCCCAATACAAAAATCAATACAGCAACAAATAAATATTTGGCACTGCCACATTTGTTAAAACCCTATCTATGAAAATATAAAAGTCATTAACCTATACAATATGGTATGTGACATAAAGGTAAAAAAATAAATCTAAAATCTTTTTTTGGTTGGCTCAACTCCCCACAACTAGAAAGAAATAGAAGGCTATGGAAATAACAAATGTACTGAAATAAATAAAAACTAACATTCTAAAACTACAATAAAAACTGCGGCTTGCTATACAAAAAAAAGTAAAAAAAGTAATCTCTGTTGGAAAATAGCGACACAAAGCAAATTTAGTTTTACAAAATTCAGATTTTTTTTGACCAGTGAAATACAAAACAACTAGACAACATTTCATACATTGCATCCCACTTTGATTATTGTTAGGACTGGCGGAACGCACCAAGACAGATGGTATAGATGCGTTCACAGTCCGGGGTCCACCGTGCAGGTGAAAACCTGCTGCTAGCAATTAACAGACTATATGGCGGTACACTAGAGTATACACGCGTGGGTTAACCTCACCCAGCGTGAAAGAAGCAATCCTGTTAAGGCACAGGACCGCGGTACCGCACCTAAAGCGTGAGCAAGTAGTCAGCGAACTCAACCCCAACTGGGATTGAAGTCCGATTAGACCCTTGCTGGCGCAACACCGCAACTGGGTGTGAAATGAAACAGAAGAGCATGCAGTGCCGCACTGACGAACGCCACTAACCACCCAGGCTTGGGTAAGGAAAGCACAGAGGAAGTGCACGGCGCCGTACTGGCGGTCACAGCAACTGGACGCTATAATGTGTGACTAGTGCTGTAGGATAAGTCGGGCGCTAGGTAGCAGCCATACACCTTCCGCGAACAGTCATACTATAGGGTAGGGGTATCCAAGGACGACTTGCACTCACAACATACACACATTAGCAATTGTTTGACAATACTAGCGCATGGCCGTGCGGTCATGCGCAGTTTATATAGCAGCAGCACAGGAAGTGGCCACAGCACTTTTGCCCTTCTAGGACCTGCCAAGAGGACCAATGGAATGTGCTGCAGAGCCTGAGCACATGACCCTCGATCTCCAACGGGAGACCTTACGCTGGGCATGCTCAGTACGTGCAGACAAGGACTTAGTCCCAGAGAAGTCCGCTTGCTGCTGACCAGCACAGACTTTAATAGCAGAGACTGGAGAAGCAGCAGTAACTCTCAGAACAGAGTGAGAATGAGCAAGACGCTGGGACCGACGTCCTTGCTGAGCAGACTCCACTGCGGCTGGACAAGAATGGGAGACCGCAGCGGAGGTGGCTCGAGATTCCCCCTGTGCAGAAGCGGGAACTCGACCCCTAACATTACCCCCCCTCCTAGGGCCCCCCCCTCCTTGGGCCTCGCTACGTTCGAAGGCAGCAATGAGCTGCAGATCCCGAATGTGCTCAACAGGCTCCCAGGACCTGTCCTCGGAGCCATAACCCTTCCAGTCCACCAAATAAAAATTTTTACCACGCACCACCTTGCACCCCAAAATAGCGTTCACCTCATAATCGTCCGAAGACGAACCCGATGTCCCAGCAGATGACTCGGAGAACCGGGACATATACACGGGTTTCAAGAGGGACACATGAAAGGTGTCGGTGATACCCAGGCGTGGCGGAAGGGCCAAACGATAGACCACAGGATTAACCTGCTCGAGGACCTTGAAAGGACCCAAGTAGCGAGGAGCAAATTTAGTGGACTCAACTCGCAGCCTGATGTTACGGGCGGAGAGCCACACCAAGTCGCCAGGAGCAAAGGTCGGAGCGGGGCGCCGATGAGCATCGGCGGAGGACCTCATTCTCTCCTTAGAGGCCCGAATGGCATCCTGAGTGCGGTCCCAAATATCCCGTGCCTTCACAGCCCAGTCTGCCACCCTGGAGTCGGCGGAAGACACGGGCATAGGCACAGGTACCCGTGGATGCTGACCATAGTTGAGGAGGAATGGGGTTTGTCCAGTGGAGTTGGCTACGGCGTTGTTCAGTGCAAACTCTGCCCATGATAGCAAGGATGCCCAGTCATCCTGCCTGGCTGAAACAAAATGTCGCAGGTATGTGACCAAGGTCTGGTTGGCCCTCTCTACCAACCCATTCGTCTCGGGATGATAAGCGGAAGAGAGATTCAACTCAATACTGAGAAGACGACACAGCTCTCTCCAGAACCGAGACGCAAACTGGGGACCCCGGTCACTGACAATTTTGTCAGGCATACCATGTAGGCGGAAGATGTGCTTAATGAACAACGCAGCCAAGGCCCGTGCAGAAGGTAACCGTGGTAGCGTCACCAAATGCACCATTTTCGAGAAATGATCGGTGATGACCCAAATGATGGTACAGCCGCGAGACTTTGGCAAACCCACGACAAAGTCCATCCCGACCATATCCCAGGGCCTATCTGCCACCGGCAAGGGATAGAGCAACCCAGCTGGCCTTTGACGCGGAGATTTATTTTTGGCGCAGGAGACACACGCCAGAATATAATCCCTGACATCCCGGACCATATGCGGCCACCAGTACGTCCTCGCCAGTAGCTGAGATGTCCTCTTTGTCCCAAAGTGTCCACCCACTCTGGACGAATGAGCCCAAGAGAGAACCTCCGGTCGCAAATTAATGGGCACAAAAGTCTTGCCCGGAGGCACAGACTCAAGCGAAACCGGTGCTACGGTTCTCAGGCTCTCAGAGGGAACAATAAGCCGAGGCTCCTCTTCCTCCTCTTCAGTTGACATAAGGGAGCGAGAGAGAGCATCAGCACGAATATTCTTCTCCCCGGCGAGAAAATGAAGAGAAAAGTGGAACCAGGAAAAGAACAAGGACCATCTGGCTTGGCGAGAATTTAGCCGCTGGGCTGTCTGTAAGTAGACCAAATTTTTGTGGTCAGTGTAAACCTGGAAGGGAAACCGCGCACCTTCCAGAAGATGTCTCCACTCTGAAAAGGCCAACTTCATTGCTAGCAGCTCCCTGTCCCCGATGGAGTAGTTTCTCTCTGCTGGCGAGAAAGTCTTAGAGAAGAAGAAGCATGGATGCTTCCGACCTTGAGCATCCTTCTGGTAGAGGACTGCTCCAGCACCAACGGACGAGGCATCCACCTCCATTAGGAATGGCTTATCCACATCGGGACGATGTAAGATGGGAGCGCTAGCAAAGTGGGACTTAATAGAAGTGAAGGCCTTGGAGACCTCTTCCGACCACAATTTAGGATTCGCTCCCTTCTTGGTGAGGGCTACCAAGGGAGCTATCAGAGTTGAGAAGTGGGGAATGAACTGGCGGTAATAGTTAATGAACCCCATAAAGCGCTGCACCGCTTTAAGAGAATGGGGCTCTTGCCAGTCCATCACAGCCTGTAGTTTGGCAGGATCCATAGCCAATCCCTGGGCGGAGATGATATAGCCCAGGAACGGCAAAGACTCCTGCTCAAACATACACTTCTCCAACTTAGCGTAAAGAGAGTTTGCCCATAGGAGGTCGAAGACTCTGCCAACATCTCTCCGGTGTGAGTCAATATCTGGAGAAAAGATGAGAATATCATCCAGATAGACTACAACTGAGGTGGAAAGCATATCCCGGAAGATGTCGTTGACAAAGTCTTGAAAAACGGCTGGGGCATTACAGAGCCCGAAGGGCATCACCAGATACTCATAGTGCCCATCTCTGGTGTTAAACGCCGTTTTCCATTCGTCCCCCTCACGGATGCGAATCAGGTTGTAAGCACCCCGCAGATCTAATTTAGTAAATACCCTTGCTCCCCGAAGCCTATCGAAGAGCTCAGATATCAAGGGCAAAGGATACTTGTTCTTAACGGTGATAGCGTTAAGACCCCTGTAGTCTATGCATGGACGTAGCTCCCCATTCTTCTTCTGCACGAAGAAGAACCCTGCCCCAGCAGGTGACACTGACTTCCTGATAAACCCTCTTGCCAGATTCTCTTGAATGTACTGAGCCATGGCCTCCGTCTCCGGGAGAGATAATGGATAAACTCGACCCCGGGGAGGCTCCGCACCAGGCAAGAGATCGATAGGACAGTCATAGGGGCGATGGGGCGGAAGGGTCTCCGCCGCCTTCTTGGAGAACACGTCTGCGTAAGACCAATATTGCTTGGGGAGAGAGGATAGATCTGCGGGTACCTCAGTAATAGCAACCTGAACGCACTCTCGGTGACACCTACCCCCACATGATTCACCCCATCCCAGAATTCTGCCTGAGGACCACTCGATGTGAGGAGAGTGGTACTGTAGCCAAGGTATCCCCAACAGGACCTCATCAATACCCTCAGGAATGACGAGCAGAGAAATAATCTCCTGATGGGATGGCGATAGGGACAGAGTAACAGGGATGGTCTGATGTGTTATCTGTGCGGGGAGTGTCGACCCATTCACCACTCGTACCATTACTGGTTGAGATAGCATAACCAGGGGTATTGCGTGACGTTGGGCGAAGGCAGAAGACATAAAATTGCTTTCCGCCCCAGAATCCACGCAGAGGTCTACCGAGTGGGAGGATGAGCCAAAGGTAATTGTCCCCTTAAAGGACAATTTGGAGGCAAACGTCGCAGTGTCTAGTGCACCTCCACCTACTACCACTAGACGCTGACGTTTCCTCGACCGCTGATGACATCTGGTGGCAAGATGTCCTGACTGTTGGCAAACATGGCAACCCAGGAGTGCACGAGCGGTCTGGGACTTAGATTCCGCTCGTGACACCACCTTAGGTTCCTGGAACTCAGGAACCTGGACTGGAGATTCCAAAGGTTTGGCGAAGGTGGGAGCCAGCCGAAACCTCTGCCTACACTGGGCTCGCTCTAACCTCCGCTCGTGAAAACGGAGGTCAATGTGAGTAGATACTGCTATTAACTCCTCCAGTGTGGCGGGAATCTCCCTAGTGGCCAGAGCATCCTTAACGTGGTCAGCCAGCCCCCTCCAAAATATAGGGATAAGGGCTTTATCCGACCACTCCAGCTCAGATGCCAGAGTGCGGAAATGGACGGCAAAAAGGCTGACCAAGGACGAGCCCTGAGTCAGTGCCAACAGTTGGTGCGCCGTGTCATGGGTGACACGAGGTCCTAGAAAGACCTGTTTCAGAGTGCTCAGGAATAACGGAGCACTCTGCACCACATGATCGCCACACTCCCACAGCGGCGTAGCCCACTGCAACGCCCTGTTCGACAATAAGGAAATTATAAAGCCCACCTTAGCCTGCTCTGTAGGGAAACGAGAGGCCAGAAGCTCGAGATGTATTGAGCACTGACTCACGAAACCCCTACAGGACTTACTGTCACCAGAAAATTTCTCTGGTAGCGGGAGGCGAAATAGCGTCGGTACAGGAGCGGCAGAGGACAAGGTAGCTGCAGCCACACTTGCAGCCTGAACAGCGACAGCAGTAACATCCACAGCTGAGGTTGAACGCTCAAGAGCCGCCAACCTTCCCTCCAGCTGCTGGATGTACCGCTGTAAACGCTGGTCGTCCGCCATTTTACTAGCCAGACCCTGGCGCTAGTATTCTGTTAGGACTGGCGGAACGCACCAAGACAGATGGTATAGATGCATTCGCAGTCCGGGGTCCACCGTGCAGGTGAAAACCTGCTGCTAGCAATTAGCAGACTATATGGCGGTACACTAGAGTATACACGCGTGGGTTAACCTCACCCAGCGTGAAAGAAGCAATCCTGTTAAGGCACAGGACCGCGGTACCGCACCTAAAGCGCGAGCAAGTAGTCAGCGAACTCAACCCCAACTGGGATTGAAGTCCGATTAGACCCTTGCTGGCGCAACACCGCAACTGGGTGTGAAATGAAACAGAAGAGCATGCAGTGCCGCACTGACGAACGCCACTAACCACCCAGGCTTGGGTAAGGAAAGCACAGAGGAAGTGCACGGCGCCGTACTGGCGGTCACAGCAACTGGACGCTATAATGTGTGACTAGTGCTGTAGGATAAGTCGGGCGCTAGGTAGCAGCCATACACCTTCCGCGAACAGTCATACTATAGGGTAGGGGTATCCAAGGACGACTTGCACTCACAACATACACACATTAGCAATTGTTTGACAATACTAGCGCATGGCCGTGCGGTCATGCGCAGTTTATATAGCAGCAGCACAGGAAGTGGCCACAGCACTTTTGCCCTTCTAGGACCTGCCAAGAGGACCAATGGAATGTGCTGCAGAGCCTGAGCACATGACCCTCGATCTCCAACGGGAGACCTTACGCTGGGCATGCTCAGTACGTGCAGACAAGGACTTAGTCCCAGAGAAGTCCGCTCGCTGCTGACCAGCACAGACTTTAATAGCAGAGACTGGAGAAGCAGCAGTAACTCTCAGAACAGAGTGAGAATGAGCAAGACGCTGGGAACGACGTCCTTGCTGAGCAGAATCCACTGCGGCTGGACAAGAATGGGAGACCGCAGCGGAGGTGGCTCGAGATTCCCCCTGTGCAGAAGCGGGAACTCGACCCCTAACAATTATTTTCAGTGCAATAGGTGGTAAAGTGAATGGTGTCATTCCGAACTACAACTTGTCATGCAAAAAAACAAGAAGCCCTCATGTGGCAAAATAAGTTAAAGCGCAAAATCAAAAATTGACCCCTCCAGGAACTGTTTAATAAATTACAACTAATACGCATTTTAATATGTCCTTATGAGGTGAAGAAAACTATAACACATATATTTAATTGAAATAAGTGTACTAACAACTAAATAATTATCTGTGCATATAATTGTTGTAGAGCCACATATTCTTTTTTTTTACTATTCATGATATCAATAAAATTGAACAATTTCCCAGATATGGAGCTGAATCTCTAGTCAGGGCAAATATCGTGTCTCTGTATTGCTTGTGTCTGCATCATGCATTTCATTGGGTGGCAATAAACCAATTGGCATTTTAGAATTATATGTCAAGTATTGCTTAATTTAGACAACAATACAGTGTAAAAACTGGATGACTGGCTAAAAATCTGGCATGAACCACTGCCCATCTGCATGAATTGTGTTCAGGAATGAAGCTGTGTTAATGATGTATGAGATATGTTCACTAAGCTCCATCATTATATGTAAGCTCATAAATTAAACTTCTATTAATATATGACTGTTAATTGGTAGCATGTTACAGATTGGTTGGCAGAGTAGTGTATACTTGCATTGCTTCATGTAGATTGTAGTAGAGAATCCGAGTCATCAATGGAGAAAATAAAAGTCTGATGATGTTACAGCTTCCAAAATCACTTGGTGTTATACAATACCACTCGAGAACACAGGCTAATATTTATGTATTACTATTTTTTCAGTCCATTTTACTTTAGAACAGTAGAGTAGTTACTGGGCATATATACCAGAATTTGAAGCCATTTGTGTCATGCATGTCAGTTTGTACATTTGTACACTTTGTAAAGTGGGATAAGAAGTTGACTTGGCTTGCTTTTTAGCCAGGATTTACACATATTTATGAATTGCAACCATACAAGAAATAATAAAATACCTTTTAAATGAAAAAAAGCGATATCTCTTCTAAAGATGAGCTGATCAGGCAAAATATCAAATGCACCTGTTTAGTTTTTTTCAGTGAAACTCAATTAACTTTTCCATTAATTTATAGTCAGTTAATACTGTGGGATCTCTTCAGGCCCCACAGCGTGATAAACGTAATATGTAAAAAGTAAAAAGAATCATTATACTCACCCTCTGCTCACTTCCCTGGCACTTCCATTGCTCACTGCCGCCTGTCAAGTCCTCACTTTATCTTCTGATCCACCTCCACTCACATTGAAATCTGTGGTCCTCTTGCACTATGCTACACTTCAGGGTGTCATGGCACCCGGGAGAGATCAATGGCACACATTATGATGATGCTATTGACTTTCTGTGCATCTGAGCAGAACTTCCCCAGGCACCATACCATTGGAAAGTCCAGCTCAGTGTGAGAGATCAAACGATTCCATTTTGAATGGCTGAAGAGCAGTAGATGTGGCAATGACTGGCGGGGTGGTGGTGAGCATTGGAGAGCACAAAAAGGAGAGAGGTGACTTTAATTTTTAAAAATCTTTTTAACCATTTAGTCAGCCATTATGGTTCCGACAAATGGTGGATATCAGCTACCATTTTGCTGAAACTGCGTGGTAGCAAATTATAAAAAATCTGCATTGGCAAATGTGGATTTTTGTAAAATTCTGGTAAAATTTGTAATATCTCTAATCTCTTTTTTACATAGGTAGAGTAGAAAAAGAGTCAATGTTTTAGCAAGTGGGAAAATTAATATCAGTGATGTGTGCTCTGATTTCTGAAAAGTCAAATGTAGTGATACAGGTGTAGTAGTCATCCAGTCCCACCAAAGCGGATGGGTTAGCTTAACAATAATTTAATGTTGATGGCTAGCATTTTAAGTACCCAATTACAGTTCATTTGCTAAATTGTCTACTTAGGTGGAGATGAACACTTAAAAGTCTTGCAGTGCTGAAATATAAATTTGCCGAGACTCTTGAGACATACGTTCCCCAGATGCAACATTTTTTTAAATTATATTTCAATTTACATAACCTGCAGTGTTTAGATTTTTTTTTCTGAAAAACAGGTATAGCCACCTAACAGTAGAAATGTTTGCCTTTATTTTAAGTAATGGTAGGTAGGCTATGACTTTTTTCTACGTTGGAGTGTAAAGCAAAACTCTGCTCAGCTGGTGCTCAACTTTAATAGATACATACAGTGGGGAAAATAAGTATTTGATATGCTGCCAATTTTGCAAGTTTTCCCACCTGCAAAGACTGGAAAAGTCTGTAATTTTTTACCGTAGGTACACTACAACTGTGAGAAACAGAATCTTAAAAAAAACAACAGAAAATCACATTGTATGATTTTTACATATTTAATGATATATGATATTGTGTGAACAATCAGACTAGTTAGTCTGGTTAGTAAATTGGGCTGTACCTGCATAGTGTGCCGAGGATGTGGTGGTGCCAGAGCCCAGTGGACTAATGAAGATCACTTAACGCATAAGAGAAGACCAGTGCTATAAATATGTAGATGTTTGTAGATTCAAATCAGACATTTTGCTTTAAAGGGGTTGTTCAGCTTTTTCACGAAAATCTGAAGGCAGTATACAGTGGGAAAAATAAGTATTTGACACATGGGTTTTTATTTTTAGATTCTTTCTCTCACAGTTGAAGTGTACCTATGGTAAAAATCACGGACATCTTCATTCTTTGTAAATGTGAAAACTTGCAAAATTGGCAGTATATCAAAAACTTATTTTCCCCGCTGTATATAAATAATACCATAAAAGAAGATAAAGGCAGCTGCACTCACCAGTTTAAGTTTCCTGAACGATTCTTTATTTCCATTATAGCAATCGAATAAACAGCAGTACATATGGTGGAGCGATGTGGAGAGATGATGGTCCCATGTTGTTAGTGAGGCCCATAAGTGCACAGCCATCACCTATCCACACTACTATCCCTCTCCTGCTATTTACTGTAGGAAAAATAAAGGAAAGCTCATAAAACTTGGATTAGCGAGTACCACTCTCTTTATTGCAAAAAGTAACATCTGAACCCCATCCTCTGCTTCCATCAGTCAGCCCTCTGCCCAACATCCTCAATTTTTTTTCAGCACTGCATGCGCTGTCTTTTTCAGTTCTTTACACTGTACAGGGGCATTAGCCACTGAGTAGGCCTCTGACATCCTGAAACATGTTGTGACTCACAACATCTTCACTTGCTTTGTCTGAAGCACCAACTAATCTTAAGGTAATCCTCATTTAGACATGTGTTGCCCAAGGTTTTGTCTGTGCTTCTGGATGCAAATGTTATAATGGTTTGATGTCAAAACATACGTTTTGACGCTGGTGACCTACTCAGTCCTGGAAGCCCCAGTGTAGGGGGAAGATGCTGGAAGTGTCAAAGAAGATTTAAGGCATGCAGTGCAAAAGAAAAGAAGCCATATCAAATTATATGGATGACTGAAAGGAAGGCTGTGGCAGAGGGAAAGGAGAGTAGCGTGCTGTGCATTTTTTTCACCCTATGTTTGTTTTACTCAGAAATTTGAAAATGCTTCACTAAAAAAGTGAAAAAAAATGTTTCAGCTCACCTCATACATGACTTCATATAAAAATTATAAAAAGTGGTGCAAGGACAAAAACAACACTTTGGAGTGCGATAAGCCTAAGTCAACACAGCATATGTAATTGTATGGTCCAAGAATGAGAATGGTTCTCGTTTACTTGTTGAAAACACATAAATATTGCTATTTTTCCCAAGATGTCGTGTTTTTATATTTGTGGAATTTATTTTCTTTTAATATGGATTCATAAAGTGCCATTGTTTTAACAAATATTTTTTCTGAGTGCTGGACTATTCATCTGTTCTGATGACTTAGTCTGACAATACTGCAAATCATAAGGATTGTTTGATTCACATCGAAAAACTTTTATGTGGTTTCAATTTCTTGGACAAATTGGAACAAAATGATTACTGAAAGAAAGAAAGAAAGAAAGAAAGATAGAAAGAAAGAAAGAAAGACTCCAACAAAATAGGAAAATAGTGCAGAGCGTTTTGCACAAATCATAAATAAACATGGCTAATTTATTCCCTAGACAAAACATTCTCAAACAATAATTGTATAAATCAATCGTTACAGGTAAAATTTATAGACAAAACAAAACTGACCTGCAATGTTGTATTCAGCAATACCTGTATTATGTCCATTATGGTAAGGGAAAAGTGCTTCATCAGGACATATCTTAAAAAGATTTTTAATAGAAAGAAAATGTTTACAGCCATAAATCATCTCTGTTTTCTGTGGGAATGGTGGAGAGAATGCAACTCCACTGGGATCCGAGTGAACACTATGAGCTCATTTTATATCCAGCTACATAAACTCTTATATAGTTTCAAACTGCAATTGAGGTCAGTGCGGACAAACTGAATAAGCATATATATAATCTAACATGAAAACTACTTTTCATAAGCTTTTCAAAAAAGTTCTCCAGTGCATCGTTGAATGGCTGAGAAGGTTTTTTGCACATTATTGTTTATATCCATCATTATTATTAGTACATTGTCATTAGTCAGATACAAATCTGTAAATAATCAATCCATGATATTCTTCAAGTTGTAACATAATTACAGTTTAACAGTATCTGTAAATTTCAGTGAGTGACAAGTGTAGATGTTTCGGATCAATAATGTTTGGTGCAACAACAGTTCCGAGATTAATTAATTGTTTCATCTATAGTAAGTTAACTATAGTCCAATTAACGAGATTCCACTGATGCACACAACCATATTAACAGACCTTATAACCTCTATATGTACTCATGTCAAGCTGTAATATCTTATTGATTTAGATCTTTAAAGGGAACCTGTCAGCTGGTAAATGCTTCCTGAACCACAGGCAGCAATAATCAGATACCAGCTGCATTACTTTAGCTTTATGCATTTTACTCTGAAGCACTCTCTATGTGTATAGCGAGAGACCTGTTAATCTAGGGGAGCAAGTGAGGGGAAGCCACCAAAGACCCGCCTTAGACTTGTCATAGGAGATGCATAATCCTCAAAAGTATGCTTTCTTTGAAACACTGCAGAATTTAAGAGTAAAACATACGTGGTAGCGATAATGCTGCAAGACTCTTGATTATGCTGCCGTGCTTTAGGGCATAATGAATCAGCTGCCAGGTGGCCTTTAAGGCCCTATCACATAGCTCTGGTTTTATTCCAAAATGTGTCTAGGCCTTTTTTTGTTGTATTCTTTATGAATCTACATAAAATGGGCATGTTCTATTGAAAGCTGGATTATTAATACCTCACCAGAAACTTTGCTACGAGGCAAAGATATCCACCTTGTTAGGGTTGGCGGAACGCACCGAGTATATATATATATGTATTATTAGGTGCGTTCACAACCCGGGGTCCACCGTGCCGGAGCGGAACCTGTTGCAGGCAAATGGCACTATATGGTGGTATAAGCGAAGTCTGTTAACTCCATAGAGTCGCTAGGAACAAGATGCTGTGCCCTGTTAACCTCACAGAGATACACAGCTACCAACCAGAGCAAACTGTGGTCATGCAGTCAGAGAAAACAGACAAACAACTCCTTACCGGAGGTGCCGGTATTCTAGCAGCTTATTTCAGCCAAGGCACTGAACACACTCATACAAACTCCTCACCAGAGGTGCCGGTGTTCTAGGGGTTTATTTCAGACAAACCCTAACCGCATCCAGAAATGACCACACTGGCGCTGAGCTCATAGATATTGCTTTTATACTAGCGCATGGCCGGGTGGCCATATGAACCTTTTATAGCTGCAGCAACTTCAGGACCTTCCTAGAGGACCAATGGGAGCTGCTACAGAACCTGAGCAACTTCAGGACCTTCCTAGAGGACCAATGGGAGCTGCGTCAGTATCTGAGCATGTGACCCCCGACCTCCAATGAGAGTTCTTACCCTGGGCTAGCTTAAAAGGGGAAAAGCAAGACTTAGTCCCAGAGACGTCTGCTCGCCACTGACCAGTACTGGCTACGAAGGCAGAGCCTGAAAGAACTGTAGTAACCAGTCACCCAGTATCAGCCTGAGCCAGACGCTGGGACCGACATCTCCGCTGAGCAGGCTCAACTGCGGCTGGAGAAGAATGGGAGGCTGAAGCAGAGGTGGTTCGAGATTCCCCCTATGCAGAGACGGGAACTCGACACCTAACACACCTAATATGTTGTCTAGCAGTGACATCCTAGAACAGTCTTGCACATGATAATACCATAGGAACCTATAATGGGTACAGGTTCTGAGACAAAAATAAACAGAGGAGAACAGCACTTAGATCTGACTTGGAAGTCAATCACTTACCTCTTGGTCGTACTATACGTGGATTAAAAAAGGAAAACATCATAAAAACAATGTTTATGATGCAATTAAAAGTACATGTGCATTTGTTATGCATAGATGGAAGATAGACCCTTTTTTTTTTTACTTCTAATGAACCCACTCAGGCTTAGCAAGACCCACCATTCAGAAATTAGCAATTTACAAAAACTTCTCTGGAGTTTTCCTCTCCAGACAGTGAACAATGACTTCCTGTGGAGGCCAGCTATTTAAGCCCCAGACCACACCCTGGGGTGGAGATAAGGTGGACAACCTCTCACCAACTCTATGGTTATCCACAAAAAACAAGCACTTTAATCAAATTGTCTGTTAACCCCTCATAGGATTTAACATGATTAAGGGAAACTTGTGGGATTTATATCACTAAACCCATTAACTGCAGCAATTAAGATGCTAAAACCTCTTAATGAATCAGATGAGGCACACATAATGAATGACATCCCTACAAATCTGGCAAAAAAGCTTTAATAATTCACCCCCTACGGTTTTCCATAATGTAATAATGCCTGATCCCACAGTTCATCATTAGCAATTTTTTTTGTCTTCATTCACAACAAATAATGTTATTTTGTTTCCCAAATGAATATTAGAGAAACCGTAAATGTAAGGTGTGAATGTGAAAGTGAATGTAAAAGTTTGGGCCCCTTGTTCAAAATTACTGTTATTGTAAGCAGTTAAGCAAGAAGAAATTATCTCTTTACATAGCATTTTAGGCAATATATATATATATATATATATATATATATATATACATTTATATTTATCTTTTACATTTTAAAAATTACAAAAAGGAAAATGGGCCATTGGAAAAGTTTGGGTACCCTGCATGGTTAGTTCCTAGTCGAATCCCCTTTTAAAAGTATAATATCTTGTAAACACTTTTTGTAGCCAGTCAAGTCTTTCAATTCTTGTTTGAAGGATTTTCATCAATTCTTCCTTGTAAAATTCTTCCACTTCTGTGAGATTCCTAAGCCATCTTGCATGCACTGATATTTTGAGGTCTAGTCACAGATTTTCAATGATGTACAGATCAGGGAACTGTGAGGGGCATTGTAAAACCTTCAGCTTGTGCCTTTGGCGGTAGTCTATTGTGGATTTTGATGTGTGTTTAGGATCATTTTCCATTTGTAGAAGCCATACTCTTTTTTTAACTTTAGCTTTTTTACAGATAGTGTTATATCTGCATCAAGAATTTGCTGGCATTTCATTGAATCCATTCTTTCCTCTACCCATGAAATTCTCCCAGTGCCATAGGCTTTAACACAGCCCCAAAGCATGATTAATCCACCCCCATGCTTAATAGTTGTCAAGATGTTCTTTTCCTGAAATTCTGTGTCACTTTTTCTCCAAACATACTTTGGATCATTGTGGCCAAATAGTTCTATTTTAACCTCATCGGTTTCCAATATGCATCAGTTTTATTTATATGTTCTTTGCATACTTATGACACTGAATTTTTTGGTGATGAAGGTGGAGAGGTTTTATGTTTCATGGATGCCATATTTGCTTAGGTGTCTCTGAACAGTAGAACAATGTACCACAACTCCAGAGTCTGATAAATCTTTCAGAAAGTCTTTTGCAATCAAGCAGGAATTCTGATTTGCCTCTCTAGCAATCCTATGAGCAGTTTTCACAGAAATTTTGCTTGGTCTTTCACACCTTATCTTGACCTCCACTGTTCCTGTTTACTGTCATTTCTTACTTATATTTTAAACTTAGGAAAGGGCAACTTGAAAAAGCTGGGCTATCTTCTCATAGCCTTCTCTTGCTTTGTGGGCCACCTGTTGTGAATTCTGTGGCAGAGTTCACTCCTGTGGTCACAAGTGGTACTTCGGCTGATTCTCTCTGGGATCTTCCGTTTGTGGAGGAAAGTGGTACTGCAGCTTCTGAGTTTCCTCCCTCAGGTGATCTGGTGAGCTCGTTAGCTTCTTCTCTACTTAACTCCACCTGATGCTTTGATCTATGCTTCCTGTCAATGTTTCAGTGGGACTTGTTTTTTACCTGGATCATTCCTGTGGCCTGCTGCTCTGCAAAGCTAAGTTTTGCTTATGTTATTTTGTTGCTATTTTTTCTGTCCAGCTTGCTTTATTGGTTTTTCTCGCCTGCTGGAAACTATGAGACGCAGAGGGACCACCTCCGTACCGTTAGTCGGTGCGGAGGGTCTTTTTGTCCCCTCTGCGTGGTTTTTTATAGGTTTTTGTGCTGACCGCAAAGTTATCTTCCCTATCCTCGTTCTGTTCAGCTAGTCGGGCCTCACTTTGCTAAATCTGTTTCATCTCTATGTTTGTGTTTTCATCTTACTCACAGTCATTATATGTGGGGGGCTGCCTTTTCCTTTGGGAAATTTCTCTGAGGCAAGGTAGGCTTATTTTTCTATCTTCAGGATTAGCTAGTTTCTCAGGCTGTGACGAGGCGCCTAGGTTCTGGTCAGGAGCGCTCCACGGCTACCTTTAGTGTGGTTTGATAGGCTTAGGGATTGCGGTCTGCAGAGTTCTCACGTCTCAGAGCTCGTTCTATTATTTTGGGTTATTGTCAGTTCACTGTATGTGCTCTGACCTCCATGTCCATTGTGATTCTGAATTGCCTTTCATAACAGCCACCACCATTTTCATTGTCAGAGTGCTAGGCAGTTGTTTTGAAGAACTCACGGCTAATGTTTTTTGGCGCAAAGTTAGAGGAGGCTATGTTTTTCTAAAGCTTGTAATATTGCATCACCTGGCCTCTCCTAACGATGTTAGTGAACAATCCATAACCCGAGGAGGCTAATTAACCCCTTTATGATCCCAGCTTTCTTCTGTTTTGCGTTCGTTTCGCTCACCCTCCTTCCAAAAGCCATAACTTTTTTATTTTTCCATCAATGTGGCCATGTAATGGCTTATTTTTTGCAGCACAAGTTGTACTTTTGAATTATATAATTAGTTTTAGCATATTGGTTACTAGGAAACGGGAAAAAAAATTCCAAGTGCGGTGAAATTGCAAAAAAAGTGCAATCCCACACTTGTTTTTTGTTTGGCTTTTTTGCAATGTTCACTAAATGATAAAACTAACCTGTCAATTTGATTCTCTAGGTCATTTTGAGTTAATATACACCAAACATGTCTTGGTTTTATTTTACCTAAGTGGTAAAAAAGAATTTAAAACTTTGCTAAAAAATAAAAATAAAAAAAATTGTGCCATTTTCCGATACTCGTCGCGTCTCCAGTTTTCTTGATCTGGGGTTGGGTGAGGGCTTATTTTTCACATGCCAAGCTGATGTTTTTAATGATACCATTTTGGTTTAGATCACCCGTTATTGCATTTTAATGCAATGTCGCAGCGACCAAAAAAAACTTAATTTTGGCATTTTTTATTTTTTCCATTTTGAACATTTTCTTAAAGAATTATGATTTTTTTTTAAAAAAGGTTTTTGTACATTGTTGATACCTTTCGGTGAAAGCAAATCAAAAAATATCCTACTGATCTCTAGAGTGGAGAAGAATGCATGATTGCAGTCAACTGTTGACTATAAATGCTATAAGCTCTTTCTATCTACAATATATGAATTCTATCAAGAATTTGGAGATGTATCCAACATTAATGGATTTTGTTATTGTAGGAAGTGTACCATTCTAAATTTGACAATCACTTTATTCCATTGGGTATAAAGTCCATCTGAGAACTTGATTGCAATGCATTTCTGTGAAATCGCTTTTTGTAGTTTGACAATGATGCACCTGTACTTTAACATTCAGATGAACAGTTAGTACTGTATGTTCTAAAAATCTAAGTTTAGCTGGATTTACTATGATACTTGAAGATGAAAATGATTTATGAAAATTCTTTTTGTCTCTTTTGCAGATGAAAAAACATTTGAAATTAAGGTAAGACCACATGGCATTTATATGTATTTTAATTTATTATTTCTTGTCCTATTTGGATGATTTTTGTGATATCTTACTTATGCGGTATCTGATTATGCTCGTAAATAATATCAAAACTAAAGATTTTTAAACATTTAGAATTAGAGGGGAGCACAAATTTAAAATACTCTTCACATAACATCAGCTATAAGAAATTAAGAAATATAGTTGTATATTTCAAATGTGTGTGGTATGATCGATTGTCTTTTCTTTTTAAAGACTTTATTGTTTCTTAGCAATGATAACCATAGTTTTAGAACCAGCCATCTACAAGATATAGCTGCCTAGCTTTGCTATGTGTGTAGGTTATGTGAGACTGATAAGATCCATTTGGGGTATTTAGATTATATTTTCCAGGCAGAAAATCCAAAGTATATTTAAGTAGCAGTCAATTGGATGTGACTTTACCAAATCTCATCCACATGCTATAAAAGAAAATCAGTGAGGAACCCACTCAGAAATTGATCAGTACAACAGAATTTGAATTTGCTACATGCCAATCTATGTCGTCGTCTGGTTGATGAATTGTTGTGGACTTGAAACTCCTAAAAAATTACTCTTTGCAAGGTTAGTATGACCTAACTCCCCTGGCACGGCAGGGAATGGTGCCCTTGCATGGATCTTTGCCAGCTTCTGTATAACCCGTCCTCATGTGATGCCATTTTTGTCTTGTCAAAGAAGATTGGCTCTGCAAATGTTAATTAAAAACATTGTGTTTCTTAAAAGGTCACTTTCAATTAAAGAAAGTTTATCTCAACAATACAAGCGATTTTAAGAAACTTTGCAATATATCTGCTTATTCCTCCAATTGTGAACCATTTTTTTCTCCTCACCCTTCCTCTTATGCCTGTTGTTCACTGTGAAAAATGGCGCAAATCAGCCTTGGTCAAAAACAGATGGACCGCCAGCACATTAAGGTTTAGGGTTACAACTAGCACAGACGCAAACAGATGTACTACAGCTTTCTAGTGAGTGTTTAACCTCAGTGATAGAATCACATCTACACTGCTCAGTGCTGCAGTATGATATCCTCCAAGCTGCTGCTCCTGTCTGTGGGTTACGTAGAGAAAGAAAAGCAGGAATCCTTCTGCTGCTTGTACAGAGTATGCGAGATAACATAGCAGCTAGTTCCACCCAACGGCTCAGACACAACTGAATATTCACAGTAGAGGCTGTACAGGGAAAAGCTGTATAGAAAGCATGTAAGGATCAAAAATAGTATTATTCCCCGTAAAATATTAGCTGATTCCGAAAAATCTTCAGAAACTATGGGCATGCTTTACATACTGTTAGCAGCAGTTTTTTATGTTATGCTGATTGTAGAAAATGTGACATTTACTTTAATAAAAAATGTCTTTTTTTGCCAAATTGTCTTAAAAATAATTATAGCAATCATTGTGACTAGTATTGTTGTGTTTTAATATTATCGAAGATGCCAGCATTCCCCTTTAGATAGAGTTGATTTAATCACTGACCTTAAAGCAGTTTACCATGAGAAATGTACATTTTATTTAACAGATTTTGGAATAATAATAATTTCCATAATTAGATGTGGTTAAAATATTTTTCATGTGCTGAGATAATCTTATAAATGTGCCCCTGCTGTGTACTGTGTAATGGCTGTGTCTGAGCGTACAAGAACATGGTCTGATCATACCGCATCTTATGACCATGAAAAAGAAGAGTATTCAGACATTACAGCTCGGGATCACAGCTCTTTCTGTGAGGTAAAACATTTCACTGCCTGTATATAAGCAATGTTTCACCTCAAAGAAAGAATCAGCTGAAATTCCGCACTGTTCTGTCTATCCTCTCTTTTGCCTCCTCCCCTGCCCAGGAGCTGTGGTATGATCAGACCATGTTCCTGTACGGTCAGACACGACCATTACACAGCACACAGCAGGGGCACATTTATAAGATATTCTCAGCACGGGAACATTTTTATTAAACACATCCGATTATGTATTATTATTATTATTCAAAGATCTATTAACTAAAATATTAACTTTGATCACGGGAAAACCCCTTGAAGCCTATAACGAGTTCACTAGAGGATCACCTCTACAAAGGAGAAATTGTTATATTTCGGCCCATTGTTGAACAAGTTGGTTACAGAGGCCCTACATATTAAAACCCTCAATGTTTAATTCAAACCAGGTTTATACAAACTAGAAGAAAAAGATGTGCTTGTCGGAAGGTTACTGCCTAAAATGTTCAATTTATTATATCTTTATTAAAACTGTGAATGGTTAGGTAATTGGCCGCAGATTATTACATTGAATGTTTTTATTTGGCCCATGCATTCATATGGCTAATACCACACAGTGGGTTGGCCAAGTATTCCATATTTAAAAGCCTTGTATCTTTTGGGTCGGAAAACCCTGTGCTTTTTCTTCTAATGTTTATCAAAATCTTTTGATAAACAAAACCGCTTGATGCCAGGCAGTTTTATCAAAGCTGCTTGATGCCGTCCCGGCCATCCGAGAACCGTTTATAGTTATTTCAACCGGAACTTTCTTCTCCTCGGAATGGCATGCTGGCCTACTTGTGATTTTACAAGCCCTGTAATAAATACTAGTATGTTCATAGCAAACTATTTTCCTTTAAGGAACCATACCTAAAGTTTACTCAGTCTAGGTCATTAGCCACATGATGGTATCAAAAATTGAAATGTTTTATTTTACAGTACAGCTAAGTGGAAAGCACATTTCCAGATATATTATGGGTAACAACAATTTATCTAAGCAGGATGAACTGTATTGTTAATTCAAAAGGCTCCAATGAAATCCAATTTGTTTTACCAATAGCACAGTTAATAGAAGAGCGAGTCAAACAATAGATGAGTGTGTACATCTATCTGCAATGATATGTGTACACTCTTAAAATAATATGCATTATATTTACAGCTTAATTTGCATTATAAATAATGATACAATAAAGAAAACTTTGATTATGAATAAGAAGAGATGTTGGCTTGTATTCAGTAATGAGCGGGATATTGTCATTCAGCGCGAGAATCCATTAGAAAGTAAAGGCATATTTATATATGTAGATACGGCAAGCAGCAGCAGAGACTCATCACTGGTCATGGGGAGGGTATCAACAGCGCAAATTGTTGTGTAAAAGAAAACTGCGCCTCGAGACTGGAGTTTCTGAAATCAGAAAACTATTTAAACAATACTATGCAATAACCAATTATTATAATCCAGACAAGGGTCAGAGGTTTGATTGGTTTTAAAGATTTTTTTAGCTCAAATTTTGAATATTTAACATGATGAGGATTAAATCAGTTTGAGGCAAATTAAATTAACCTCAAATTTTGTAAAAAAAAATGGGTTGGCCAGAATTTTAGTTTATTTTAACTATTCGATTAGAGCTACTTAAGCACAATAGCTTTCAGCTGGCCTTCATTTTGATGGATTCTTATGGATAGGGAAAGGTATTAAAAAAAGCCTGTAGTCAAATCACTGAAAGACACATTTTCCACCGCTGCAGCTCTGCTCGGCTACCTAAATACTACTTGTGGCTCTAGTGACTCCTTTTTTCCTGATGTCCTTCTCCTGGTTTTCAATCTTCACAGACACTCCATTGCTGAATTGACCTTAAAGGTAAACTGTCACAAAACGTTTGCTACCTCGTTTCAGAGCAGTATGATGTAGAAAAAGAGACCCTGATTTCAACGATGTATCAATTAATATACTGGGTGCAGCCATTATGACCCAGAGTTCTTAGACATAGCAATTCAGCAGAGCTCAGAAAGCTAAAGCTGCCTACACCACAGCATTCTGTGTACATTGTATATTGACAATGATCTGTATCAATAGAGGGGGCGTAGTCAGACTAGCAGTCTTGTGAGCACCAGATCTGGCAATAATAATGTCCTAGTGATAGAACCTTCATTGTAAGTAAACAATAGCACATAGCCTCACAAGTGGCACATAGCTGACCTCAGTTTTTTAACCCCTACATCATGTTATTGTGAGATTACATAGCAAAAACTTGCTGACAGATTCCCATTAATGATATGTTCTGACAATGCAACGTCATAGCTTCAGAACGTGATGACGTGTTGCCCAATGTATAGACTGTCGCGTGTCGTGTGTTGCGTGTACATAACCTTATGAGGTGTGGCTAAGGCCTTTCAGCAATGGAAACACCAGTAAAGTCTGACTACCCAGAAGAGGACATCCATCACCACACTTGGAGAAAAGCAGACTATGGAGCTACAGTAAGAAACAGGACAGTGAGTTATATCGGTGGAACAGGTAAGCAGCAAGATAAGTATATATATATATTTTTTTAAAAAAATTTTTGGAACACTAGCTTTATTATACTCAGGTCTGTTCAGCGCAAATCGAATTTGCTGGCCAAAGTTGAGTGATTTTATACATTTTGACAGACTCGCTCATCACTAGTTAGCATTAATGTACATTTATGGCTGTGGCTCCGTACAAAAAGTAAAAGTGGGACCTCTCGTATGTTCTGTTTTACACATTACCTGCCAACACAACACCCCTAACCATGACAAGAGGACCTTATGTTCCAACCCCATTTTCATTACTCGAGTACATTTTCCACTTTGCTTGTATCACTTACTACCATGGAGACAATGTTAACCAAAAATAGGCCACTTATCTCTAGGGGCCTCATAGTAGCCACATGGTCTGCCCTCATGGTACAGTACCCTTACTTATAAGCTTCACAGTTTGAAGGAAGCATATCCAAGAAATGACCGCCTTGTCATTTTAATCAATAAGAAGATCTTTGCACATTACATTTTTTAGAAGAGGCGATAAATCTCTGTTACTTGATAACTCAAATCCTGCTTGTAACATATTTTTTATTTCAAGGTAAGTCAGCTTGACAAAAAGGCTTTAGTGTTTTCATGTTACATTTTGCTGAAAAGTCACTTTGCAAAGCCATTACTACCCTGAGCAATTTCTGCAATATATCCTGGCACATTTAACAATATATATATATAACTTAATCCATAGTTATATTCCCCTAAATATAATGTATAACATTATTTTTTTTATTGAAAGGAAGGCAAAAATAAGATTAATGCTCTTTACCTTGCTTCTGGTGCAATATAAAGGAAAAGATTTGCCTATTTGTGGATCAGAGTAGCAATGCACGGCTATAAATGTCATAAAGGAATACAGAATGGCGTATTAAAATCCGCATTTACTGGGTAATAATGAGAGTGGCAGCAGTCTAGGTAATTTTTATGGTACAGTGCTTGGAATTTCAACAGTAAAAATACAGTTAAGGGTCTATGAAGCCCTATGTTCTTTGCTTGGTTACCTTTGGTGGGTGTTTAAGCTTTTATACACACTGTATGAAGTGATGATTATAACTAGTGATGAGCGAGCGTGCTCACATAACGTGTGTGCTAACCGAATGTCTTCGGCATGCTCAAATACTATTTTTGAGTCGTTGCGGCTACATGTCTCGCGGCAGTTCAACAACCGCAACGCATGCAGGGATTGCCTAACAATTATTTGTTTTCTTTTAATTTCTCACATTCCACATACTTATTGGTGTTGAGACCAAGGAATTTCAAAAGATATATCATATCTTAAAAACAGGTTAAAGAAATATGTGTGGGTGGAGGAAGGTCCTGCTCTGTTTCCATTTATTGCTGATTGACCTACAAACTCTTTTGTAAAGTATCACAGCCTACGAAATCCTTTATCAAAGAGGCATTTTGTCAAATGTCACGATAGAAGTTAGAATGCAGAGACATATAAAAGCTTTAGGTGATTTAGAAACATCAAAATCCAGTAATGTCTGAGCCATGCACTGACAGCACATATTGTAAGTGGGATGTGGAGCGCATATGCGTCATGACTGTGTGATCCAAAAGAGATAAATTCAATATTTAGATGAGTACCATAATTTTATGCATCCTGCATGCCATGGTAGATCGCATAGCCAACATTTAAATAGCTGTATACTCACATACAGGAGCACAATGAAGACCTAGGAAATGTGCAGTGTGTTATGTGATTGTGAATATAGCTGCTTGCAATATAGAATGGCGCTCCTGAAGATAACCCGGTGCACGGATAGGGTTCCAACCCATAATGTATTAAAAAAAATCCAGCACTCAGTCTGGTGAAATTTTGAGAAACAAAGTTTATGAAAAACATTTAGGCTGTTAGACTTTCTTAATACGCTAGTTAGATTCTAACGATTTCAGAAAAGTTCAAGCATATAGTATATACGTATCCACTTTTTTATTTCAAGCAGATGCCTGTATGTAAAGAGGAGGTGAGCCGCTGTGGTGACCAGACACGAGTGCTGGATTTTTGTTTATTTTTGTGAATTTAGTACTTATTATTAACGCTAACACTTCTGCTTCACACAGTACAATTCTTGAAATTATAATATTTACTAATAGTGTGTTAGCTATTAACCTTCAGATATGGGGTTACTCTGCAGGTTACTGAGAGTCCAGCTACCAGGAGGAAATTAAAGGCAACCTGTCAGCTGAAAAAATATCATTAACCTACAAATATGGGGTTAATCTGCAGGTTAATAGCATAGTGAAAAGGCTTGGCACCCACACTTAGACCCCAATGCCTGGAGAAAATGAAATGCATTCCTCTGGACAGTGCACGGTTTCAATCACCGGGCAGCATTGGCATGGGTTCAGCATGGGTTCAGTCACCGCATGACTGCAGCCATGCTCCCGGCAGTCACTCAGTATTAGGGTCTGCTACCAGCCAGCTCTGGGGGCGCGGTCACAGCCACCAAACTCTATACACAGAGCGACTGAAACCAGAAGGCTACTGGGAGAAATAAAGTTAATTTCTTCCCGGCAGCAGCAGTCTAATTGTCTATGAAAGGCAGGTTCACAACATGATTAAATTGTAGATGAACCCCATATCTGCAGGAATAGAATTTTTACAGATGACTGGTTCCCTTTAACTTTATTCCTTCTGGAAGCCTCTGGCTTTCAGTTATAGAGGCATGACTGGTGCAGCTTCAGTCACTGCTCAGTACATAGTGCGTGGTGGCTGTAACCATGACTCAAAACTAACTGACAGCCAGCCCAGCACTGATGTATTTTTAAAGTGCAATTAACATGCAGATTAACCCAATATCTGAAGGATTATAGCACTAAAAGTCATGAAAAGTTCCCTTTAAATCCATAAAAGTAATTATATCTAGCTATCTGTTATATTATATTATATGCAATTCTATCTGCTATCTATCTCTGCATATTACCTATCATCCATATCTATCTATCTATCTATCTATCTATCTATCTATCTATCTATCTATCTATCTATGTATTATCTATCATCTGTTTATCTATCTGGCTATTATCTATCTTCTGTATGTATATTATCTATCTCTATCTATCTATCTATCTATCTATCTATCTATTACCTGTCAAATGTATCTATAATCTATTATTTATCTAACAATCATAATCTATCTACCGATCTATCTATATCGATCTATAAATAATGATTAATATCTATCTATCTATCTTTCTAGTGAAATCATATTTACATTTAATAATTTATTAAGTTCCACATATTTATGTGGCTAATTCCTTTCTTGCTCTCAAGCCCAAAGCAGGGATCTGGGGTCTGTTATTGTTAGTAATGGTGTGGATAACAAAGATTGTAACAGCACCACCAATCTTAATTTATAATCAGTTTCTAAAAGTTAAAAAGAAAAGGTTTGTTGTTAAGAGATATGAGCACTTTCAGGTGCGATCTTTTTTTAACTTAACTAAAGGTACTGTCACACTAGACGATATCGCTAGCGATCCGTGACGTTGCAGCGTCCTCGCTAGCGATATCGTCCAGTGTGACAGGCAGCAGCGATCAGGCCCCTGCTGGGAGATCGCTGGTCGGGGAAGAAAGTCCAGAACTTTATTTTGTCGCTGGACTCCCCGTAGACATCGCTGAATCGGCGTGTGTGACACCAATTCAGCGATGTCTTCACTGGTAACTAGGGTAAACATCGGGTAACTAAGCGCAGGGCCGCGCTTAGTAACCCGATGTTTACCCTGGTTACCATCCTAAAAGTAAAAAAACAAACACTACATACTTACCTACAGCCGTCTGTCCTCCAGCGCTGTGCTCTGCACTCCTCCTGCTCTGGCTGTGAGCGTCGGTCAGCCGGAAAGCAGAGCGGTGACGTCACCGCTCTGCTTTCTGGCTGCCCGGCGCTCACAGCCAGACCAGAGAAGCAGAGCGCCGAGGACAGACAGCGGAAGGTAAGTATGTAGCGTTTGTTTTTTTACTTTTTAGGATGGTAACCAGGGTAAACATCGGGTTACTAAGTGCGGCCCTGCGCTTAGTTACCCGATGTTTACCCTGGTTACCGGGGACCTCGGGATCGTTGGTCGCTGGAGAGCTGTCTGTGTGACAGCTCTCCAGCGACCAAACAGCGACACTGCAGCGATCCGGATCGTTGTCTGTGTGACGCCCAGGAGACCGGGATACCCAGCACCGGACCAATGGAGTCTGTCTCTTGAGGGGGATGTCACGGGTGGCTTGACCCGGTGCTGTGGCCTCAGGCAATGCACAGTGTAAGGGGTATCATGAGGGGACAGGCACTTACTTGATCAGCAGCAGGTTCTCCCAGCGGTGACGATCCTGATCCTGGATAGATGGCTATTGTCCAAATGAAAGACTGAGGCACTGAAACGTTTAACCAGTTTACTTTAACATAAAAGGATTTACAACCAGTCCTGTCACCGGAGTCTGTATGGGAACTCTGAGTTACTTTGACCCTGCCGGGGTCTTCGCCTCTTATTGTGCGCAATTTCTGTGTGGCCCTGCTGCTGTATGTGAACTGGCTGCCGGCCCAATCTGTCCCCTCCGGGTCCTGGTTCGACGGGCAACCCGAGTCCTTTTATCGGTTTACCCCCTCTGGGAGTACCGCTGAACTCTGTGTCTGTTGCTGCATCCGACCCTAGTGAAGCTGATATCACCTCACGTTTTTCCGGTTGCTGTATTATATATAATGAATACAGCCACGGATCCGGTATCCGTCTTTGCGCCTGTTCTGGGTAGTGATTAATGCTACCCGGTTCTCACAATGTCCTTTTTCTCTATCCCTCTTCTCCTCAGGCCGGTGATTTAGGCCTGGTAACAGTCACAGGGCTGTTAGAGATTCAACTGTATGACCTCTCACCATCAGCTCCTTGGCCCAACTGCCATTTCTTCTCTCAGACCAGAATGGATCAAGGGGAGTCTCTGGAGCTCCCCCTTCTGGCCGGAGGTGGTAGTGCAGTCTTGCTATTTTAGTATTTGTACTTACTGTCAGTAACTATTTTTGTGGCAAATACCCCTAGGGGTGCCACATCTGTATCGCTGCAGCGTCGCTATGTGTGACGGTACCCTTAGACTTGAGCTAAACAATTTGCAGGATTCTGGTCCAACAGCCACGTAACAGCTCCCTGTTTCATGCCCACATCCTGTGCACCTCTTGTGATTAGTAAGTCCCAACAATGTTATAACTTTATCAAAATGTACTTTGCAAGATCAAATCAAAGATCCTAATAATTAGAAAAGACCTTCTGTAGACAGGCAGGTATTTAGAAGTTCACATTTCTCCGGATCAGTTGTAAAAGAGTACCAATGTGTCTGCTAGACCCAAGTCTTATATATCATTTTGAGTCATCTCCAGCTAAACCCATATATTTTGGGCTAAAAAATATTGCAGTTGGGATTCATTAAACATATTTCATTAGACCATATAATGAGAAGAAAAATGATGCAGCACTCACCCTTGCGCTTCTTCCAAGTGTGCTCTTTATTCAGCAAAACATACTATACATAGTATGAACCGGCATACGCAGTGATCTGTGAGGGAGCGGGAGTGAGGAGAGACCGGAAGACGGCCGTTTCGCGCTACGGCGCTTCTACGGGTCCATGCTAAAAACAGGTGATGTCATTTCCTTTTTAAGGGTTTTTTTTTTTTTGACTCACCTGATTCTATTAATTACAATTGTGCAAGTTAAAAACAATGAGATCTCTTATTACAGAATGAACATTTACAAGTATATTACAAAATGAACATTTACAAATGTATTATAAGAACACCGCCATGTCAAGTTTGTCATTAAGACCCCCTGGGCCCTGTGCGTTTGTTTGTAGGATCCATTTCGCTTCACGCTGCAGCAGTAGGCGGTCATTATTACCGCCGTTTTGTGAACATTTAACTATTTCCAAACCTGCAAACCGCAATTGATCTGGATCACTATTATGTGTCTCTGCCATATGTTCTACAAAACGCACGCGTCCCTTTCCTGTCCGAATGGAGTTATAATGCTCTCGTATTCGGACTGTGAGAGGTCTAATAGTCTTACCTATGTAAAACCGTTGACACGGACAGAAAATTACGTAAACCAGAAATGTACTCTTGCAGGTTATGAAGTCTTTCACAAAATGCTCAATTATACCTATTTGCAAGGGGTTCTCAATTTTATGCAGATGGCATATGCTACAATTGCCGCATCTGTGGTTACCTTGCGGTATGGTTTTTGCTAACCAATTATTTGTTGGTGGTGATACTTTATTTTTTACAACAAGGTCTCCTATATTAATTGATCTTTTATATGAGAATAGAGGACATGTATCCGGGAGATTTCTAAAGTCCACGTCTTTCTGCAGCACATGCCAATTTTTTCGTATTGCTGTTTGTATATCTCTATCTAAAGGGCTATGTTTAAATGTAAATGTGAATCTGCGATTTTTATTTTGATATTCGTTTGCATCTTTTCTTTTTCCATTGTGTTTTCTTTTTTTGCCCTTTTCTAACAGCTGAACTTGAGATAATTTGGCTGCTCTAATTTCTGCTTGTTGGAGAACAACTGTTGGATATCCTCTGTTTGAAAGGCGTGTTTTTAATTCTTCTACCTGAGTTTTATAATTTTCTTCATTATTGTTGATTTTACGTATTCTCACCATTTGACTATATGGAATACTGCGCTTCGTGTGATTCGGGTGGTCACTTTTAAAATGTAAAATGTTGTTCGTCGCTGTGCTTTTTCTGTGGACTTTCGTTACTATATTTTCATTTACAATTTCAATTTTTACATCTAGGAATTCCAATTCTTTTTTATTGAATACTGAAGTAAATTTCATGTTTTCTTTATTATTATTGTTCAGGAAAGTAACAAATTCGTTAAATTTAATTTCTTCGCCATCCCACACCATAAAAATATCGTCGGCAAATCTTAAAAAAAGCCGTATGTGCCGAAGGTATGGGTTCTGGGGTCCGGTGACGTACCTCTCCTCAAAAGCTGCTAGAAACAGATTTGCGAAGACGCACGCCACCGGAGTAACCCATCGCGGTACCAACTTTTTGCAGATACCATCTCTCCATGAACTTGAAAGCATTGTGTGATAAAACGAACTCCAGACTATCCAGCACAAAAGAAATAAAATTGGCGTCTTTATTTGTATTCATTAGAATGTGATGGACTGCCTCCAAGCCTTTTTGTTGTGGGATTCTAGTGTAAAGGTTTACAATATCTATTGATGCCAGAGCAAATGTAGGTTGCCATTGGAAGTCTTTAAGGACCAGGAGAAAATCTCCTGAATCCTTTACGAAAGAGGGAATTTTTAACAGCAGAGGTTTTAGTAACCAATCTAAAAACTGTGATAAAGGTTCGGTCAGTGATTCTTTGCCCGAGATTATTGGGCGTCCTGGCGTTTTTTCTGCATTTTTGTGAATTTTGGGGATGCTGTACCACTGTGCGAATTTAGGAAGCTTTGGCATTAATTTTTCCGCTCTCCCTCTTGTTAAACTCCCCTTTTCCACATATTTTCTTAATAGGCTACTCAATTTTTCTTTAAATCTATTTGTGGGGTTGCCGTCTAATTTAATGTAGGTTTCTGTGTCATCTAGTTGGGATAGTGCTTCTTCTATATAATAAGATCTTTCTAATAGAACGATATTACCGCCTTTATCCGCCCTCCTAATGATGGTATCATTCCACATTTGTATCTCTTTTAGGGCTTTTTCTTCCTGTGTTGTTAAATTTTTTAGTGGTTTTTTATATAATATTGCCTCTATATCTTTGATTACCAGGTCTTGGAATAGATCTATTGTATTCCCTGGTGAGATTGGCGGCATCCATTTTGATCTAACTCCTCCCTTGAATGGATCAAATTCTGTACTAGTCGGCGGTATTGGGGCTCTTTCATCTGAATCCTGACCGTTCCCACTTAAATTTATTAATAAATGTGTCATTTCTACGTCCCTCGGATCCATGGTAGAATAAGCCAATAAACCTAGGGAACTAATCTCTGCTGGACTGTCTGTGGCGACCGACATAGAAGCTCTCTCGAAGCTGTTTTTGCAAAAGTATTTATATAAATGTAACTTTCTTATGCTTTTAAATAAGTCCACTTTGAAGTCGCATAAGTGGAAGGATTCTCGAAGGCAGAAGTTCAAGCCTCTTGACAGTACTTTCTCCTGATGTATTGTCAGTGATTTTTTTGTTAGATTTATAATTTGTAGGGCTTCTTCGTTGTCCTTTGTGGCGCTTTGTTCATTCATCGTCTCCACGAAACTTGTTTGCGTTTTTTTACCGCGCTTTTATCTCCCTCCCCGTCTGATTTTTTTCTTTCTAAAGGGATGATAGGATTCAGGGTGGGCTTTGAGGTAGATGGTAACTCTTCATTAAAGTCCTCAGCTGTACTGGAATCAGAGTCAGTGATCCAGCCATCTTTCACTATTTTCGATTTTTTTGTGGTGAATTTTCTGGAGCGATTTTTATTGAACAGTTTTTTAGTACCATTTCTATTCCATGAGAAAATCTGCCCCATTTCGAAGTCCCTCTTATCCCGGAGGAATTTTTCTTTTTTCTTTTCTTTGGTTTCCATTTGAATCACAGTTAGCTTTTTTTCCAATTTTTTCTCAAAGTTTTTAAAATTTTCCTTACTAATACGGGAGGATAATTCCTGTTTCGATTTTTTCAATTGTTCGCATATCAAATCAGTAAGGGAGACCTCATCTGTCCTTCTGAAACAGATCGTTTAAGCAAATCTCCAATTGAGCTATAGTGAAGCTCTGTGCCGATCATCTTTCTGTTTCTTGGTATAACGAAGTTAAACATATTTCACTGTTTGACTTTAACAGGCTCTTTGGTTCTTTGCACTGTCCTCGCTGTAAAATGAGTTAGCTGAGCATCCATCACTGAGGGATGTTTGTAACTTTTTTTCTCATTTTTTTTTCCTGACTTCTCTGTTCTGATTTATGAACACAAACCACATAAAATTAGGGCTAAACATTGATGGCTCAGAAAAAGACAGATACAAGAGTTACAAACTCCCCTTTAGGACCAGTTCACTGACACATTTTCAGATAACGCATTATGTAGACACCTATGTGCATGGAAACAAAGATCTTATAAAAAGCCAAATGATGCAAAATTTGTAATGAAACTCAAAAGCAAAAATTACTGTAAGCCTATAATGCAATCCGTTAAGAATAAGCAAATAATGCTTCTAAGTTGTCCAAATACAGAACAAGGATGCATTGCAGATAAAGTTGTCTTATTATTAGACAAACCTCAGTTCAAATTTAAAATAGTTATGCAGGACTTTTCTTTCCTTTGGGTCTAAAAACTAACAATCAGGTAGTTGCTAAGTATGTGAATGTCACACCCGGCATTGGCTGAGAGGAGAGCAGTCACCTATAGGTCATTCAGCTGCCCCTTGTTAATAGAGTAGCACTTCTTCAGGGCTGCTCTGTTGATGGGGCGTTACTTCCAATGTCATGCTGATTGACAGATGGCTTCATGCAATTAGGTAGCAGGGAACTGGATGTCAATCAATGTCAACAATCAGACCTTGTCAACAGATTGGAAGAGAAGCCATTGTTCTACTGAGGTGACATCTATGGAAGCAGCTGCAGGAGGTCTGTGACTGCTTTATGCCGTCAAGGATAAAAGATGGGCAACTGAAGCATGTAGGTAGCAACCACCTTCCTGTTAGTACTTCAGCACATTGCATTAATGAAATAATTAAATAAATTAAATAGTCTTAGATTACCCATTTTAGCTGACCATATAGGAAATATTATTTTTTAAATACATTTGATATTGTTAGAACTACTGTACTTCCAGAAAAATTTTTAGTTCAAAACCTTACATTCCTGATTGCTGTTAGCTAATCTCTACTGTATTTCTTCTTACTCCCGTCCCCTTACAAATGCTTGCTCAGATATGTTGGGCACTCATGTATTCTAAATAGGGAGATGGGTGCAAGGGTCCATTTACGCGGCACAACCGTTTTACCTGATCGGCATTCATTTGAGTAACAGGCAGAACAAAAGTAAACTATGTCCACAGAATGATCCTTTCACTCAATGAACGTTTTGATTGTTGATGTGGTGATTCACAGCCTGCTTACGCACAAGATCATTGTGAAATGAGCATTTTTGACAACACGCATTCATCATAATCTTGCAGTGTAAATGCAGCTTGAGTTTCTACCAAGGTCTGTCGGAAGGAAAGGATGGGGCATGTTAAAATTCCATTGCCCAATCCTTGTCTTCTATATCATTCAATATTAGTTTATTGGCCAGTCCCGCATTTGGATAAAACTAAACTAATATGTATAACTAGATTAGATCTTGTTTATGTAAGCCGTTGGCAAGTCTTTGAAAACAGCATGCACAATATACCGTACTGTATCTGTGCCATTAGCCTAGAACTAACATTTAGCACATGCTTATGATAATAATAGCAATACTGCAGAAACTGAGACACTAAACTGATCTGCTGATCAAGCAATGTGAATGTTACTGTTTTTATTAAGACGTGACCAATGTTAAATATAACAAGATCTCAAATTGCTTGTGCAGCATATACCAAATATAGCTGTACTAATTCTTAAGTACAAATTTGTGTTTCAGACAATCAAGGACATTTTCTTTTCAGTTTAGTCCATATTGGCTATTTAAGAATATTTGCTATGAAGATTTTTCTTCTTGTTGAGAGTTATTTTGTAATATATTTTAAACTGTATTTTCTAAGGGAATATTAACCAATCAATTAAGAAAATTAAAATTACTTCATTAAAAACAATAAATCAATAACCATTGTAACAAAGGAGTGAATTAAATTAGTTATCCATTTTTTCATTTTTTTTCCAAAAAGACAATGGTCCACACTTATTAAGGCTAATCTAAGTAGTTTAAAGAAAAACCCTGTTTAGCTTCCATTTCTTTAGAACATCTATAAGAAATAAAAGTTTTTCTTTTATTGGTTGATATAAACTCCTCAACAAGAAAGAAATGTCTAAGAATGATGGAAATTAAAGGATGGATAGAAATGTTATTGATATCCAAATGATAAAAGAATGTGAATAGAATTTTCTAAACATTTCGATTCATTCAGTATCACTATTAATGGTTGCATGAGTATGAGGTGCCACGCTGAAAGCATTTAGCAATGCATATCATCAAGATCTTTTTTTCTTTTAGCTACATTTGGCATTGCTATCTACTGTTTTCCTAGTTGTGCATGATGGAAGACAAGTAGGTAGACAATGCAGGCCATGGTAGCACGTTTAGGCCGTGTAGGCTGCTCACAGCAGGACCATCAACATACATCTTGGTGTTGTTGTTTTGAAAAATGGCTACTGAGAAATGACTGTAGCACTCAAGTCAATATAAAGCTGAACTGTAAATATACCAGGCAAGAAGACTCGAGGGGTCAGGAGACGGTAATTTATGCCACTTCACACCATGGTTCCGGCAATAGTACTAGTGTGATATTTCCTCGTGAAGACCTCTTGAAGGAGTTGCCCACATGGATTGTAGTGAATCATTTTGTGCTGCAAGTGAAATTAGCTGGGACCATTCTGAAAGGCTATCATGGTGCAGAGTAAGAAGGAGGCTAAAATGAATGTCCTCATTCTTAGCAAAAAGTCCCACTTTTGTCTTTGATGCATTAATAGTTCCCACATGAGCAATGCTTTGAAGAGGCTTCCATGAGGGAACATGTTCTGTGAACTATTTTTCAACATCTCAATACCAAGCCACATGTTGATTTTGCTACGGTGAGCACCCTGCATAGCATACACATCCTACTATGGCATGCAGCGTCTTAAGGTTTGATTCCCATCATATACATCTGGGATGTCATTGGTCAACAATGGAAAAGGGCGTATCCATCAGTGGATCTTGATACTTTGCATGAGCTAGTTTAATCTGCATGGCAGAACGTTCTCCAGAGAACCTATAATAACCTTATAGATAGCATTATCAGCATGAGAATATGTCTAGAGGATTAGTAAAACTGCTGCTATTTAGTCTTCCATATTCATGAGCTCTGTATAATACTGACCCCACTACTCTTTGACAGCTTGCTTACTGCCTATGTACACGTAAACAGAGCGCTCAGTGGTGTGGATAGGGTTATAGAAAACTTAAGGCCCCTTCACATTTAGCGCCGCTGCAGCGATACCGACAACGATCCGAATCGCTGCAGCGTCGCTGTTTGGTCGTTGGAGAGCTGTCACACAGACCGCTCTCCAGCGACCAACGATGCCGGTAACCAGGGTAAACATCGGGTAACTAAGCGCAGGGCCGCGCTTAGTAACCCGATGTTTACCCTGGTTACCATGCTAAAAGTAAAAAAAAAAAAAAAACAGTACATACTTACCTACAGCTGTCTGTCCTCCAGCGCTGCGCTCTGCTTCTCTGCTCTCCTCCTGTACTGTCTGTGAGCCGGAAAGCAGAGCGGTGACGTCACTGCTCTGCTTTCCGGCTCACAGCCAGTACAGGAGGAGAGCAGAGCACAGCGCTGGAGGACAGACAGCGGTAGGTAAGTATCTAGTGTTTGTTTTTTTTTACTTTTAGCATGGTAACCAGGGTAAACATCGGGTTACTAAGCGCGGCCCTGCGCTTAGTTACCCGATGTTTACCCTGGTTACCAGTGAAGACATCGCTGGATCGGTGTCACACACGCCGATCCAGCGATGTCTCCAGGGAGTCCAGCGACGAAATAAAGTTCTGGACTTTATTCAGCGACCAACGATCTCCCAGCAGGGGCCTGATCGTTGGTCGCTGTCACACATAACGATTTCATTGACGATATCGTTGCTACGTCACAAATAGCAACGATATCGTTAACAATATCGTTATGTGTGAAGGTACCTTTAGAGTTCATAGAACGGCAGATCTGCAGCAGGAAAAACTGTGATTCTAAATCATGGCAAGCAGCCCAGTAAGTGATAGATTCACGGAATCAGAGTCTTTTACTAACTTAATGCTTCTCTCAGATAGTGGAGCAAAGACCTGACGACAGATTTGTTTTAAGGAGTTGGTCTTATCTATTGATGAGTGAACTCAAACATCCAGAAGTCTGTATAACTGTATGGGTTCGGCAGCTTGAATAAAGTTGATTGAAAAGCTGTAACACAGCCAGTCAACAAGTTTTGCGGTGTGGGCATTTAAAGCTCCATCGCAGAAATGACAAGTATTGGCATGGCTGTGATTGGCCAAAGCAGTATGTTAAAAAATAAATAACAGAAAAAGACATTTGGTCCACTCTATTTTTGAAAACAAGAGTAGATAAAGCAGAAATATGCTGTCTGCAGCCTTCAGCTGTCTGCTTTATCTTGGCTGGTTATTAAAAATAGAGGGGCACCCATGTTGTATTTTTAATAATTTCAAAACATAATTTAAAAAAATGACATGGGACCACCTTATTTGTGATAACCAGTCAAGGTAAAGCAAACAGGGGGGCTGGTATTCTCAGGCTGGGAAGAACCATGGATATTTGACTATCAACAGCCTAAAAATAGCAGCCCACAGTTGCCCCAGAAAAGGCACATCCATTAGATGCACCAATTTTGGCTCTTTGCTTGGCTCTTCCCACTTGCCCTGGTGCATTGACTAGTGGGGTGATATTTTGTGGTTGATATCAGCTGTGTAATGTCCGCTGACAAGCCCAGGGGTTAGTAATGAAGAGATGTTTAAAATATACCTATCCATTACTAACCCCGTAATCAAAAAGTTATAAACACACACAGAGCAAAGTTCTTTAATTGTAAAAAGCACTCCCTGTCCCACTATTACCCATTTGTTACCTTTAAAAAATAAAATAATCCAAAGGGGTCCTCCTTAAATCCATCCCATGTCCCACGACGATCCTTTACTCTGCTACATCAAGATGCAGTGCTGAGCTCTCAGAAATTACATCAGAAATGTGACCTCTCAGCATGGCCATTGGTACACATTGACAGTAGCTTGTGAATGTCATGAGTTCTGACATTAGTAAGGTTATCGCAGTTCACAGCCTATGAACTGGGGTAATGTTACTGACGTCACCACTCCCAGGAGTGGTCTATGATACCTGTCTGTCAATGCTTAATCTCATGAGGAAAAGTTAAAATAGTCCCAGATAACCCCTTTAAATGAAGCTGTTTTGCTCAATTCTGCTCAGTGTTCACATACAGTAACTGCTGGAGCTAATAACAGCTGTTTGGCGGGGTTACCGGATACTCTAAGGATATGTCATTATTATATACCTGGACAACTCCTTTAAGTGCAGGTATTCCACACAAAATAGGCTCATGTAAAAATAAATGGTCAGTTTGATTTTCTCTGTATTCCATGTTGACAATTTGTCTTCATTGAATGTCATAGACCATAAAGTCTTCAAACATGCCAAAAGAAGAAACGCGACATAATATTAATTAGAGAGTTTTTAAAGAGACTTTATGTTTTTTTTTTCTTCTTTGGTTTGCACTCATAGAAAATAACAAACTCAACATTTTTCTCCCACTCCCCTAAGATACTGTACCTCTAGAAAATTGTTCTTTTGGTAGGCTGCCATGGGGACGTCACGACTATGACTGCTGCAGTCAGTCACTGGGTTCCATGGTGACGCTTGGATGTGTGTATTATTTGTTTTTTTTGTTGTTGTTTTTACGTTTTGAAGAAATAACTGAATTCCACAATTTTATACGTTAAAAGTAGGTCTTAACCAAAAATTTGTTGTCTACAACATACTTGATGCTCATTTCATGGTTGGTCTTCTTTAAGAATGACTTTTTTTATTTTTTGTAACTGAGTATTCCTTGCAAAGCAATAGGAATTGAGATCAGATACTGACATGTACATCTGGCCGGTGACAGGTGCCTATTTACACAAACCACTACTCACATCTTTGGTTTTATCAGTGATTGCTTCTGCAATCACACTTTGTTTCTGCTGCCGTTCTGCATTAAATGATAGTAAAAAGAACAAAATATCCTATGTGGCTAAAAGAAAGTCTGAGGGAAACACTGTCGACAGCATAGTTTTGCTAATTGTGCTGTACTTGTACTTTTAAAATTTCAAAGATTGCAAAAGAGATACAATTAATGTGCAGCATCAATTGAAGTGCCCTGAACAATGTGTTCAGTGGCTTTGTACTGAAATAGTTCATTACACTATCACATCCTGTGGTTAAAAAATAATGAGGTCAGCTGCAAAAAACTTACATGGCTTCAAGATATTGTGAATTTCCATTTCAGTGCGTTAACAGGGTATTGTGATGCTCACCTATAAAATTCACTTTGATGAAAATGGAGAGCTGAGATTACTCAGAAATATAACCCTGACAGTTGCTTCAAGATTCCGCTGAACACAGTACCTCCTTGTATGAAGCTGGTAAACCGGAAATGCTAAATATATTTCATGTGTTCTTTTCAAAATGAAATATCAACAAATCTAGCAAAAGATATTAGCTGCATGAAAAAGGTATTCTGATCTAAGCAAGTTATCACCTCTCCATTGCTTTGGTCCTAACTGACCGCTAAAACAGTTTCCCCCTGATCTTCCTTGACTCTCCACGGATGCTGCCAGAAGAAGTTGAATAGACTTGCAAGTTGTGCATGGACCCTGTACCTCCAGTCAAGTCTTTGGTGGTAATGAGAGCTCTCCTCTTTGTATCCACTATACATCTAACGCTATGCAATTTATTAGTTTTCACAACTTTATATTTTAAGATAAGTCCAACCTAAATGAATAGGATATTTCTTTGATACCCTTAAAATAACTCACTTGGTTTTCCCTTATTAAAGCTCATTTTCTTCAGAATAGGTATGACAATAGCTATATTACTCACTGTCAATTTACTAATCTAATAATTATTTTCCCTTGATGTCACCAGGCCTCCCTGTAGTGTCTTTCAGGGGTAATGTGTATATACAACATGCAATCTGCAGGGGCAGAGCTACAGATGAAAAGAGAGGAGCAGTTTTAACCAATCATGAGGTTTTCTCAGACTCCCACTCCCTGATCACAGCTGTGCCTTATTTTAGTTGTAGAAAAAGCAGCCAAATCGCAAGCTCCGAGAAAATAAATAGCAAGAAAGCTTCCCCTAAGGGCAGGTTCGCATTGTGTTAGGGCGATCCGTCTAACGAATCCGTTACTTAGCGACACTAACGCAATGTAACAGATCCGTTAACGCGCCCATAGACTTCCATTATCATAACTCATCCTAACGCATGTCAAAATTGGCATGTGTTAGTGATGATGCGTTACTTTGTGAAGCACCCTCGAACGCGGTTTACTTCATTTTTGGGTACGTTGGGTCTAACGCACAGCGAACGGAAGCATTCGCTGTGCATAGACCTCTATTGCTAACGCATGCCAAGGCAATGGTATCATGCGTTAGCATGATTGTATCAAAAAAGCAATTTTGAGCATCAGCGTTTGCGCATCTATTTAACGGATCTGTAAAATGGATCGCCCTAACGCAATGTGAACCTAGCCTAATATAGTTTTGAGCTCAAGAATGGGCAGACATTTAAAGCTTAAAACATGAGGCTTAAGTGAATTAGCCAAACCACCATATTCAATATATAGTGGATGCTTTCCTGAAACGGAAAGTACTTGCAAGCAGCATAATACAAAGAATAGCAGGTTTACCCAGAATCCTTTGCAGTAGGCGGAGCTATGCAAATCATCTCTTTCCACCCCTGTCTAATCCACAGCGCTTGGAACCGCCAAGCGTGCAATGCTGCGGAATAGTTTTCTAAATTTACACAGCTAACCAACTCCTACCTGTGGACACGTGTTTCGGGCTTTAGGCCCTCATCAGCACAGGGCTGGAATTGGTTGGCTGTATGGAGTGGGGCTCGGTGAGCAAGCGATACATATATGCTAGCCACCTTAGGGAGAGACCCAAGTTGGGCTAAATGTAGCGGGACGAAAGAGACCGAAAAGCCCTCTACTTAAAGGAAATACATAGTGGATGCTTTCCTGAAACGGAAAGTACTACTGCAAAGGATTCTGGGTAAACCTGCTATTCTTTGTATTATGCTGCTTGCAAGTACTTTCCGTTTCAGGAAAGCATCCACTATGTATTTCCTTTAAGTAGAGGGCTTTTCGGTCTCTTTCGTCCCGCTACATTTAGCCCAACTTGGGTCTCTCCCTAAGGTGGCTAGCATATATGTATCGCTTGCTCACCGAGCCCCACTCCATACAGCCAACCAATTCCAGCCCTGTGCTGATGAGGGCCTAAAGCCCGAAACACGTGTCCACAGGTAGGAGTTGGTTGGCTGTGTAAATTTAGAAAACTATTCCGCAGCATTGCACGCTTGGCGGTTCCAAGCGCTGTGGATTAGACAGGGGTGGAAAGAGATGATTTGCATAGCTCCGCCTACTGCAAAGGATTCTGGGTAAACCTGCTATTCTTTGTATTATGCTGCTTGCAAGTACTTTCCGTTTCAGGAAAGCATCCACTATGTATTTCCTTTAAGTAGAGGGCTTTTCAGTCTCTTTCGTCCCGCTACATTTAGCCCAACTTGGGTCTCTCCCTAAGGTGGCTAGCATATATGTATCGCTTGCTCACCGAGCCCCACTCCATACAGCCAACCAATTCCAGCCCTGTGCTGATGAGGGCCTAAAGCCCGAAACACGTGTCCACAGGTAGAAGTTGGTTGCCTGTGTAAATTTAGAAAACTATTCCGCAGCATTGCACGCTTGGTGGTTCCAAGCGCTGTGGATTAGACAGGGGTGGAAAGAGATGATTTGCATAGCTCCGCCTACTGCAAAGGATTCTGGGTAAACCTGCTATTCTTTGTATTATGCTGCTTGCAAGTACTTTCCGTTTCAGGAAAGCATCCACTATGTATTTCCTTTAAGTAGAGGGCTTTTCGGTCTCTTTCGTCCCGCTACATTTAGCCCAACTTGGGTCTCTCCCTAAGGTGGCTAGCATATATGTATCATATTCAATATAAACATCCACATGCTTTCAAACCATTGTTGCCTTTAGCCTTATCAGGGGTCAATGTGCAATACTGAATCATGTCTTTCCTTTTTTACTTCTTTCCAGCAACAAAACTAATTACTTCCATGTTATGCCAGTAAACACATTGGTTGTCCATCTGTTTTAGAATACAATATAAATGTAAAACTTTTGCCAACAAAGTTTTCTACAGTGCTGCAATTCCACACATCCACTCATTCATCTCTTTATACCACCAAACTCATCCACTTCATTCTGCTAATGATTTAAGACTAACTTGTTCCATCATCCAAACTGCAATTTGTTAGACGTTTGTTAGACGTTTCTCGTTTTCAACAGCATTGTGGAATGTACTACCCCAGACAATCCTGCCTCATTCCCAGTATCCACAGTTTAGCTATGTCATGAAGATACATCTAATGCAAGCCCATTATATCACCTCACTACTCTAACTTTCCTTACTTTTCTCTTCCATTTTTTTAAGAATCTGAGTCTTTCTTTTAGTAGTTTCCCTCACACTCAATGCACTCAGTACCAGTTCCTATCGGTACTCTCTAAGGGTATGTGCACACGTTCTGGATTTTTCGCGTTTTTTTCGCATTTTTTCAAAATAAAAACGTGATAAAAACACATAAAAAACTCATACATATGCATCCTATCATTTAGAATGCATTCTGCATTGCTTGTAGATATATCCTCTAAATTGTAAAGTCATGCAAAATGTTTTTGTACTATATAATATATTTTTAATTATTAGGTCTGTGAGTGTTATAAACATTGCTTACAACTTAAGCCACAGCAAGAAGTAGAGAAATTACATATAATATGTGTGCGTGTTTAATTCAGATATTAATGAAAGCTCAAGTAAAAAAAGTTTCTGCAACATCCTTACCTGAATTTTGTCAATCAACATCTACCTCTGTTGGCTGGCACTTCCATACTTACTCTGTTGGCTGCCATCGTTAAGAAAATTATGGTTATGCCCCTGTAAGTAGTAGTTAAACCCACTTTGCAGCTAGTTTGCACATTTAATCATACAAAGTGTATTCATTTTGCTGGGTATGGTGGCTTGTAACTGCAACTTCATCCTACTCTGTGATTCCCCCTGACATTGACCTCAGCTAGTTTGACTCTTATTTGACAGCCACTGCTATGATTCCTACTGTTGTCCCTGTGGTGGTCTCTCCAGTTACTGTTCCAGCTAGTATGACCATTCTTACCTCTAACTTATTCCTCTAGCTAGCCATGCTTCCGGGACCTGCTAAGCAGAGTGGCTTGCGCCATATCTGTTTGGAGTAACCTTTTGAGCCAACATCCTCTGGCATATTCTTATAGTTTCTAAGATAATTTATTATAACGTTTAGGTACAAGTTAAGCTGCTCTATGTTATATAGATTGATATTTTGATAGTTACATAGAGTACAGTATGATGCATTGAAACAGCAACTAGGATACCATGGAGCTCATATAAACATTTTTTCCTCTAAAGAAAGTCTTTTCTGCTTACTCAGTCATTTAAGTTAAAAGATTTTCAAATGTGCAAAAGTATCAATTTTACATTGACAGCAGAAAAGTTAGAGACATCATTATTTGTTACATGTCATGCAAAGGTATTGTTTGTGGAGGCTCATTATTATACTGGGAGTTGCTGACACTACATCATGCCTGAACGCCACTGCATTCGCCACCTGCTCCCACCCTTAATTATTATGTTGTGTTTTGGTGTGAACTAGATAATCAATCACTACTTAAGTGCCTGATAATCTTCTCCTGTGCCTCCTCTGCCAATAACCTTGTAACCTTGTACATGCTTTCATTTGTTCCATAACCATTTATATTTAACATCAAAGCTCTACATATTGCTTAAATATGGAAAAAGGGAGTAAAATAAAAACATCAACTAGAATCTCGGTATTCCAAAGATCATAGATATCACTGCGATATGCAACATTAATTCTGCTGGCTTGGTGTTATTGGAATCATAGTGGAATACATAAATCTTTCCTGGATTAAGGAATGATGATTTTGAAGCTGAGCAAATTAGAAAGAATATTTGCAGGAGCTAATAGTGGTATTGATTACACTCCATTGTGAAAAGTGGTGCCGACTTGACACAAAATATCTTGGTCTACTCAAGGATAGGTGAGACTTGTATTTTTGTTCTAAGCACTCTTTAATGAAAGGCATACGTTAGGGCTGTATACCACTTTAATGCCGCTCTCTGTGGCATTGTTTTCTTCCCATTGCCAGCATAATATGAGATGTGATGGAGCAGACCACAAATTAGGGCTCTTGTTGTGAATTCTGTGGTCAAGCTCCCTCCTGTGGTCATGAGTGGTACTTCGGCTGGTTCTGTCTATGAGCTTCCTCTGGTGGATGTGAGTGGGGCTGCGGCTTCTGAGTTTCCTTCCTCAGGTGACAAGGTTAAGTCGTTAGGTGCTGCTCTATTTAACTCCACCTAGTTCTTTGTTCCTTGCCTCCAGTCAATGTTCCAGTATTGGTCTTGCTCTATCCTGGATCGTTCTTGTGGCCTGTCTGCCCTGCATAAGCTAAGTTCTGCTTGTGTTACTTTTGTTTGCTATTTTTTCTGTCCAGCTTGCTATATTGGTTTTTCTTGCTTGCTGGGAGCTCTGGGACGCAGAGGGAGCACCTCCGTGCCGATAGTCGGTACGGAGGGTCTTTTTGCGCCTCTGCGTGGTTGTTTGTAGGTTTTTGTGCTGACCGCAAAGCTATCTTTACTATCCTCGGTCTATTCAGTAAGTCGGGCCTCATTTTGCTAAAACCTATTTCATCTCTGTGTTTGTATTTTCATCTTTACTCACAGTCATTATATGTGGGGGGCTGCCTTTTCCTTTGGGGAATTTCTCTGAGGCAAGATAGGCTTATTTTTCTATCTTCAGGGCTATCTAGTTTCTCAGGCTGTGCCCGAGGCACCTAGGTCTGGTCAGGAGCGCTCCACGGCTACCTCTAGTGTGGTGTGATAGGATTAGGGATTGCGGTCAGCAGAGTTCCCACGTCTCGGAGCTCGTCCTATGTTATTAGTAACTATCAGGTCACTTTGTGTGCTCTTAACCACCAGGTCCATTGTGTTTCTGAACCACCAGTTCATAACAGGCTCTACATTATCTGTACAGTTCTAAAATGGATCTTGAAGTACTTTCTCTATTCTGAGAGAGTTATATATTTTTCTCATGAACTCACCACCACAATAATACAAAACACCACTGATTGTTGTCGTTAGCATGGCTTCTACTTGTATCCTCACAAAACTGAGTTTCTTGTGTTTCCAGGCCCTAACTAATGTTGTTTCTACGTCTTGTACTGCCATTATTTACAAGCAGCTTGCCCACTGTCTTGGGTTTGCACTTGGCTCAGAGCTCTCCTTCACTCCTTTAAACAAACAAGTGCAAACTAATGTCACCTTCAAGTAAAAAACATCTCCAAAAGGTATAAAAGAAAATGTGCTGTCACTATGATTCATTCTTGTCTTGACAACAGCAACTCTTTACTAATCAGTCTTCCCATCCCTCTCCCCTATCAATCGATCCTGAATGCAGCAGTTAGGCTCATATTTATGTCCAGCCACTACACTGATGTCTCCACCCTGCGCCAGCCATGGATAAATCCGCCTTTGATTCCAATATAGAATATAACACAGACTTATCTCAATCACACACAAAGCTCTCCACAATGCTGCAGCTGCCATACATTTCCTACTTCAACTCTGTCTACCACCCTACCTATCCTCTTCTTTCTGTTATTATAGAACCTATCACAATTTTTTTTAAATTCACCATATGATACTAGACACATGGACCCTTTTATTTATTGCATCTTTGTATGGTATTTACTGCGGAGGCATTTGTCATGGCGTAATTATACCCAGTAGCATAAAAATTTGCCTCTTGAGAATCTTATGAGCAACACCCCCTGAGTATAACCATATGGCAGATTTAAAAAACAAAAAGAAAGCAAAATGTGTTTCTGGGGAATATTTTGGGGAGCACCAAGAATAAAATAGGAGAAAAACTGGCCAGTATTGACCTGCTGACAGGTCCACTTTCAGACTAACATGTTGAACACTTCCAACTTTTGTCTCCAAGATTTTTTCTGTTTTGTACCAGATGTGTGAAATGTGCTACCTCAGATAACAAGCTCAATTCACAAAGTTCACAGTTGTACACATGCCATAAACACACATCTTTTTAAACATATTAAAAGTTCAGAGTCCTCAATGGTTGATACCTTTTAATGACCAGCAGAAAAGATGGTAAAAAATAGCAAACAAATAGCTTATTTATACAAAAGTAGAAAAAAACAGCTCACACCGCGTGTAGCGTCTAGAAGCATGGACTCCAAGGGACTGCTTGAAGACAACAATGAAGCAAATAGGAAAAGTCCAGCTTCCGTAAGGGCTGAATTTGTTGGTGAAAATAAAAATGACATGGCATCAATGACTGCAGCAACACATTTTGAATAGATAAATGTTCTTTGTCAGAACTCTGACACAGAACATTCATTTGTTCGAAATGCGTTGCTGCAGTCACTGATGCCATGTCATTTTTATTCTTACCAATAAATTCAGCTTATTTATACACAACAGGTCACAGGAATTGTGCAGTAATAAGACAAGTGACGTGAAGTACAACTATTAATATGGGAAGGGCAGAAAGAGTTGTGGCAGTAAATATTGGAATAGTTCATAGATAAGAAAGTTTTATTGCCCTCTGATTGAGGTCTGGTCCAGGGTTGTGATGCCCCTAAATAATCTGAGAAGCACATACCTTAATTGATGCAAAATATATAAATTCATGGGACACATTCATTCCTGGTCTGAATGTGTCAAAGGTCATCATTAGCATGTACTTTCAGACTCTTCTGTCTCTCTGAGATTTGAAGTTACCTTTCAGTGCTATCAATTTCACATCCATGATTGAAAGCATTGGAACGTAAACCAGTGATTCCAAAAACAGGGCTTTGCAGAGCACAGTATTGATTGGAGTGGAGATGGACATGTTCAACCTCTACTCCATTCATTACCTATGGGGCTCCCAAATAGAATATCTTATAGACATTGAACAGAGTGAAGGTCAAGTATGCACACCTCCATTCTATTCAAGACTAGTCTCTGCAGAACCCATATCTTTTGAAACAGATAATTACAGTTATAAGCAATGTTCTTGAAACAAATCATTTCTAAATATACACTTGTGCATCTTATTTGTGTCTTTAAAGAATGCATGATACTATATTTGCAGTAAGAAAACTGCCAAATTAATACATATTGTATTAGTCTCTATTCTTTGAAGTTGCCATTTACAGCAGCCTTCTGTTTTTTTGTGAGACAGATAATTATTCACAGACAGCACAAAACACATAATTTGCAGATATCGTCTCATTACAGTATTAAAAATAACACATCGAATAACAGACATTTAATATTCTTCTAATTACGGTACTGATACGATTTTATTCTCTTTGTACAATGAAGATTTTGGAACCGGATCATATAATGTCAATTTTCGGCCAAGGAATAATTTTTGTTGTTAATGTTCAGCTATGATAGAGCACTACATGCATGCAGTTTGCTAATGTATCTTTTTAAGAGCATTGCATTGCGTAGTATGATAATACGGACATATATTTCAATTAAGTGCATCTCCTTTCTTTCCTTTATAACGGTCTGTTGCCCTAAACCATGTTGGTAAGTTAAGGCATTCATAATAATAGTCAGTAAGTGGCCTAGAAGGTACAAAGTCCTGCACCTTCAAGGTTATTCCACATACTGTGAAACAGGGTCAAGTTTGCTAGAGGTTTACAAGCAGCGACTGGATGTCAAATTTCACCATAGGACGCAATCACAAAGCGCTGGCCCACGAGTTGCAGCAGCTCATCTGATCATTTTCTCCCTACTAGATTTGGTTGGGTGCAGGAACTGGACAGCATCATAACACTGTTAACCTGCTGATTAACCCCATATCTGCAGGGTAACTATTCCCGGTGAAAGGTTCCCTTTAAGAATAACGATAGCTGGTGTTGTTTTCATATCGGAATTGCACAGACATGTGCAATCCTAGATACACTTTTGAGTTGCTAGTGACAAGAATATCTTTCAGAAGGAAGTAGCATTAATATTGTTATTTGTTTGCATCACTGACTGTTACGTAGTGTAGTTAAGTGATATAAAACCATGGTAGCCTTAAAAACAGTTGTCTGTCTCAGATGTGAAGCATCCAGAATACAAACCTATTAGTCCACTATATTCAATATATCTGACCCTAAATAGTATCATCTCCACCAGGGAACTGACACATACTACATAGCTGAATGGAACAGAACCAAACTTACTACATAGATATGGGAACCAAGCTAAACTTTTTACATAGATACAGTACTAGAACCCAGTTTACTACATATGTATGGTACCAGAAACAAGCTTATTATATAGACACAGAAGCAGAAACAAGGTTACTACATAGATACAGTACCAGAAACAACATTATATTATAATGTTATATTAACACATAGATATTGTATCATATCAAAATTACTACATAGATATGGGAAAATAATCAAGGGTAATGCAAAGATATGGGAGCAGAACCATCCATAGATTCAGAAACAGAACAAAACTTAGCAGTGGCATAAATAGAGTCCCATTGGCCCAGGTTCAAAATTTGACCTAGGCGCCAATTTCCATGTTGATCAGATGTATGAGCCTTTGTAGTGTTCTAGATCCTATTAAGACATACATGCTCAGACTCCATGTGATAAAATCCCCATCAGGGTACGTTATCCCTGGTAATCATGACCCCTGTCCTGGTCCCTTCATGTTATAATGTCTCCCATCCTGGACCCGTTCTGTAATAATGTCCCCCTTCCTGGCTTCTTTTTATGATAATGTCCTTCATCTTGACTCATTCTTGTTATAATGTCCCCCATCCTGGGCCACTTTCTTTAATAAAGTCCCCGTTCTTGCCCTTATCCTGTAATTATATTCCTCATTTAGGTTCCGTTCCTGGTATAATGTCCTCCATCTTGTGCCCCTTTCCTGTCATAAAGTTCCCCATCATGAGACTCATCCCAATATAATGTCCCTCATCTTTAGCTTCTTCCAGTAATAATGTCCCCCCATCATGCCCCCTTCCTATAATAGTGTACCTCATCCCGGTATAATCTTCACCCTCCTGGGCCCATTTCTGGTATAATTACTACCATCCTATAAAAATGTTCCTCATCCTGTGCCCCTTCCTGTTATACTTTATCCCATCCTGGACCCCTTCCAAGTGTAATGTCCTCCTTTCTTGGCCCCTTCCTGGTATAATATCCCCCCATCCTAGTCCCCTTTATGGTATAATGTCCTTCCTTCTGCTCTTCTCCAATGCATTGAAAAGAGACATTCTCCTTACCTTCCACCACTCCCGTGACATATGACATCTTCTATAGCCTGCAGCTGACTTCAGCATGCCAGCCATGATGTCACTGCCATGCAATACTCTTGATGAGGACACTGACTTCAGATGCCGGTCTCTGATTGACAGCAGTGTGTGTTGAAGTGCAGGGAGCCGGCAGTTGTCTGTGCCAAAATACACTACGCTTCCTAAAGCTCGCAACCAGCTAAAGTAGACGTCATGTGCCCACCTCATGCATGGGCTTGGCCACTGTACCACACCCTACACTCAACCTTAACATGTTTATAGAGTCTTATTCTATTATTTAATATTTTTTTCTGATTTTGACATGGCAGATTTTTACTTATTGGCGTATAATGTAAATGAGGAATTATATAAAGTATATTTTGAATTCTCTTAGTTGGTCATTCTTACAACTAAGAATTTAGTGAATACATATCAGCAGTATCCCAGTCTGTGCCCATAAGGAAGAGATGGCTTTATTATTCTTCCTTCCATTGTGCGCAACTGTCCTTTGTTTATGACATCCAGTGCATTATCCTGTTATGAAGAATTTATATGATTAATCTCAGTATTGGCATATCAGTTGTTTTGATTGAGCTGACCACACACACTTTTCAATTACAAAGAGCCGCATGGATTATTTTAAGTGAAAGCAGGAGTACATCCATAAGCTGTGTCATCTTTCTACATCCTTCAATTGTAAATGGATTCAGATCAGTCAGAAGAACAGCAGCACATTTAAATACCATCAAATGGTAAGTAGCTATGTGATATTGATGTGCGCTGCTCCTTATTCACAGAGAGTAACACAATGTAGGACGCTACATGTTGTCTTAAAGAGGCAGTGAAGACAAAGGCCAAAAATATATATTCTGTAGATGTTTTCATTTAGGATTCCGTAGCTCATACTTGTAGTGTTTTCATAAAGAATGATCTTTACAAAAATGGTAGATCCTTTACGATTATGCTTATAAAACAGATCACATTTACTTAAATGTTTCATCATTTATAAACCTGCCTTATTCTAATATACTCTTGATAAGTTGATTTAAACAAATTTAAAGGGACACTGTCACCTGAATTTGGAGGGAACAATCTTCAGCCATGGAGGCGGGGTTTTGGGGTTTTTGATTCACCCTTTCCTTACCCGCTGGCTGCATGCTGGCTGCAATATTGAATTGAAGTTCATTCCCTGTTCTCCGTAGTACATGCCTGCACAGTGCAATCTTGCCTTGTGCAGGCGTGTACTATGGAGGACAGAGAATGAACTTCAATCCAATATTGCAGCCAGCATGCAGCCAGCGGGTAAGGAAAGGGTGAATCAAACACTCAAAAACCCCGCCTCCATGGCTGAAGATTGTTCCCTCCAAATTCAGGTGACAGTGTCCCTTTAAGAAGGTGAAGTAGTGTTTTTTTATGCTGCCGTTAGAGGGAATTCTTTCTTTTGCTTTCATTAATACAATGTAGCTCAGGCAGTCTTGCTGTTCCATTGATAATTTGTGGAATTGGTCATAAAAAATCCAATTTGCACCATTTGATGAGGTGCAAGTCATTCTCATTATAACAGTCAAGGTTTCGATGTGTTCTGCTACATCCAAGCAGTGGGATCAGAAGCTACTAGCTTACAATATGCATGTAGAGTAGTATTTTAGTAATGTGCTGTAGTAACATTATGACAATTGCTGCAGGTCACCCTCTGCGTTCATTTTAACCCAGAGAGCAGAATTCGCTAGTTTTCCATGCTATAATTGGCAGAGCTTAATGTCAATCTCTACATATTCTGAACATTAGTCACAATGATCTGGCTTAAAAAGGAGATCTATGAAATTACTAAGTTTGAAGTTGAAGAATTTCCATTCCGTTTTTCTGGCTTCATTAACACTCAGTCAGCAGAATTATAGTTCTATGACTCTTCACTTTATTTTTGCTTTTTTTCTGGTAAGTAACCTGCATAACCTAAATTGCAGTCAACACAACACTTAGAGAATAATACACTAAAATTGTAGCTTATCAAATATACCCCGTGTAAACAAACTATTTCCAAAACTCGATTTTATAGCAGGAATAAATATAAAAATGCCTCTTTGTATTTGTGCTGTGAATGATTCCCATGCAGTGTAATGTTGGTTCTTCATGTTGAATTGGTCTATAGAAAAGAATTGAAAGAAAACGTAACTGATTATAAAAATAGATCTCTGGCTGCCTGTTAAGCTAAATCAGAGGGTCAAAGGTACAGTGACAGGTTGCACTGAGAAATGCTATTTTAGGTTAGTGAGCCCAGTCTTGGAATAATTTTTGTGCTCACAAACGAAGGAGTGCAAAGCGGCAGATAATGCTGACAGTAGATTGCAGAGCTATTGTAGTCTGGGAGTGAGAGCAATAAATCAAATCCTGTCACTTGGATCACCGGATATAGTGGGATAATTGGGCTCTATTGGGAAGGAAAGGACATCCAGTCAGTGTACTACAGACTTCATTTTTCATGGAGAATTAAACTTTGATCAAAGCAACTTTCTTTGGCTGAGAAATTGAGACTTAAGAGCATTATAAGCAAACATAAACACTCTATTTTCTCGCATGTAACTTTATAGCACAGAAACTTACATTTAACTCTACTCAAACCAAACTTTTCATTACACCTACAAATTTTTATTGATAAGCAAGGGTTAACAGAAGGCAAGTTGGTGAATTTGCAAATGGGATGATGTTTTCCATTACCTAAATAAATCTAACTGCAGAAATTGAAAAGCAACTGTAACTCACAAGCAATATATGCCTTTGTTAAAAGACATACAGTGATATATATATATATATATATATACTGTATATATTCTGTATGTCTTATAAATATATTTGCGTATATATATACTGTATATATATATGTATATATATATATATATATATATATATATATATATATATATATATGTATATATACAGTCTTAATCAAAAATGTTGGTACCTTTAAAATTTTTCCAGAAAATGAAGTATTTCTCTCGGAAAATTAACACATGTGTTGTTATAAACATGTTTATTTCATTTGTGTCTTTGTGTGCTTTGGAACAACACAAAAAAATAGAAAAAAAGGCAAATTAGACATAATATCACAAAAAATAGGCCTGTCAAAATTGTTGAGACTTTTCCAAAATTGTGAGCAAACAACTTTGTTTCAACATGTGATGCTCATTCAAATTCACCTGTGGCTAGTAATAGGTGTGGGCAGGCTCTGACACAGGGCCCCCACTGCTCCAGGGCCCCCACTGCTCCAGGCTCCCCCTGCTCGCCCGCCTCCCTCCCACCCTCCTTGAAGACAATACTCACCTGACCCTGCTCCAGCGATGCCTGGTCTCGGCGTCCGCAGCTCCTCCTGAATGAGCGGTCACGTGGTACCGCTCATTAAGGTAATAAATATGTGCATATTAATGACCTTAATGAGCGGTATCACATGACCGCTCACGCAGGAAGAAGGTGCTGCGCCGGGAGTCGGGACAGAGGCAGAGGGATGTCGGTGCGGCCGCGCGGTGTGTGGGACAGGTGATGCCAGTCAGGTGAGTATGAGGGACGGGGGAACGGGGGATGAAGGAGGACATAAGCCGGCGCGCCATGCAGGAGCATGAGCGGGCCGGGAGGGGTGGTGGAGAGAAGCCATACATACAGGAGGGGGGGATATGAGCCAGAGCCATGCATTCAGGAGGGGGGAATATGAGCAATGCATTGGGGGGGAATATGAGCCAGAGCCATGCATACAGGAGGGGGGATATGAGCCATGCATTCGGGGGGGTTATGAGCCAGAGCCATGCATACAGGAGGGGGGAATATGAGCCATGCATTTGTGACGCCCAAGGGACCGGGATACCCAGCACCGGACCAATGGGGTCTGTCTCTTGAGGGGGATGTCACGGGTGGCTTGACCCGGTGCTGTGGCCTCAGGCAATGCACAGTGTAAGGGGTATCGTGAGGGGACAGGCACTTACTTGATCAGCAGCAGGTTCTCCCAGCGGCGATGATCCCGATCCTGGATAGATGGCTATTGTCCAAATGAAAGACTGAGGCACTGAAACGTTTAACCAGTTTACTTTAACATAAAAGGATTTACAACCAGTCCTGTCACCGGAGTCTGTATGGGAACTCTGAGTTACTTTGACCCTGCCGGGGTCTTCGCCTCTTATTGTGCGCAATTTCTGTGTGACCCTGCTGCTGTATGTGAACTGGCTGCCGGCCCAATCTGTCCCCTCCGGGTCCTGGTTCGACGGGCAACCCGAGTCCTTTTATCGGCTTACCCCCTCCGGGAGTACCGCTGAACTCTGTGTCTGTTGCTGCGTCCGGCCCTAGTGAAGCTGATATCACCTCACGTTTTTCCGGTTGCTGTATTATATATAATGAATACAGCCACGGATCCGGTATCCGTCTTTGCACCTGTTCTGGGTAGTGATTAATGCTACCCGGTTCTCACAATGTCCCTTTTCTCTGTCCCTCTTCTCCTCAGGCCAGTGATTTGGGCCTGGAAACCGTCATAGGGCTGTTAGAAATTCAGCTGTATGACCTCTCACTATCAGCTCCTTAGCCCAACTGCCAGTTCTTCTCTCAGACCAGAATGGATCAAGGGGAGTCTCTGGAGCTCCCCCTTCTGGCCGGAGGTGGTAGTGCAGTCTTGCTATTTTAGTATTTGCATTTACTGTCAGTAACTATTTTTGTGGCAAATACCCCTAGGGGTGCCACATTCCCCCTTAGTTAAGAACAGTACTCCGGGACTGTGGGACAATAACATTTTGAAATAACAATTAATATGTACAGAGTCTTAAAAATGAAAAGTTACAAAAACCACTCGAGGAAACAAAAATATAGTTCTGTACAAAGTCACTTCAAATAGCGTCCATTAATACAGTTCTATCCTTGAAGGTATTAGGAAAGGCACTGTACTTAGTGTCCAGGAATTTAGTTCCATTTTTCCAACGGAGTTATCAATATAAAGTCTAAGGAAAGTTCAAAAAGAGCGAGGAGCAAAGTTCAAAAAGCAGTCTTTCCAGAGCTTTGATTTAGTGCCTCCGGGCTGATAAAAAGTTCAAGAATATGCAAGAAGTTCATACAGACAAGTCTCTGTAGGCACTGGGCTTAAACGTTGCAGACTGATAACAATGACTATACTACATTTTCTGTTTAACTATATACGGCATAACATATATACAATTCACATTATGAGCTTTATAGTTGGTAATCTGCATACCTGGCCGGTAATTGACCCTGGGTACTACGCTGTGATCTACGTAATAGCGGTGTCTCTTCATGTGGTGTACTACTGTCTACTGCGGATGTAGTATCTGCCCGCTCTGCTAAAGATAATTCCACGACTATGGAGTTGGCAAGTCCACCGTGAATGGGATTACTCTGACCAGGAATCTGTTCTTCCTGGCCTGGAACCTCCTGTAGTACGGGGTCAGCCTCTTCCTGTCTTGGGACTTCTGGTATTGGGTTTGGTGTTGGGTAAAAGGCCACCATGGGAACCACTACTGCACCATGGTATGTTAGTAGGGATTTGGGAAAGTCTCCTATACAGGTGTGATACACTTCCTCTTCTTTTTCCTTTACTGGTTGAACCTGTATGGGTTCAATAACTTCTGGTTCTGGCTGGACAACGTCTGGCTCTTTCAATGCTTCCGGACATAATTTAAGATTGTCTCTTGACACTAGTACAGATGTTAAGCCTCCGTTTTTGCTAATGAGACACATTTTAGGATTATCCACTCTTGTTGGTAAAACTGTGTAGGGTACGGCTTCCCACTGATTGTCCAGTTTATTGGTTCGACGATTTCTCTTGAGCACTTGGTCACCTGGTCTTAATGGGGTCGCTAGAGCATTCTGGTTGAAAGTTCGCTCTTGTCTTTCTCTAGTTTGCTGAAGGCTTCTTTCCACACTCTCTTGCAGTTGGCGATACTGCTTTTGCCGTATGATATCCCAATTGGAGTCTTGGACTTCTGCGTCTGGTTTCAGAATTCCCATTTCTAGATCGATTGGTAATTGGCCGGGTCTTGCACGCATAAGGTAAGCTGGGGTGCAATTGGTGGAACTCACCGGGACATGATTATACAGATCCACCAAGTCAGGCAATTTCTCTGGCCATTGATTCCTTTCTGCCTCAGGTAAAGTCTTTAGTAGTTCTATTACAATATGGTTCATCTTCTCGCATAAGCCGTTTGTTTGTGGTTGATAGGCCGTCGTCCGGATCTTTTTGCAACCATACATATTACAGAATTCTCTGAAGATCTCTGATTCAAAGGCTGTACCTTGGTCGGTGAGAACCTGTTCCGGATATCCATGGGGTCTACAAAAGTACGTTTGGAACGCTTTGGCTGCTGTTTTTGCTGTCAGATCTTTTACGGGTACTACTACCAAGAAGCGTGAATAATGGTCCACGATGGTCAAGGCATAGACATAGCCAGACCAGCTTGGTGTCAACTTCACGTGGTCCATGGCTACAAGTTCAAGTGGTTGTTTGGTGATTATGGGCTGCAGTGGTGCTCTTTGGTTCTTTTGATCGTTTCTTCTGAGGTTGCACGGGCCACAATTTCTGCACCACTGTTCGATTGATTTTCTCATCCCGACCCAATAAAATCTTTCTCTTAGAAGTACTTCTAACTTTTTCCAACCGAAGTGACCAGCACCATTATGGTAAGCTTCGAGGACCATCTTGACATCTTGTTTAGGCACGATAATCTGCCAAACCAATTCATGTGTTTTCGGATTGGTGTACCTTCTACAGAGCTTCCCTTGATACAGGAACATTTTGCCTCTCTCTTTCCAGAGTTGATGCGTCTCTTCTGGGGCATCCTCATCGGGATATGCACTTTGCTCAGTTAACAGTTCCTTCACCAACTTCACAGCCGGATTGCTGTCTTGGGTGTCAGCCCATCTATGGTGTGCTAACGGATTTAAATTCACCTCTTGTTGTTTCTGATAGGTACTTGACTGATGATGTTTTGCCTTGGAATGATGGAAGGCTGGTAGTTCAATTTCTTCAAGCTCCCCCATTTCTTCTTCTACATCTCTCAAGTGTGGCATCCGGGATAGGGCATCGGCATTTCCATTCTTGCGACCTGCTCGATACTTGATCTTGAAGTTGTAATTAGATAACCGGGCTATCCATCGCTGTTCTAACGCACCTAATTTGGCTGTGTCCAGGTGGGTCAACGGATTGTTGTCAGTATAGACAATAAATTCTGCAGCGGCCAGATAGTGTTTGAAACGTTCAGTCACAGCCCAAACTACTGCCAGTAGTTCCAATTTGAAGGAGCTGTAATTTTCTGAATTTCTTTCAGTAGGCCGGAGCTTTCTACTTGCAAAGGCGATGACTTTCTCCCGACCTTCTTGCTTTTGTGACAGCACCGCTCCTAGTCCCACATTACTGGCATCGGTGTAGAGGATGAAAGGTTGATGGTAATCTGGGTATGCCAGAACCTCTTCTCCGGTTAGTGCCTTCTTTAGTTGTTCAAAGGAGTCTTCCCTTTCGTCGTTCCACTGAAAAGGAGGGTTTCGGTTTGAAGGTTTCTTCGTCTGCCCTACCAAGGTGTCTTGCAAGGGTGCTGCCAACTTGGTAAATCCTTTTATAAATCTGCGATAGTAACCCACCAATCCCAGGAATTGTCTCACTTCTTTTGCGCTGGTAGGTCTTGGCCAATCCCTTATGGCGCTTATTTTCTCGGGATCTGGTGCTACTCCCTCCGAACTCACGATGTGTCCCAGGTACTCTACCTTTGGCTTGAGAAGGTGACATTTGGATGGCTTGACTTTCATGCCATACCTGGATAAGGCTTCGAACACTTCTGCCAGGTCTATTAAGTGTTGTTCGTAAGTCTTTGAGTAGACGATCACATCATCTAGGTACAGGAGGACGGTCTCGAAGTTCTTGTGTCCGAGGCAGCATTCCATCAGCCGCTGGAAGGTACCGGATGCGTTGCAGAGTCCGAACGGCATGCGATTAAATTCACATAGACCCATTGGTGTGGTGAATGCCGTCTTTTCCTTATCTCGCTCAGCCACAGGGACTTGCCAATACCCGCTTGTTAAGTCTAAGGTGGAAAAATAATTAGCAGATTTCAAAGCAGTTAAGGACTCTTCTATCCTAGGCAAGGGGTAGGCGTCTTTATGGGTGATGTTATTAATCTTCCGGTAGTCTACGCACATTCTCATGGTTCCGTCCTTTTTTTTGACAATCACTAGAGGGGCCGCCCAGGGGCTACAGCTGTCTCTTATTACCCCGGCCTGTTTCATCTCCCTCAGCATATCTTTTGCACATTGATAGTGAGCGGGCGGTATGGGTCTATATCTTTCTTTTATTGGGGGATGGTCACTGGTGGGGATTGTGTGTTCTACCCCTTCTATCCGTCCGAAGTCCAATGGGTGTTTACTGAAGACTTGTTCATATTCCGTCACTAGCCTATACACCCCTTGTTTTTGATGGGTAGGTGTTGAATTTATGCCCACGTGTAGCTGTTGGCACCAATCCTCTATTTCTCCATCTGAGCCATTGCCTTCCACCTGACAGGTTGGTTCTAAGGGCTCAATGGTTGTGATGGCATTGTTGTCAACAGTATATAGCTTTGCCATTGTAGCATACCTTGGCAAAGTGACCTCTTCCTCTCCACTGTTCAAAAGTCGTACCGGCACTCGTCCCCGGTGTACCTCGACTATCCCTCGTGCTGTGAGTATAGTGGGCCTGCTGTCGGTGTACACTGGTTCTATTAAGGCTTGATAATCTCGTCCCTTAGTACCAATGGCTGCTCTACACCATACCAGCATTTCTGTTTTTGGTGGGATTACAATAGATGTTGGATCACTTACCTTCACACTGCCGATTTCTCCACCTGCAACTTCTACCTGTTGCCTTAACATCAATACTTTTATTTCCCTCCGGAGAACTCTCTGCTGGCAGGATTGGGCAGTTTCAGCAATTTGCTGTAAGACAGAAATGACTTCGGAAAAGCAGTTCTCTAACACATTCATTCCTATCAATACAGTTGGTTCACAGTTCCGCCGGTCAACATCAACAACAATTATACCCTGTTTCTTCAATTCTACTTTACCAATCTTTATGGTCATCTCCCTGAATCCTAGTTTCGGTACCAACTTACCATTACTGGCCCATATATCTAGTTCAACATCAGAGGGCCCTTTATCAATATCTGCATCAGCCCAGTACCTCTTATAAAGGATATACGGTATAGATGAAATCTGGGAACCTGTGTCCAGCAAAGTGTTGAGGGGCATTCCGTCCAGCACGATAGGGATAATGGGTCGTCCTCCGATGTACCTGTCGAACCAGGGTGTTGGGCCTTGAAAGTTCATTCCTGCGAAGCGGCCCGCATTCCCAGGGGATTCCCGTTTAAATCACAATCTCGTGCAAAGTGGCCTGGCTGCTGGCAACGGCGGCAAATGGGCTGTCCATCCGGTTGGTAGCGGTCGCGGGGTCGTCCTCTCCATGTCGGGTATCTCCGGGGTCTCATCCATGGAACACCTTCTCTACGGTTTGACAACTCCATCTTGGGTCCTCTCATCTCCTGCATGGTTTTAGCCATTGAAGCAACAACATCAGTTAAAGAGTCAAGCTTTTGTTGAAGAGCCTCATTAGTACTGGGCCCCAGGGGCTTAGCAATGGCCCCGGACATAGCTGATGTCACTGGTACTCCATGTTGTTGAGGAGCCTCTGCCATGAGTTGCGCAGGCTCCTGATCCCGAGGTGCCTCTGCCAGCTGGAGACGTATAACGCTCTCCTTTAATTGGGCAAATGTCAATTCAGGGTTCTTAAAAACAAGCATGCTCACATGCCCCCGGTGAGAAGGGGTGTAGAGTCCCTCAATAAATTGATCTCTTAGCAGTTTATCCGCTCCGGTGTTAAAAATGGGTTCAGCCAGTGTAAGTGATTTAAGGGCTTCCTGCAGGTTTAAGGCAAAGTCTCTCACGCCCTCATTAACTTTTTGTTTGCAATTAAAGAATCGTACTTTAGCTTTGCTGCTGGCAGTGGTTTCAAATGTAGCTTTTAATCCAGCAAATATGCGTTCAACAGTGCCTTTTAGATCAGCTGCCCATGCTGTGACTTCTCGCTTAGCATGGCCACTTAACTGCATCATCAGGAGACTAACACGCTGAACTTCACCCACGGGGAACATGTCAAAATGGGCCAGCATCTTTTCTCTGAAATCGTCAAGGGTATTAGGCTCACCTTCATACATTGGAAGCCATGGGCCACCCGGGGTATATGGCATCAGCACCGGCATGATGGGCGCCACTCCTTGCACCGCTGCGCTACCGGACTCTCTATCGACACTCTGTCTTTCAGCTGCATTAGCGTCGCCGGGTGCTGCGGCGTCTCCGTGCTGCGACATACTGTGCCCCCTTAGTTAATCCGGACCCTTCCGGTCCTCCGCTTCTGTCGGGATAGTGTAGATTCGTTTCGCTGTGCAGCAGAATCGATTTTCCCCTTGCTCTGATGTCAGAGCGCTCAGCTTGGTGCCGCCCACAATGACACGCCCCCTGCTGCTCTCACCCACCGCGCTCTGTAATGGCGGATTCTGAAGTTTTTCAGTTAGACTGGGGCTCAGGTGATGGCGTAGCTCAATTAACAGTCTCGTGCCTAACGGTTATGAAGTGATTACCTCAGGGGATGGCGGCCATCTTTACTCCATTATAACCAATGGGGAAAAGTCAATTTCAATAGTTTTCAATGGGGAATGGATTTTTCTTTAATAAAGTCAATTTTCAAGATTTTTCATCCAAGTTTTCACAGTTTTGGGCTCCAATCACGGCACACAATACCCGGTATACGGGCTGGCTAGATCCTGTTCGTGACGCCAATTGTGACGCCCAAGGGACCGGGATACCCAGCACCGGACCAATGGGGTCTGTCTCTTGAGGGGGATGTCACGGGTGGCTTGACCCGGTGCTGTGGCCTCAGGCAATGCACAGTGTAAGGGGTATCGTGAGGGGACAGGCACTTACTTGATCAGCAGCAGGTTCTCCCAGCGGCGATGATCCCGATCCTGGATAGATGGCTATTGTCCAAATGAAAGACTGAGGCACTGAAACGTTTAACCAGTTTACTTTAACATAAAAGGATTTACAACCAGTCCTGTCACCGGAGTCTGTATGGGAACTCTGAGTTACTTTGACCCTGCCGGGGTCTTCGCCTCTTATTGTGCGCAATTTCTGTGTGGCCCTGCTGCTGTATGTGAACTGGCTGCCGGCCCAATCTGTCCCCTCCGGGTCCTGGTTCGACGGGCAACCCGAGTCCTTTTATCGGCTTACCCCCTCCGGGAGTACCGCTGAACTCTGTGTCTGTTGCTGCGTCCGGCCCTAGTGAAGCTGATATCACCTCACGTTTTTCCGGTTGCTGTATTATATATAATGAATACAGCCACGGATCCGGTATCCGTCTTTGCGCCTGTTCTGGGTAGTGATTAATGCTACCCGGTTCTCACAATGTCCCTTTTCTCTGTCCCTCTTCTCCTCAGGCCGGTGATTTGGGCCTGGAAACCGTCATAGGGCTGTTAGAAATTCAGCTGTATGACCTCTCACTATCAGCTCCTTAGCCCAACTGCCAGTTCTTCTCTCAGACCAGAATGGATCAAGGGGAGTCTCTGGAGCTCCCCCTTCTGGCCGGAGGTGGTAGTGCAGTCTTGCTATTTTAGTATTTGCATTTACTGTCAGTAACTATTTTTGTGGCAAATACCCCTAGGGGTGCCACATTCAGGGGGGATATGAGCCAGAGCCATGCATTTAGTAGGGGGGAATATGAGCCATGCATTCAGGGGGGATATGAGCCAGAGCCATGCATTCAGGAGGGGGGAATATGAGCCATGCATGGGGGGGAATATGAGCCAGAGCCATGCATACAGGAGGGGGAATATGAGCCATGCATTCAGGGGGTGGGGTATGAGCCAGAGCCATGCATACAGGAGGGGGGAATATGAGCCATGCATTCAGGGTGGGGATATGAGCCAGAGCCATGCATTCAGGAGGGGGGAATATGAGCCATGCATTCGGGGGGGGAATATGAGCCAGAGCCATGCATACAGGAGGGGTAATATGAGTCATGCATACACGAGGGGGGATATGAGCCGCCATGCATACAGGAGGGGGGTCATTATACAGTATTGAGCATCATGTGGGATCATTATACAGTATGGAGAACTGTGTGTGGCCATTATACAGTATTGAGCATCATGTGTGGCCGTTATACAGTATGGAACATCATGTGTGGCCATTAAACAGTATGGAGCATCATGTGTGGCCGTTATACAGTATGGAGCATCATGTGTGGCCGTTATACAGTATGGAGCATCATTTGTGGCCATTATACAGTATTGAGCATCATGTGGGATCATTATACAGTATGGAGCACTGTGTGGCCATTATACAGTATGGAGCGCTATGTGTGGCCATTATACAGTATGGAGCACTGTGTGGCCATTATACATTATGGAGCATCATGTGTGGCCATTATACACTATGGAGCATCATGTGTGGCCATTATACAGTATTGAGCATCATGTGTGGCCATTATACAGTATGGAGAACTGTGTGTGGCCATTATACAGTATGGAGCATCATGTGTGGCTATTATGTGTGGCCATATTTATTTTTGTTTATAATTATTGTATATAAAACAGTGTGATCAGCAATGCTAAATGGCTGTGGTTGGGACGTGGATATGGGTGTGCCTAGTTACGCGCGCCGCAAACTTTATACCTCCTTCCCTTCTTCAAAAGTTGGGAGGTATGGTACCGCATTTGCCAGATCATGGCAAGTGCCGCAAATCCCATAGGGAATAAATGAGGCCGAATGCAGTGTTGCTGTAAGTGATCTGTTTCATGGCAGATGCAGAAAAACTGCCTGATCTTCTGCAAAAGGCGACTTTCACATCAGCGATTCTTGCCAAAGTCACTGCCGATAGTGTCATGCTCACCAAAGGGGGAGGCAGCACTAAAAGTGCCTAAGGCAGCAGAAAATCTAAATAAGGCCCTGGGAGGCTACATTATATTCTGTGGGGGGACTGCATTATACTCAGGGTACTACATTATATTATGGGGGGCTACAGTATACTTTATGGGGGGCTGCATTATATTCTGTGGTAGAACTGCATTCTCTCAGGGGACTACATTATATTCTGTGAGGGGGCTACACCAACCCTTGCTACATTATTAAGACGTGAACTACCTTATATTATACCCTGATATTAGCACTTTTTACAGCCCAATTGGTGGTCTTGTATCTATTTCTATGTAGCTACATAGTGGGCCCCAAGAATGATTTTCTCTGGTGGGCCCAAGGTGCTCCAGTCTGACGCTGGGTGTTGGCAGTATGAAAATCAAATCAGAATTCAAATAAAAAGAGGAAACACTGACTCAATCTTTGCATTGTGTGTTTGTGTATGCCACACTAACAATGGAGAACATGAAGAGAAGAGAACTGTCTGAGGACTTGAGAATCAAAGCTGTAGAAAAATAAAAACAATCTTAATGTTACAAGTCCATCTCCAGAGATCTTGATGTTTATTTGTCCATGGTTTGCAACATAATAAAGAAGTTTACATTCCATGGCACTGTAGCTAATCTCCCTAGATATGGACGGCATAGAAAAATTTATAAAAGGATACAACACAGGATAGTCGGGTTGGTAGATAAGCAGCCCCAATCAAGTTCCTATGAAATTCAAGCTGTCCTGCAGGTTCAGGGTGCATCAATGTCAGCGCAAACTATCCATCAACAGTTTAATGAAATAAAACGTTAAGGCTGGAGACCCAGCAGGACCCAACCGCAGACACAGAGACATAAAATAGCTAGAGTGCAGTTAGATAAAATGTACATGAGTAAGCAAAAATCCTTCTGGTACAGCTTCTTGTGCATATATGAGACCATGATAGAGCTTTTTGATAAGCACATCATTCTACTGTTTACCGAAAACAGAATGAGGACTGCAAAGAAAAGAGCACAATACTTACATTCAAATATGGTGTAGGTTCAAAGATGTTTTGGGATTGTTTTCCTGCCTTTGGCATATTGGTGCCTTGACTGTGTGCAAGGCATCGTGAAATCTGAAGATTACCAATGGATTCTGGGACACAATGTAGTTCACAGTGTCAGAAAGCTGAGTTTGCATCCTAGGTCATGGGTCTTCCAGCAGAACAATAGTAACATAATAACATAGTAACATAGTTAGTAAGGCCGAAAAAAGACATTTGTCCATCCAGTTCAGCCTATATTCCATCATAATAAATCCCCAGATCTACGTCCTTCTACAGAACCTAATAATTGTATGATACAATATTGTTCTGCTCCAGGAAGACATCCAGGCCTCTCTTGAACCCCTTGACTGAGTTCGCCATCACCATAGTAACAGTGACCCCAAACATTTTTCAAGAAGCAACCATAAATGGATGGAAACAAAATGCTGGAGAGTTCTGAAGTGGCCATTATAAAGCATGGATCTAAATCCCATTGAACACCTGTGGAAAGATTTTAAAATTGCTGTTGGGATAAGACACCCTTCAAATAGGAGAGACCTGGAGGAGTTTGCAAGAGAAAAGTGGTCCAAAATTCCAGTTGAGAGGTATAAGAAGCTCGTTGATGGTAATAGGAAGTGGTTTATTGCAGTTATTTATTCAAAAAGGGTGTGTTAGGGTTGGCGGATTGCACTAAATAAAATATAAAATGAAGTGAAATTGAAACCTGGGGTCCACCATGCAGAGATGAACCCTGCTGCTAGTGTAGACAATAACGAAACAAAACAGCAAGCATTACCTTGGACACACTGAGTTAACGCCACTCAGTGAGAATGGAACACAGAGTACCAAACTCAGTTACTGTGTGGATCCAGAAGAAACCAAAGATGTGGTGTTATCAGCACGAACCGCGGCTATTTGACACTTGTGGATGGAGCTCAGCCCCTAAATCCTCTCAACACGCATTGAGTTTGGACAAGTGGGATATGGTAGGTCTGAATTTTTTGCACTCCCTTGCTGCTAACACAGGTAATGTTTTCTCTGCAACATTGGAAGAAAGAAGGTACAATGAAGTTATCCAGTTTCACAGGCAACTTCAGAGTTAACAAGTGTGCACTAGGGTGGTCCTTAATGCAAGCAAAAAATTATATTTCCAATTTTTTGATGGGGCACCCTCTAAAATTATTTATTTGGGTAAAAAACTAAATAAACCCCAAATTTTAAAATCTTTTCAATTTTACAGGTCCCTCCTTACCAATCAAGATATGTAGTCATTTGAAGATATCTTGGTAAAAATTAACTATTATGATCGGCAATTACAAATCATGTTTATTTCTCAACAAAAGCAATTATTTTTGCTGCCTTACAATTAAATACTTGCTTTATATCGTGACTCCTTAATTGCAGTCCACAAGTGTGTTTTTTTGTTCTATCTCCATATCATTCTTTATACTCCTTGACTACAGCAGCAGAAATTATTTAAGCTCTATATTTGTTGTGTGCAACTGTTTATATTCTTCCATCAATGCTACTCTTCGTTCTGCAATATCATTAGCCACCCTTATACCACTGATAGTTTTCTTAAACAGGCATACAGTCTTCAGCTGCAGACCATAGATCTACATTTTTGGACAAGAACGCAGATGAAATGATAAATAACCTGTGGGTTTTTGGGTTGACAAAGTTTTCCAAGTTCTTTGTCGCAACTGATGCTATATGGACAGTTATTTTCTTGGGAGAATGTTCTGCAGCTGGTGTTTGTAAGGCTGTCACCATCAGACGTTTCATGTCATTTGACACAGCATCATCTAACAAGGATAGAGAGATCAGTTCCTCAGACAAGTACCATACGTGTCTTTTCATCTTCATCACGACTCCTGACACTTTGTTCTGTTCCTTGTACAGATAAATGAGTTGTGCTGATGGCACCAGGAACCACACCTACACATAGATCAAAACAGTGAACTGACAGATGTCTGTGATAGCCTTTTCTTCCCCATTTGTCAGTACGAACTGACTCCTGGACATCCACATTTTTAGCGTATAAATAGCCTTTGCTATCCATCTGGTTTGGTGCTGGAGCTCTGAATGAAATTCCTCTAGATTGAACAACACCAAGGGAAATTATTGTTAACTCCAATAATTCTCAGCAGTCCTAGTGGAGTTAATACTGAAGCAGTTGCATATCTGCAAAGGCTATGATTTCAGTGGCAATGTAGAAAACTGCTGTTGACATGATCGGGTCTGATAGTGCTGTCTGAAAGATAGTCAAGTCAATGACATGCCAGTTGTTCTGTGACCTGCTGAAGATACTTTTTAGGACCTTTCGACACACCAAGGCAATGAAGAACCACTGCTTCCAGTACTATTTCTAGAATATGCTGGCGGCAGGCAAACCACAGCATGTCCTTGCCAAGCTTCTGCTCTAGAAGTTTTGACAGATATGGTATCAAAACACATGCATTTCACATTGTCAAAAACATTCCAGGTCACTGCTTCAGCATAAAAAGCATTAACACAAGCTTCACCTGTTCCTTTGGCAAGCTTTGGAACTCCAAGCAACTTGATCAATGCCAACTCCTCATACAAGACCATCTACAGAATTCCTGCCACTGATGTCTTCTAAGAGCTTTCCATCCCAGTGAATTGTTAAAGGTACAGTTAGCTGAAACTCCTGTTTCAGATTTGGAGTCATTGTCTGACTGCATTTTCTTTCTCTACAAACTTATGAACGTTTTAAATCTGTAGCATCATGGCCATGGTGCTTAAGGGTTTGTGTAAAAATGTATGTTGCATTTCTGTCATAATCTTTGGCCACGTCAAGGCTTGCTGACAGTTTGTCATCTACTACACTGACTCATCCTCTTTTTGGCTTTTACATACTGCAGTGCTAGCTGCTATGGTTGATATTTTATTTTTGTTGCCCCTGTAAAGGAAGTGATGCAAACAGAAACAGACAGTGCTTCTGAATAAGAGATATTAATCTTCTCAGAGCTGTATTTCAGTGGCAACCTGGGGGAAGAGGTGCACCTTCAGAGGACATGACATTGGCTGAGCAAACTGGAGAACGAGTGTGGTATTAATGTCAGGTTATATTCAGCAAAGTTCCTGCCATCCTGACACAAACAGATCTTTTATACGAGGTGCAAATGGTACTCTGCCATGAAAAAAATCCAGAAAGTATGATTGTAGGTAGGGAACCCTAAATCTGCTTAAATATTTTCTGCATTTTCAGCTTATATACAGAGACAGAATCAAGAGGTGCCTACTGAAGAAAACACACTTTCGAAAGTATGGAGTACACTGGTGCGCACTCCTTGCCTAGGAAACCAGTCACTCTGAGGTAGCTAGTAACTTACGCAATGAGCTGTGAACTATAAACTAAAAATCCCTCTGTTCTTGAGAATATTTTTAAAAAGAAGTACAATTCATTTTAACTTGTTTTTACAAGCACTTTGAAAATTTTAACCATTAATGAACATAAGATAACACCTAGAGTTAACAGAAACTAGTTCACATCTTTTATTGTCACTTTTATGCCAATGCTCAAAAGTTCATGCTTGTATACATCAGAAACAAAGTCTTCTACTATTCGGGATTTGACATCTGAAGGTGCTGCTTTGATGTTGATAGTTGTATACTTTCTTGACAGTGGAGTACACATACAGAAAGTGTGTTTTTTCATTTGCTCTGTACTACCACATGTAGCCACAGTTCACTTTGATGACTCTTTTAGGAGCATATGCCCTCAAACATGTCCATTTTGATCAGTATAAATTTACAACAACCAGGGAAATTATCGTCTGTTTGTAGGATGGTTTGTCTACTAAAATACACAATCGCTTTGTATTGTGATCTGTGGGCACATAGCAGATGGTTTTCAGACATCTGTGTGAAAGAGACATAGTATGCATGGATTGCAAACCAGCAATTCCTTAAAGGAATAAAAATATTGAGGACACTAAAGTATTCATTTACTATTACAGTTCATTTTGTAGACTATCATTTAATTCTGTAGATTAATATTTTTAATAATAAAGTTATATGTTACAATTAGCTAATGTTGGCTTTGGCTGCAGTGTGAGTTTTGTTAGTGGAATGGACACATGCATTTGCCAGTGTTATTTCCTCCCCAGCTGTCCTCAACCCTGTTCTGACAGTTAAAGCTTGTTAGTGTAACAGAAATACGCAGAGTTTTATAATAAAGGAGATAGATCAAAAGAACATCTTCCTAACAGCTGTGACAGAAAACATTTCTAAAAATAAATGTAAAAATTGCATTGGGCAAGCCACAACCGGTACTTATTTAAAGATAACTCTACCATTATATTCCGAAATATTATAAGTTTCCTGGACATAACTATTAATGTTTCTTGTCTAGAATACTTCAATTCCATATCTTTGTTTGTAATATATATATATATATATATATATATATATACATATATATATATATATATGTATATATATATATATATATATATATATATTAGTGAATTGCAAACTTTGTATAAGTTTAGTGCAATTTTTGTTCTAAAAATAATTCCTTTCATTGTTAATTGCAAATTAATGAAACTTTACGCAGCTACTGTTCAGTCGGTACACAATCACTGCATTACAAGTAGGTTGGGCTCTGTCTTATATTTTTTTCTTCTACTTGTTATAAAAGGCATTCACTTCAGTTTAGCTCTATTTCTTCAAAAAATAACATTTTAATTTGATATTGCAAAATTGTTTATAAAATGATGGCAATTAACGCAAATAACATTGAGAACGTAAAAGTTTCAGTTGAACTCATACCCAAACCCCTCCACTTCATAAAAGAACAGCAGTACTAACATTTTACTTGATGGTTAGAAAATGGTCCAGGAGTTTCATAGTACAGATGTGTACAACTATAGTTTTTTTTGCCTATATTATTAGGAATTTCATTAATTTCTTCCAATATAAATATTATCCTGAAATGCAAGCAAGGTTACAAATCACATCATAACCTCTCAGTAGACATGTACATTATATAAACAAAGAGCATGACAAGGTATCAGGAAATCATGTTTTTGGTCAAGCCTAGTCATCCATCAAGCCACTCTTCTAGGGATATGTCAAGTTCAGAAAAAACACAGAGAAGACCATTTCCTTATGTCTAGGCCAGCCACTGTATGTGGCAGTCATCATTCTGTTCTTGAAGGTCAGGGCAAGACAGCAGGGCAAGGAATGAGTAAGTGACCTCTCTGGATGGGCAGAAGGGAAAAGTCGGATCAATGTGGACATCTCTAGAATAAGACTTCAGATCGCAGATATCAAGATATCATTTTATTCAACTTCCTATGACCTGCATGTTCATATAGACGGCTTAAGAGGGTTGATCCTAGTGAAAGATTCCATTTAAGTTTGAAGCAGGAGGGAAACAGTCAGGGAGTAATGAAATACAGTCCATAAATAGTAATCTAGCTTAGGGAATAAACTATATTCTGCAGAATTAGAATGTATTTAGATGAGCTAAAGAATGATACATACACTAACAGGTACATAAAGCAACAACTTCTCAGACTATGTTCATTTTACAAAAATGCCTATGACTATGGAAGTTCTCTATTTTTCTCACACTCCTTCTAACATAATATAAATACAACCATATAATTGAGGCTTTAAGCTTTCCTATTTTGATATTACCTATTTGTATGAGTAGTTTTTTTCACACAGAAAGCAGTTCAGCACTTTCTATTGCATATGAAATATCTATTACCTTAAATACACATTTCTTGTAATGTGAAGAATCTTGCTGAACTCTCAATACACGGTTTATTTCCCCACCGAGTGTGATTACTATTCTCGGCTTGCCCATAAACTGCTACTAGTAAATGGAGTCTATTGTAAGTTTATGCCTCATGCTAAGCCTTACTTTATTATAGCCCAATAGTATAATAACACACCACATAATATAAATGCATTTATAACATGCTGTGTGATTATTTACAGCATTAGTGGCTGAAGAATATTCCTACCAGTAAGAAGCACACATCAAAGCACTTTAGCTGCCAACTCGTGAAAACAAGGATACATGCTGGATAGCTGATGCATTTTCTGCTTTTAGATTACATGAGCATTTGCAAGTAAAAACCTAGAATAAAAACAGTTCTATTTTTAAGCATAAGAAAAAAGGCATGAAGTTTACTAATATCTGCTTCCATAATATATTGCTGAACAGTGTTGATGGATGTTTAGTTATTTGTCCAAAAGACTTGACAAGTGTTCTGCCTTGTTAGTGAGAGAAGTGTACCATCCATCTGTTCTAGATATGTGACAGGGTCTGACTTGGATAAAGTCAATCGAATGTACTCTGTTGCATGGTGATATATTCATATATATATATATATATATATATATATATATATATATGGAAACCAAATTTTAATTCCAGTGGAAAGATAGTAAAATAATTGTCATATAATATGAGGATGTCTTTATATATACAGTAGTAGCAAGTAGTGTTGAGCGATACCTTCCGATATTTGAAAGTATCGGTTTGTATTGGCCGATATCCGAAAAATATCGGATATCGCCGATACCGATATCCGATACCAATACAAGTCAATGGGACGCAAATATCGGAAGGTATCATGTAATGGTTCCCAGGGTCTGAAGGAGAGGAAACTCTCCTTCAGGCCCTGGGATCCATATTCATGTAAAAAATAAAGAATAAAAATAAAAAAATATCGGTATACTCACCCCTCCGACGGCCCCCGGCTATAAGCGGTGTAAGCGGCAGCCTCTGTTCCTAAGAATGCAGGGTGAAGGACCTTCGATGACGTCGCGGCTTGTGATTGGTCGCATGACCGCTCATGTGACCACTCATGTGACCAATCACAAGCCGCGACGTCATCGCAGGTCCTTCACTCGCTCATTCTTAGGAGGGGAGACTGCCGTTACAGCGGTTTCAACCAGGGCGCATCCGAAGGTGATTATATCAATATTTTTTATTTTTATTCTTTATTTTACACATGAATATGGATCCCGATACCGATTCCCGATATCGCAAAAATATCGGAACTCGGTATCGGAATTCCCATACCGCAAATATCGGCCGATACCCGATACTTGCGGTATGCTCAACACTAGTAGCAAGACAACTCAGACATAACATTTCAGTTACAGAGAATTACATAGTATAAATGTATGTCATTTAAAGCAAACAAATGTTTTAGATGACTTTTAGGCTACAGTCTAACTAAATATGTGTGCATGTTTGACTCATTTCCAAAACATTTGCATGAGTATAATGTGTTAAACATAAGTTAAAAGCTTGCTTTATGTCATACATTCATACATTATGAATTAATCTATTTCATCTTTTTTTGTTAATTACTGTAGCTTATCACCTGAACCATAGCTCAGCAATGAACTCTTGTATCTGCAAGTCCAGCAGATAGTTCATAAACACTGTGAACTTCTAACCATGCGTTCACGGAATACTTTGATAGTTGTTATGAGCATAACTACAGTATTTTGTAACATTTGGACCACCTAGTCTGTGTAAAACTTTTACAACCCCCCATACTGCATCTCCAACTTATCAATAATCACCCAAATCTGCAACCACAAGGTTTGGGTCAAGAGCTGGTTCTTCTCTTCAGGAAGCATTCAGTTACTCCCTCACTTCTCAAGCTTACCACATGGTTTCATTTAAGAACCACCATATCTAGGTTGTGATGTGTAATTTCAAAGACATGTAATTACCTGATGCAATGTGAAAAATAAACAGTCTTTACCAATGGACAATATTTCTTAAAATTAGAAGAGCTTGTTCCAACATGATTTTATTTTTTACTAGAGTCACGACATAGAACAACCAGTTAAAGGTTGTATTTTGGTTTTGCATTGATAAAGGCACATGGAGCTTGCTGGTTCCTCTATATGCCAACAGCTTAATTTCGAGACATATTTATTTGTTTTTTATTAGATTCCGTATTAAGTTTTGGTAACTATATGTTTAACGGTTAATTTCCTCTCTTCAGCCTGGCTTACACTGTGACGGACTCAAGCTTTTAGAACACTATTAACTTGCTAATTAATCCCATATCTGCAGGTTAATAAGTTTTTTTTACATTACAAGTTCCAATTAAGTCAATTTTTGTAGATGTGTCCTGTCAAGGTTTTAACCAGCAAAATAGGGGGATAGATTACTTAGAAAAATAAGGAAGTATAGCAAAATATAGCAACTTTGGTAAATAATAGATATATTTTAAATATTTTGTTATGCTATATCCTGTGTTTAGTTGTGTTGAATGGTGGCCGTTCATGCTTGAGATTCCCGTTATTATTCAAACCAAAAAATGTACGACTTTAATTTTTATAGTGGCAATTTGCATTGGCTCTAGATTGTTAAGAAAAGTGATCAGATGAATTACAAAAAATTCAATGTCATGTCTTGCAGTAAAAATTGATTACAAAAAACATTTACACTGAATTTCAGCCCTTCTGCATACTTACCTGCTTACACAATTCAATGCTTTTCTTTTTAGCTCAGGACAAAGTGATAATGAGAACAGGACAACAGATATGACAGTTGATTGAACTTTAAGAGCTTCTGGTTGCTTTAGGAGTGGACTGGTGCTTGAAATCATTGTCTTCATCTGTTAACCATGGTTGCACGAAATGAGCAGATCTATTGAATTTTGAATTTGCCGACTTTGCCAAATGTTTTCCAAAAATTGGATTTGCAGTGAATAAACTTGCACAAATCCCAGTACTGGAAAGCTTGTAATTACTCAGAAAATACATGAGGGACAGATAAAAAAAACCCTGCTGACCATAAGAGCTTACACTTTAAAAAAAGAGAGAGTGAAACTTACCCAGTGACTCTGGGGATGGAAGATCCCTCTGTTATACAAATTGGGAACAGCTGATTTCTGAAGGCCAATTACTGACCACAATCAAGGTATGATCTATCTGCTGTCATAGCTGCAGTGCTTTATAGTTACACCATGTTCGACAAAGCAAAATGATTTGAACCCGCGCTCTAATGCTTCAGCAGTGTAGTAAATGGTGCCAGGCATGTTCTTTTTTTGTGAACCACAAATCGAATTTCAGGATGTTCAAATTCACTTAAAACCATGAATTTCAGGAAGTTCAAGTAGGATTCGATCCTCTGCTCATGTCTGCTACCTTCAATGAAACACATTCATCAAATGGGGCTTACAAATATTTACATTTCTGCTTGTAAGATTTCCCTTAAAGCAACCATTTATTACAACATCAAGAACTTCAAAGAGAAATGTACTGGGGCAGAGCTTTCTCTGGGATAACACCAAGCAGATGTAAGTGCATCTGCACGCATTGTGAGGTGAAGGCCAGAGACTGGCCTGGTGTTAAGAAGAGCAGCAAAGTAGCCAATTCTCTCCAAAGGGAAACATCAATGACAGACTTACATTTTGCAGGAAGTACTGGGATTGGACTGTAGGGGACTGGAATAAAAATATTTTCTCTGATGAAACCCCCTTCAGACTGGATAATCTGGAAGAATGAAGAAAACGAAAGCAGTACCATGAGTTCTGTGTCATGCCAAAATAAAACATCCTGAAATCATTCATGTGTGGGGTTGATTTTCATCTATGGCTACGTTCACATTAGCGTTGCGCCGCCGTGCGTCGGCGACGCAACGCATGACGCACGCTAAAACGCGCGCAAACGCGCGCAAAAACGCGCGCGTTTTGCGACGCGTGCGTCGTTTTCCGACGAAAATCGGACGCACAGAAAATGCTACATGTAGCGTTTTCTTGCGTCCGACGCTAGCGTCGGAAACAACGCACGTGGCGAAAAACGCCACCAAAACGACGCACGCGTCCCCTATGTTAAACATAGGGGCGCGTCGCCGCTGCGTCGCCGCTGCGTCGCCGGCGCAACAGCGACGCACATTGGCGAAACGCCAATGTGAACGTAGCCTAAAGGAGTCAGCTCACTCTTATTTTTGCCTAAGAACTCTGCCATGAATAAAGAATGGGATCTAAACATCCTTTAAGGGAAACATCTTCCAATGAGCAAGGAACCACTTGGTGATAAGCAATGCTGTTGGAGCATCATGTCATGAGAAAAATGTTACAATGAGCAAAAGATTGATTTTTTGAGGTCAATGGCCAGAAAATTCGTCAAATCTCATTCCCATTGAGAACCTGTGGTCAATCCTGAAAAAGCAGGAGAACAAACAAAAACACAGACATTGTGATAAACTCTGAGCACTGATTGGGCAAAAATGGGTAGTCATTAGTTAGGATTTTCCCAGGAGCAGATTTTCAGCTGCCAGCTTAAACTGCAGAAAATTTTAAAAATTTGGCACAACGCTCTAAATATTGAGTCTTTGCATAAACTTGATGCATTTGTCAATAAAAGTTAAAAAATTATGAAATGCTTATATTTGTACTTCAGTAACCATAGTAACATCTGACTAAAGTCTTTAAAAACACTGAAGTAGCAAACTGTGTGAAAACCAATAGTTGTGCCAGTCTCTATTTTGGCCATGATTGTATATCATTTCTTCAGTTTGCCTAAACTCGAGGATAACCTGAGCACCTCTGTGTCTTGATTTTAGTAATCAGGTGGTGTCTCATGATCCAGATACTCATGGAGCAGCACTACATAACAGGGGCTATAAACATATTAAACATTATTTAAAATTCGAATTACTCTTTAAAGATATTTGCCATTTTTGGCAAAAATATTGTTTCTTGTAAGCCAGCCAATCTGAAAAAATGATGTTGTTTGTTCCAGTTTTGATGTTGTTTGTTCCAGTTTTCGTAAAAAGTGAAGTAAATTGTCTGAACGCTAGTTGGAGGTGCTATTGCATTAGTGCCCAAGGATAATGCCGTAGGCTTTCAAATATCTTTACTTCTACAAGTGATACAATTGTAATCAAAGATTGCAATAAAAAGAGGTTTCCTTAATAGAAATATTATTTTTTTTCATCAATTATAAATATACAGCAAATATATCACAAACTGGCATTCTGCCAGTAAAGGCTAACATGACATTCTTCTGATGTTAAAAAAGGCAAGCAACCAGCCAAAAATTAGCCAGCAATCAAGTTCATTATTAGAGAAAAATTTTCAGATGTCAGAAAGCTACCTTGTCTTCTCATCCTTTATTATATATGATGTAAAGTATGAGGAATGTAAATTTCATCTCTTACTCAATGTTCAACAGACCATGTTAATTATTGTCAGCTTGGGATGAAGACACTAAAAGAATTGATCATCCAAGTAAGATGCCAAACTGCTTCCTATCAAGGAGATTCATATCCAGGGATACACTTCTGAGAAAATTGTTCTAGGCAGCTCGCACATAGTCCAACATCATCTCATCTCTGAAGCTCAAGCAGAAAAATACAGTCAGACAGGCGAATATCTATGCATAGTGGAACATGCGATGAAAGGTAGACGTTAAATAAATGCATTATTTATAGACAGGCTGCTAGAAATCAGCTTCACTTATGACAGTGAGCATTGTTTTTCTTTAAATAGTTTTAAAATTGGAAAGTTTGACATGAGAAACTTGGGCCTGAGCTACGTACATACAGTAGGTGCATTAACAATTTTTACTAGTATAATTGATTTACCATCAGACAACAATGTATATGTTCCATCTACGTTTTATATATACTTTGAAATCTACATTTTTATCTATTATTTCACTGAGCAGTTTGCTTGAAGATTTAAAGCAGGCTGATTTTTTTCCATGACAGCTGCAGTCGGTTTAATGCACAATGTCATGAAAGGACAGAACAATGAAAATATAAAGCACTGAGCTTGTTGCATATGTATGGCTTGTTCAGAGTGCCATCTAAATTTTGTCATTCTGTGAAGCCTAAAATACATTTGGGATTACAGAAGATTTACCCTTCAACATATGTATGCAACAATATACAGTGTAAAAGGAAACTCATTCTTAAGCACTACGGCCTTGTTTTACTTTCATATTTCTGTATTCATAAGTAATTACTCCTTTTTTAGCTTGGAGAATGAGTTCTCAACTGTAGACACTGGGGAAGTGATAATGTGGCTTATTAATAATTAATATTTATCTGTATCATAGTGGTATTCACATAGAGCACAACATTTTTTACATTGTAGTCATGTAGCAAACTTATCAGATATGTGAAGAACATTAACACTACTAGGACAATTATTATTAGTATTATTATTATCGGCCTTCAGCTCATCTCAAGCCATGGCGACTTGATGGATGAACGCTCTTTAGGAAGATCAATCTTCTGCAAGCCTAGGATGGTCCACCAGGGTCTTCTCTGCCTTTATCTTGATTGTATCAAGCCATCACGTCTTTCTCTTCACCTTGTTCCTTCTACTCTTCCAACAATTATGTCCTTCTCCAGTGAATGCTGTCTTTGTATGATGTGTCCAAAGTTGCAAGTCGTAGCTTGGTGATCCTTGCTTTGAGTGACATGTCTGACAATGTCTGACTAGGACATACTGTATCTATTATTATTCATATACTTACTTATATAGCTCCATTATACTCCACAGACTGTGGAGTCACTGTAGCCTTTGGGGTTCACAATATAAATTCCTTATCACTGTGTCAATGGAGTATGGAAGGAAACCCACACACACACAATGAAGATGTTGTCCTTGGTGGGATTTGACCCCAGGACCCCAGCACTGCAAAGCCACCATGCTGCAGTGAACATTTTTTTATGGAGAAACTGGAATATTTAGTGAATTGTATGGAGACACAGCTTAAACTTCCGTAATTTGTTCAACTTACAGAGGTGTTCTCAGCAAAAATAGCAATTGGCCCAAAACTCATACAGTTTAAAAACTTCCATTACTGAAATGGGCAGACATCCAGATTGTTGAACCCTTGATGACACCACCAGGAATAAGTAAAATGGTATCTAATGTTCCATAACCACTCAGATGGTTGCAATGCGGCACTTATTGTAAAGGTAAAGCCAACCAGGGAGAATAAGATTAGTATGGTCGTATTATCTTTGTTCACTGAATAATACTGTTATTTGGACAAAGTATGGTGTTGTTAACCGAGTACCACTGTATATTGTACACGAGACTGCTTATAGAACATTAAAAGCACATGCAATAAACCTATAGTGGAATTTTCGCTATTTTCTTTGCTGATTTTCATATCATATCCCACCTCTTTTAATCCAACCCACTGTAAAACTGAAAATGGAAAATCCTGCCTGTTGGCCTACGCTTAGGCTTTTTTATATCAATGTGTTGGTAAACATTCAAAGCACGGATGCAGAATACGGGCATATTGGTATATTGATGCTATATCATCATTGTTAATTATCGCTAATACTAATAGGCTTTTTTTCTAGATAAAAAATTGAGCTACATAAGACAGCCACATTAAAAAACATAAGAAATAGGGATAAAATATTGATGCACTGCAAATAAAACATTCATGTTTCAGTCACAACGGGCATTTTCCATTCAATAACAAATGATCATTGTTCTGTTCTTCAAACACGTGCATCTTTTATACTCCCATGAGAAAAGCCCTATCGGGTAACACTAGCTCACTATTAGGCCTCATTCAGATATCTGGTTTTTAATGTATATGTTTACAGATGGAACACATACCAATTATACAGGGTGGGCCATTTATATGGATACACCTACATAAAATGGGAATAGTTGGTGATATCAACTTCCTGTTTATGGCACATTAGTATATGGGAGGGGGAAAACTTGAAGATGGGTGGTGACCATGGCGGCCAGTTGGACATTTTGGATCCAACTTTATTTTTTCCAATAGGAAGTGGGTCATGTGACACATCAACCTTATTGAGAATTTCAAAAGAAAAACAATGGTGTGCTTGGTTTTAACACAACTGATAGCAACATGCAGAATAAATGCTAGCACAAGTTTCCAATATCCATTGTGTCAGATGGTGGGGTCATCTGAAGGCAATAGTCTTTTGCTCTGAAGATATGAGATGTGCAGCATCTGAAACAACAGATACAGGAAGCCTGTGCTAGCATTTCTTCTGCGGTGTTGCTATCAGTGTGTCAAGAGTGGGAGAAGAGGGTTGCATTGACAATCCAACACATTGGGCAGCAATTTGAACACATTTTATAAGTGGTCATAAACTTGTAAATAACTCATGAAAGAATAAAGTTCCAGTAAAAGCAAGCACAGCATTGTTTTTCTTGTGAAATTCTCAATACGTTTGATGTGTCCCATTACCCTCTTCCCTTTGGAAAAAATAAAGTGGGATCCAAAATGTCCAACTTCAAAATGGCCGCCATGGTCACCACCCATCTTGAAAAGTTTTCCTCCTCCCTTATAGTTCTGTGCCACAAACAGGAAGTTAATATCATCAACCATTCCCATTTTATTTAGATGTATCCATATAAAGGGCCCACCCTGTAGTCAATGTTATTGTACACATGTCCATGTTTTTTCTTTTTAGACATAAAAATTATTGAAGACACAAGTTTTTTATTCAAGTCATGGTTGTTAGGTCTCGAGTTCCCGCTTCTGCACAGGGGGAATCTCGAGCCATCTCCGCTGCGGTCTCCCATTCTTATCCAGCCGCAGTGGAGTCTGCTCAGCAGGGACGTCGGTCTCAGCGTCTTGCTCAGTCTCATGCTGTACAGAGAGTTACTGCTGCTTCTTCAGCCTCTGCCATTAAAGTCAGTGCTGGTCAGCAGCGAGCGGACTTCTCTGGGACTAAGTCCTTGTCTGCACACACTGAGCATGCCCAGGGTAAGATCTCCCGTTGGAGATCGAGGGTCATGTGCTCAGGCTCTGCAGCACATTCCATTGGTCCTCTTGGCAGGTCTTGGAAGTGCAAAGTTTCTGTGGCCACTTCCTGTGCTGCAACTATATAAACTGCGCATGACCGCACGGCCATGCGCTAGTGTACATTTGTTAATGTGTGTATGTTGTGAGTGCAAGTCGTCCTTGGATACCCCTACCCTATTGAATGTCTGTTCGCGGAAGGTGTATGGTTGCTATCTAGCGCCCGACTTAGCCTACAGCACGAATCACACATTACAGCGTCCAGTTGCTGTGACCACCAGTACGGCGCCGTGCACTTCCTCTGTGCTTTCCTTACCCAAGCCTGGGTGGTTAGTGGCGTTCGTCAGTGCGGCACCGCATGCACTCTTGTGCCTTAAAATCATTATTTAGTTTCCTTACACACCCAGTTGCGGTGTTATGCCAGCAAGGGTCTAATCGGACTTCAATCCTAGTTGGGGTTGAGTTCGCTGACTACTTGCTCGCGCTCTATGTGCGGTACCGCGGTCCTGTGACGCAACAGGATCGCTTCCTTCACGTTGGGTGAAGTTTAACCCACGTGTGTATACTTATGAGTACCGCCATATAGTCCGTCGTTACTTTGCAGCAGGTTCCATCTCTGCACGGTGGACCCCGGGCTGCGAACGCACCATACTCTATCTGTCTTAATATTTGGTGCGTTCCAGTAGCCCTAACATTACACTAGCGCCAGGGTCTGTCTAGTAATGACGGACAAACAGCAATCCTTGCGGTATATCCAGCAGCTGGAGGGTAGGTTGGCGGCTCTTGAGAGCGCAACCTCAGCTGTGGATGTTACCGCGGTTGCTGTACAGGCTGCTAGCGTGGCTGCAGCAACCCTGTCCATTGCCACCCCTGCTCCGACATTTTCTCGCCTCCCGCTGCCAGAAAAATTTTCTGGTGATAGCAAGTTTTGTAGGGGATTTGTGAGTCAGTGCTCTATTCACCTCGAGCTCCTGGCTGCACGTTTTCCCACAGAGCGGGCTAAGGTGGGATTTATAGTGTCTCTCTTGTCGGACAGGGCGTTGGAATGGGCTACGCCGCTGTGGGAGCGTGGCGATCATGTGGTGCAGAGTGCTCCGCTGTTTCTGAGCACTCTGAAACAGGTCTTTTTAGGACCTCAAGTCACCCATGATATGGCGCTCCAACTGCTGGCATTAACTCAGGGTGAGTCCTTGGTCAGTCAATTCGCCGTCCAATTCCACACTTTAGCTTCTGAGCTGGATTGGTCGGATAAAGCTCTTATCCCCATATTTTGGAGGGGCCTGGCTGACCACGTTAAGGACGCTCTGGCCACTAGGGAGATTCCTGCCACACTGGAGGAGTTAATAACTGTCTCCACTCGAATTGACCTCCGTTTTAACGAGCGGAGGTTAGAGCGAGCCCAGTGTAGGCAGAGGTTTCGGCTGGCTCCTACCTTCGCCAAACCTCTGGAATCTCCGGTCCTGGTTCCTGAGTCACATGAGGCCAGGGAAGTGTCACAAGCGGGATCTAAGTCCCGGACCGCTTGTGCACTCAAGGTCTGTCATGTTTGCCAGCAGTCAGGACATTTAGCTACCAGATGTTCTCAGCGATCAAGGAACCATCAGCGTTTAGTGGTAGTAGGTGGAGGTACACTAAACACGGCGACGTTAGCCTCTAAATTGTCCTTTAAGGGGACAATTACTATAGGCTAATTCTCCCACTCGGTAGAGCTCTGCGTGGATTCTGGGGCGGATGGCAATTTTATGTCTTCTGCCTTCGCCCAACGTCACGCAATACCCCTGGTTATGCTAGCTCAACCAGTAACGGTACGAGTGGTGAATGGGTCGGCACTGCCCTCACAGATAACACACCAGACCATCCCTTTTACTCTGTCCATGTCTCCATCTCATCAGGAGATTATATCTCTGCTCGTCATTCCTGAGGGAATTGATGAGGTCCTGTTGGGAATACCTTGGCTACGGTACCACTCTCCTCATATCGAATGGTCCTCTGGCAGAATCCTGGGATGGGGCGAATCTTGTGGGGGTAGGTGTCAGAGGGAGTGCGTTCAGGTTGCTACTACAGAGGTACCCGCAGATCTTTCCTCTCTCCCCAAGCAGTATTGGTCTTATGCAGACGTGTTCTCCAAAAAGGCGGCGGAGATCCTTCCGCCCCATCGCCCCTATGACTGTCCTATTGATCTCTTGCCTGGTGCTGAGCCTCCCCGGGGTCGAGTCTATCCGCTATCTCTCCCGGAGACGGAGGCAATGTCACAGTACATCCAGGAAAATCTGGCAAGAGGATTCATTAGGAAGTCAGTGTCACCTGCTGGGGAAGGATTCTTCTTCGTGCAGAAGAAGAATGGAGAATTGCGTCCATGCATAGACTACAGGGGTCTTAACGCCATCACCGTTAAGAACAAGTATCCTTTGCCCTTGATATCTGAGCTCTTCGATAGGCTTTGGGGAGCAAGGGTATTTACTAAACTAGATCTGCGGGGTGCTTACAACCTGATTCGCATCCGTGAGGGGGACGAATGGAAGACGGCTTTTAACACCAGGGATGGGCACTATGAATATCTGGTGATGCCCTTCGGGCTCTGTAATGCCCCAGCCGTTTTCCAAGACTTTGTGAACGATATCTTCCGGGATATGCTTTCCACCTCGGTCGTAGTCTATCTGGATGATATTCTCATCTACTCTTCAGATATTGACTCCCACCGGAGAGATGTTTGCAAAGTCTTCGACCTCCTACGGGCAAACTCCCTCTATGCCAAGTTGGAGAAGTGTAAGTTTGAGCAGGAGTCCTTACCTTTCCTAGGCTACATCATCTCTGCCCAGGGATTGGCTATGGATCCTGCCAAACTACAGGCTGTGACGGACTGGCAGGAACCCCATTTGTTATGGCTGGCAATCAGGCAACACAGCGTGCAGTAATCAGCGCACATACAGAGATCTGGCAATAACCAAAAACAATAGGACGAGCTCTGAGACGTGGAATCTCTGTAGACTGCAGTACCTGATCTATCCTCACACAATTATAAGCAGCAGTGGATTGCGCCTATCAACTACCTATGCAACTCGGCACTGCCTGAGGAGCTGACTAGCCTGAAGATAGAAATACAAGCCTGACTTACCTCAGAGAAATACCCCAAAGGAATAGGCAGCCCCCCACATATAATGACTGTTAGCAAGATGAAAAGACAAACGTAGGAATGAAATAGATTCAGCAAAGTGAGGCCCGATATTCTAGACAGAGCGAGGATAGCAAAGAGAACTATGCAGTCTACAAAAAACCCTAAAACGAAAACCACGCAAAGGGGCAAAAAGACCCACCGTGCCGAACTAACAGCACGGCGGTGCACCCCTTTGCTTCTCAGAGCTTCCAGCAAAAGTTAATAGCAGGCTGGACAGAAAAAACAGAAAACAAACTAGAAGCACTTATCTAGCAGAGCAGCAGGCCCAAGGAAAGATGCAGTAGCTCAGATCCAACACTGGAACATTGACAAGGAGCAAGGAAGACAGACTCAGGTGGAGCTAAATAGCAAGGCAGCCAACGAGCTCACCAAAACACCTGAGGGAGGAAGCCCAGAGACTGCAATACCACTTGTGACCACAGAAGTGAACTCAGCCACAGAATTCACAACAGTACCCCCCCCTTGAGGAGGGGTCACCGAACCCTCACCAGAACCCCCAGGCCGACCAGGATGAGCCACATGAAAGGCACGAACAAGATCTGGGGCATGGACATCAGAGGCAAAAACCCAGGAATTATCTTCCTGAGCATAACCCTTCCATTTGACCAGATACTGGAGTTTCCGTCTAGAGACACGAGAATCCAAAATCTTCTCCACAATATACTCCAATTCCCCCTCCACCAAAACAGGGGCAGGAGGCTCCACAGATGGAACCATAGGTGCCACGTATCTCCTCAACAACGACCTATGGAATACATTATGTATGGAAAAGGAGTCTGGGAGGGTCAGACGAAAAGACACCGGATTGAGAATCTCAGAAATCCTATACGGACCAATAAAACGAGGTTTAAATTTAGGAGAGGAAACCTTCATAGGAATATGATGAGAAGATAACCAAACCAGATCCCCAACACGAAGTCGGGGTCCCACACGGCGTCTGCGATTAGCGAAAAGCTGAGCCTTCTCCTGGGACAAGGTCAAATTGTCCACTACCTGAGTCCAGATCTGCTGCAACCTGTCCACCACATAATCCACACCAGGACAGTCCGAAGACTCAACCTGTCCTGAAGAGAAACGAGGATGGAACCCAGAATTGCAGAAAAATGGAGAGACCAAGGTAGCCGAGCTGGCCCGATTATTAAGGGCGAACTCAGCCAACGGCAAAAATGACACCCAATCATCCTGGTCAGCGGAAACAAAACATCTCAGATATGTTTCCAAGGTCTGATTGGTTCGTTCGGTCTGGCCATTAGTCTGAGGATGGAAGGCCGAGGAAAAAGATAGGTCAATGCCCATCCTACCACAAAAGGCTCGCCAGAACCTCGAGACAAACTGGGAACCTCTGTCAGAAACAATATTCTCAGGAATGCCATGTAAACGAACCACATGCTGGAAGAACAAAGGCACCAAATCAGAGGAGGAAGGCAATTTAACCAAGGGCACCAGATGGACCATTTTAGAAAAGCGATCACAGACCACCCAAATGACCGACATTTTTTGAGAAACGGGAAGGTCAGAAATGAAATCCATCGATATATGTGTCCAAGGCCTCTTCGGGACCGGCAAGGGCAAAAGCAACCCACTGGCACGTGAACAGCAGGGCTTAGCCCTAGCACAAATTCCACAGGACTGCACAAAAGCACGCACATCCCGTGACAGAGATGGCCACCAGAAGGATCTAGCAACCAACTCCCTGGTACCAAAGATTCCTGGATGACCGGCCAGCACCGAACAATGAAGTTCAGAGATAACTTTACTAGTCCACCTATCAGGGACGAACAGTTTCTCGGCCGGACAACGATCAGGTTTATTAGCCTGAAATTTCTGCAACACTCTCCGCAAATCAGGGGAGATGGCAGACACAATGACTCCTTCCTTGAGGATACTCGCCGGCTCAGATAACCCCGGAGAGTCGGGCACAAAACTCCTAGACAGAGCATCCGCCTTCACATTTTTAGAGCCCGGAAGGTATGAAATCACAAAATCAAAACGAGCAAAAAATAACGACCAACGGGCCTGTCTAGGATTCAAGCGCTTGGCAGACTCAAGATAAGTAAGGTTCTTATGATCAGTCAAAACCACCACGCGATGCTTAGCACCCTCAAGCCAATGACGCCACTCCTCGAATGCCCACTTCATGGCCAGCAACTCTCGGTTGCCCACATCATAATTACGCTCAGCAGCAGAAAATTTCCTGGAAAAGAAAGCACATGGTTTGAACACTGAGCAACCAGAACCTCTCTGTGACAAAACCGCCCCTGCACCAATCTCAGAAGCATCAACCTCGACCTGGAACGGAAGAGAAACATCAGGTTGACACAACACAGGGGCACAGCAAAAACGACGCTTCAACTCCTGAAAAGCTTCCACGGCAGCAGAAGACCAATTAACCAAATCAGCACCCTTCTTGGTCAAATCGGTCAATGGTCTGGCAATGCTAGAAAAATTACAGATGAAGCGACGATAAAAATTAGCAAAGCCCAGGAATTTCTGCAGACTTTTTAGAGATGTCGGCTGAGTCCAATCCTGGATGGCCTGAACCTTAACCGGATCCATCTCGATAGTAGAAGGGGAAAAGATGAACCCCAAAAATGAAACTTTCTGCACACCGAAGAGACACTTAGATCCCTTCACGAACAAGGAATTAGCACGCAGTACCTGGAAAACCATTCTGACTTGCTTCACATGAGACTCCCAATCATCTGAGAAGATCAAAATGTCATCCAAGTAAACAATCAAGAATGTATCCAGATACTCACGGAAAATGTCATGCATAAAAGACTGAAAAACAGATGGAGCATTGGCAAGTCCGAACGGCATCACCAGATACTCAAAATGACCCTCGGGCGTATTAAATGCCGTTTTCCATTCATCTCCCTGCCTGATTCTCACCAGATTATACGCACCACGAAGATCAATCTTAGTAAACCAACTAGCCCCCTTAATCCGAGCAAACAAGTCAGAAATCAATGGCAAGGGATACTGAAACTTAACAGTGATCTTATTAAGAAGGCGGTAATCAATACACGGTCTTAGCGAACCATCCTTCTTGGCTACAAAAAAGAACCCTGCTCCCAATGGTGACGACGATGGGCGAATATGTCCCTTCTCCAGGGACTCCTTCACATAACTGCGCATAGCGGTGTGTTCAGGTACGGACAAATTAAATAAACGACCCTTAGGGAATTTACTACCAGGAATCAAATCGATAGCACAATCACAATTCCTATGCGGAGGTAGGGCATCAGACTTGGACTCTTCAAATACATCCTGAAAGTCCGACAAGAACTCTGGGATGTCAGAAGGAATGGATGACGAAATAGACAAAAATGGAACATCACCATGTACTCCCTGACAACCCCAGCTGGTTACCGACATAGAGTTCCAATCCAATACTGGATTATGGGTTTGTAGCCATGGCAACCCCAACACGACCACATCATGCAAATTATGCAGTACCAAAAAGCGAATAACTTCCTGATGTGCAGGAGCCATGCACATGGTCAGCTGGGCCCAGTACTGAGGCTTATTCTTGGCCAAAGGTGTAGCATCAATTCCTCTCAACGGAATAGGACACCGCAAAGGCTCCAAGAAAAATCCACAACGTTTAGCATAATCCAAATCCATCAGATTCAGGGCAGCGCCTGAATCCACAAACGCCATGACAGAATATGATGACAAAGAGCACATTAAGGTAATGGACAAAAGGAATTTGGACTGTACAGTACCAATAACGGCAGAGCTATCGAACCGCCTAGTGCGTTTAGGACAATTAGAAATAGCATGAGTAGAATCACCACAATAGAAACACAGTCTGTTCAGACGTCTGTGTTCGTGCCGTTCTACTTTAGTCATAGTCCTGTCGCACTGCATAGGCTCAGGCTTACTCTCAGACAATACCGCCAGATGGTGCACAGATTTACGCTCGCGCAAGCGACGACCGATCTGAATGGCCAAGGACATAGACTCATTCAAACCAGCAGGCATAGGAAATCCCACCATTACATCCTTAAGAGCTTCAGAGAGACCCTTTCTGAACAAAGCCGCTAGTGCAGATTCATTCCACAGAGTGAGTACTGACCATTTCCTAAATTTCTGGCAATATACTTCTACATCATCCTGACCCTGGCATAAAGCCAGCAGATTTTTCTCAGCTTGATCCACTGAATTAGGCTCATCGTAAAGCAATCCCAGCGCCTGGAAAAATGCATCAACATTACTCAATGCAGAATCTCCTGGTGCAAGAGAAAACGCCCAGTCCTGTGGGTCGCCGCGCAAAAAAGAAATAATAATCAAAACCTGTTGAATAGGATTACCAGAAGAATGAGGTTTCAAGGCCAAAAATAGCTTACAATTATTTCTGAAGCTCAGGAACTTAGTTCTGTCACCAAAAAACAAATCAGGAATCGGAATTCTTGGTTCTAGCATCGATTTCTGATCAATAGTATCTTGAATCTTTTGTACATTTACAACGAGATTATCCATTGAGGAACACAGAGCCTGAATATCCATGTCCACAGCTGTGTCCTGAAGCACTCTAATGTCTAGGGGAAAAAAAAGACTGAAGACAGAGCTAAGAAAAAAAAATGATGTCAGGATTTCTTTTTTCCCTCTATTGGAAATCATTGGTGGCTCCTTGTACTGTTATGGCTGGCAATCAGGCAACACAGCGTGCAGTAATCAGCGCACATACAGAGATCTGGCAATAACCAAAAACAATAGGACGAGCTCTGAGACGTGGAATCTCTGTAGACTGCAGTACCTGATCTATCCTCACACAACTATAAGCAGCAGTGGATTGCGCCTATCAACTACCTATGCAACTCGGCACTGCCTGAGGAGCTGACTAGCCTGAAGATAGAAATACAAGCCTGACTTACCTCAGAGAAATACCCCAAAGGAATAGGCAGCCCCCCACATATAATGACTGTTAGCAAGATGAAAAGACAAACGTAGGAATGAAATAGATTCAGCAAAGTGAGGCCCGATATTCTAGACAGAGCGAGGATAGCAAAGAGAACTATGCAGTCTACAAAAAACCCTAAAATGAAAACCACGCAAAGGGGCAAAAAGACCCACCGTGCCGAACTAACAGCACGGCGGTGCACCCCTTTGCTTCTCAGAGCTTCCAGCAAAAGTTAATAGCAAGCTGGACAGAAAAAACAGAAAACAAACTAGAAGCACTTATCTAGCAGAGCAGCAGGCCCAAGGAAAGATGCAGTAGCTCAGATCCAACACTGGAACATTGACAAGGAGCAAGGCAGACAGACTCAGGTGGAGCTAAATAGCAAGGCAGCCAACGAGCTCACCAAAACACCTGAGGGAGGAAGCCCAGAGACTGCAATACCACTTGTGACCACAGAAGTGAACTCAGCCACAGAATTCACAACACCCATTCTCTTAAAGCGGCGCAGCGTTTTATGGGGTTCATTAATTATTATCGCCAGTTCATTCCGCACTTCTCAACTTTGGTAGCTCCCTTGGTTGCCCTCACCAAGAAGGGGGAGAATCCCAAATTGTGGTCTGAGGAGGTCTCCAAGGCCTTTAACTCTATAAAGTCACACTTCACTAGCGCTCCCATCCTACATTGCCCCGATGTTGATAAGCCATTTATCATGGAGGTGGATGCCTCTTCTGTTGGTGCTGGAACAGTCCTCTTCCAAAAGGCTGCTCAAGGTCGGAAGCATCCTTGCTTCTTTTTCTCCAAGACCTTCTCACCAGCAGAGAGGAATTATTCCATCGGGGACAGGGAGTTGCTAGCCATGAAGTTGGCTTTCTCGGAGTGGAGACATCTCTTGGAGGGTGCACGTTTTCCCTTCCAAGTCTTCACAGACCATAAAAATTTGGTGTACCTGCAGACAGCCCAGCGGTTGAATTCTCGCCAGGCCAGATGGTCCTTATTCTTCTCCCGGTTTCATTTCACCCTCCATTTTCTTTCTGGGGAGAAGAACATTTGGGCCGACGCTCTCTCTCGCTCCGTTGTGTCATCTGCGGAGGAGGAGGAGGAGCCTCGGCTTATTGTCCCCACCGAGAGCTTGAGAACTGTGGCCCCGGTTTCGCTAGAGTCTGTGCCCCCGGGCAAGACTTTTCTTCCATCCAATTTGCGACCGGAGGTTCTCTCTTGGGCACACTCGTCCAGGGTGGGTGGACATTTTGGTACCAAAAGGACATCTGAGTTACTGGCGAGGACGTACTGGTGGCCGCATATGGCTCGTGATGTCGCAGAGTATGTTCGGGCGTGTGTCTCTTGCGCCAAGAACAAGACTCCTCAGCAACGGCCAGCTGGTTTGCTTTATCCTCTGCCGGTGGCGGACAGGCCCTGGGAGATGGTCGGGATGGACTTTGTGGTGGGCTTACCCAAGTCTCGTAACTGCACCATTATCTGGGTGATCACCGACCATTTTTCCAAAATGGTGCACTTGGTGCCTCTTCCACGGCTACCTTCTGCACGGGCGTTGGCTGTCTTGTTCGTTAAGCATATCTTTCGCCTACACGGTATGCCAGACAAAATTGTTAGTGACGGGGTCCCCAGTTTGCGTCTCGATTCTGGAGAGAGCTTTGTCGTCTACTCAGTATTGAGTTGAATCTCTCTTCGGCATATCATCCCGAGACGAATGGGTTGGTAGAGAGGGCCAACCAGACCTTGGTCACATATTTACGACATTTTGTTTCTGCCAGGCAGGATGACTGGGCATCCTTGCTACCGTGGGCAGAGTTTGCTCTTAACAATGCCGTAGCCGACTCTACCGGTCAGACTCCATTCCTCCTAAATTACGGCCAGCATCCGCGTGTTCCTGTGCCCATGCCTGTGTCTTCTGCTGACTCCAGGGTGGCAGACTGGGCTGTGGAGGCACGGGACATTTGGGACCGCACGCAGGATGCCATTAGGGCCTCCAAGGAGAGAATGAGGTCCTCCGCCGATATTCATCGGCGTCCCGCTCCGACCTTTGCTCCTGGCGACTTGGTGTGGCTCTCCGCCCGTAACATCAGGCTGCGAGTTGAGTCCACTAAGTTTGCTCCTCGCTACTTGGGTCCCTTCAAGGTTCTCGAACAGGTTAATCCTGTGGTCTACTGTTTGGCTCTTCCTCCACGCTTGGGTATCACCGACACCTTTCATGTGTCCCTCTTGAAACCCGTATACATGTCCCGGTTTTCCGAGTCATCTGCCGGGACATCGGGTTCGTCTACGGACGATTACGAGGTGAACGCTATTTTGGGGTGCAAGGTGGTGTGCGGCAAAAAGTTCTATCTGCTGGATTGGAAGGGTTATGGCCCAGAGGACAGGTCATGGGAGCCTGCTGAAAACATTCGGGCCCCACAGCTCATTGCTGCCTTCGAGCGTAGCAAGGCCCAAGGAGGGGGGGCCCTAGGAGGGGGGGTAATGTTAGGTCTCGAGTTCCCGCTTCTGCACAGGGGGAATCTCGAGCCATCTCCGCTGCGGTCTCCCATTCTTATCCAGCCGCAGTGGAGTCTGCTCAGCAGGGACGTCGGTCCCAGCGTCTTGCTCAGTCTCACGCTGTACAGAGAGTTACTGCTGCTTCTTCAGCCTCTGCCATTAAATTCAGTGCTGGTCAGCAGCAAGCGGACTTCTCTGAGACTAAGTCCTTGTCTGCACACACTGAGCATGCCCAGGGCAAGATCTCCCATTGGAGATCGAGGGTCATGTGCTCAGGCTCTGCAGCACATTCCATTGGTCCTCTTGGCAGGTCTTGGAAGGGCAAAGTTTCTGTGGCCACTTCCTGTGCTGCAACTATATAAACTGCGCATGACCGCACGGCCATGCGCTAGTGTACATTTGTTAATGTGTGTATGTTGTGAGTGCAAGTCGTCCTTGGATACCCCTACCCTATTGAATGTCTGTTCGCGGAAGGTGTATGGTTGCTATCTAGCGCCCGACTTAGCCTACAGCACGAATCACACATAACAGCGTCCAGTTGCTGTGACCGCCAGTACGGCGCCGTGCACTTCCTCTGTGCTTTCCTTACCCAAGCCTGGGTGGTTAGTGGCGTTCGTCAGTGCGGCACCGCATGCACTCTTGTGCCTTAAAATCATTATTTAGTTTCCTTACACACCCAGTTGTGGTGTTATGCCAGCAAGGGTCTAATCGGACTTCAATCCTAGTTGGGGTTGAGTTCGCTGACTACTTGCTCGCGCTCTATGTGCGGTACCGCGGTCCTGTGACGCAACAGGATCGCTTCCTTCACGTTGGGTGAAGTTTAACCCACGTGTGTATACTTATGAGTACCGCCATATAGTCCGTCGTTACTTGGCAGCAGGTTCCATCTCTGCACGGTGGACCCCGGGCTGCGAACGCACCATACTCTATCTGTCTTAATATTTGGTGCGTTCCGCTAGCCCTAACAATGGTCAAAATTATCCATACAAGTCTATGGGTCCATGAAAATCTTGGACAGCACGTGGATAGACAATCAGTGTGCTATCCACTTTTTTTGTAATTGGCAGGAGACTATTTATTTTTTCATCCTCTGAGAAACAGAAATAATGATTCTAAAGCTGGCATACTTACCAGACACTGCTTATTTTTTTTGTAAGGGTAATATAACTTACCGTATTTTTCCGACTGTATGACGCACTTTTTCCCCCAAAAAATTGTGAGGAAAATGGGCGGGTGGATCTTATTGTTGGAATGCAGGCTTACTGGAATTATGGCGGCGACAGAGGTGCTGGGATGATGTGGAGCGGTGAGCGGTATGGCGTGAGCAGGGTCCCTTCCACATTTGAGGTGACGCCGCAGAGCAGCAGAGCTGGGTGAGTTACGGCTTTCCCGGTGGCGGCAGCCATCTTCCTGAGGCCGCGCGTACGCAGATTGAGTTTTCTGCTTCCTGGGGCTTCAGGAAAATGGCAGCGGGAGGCCGCGTGTGCGCAGATTGCGATTGCAATGGCAATTTTCCTGAAGCCGCATTCGCAGATTGAGATCTCAGCTTCAGGAAAATGGCCACCGCAATCTCCATCTGCGCACGCGCGGCCTCCCGTGGCCATTTTTCTGAAGCCCTGGGAAGCAGAGTACTGAATCTGCATACGCGCGGCCTCAGGAAGATGGCTGCCGCCACTGGGAAAACCGTGACTCACCCAGCTCTGCTGCTCTCCTTCAATACCGCCGTGGCGTCACCTCAAATGTGGAAGGGACCATAGCCGCCACCTGAGGAAGTGTCCGCACATCTGCCGCCGCCACAGCACTGCCGCAGCCTCCCCATGGACACCAGGCCATGGCGTCACCCACCTAAGCAGTATGGGACCCTGCTCAGGTGCACACCGTTCTGCCCACCGCAGCTCAGCATCATCTCCCCCCGGCACCACCATGACTCCTGTGACCCTGCTCTGCCACTGCCTGCCCACAGGTAAGATATCTTAAATTCGGACAATAAGACAGACCCCCATCTTATAAAAAATCTTTTTTTCTGCAATTTTCACCCCAAATTTGGGGTGCGTCTTATGGTACGGTGCGTCTTATAGTCCGAAAAATACAGTAATTCTGAATGAGGTTGAAAGGACAGCGAGAAAATGGCTGATATACTGATAAATAATACTCTTGTTTGGGAGCAGTGACTGATTGTTTGGAAGGGCCTCCACATACCCTAAATTTTCTCTTCAAGCCAGAAGTTGTTAGCAATGAGCCACTCCGAGGCCTTTTCAACTACCAGATGTCTGTGCAAACTAATGTATTTTATAGGAAATAATCATATTCAAAGTGACATTGTTTTTATAATGTATCTAATAGTATATGCATTTATTACATTGTTATTTGCTACCCAATTGGAACGAATGACCCTCATTATTTCTAAATAGAATAGGCCAATTTAGAGGCTAATTGAAAAGAAGCACCAAGCTTTACACCATATTGTTTAGAACAGCTGCTTCATTCCTGGGAAGAAAAAGATCTTAGCGACAACTTTATTTTTTCCTTCTTATGAAAATTACAGTATTGTTCAAACATTTAGTTAACCAACAAAGTAAAATGTGTAGCTTATGTATTTGGAGCTCTTTTAATATGCTGCAATTCTGTAGAAAGTGTGATGAATTGTAAAGATTCTCATGCATCCATCTACTTTTATTCCTCTCCATTATCCAACATGTCTTTGGATCTAATGGCACTAAGATCAATGAATGACATCTGCTTACAATATGAATGAAGAAGCAGTTGTCTTATTTTCTTGCATGCTATTTCATGCTGAAGCAACGTTTTTGATATTGCCTGACATATAAAAGGAAATATAGCTGTCAGATTCTTTTTTAGGCTGCACTTTTTCCTTTTTTAACCTGTCTTGCTCAAAATAGAGCTTAATGAAAAGCTATGTTCTAAATTTTCAATACATATTGAGGAAGATTTACTCTTTCTGTCCTAAATTTATACATTGTAAAACTAGAGCAGACAGGTGAAACTGCACAAAATGTTTCCCACTTCACACTTGTTCATGCTATATAATAAATTTGAAATATCATGCTGGGCATGTTAGACTCCTCTTACTGCCTAACTTTACACTAGATTTTTGTGCGAGAAAAAAATTACATGCAATTTCAATTAAATACTTTTTGCCACGAACGTTTTTACAGCAACTTTTCAAGAAAAAGGTTCAGAATTGTCAAAAATAGATCCTAAATTTGTCACACAAGGTTAACTCCACATTTTTAGTGCCGTTTTTAAGGTAACCACAGCACCTTCAGTTTAGAGGGATTTTCCAATGTGCTTGATAAAACTGTTGCCCCCCTCAAAAATAATCTTGATGAAAAGTTGAAAGAGGTTGAGGGAAAGGTCAATCTATTAAATGCCATCTTCTCTACAGCATTTACACACGAAAATCCAATAACAGATGACATAATAAGTGATATCATAAATTCTCCATTGAATATCACCTACTTAACCCTTAGTGACCACCAATACATCTTTATACTGACTTGCGATATAAGAGACTAGCATCCCCGATAAGTGATAATCCTAAAGCTGTAGGCTGTACACTATAGCTGACAACTTGCTGCCTCGGGCACGCTCAATGTTTGCCATTTAACCCCTTAGATGCTGCTGTAAACAGTTACTACAGCATGTGTGGGGTCTCCCATTTTAACCCCATCAGCATCCTGAGATCATGATTGTATGGTTTTGATGTTTGCCATGGTAATTTTCTACAAAATAGTGACCTTAGAGACTGCAGGCTATAGAAGTTAGCAATATTTAGGTGATAAAAATATATGTTTTCATTCCTGTCATGCTACTTTGCATTAATTCCTGAAAAGCACCTGCAGAGGGTAATAAATCATCCGACAGCTATTTTGAATACCTTGAGGGGTGTTGTTTTTAAAATAGCATCACTTTTGTGAGTTTTCCTATTTATAGGACCCCCAAAGTCTCTTCAAAACTGAATAGGTCGCCCAAAAAATAAGTTTAGAACATTTCCTTGAAAAATGAAAAATTGCTGCTACAATTTTAATCCTTCTAAAATTCTAACAAAATAAAAGAACATTTTACAGAAGGTCCTTATGTAAAGTAGACATGAGGTCAATGTTATTTATTAATGTTATGACTATTTGGATTAAAGGAAATTTTTGGCAAATTTTTAATATTTGTTTAAATGCAAAACATATCTACATTTATCATTATCATAAAATATAATGTATCATGAAAAAACAGTCCAAAAGCACTAGGATATGGTGAAGCATTCTAGGCTTTTTTTTACATAAAGTGACACATGTCAGATTTGAAAAATGTTGCCACGTTACTAAGGGTCAAGCCTACAGGAAATATGATGCCTCCTCAAAAAGAAAAGAAAGACATTAACAGACCATTATTTTAAATAGTGTTCCATAATACATGGGTCTGTACCACAAAGCTGGTGTCATGATCCAGTTCTGAGTTTGTGTTCAGCTGTCTTGTCTCTGGACTGGTCAAGTGGGAGTTAATCCCCTCTGCCTCACTTTGAAGCTGGCTGAGCTATTTAAGTCCTCTGCAGCCTGTGGGCCAGTGTCAACTATAGTTAATGCTGCATGGATCGAGCACCTGACTTGTTCCCTTGTACTAGTGTTCCTTTTTGCCTCTGACTACCTGTACCCGTTTATGACTTGTTCTGACCTCTGGCTTACTTTGTTTTACGTCTCACGTTTTGGTTACCACGTTCCTGGTAGGCTCTGACTTCTTGTTTGTCCCTGACCTTTCTTCTGACTCCCCCTGTGCACTGCGCTGATCTCTCTGTGTATGACCTTGGCTTGTCTGACTTCTCTTTCATTACCTGTGACACCTGTGTTGTTGTTCAGTATTGCTGCGATGTGTGTACAACCTCTTTTCCTTAACCAGCTCCCTCTGGTGGTGGTTGCACTATTCTCCACTGCAGCAGCACATTACAGCTGGCACAAAGAAAATGTAGTGTCAACATTCAAAAAGTGGTCAAGAACTGAGCCTGGAAATGATAGATATAGGACTAAACCGTTAACCTCTTCTGCAAAAATCCTTGGGGGTTTTATAAGATACCATCTTGGAGTATCTCACTAAGAATAACATCATATCCCAGCATCAACATGAATTTAAAAGGGATCAATCATGTCAAGCAAACCTGGTCAGCTTCTAAAAGTTTATTTTTTCAAAGACATTTGATGCAGTCCTGCATAGAAGGTCAGTACATAAAATGAGAAAAATGTGATTAGGGAAAAATATTTTTAATTGGGTAAACAACTGGCTTATTGGTAAGAAACAAACAGAGGTCATTAATGGAAAACACACTAATTGGGTCACAGTCAAAAGTAGGGTGCCACAGAAGTCAGTTTTGGGCCCTCTTCTCTTTCATGTGATGGACATGCAAAGTTGAGCTGCACCTGTCACATGATGGTGGGACACCAATGGGTTGGCATGGCAACCAGGGAGCTACAGTAGACCCCCGTGTTTGTCATTGCTGATCTGCTTTGTAGAACAAGCAATCAGCATCTTCAAGTCGCATAAGGTAACTATTGAAGCAAGTAAAAAGTAAAAAAAAAGTTTAAAAAAAATATGAAATAAAAAAATATAAAAGTTCAAATCATCCCCTTTTTCCTCATTCAAAATAAAGCAATACAAAATATAAAGAATACACACATTTGGTTTCGATGAGTTCAGAATCACCCAATCTATCAAAATTTTAAAATAATTTGATCGGTAAACAGTGTAACTAGAAAAATATTCAAAATTCCAGAATTACTTTTTTTGATCACCGCAACATTACAATAAAATGCAATAACAAGCGATGAAAATATAATATCCATTATCCATTATTATTCAAAAATAGTATCAAGAAAAATGTCAGCTCAGCGCAAAAAAAATAAGCCATCACCCATCCCTAGATCCTGAAATATCGAGATGCTATGGCAGGGTCTTGGAAAATGGTGCCAATTTATTTTTGTTACAAACATTGGAGTTTTTTTTTCTCCACTGAAAGTAAAAAGAACCTATACATGTTTGGTGTTGGCAAACTTGTATTGACCCAGAGAATCATAATAGCAGGTCAGTTTTAGCATTTAGTCACTCAACATGGTTAAAACAAAAAAACAAAAAAAAAACAATTGTGGAATAACACTTCATTGCAATTTTACCGCACTTGGAATTTTTTCCCCATTTCCAGGACACTCTGTTGCAAAATAAATGTTGTTAAAAACTACAAGTCATCTTGCAAAAAAACAAGCCCTCAGAGAGCCATAATGATGGAAAAATAAAAATGTTTTGGCCCTGGGGGAAGAAGAGGAGCAACATACAAAAATGAAAAAAGTAAAATGGCCTTGGGTGAAAGGGTTAACAGATGAACTAGTTCAGATTATTACAAAGTTTGTGTGGACATTTACTTTAACATAAAATGTTAATGGTCTATTTTCATATTGCTTATTTAAGCACTCCTATGATGTTTTCATGCTAAATCTGTACATATGTGTGTGTAATATAGTGTGTGGTGAAACATGTGTATATATACAGTCATGGCCAAAAGTATTGACACCCCTGCAATTCTGTCAGAAAATACTCAGTTTCTTCCTGAAAATGATTGCAATCACAAATTCTTTGGTATTATTATCTTCATTTAATTTGTCTTAAATGAAAAAAAAACACAAAGAATTTTCCTAAAGCCAAATTGGATATAATTCCATACCAAACATAAAAAGGGGATGGACAAAAGTATTGGCACCATTCAAAAAATCATGTGATACTTCCCTAATTTGTGTAATTAACAGCGCCTGTAACTTACCTGTGGCACCTAACAGGTGTTGGCAATAACTAAATCACACTTGCAGCCAGTTGACATGGATTAAAGTTGACTCAACCTCGGTCTTGTGTCCTTGTGTGTACCACATTGAGCATAGAGAAAAGAAAGAAGACCAAAGAACTGTCTAAGGACTTGAGAAACCAAATTGTGAGGAAGCATGAGCAATCTCAAGGCTACAAGTCCATCTCCAAAGACCTGAATGTTCCTGTGTTTACCGTGCGCAGTGTCATCAAGAAGTTTAAAGCCCATGTCACTGTGGCTAACCTCCCTAGATGTGGACAGAAAAGAAAAAATGACAAGAGATTTCAACACAAGATTGTGCGGATGTTGGATAAAGAACCTAGACTAGCATCCAAACAAGTTCAAGCTGCCCTGCAGTCCAAGGGTACAACCATGTCAACCCGTACTATCCATCGGCATCTGAATGAAAAGGGACTGTATGGTAGGAGACCCAGGAAGACCCCGCTTCTTACCTCGAGACATAAAAAAGTTTGCCAAAACTAACCTGAAAAATCCTAAAACTTTTTGGAAGAATGTTCTCTTGTCAGATGAGACAAAAGTAGAGCTTTTTGGGCAAAGGCATCAACATAGAGTTTACAGTAGAAAAAAAGAGGCATTCTAAGAAAAGAACACGGTCCCTACAGTCAAACATGGCGGAGGTTCCCTGATGTTTTGGGGTTGCTTTGCTGCCTCTGGCACTGGACTGCTTGACCGTGTGCATGGCTTATGAAGTCTGAAGACTACCAACAAATTTTGCAGCATAATGTAGGGCCCAGTGTGAGAAAGCTGGGTCTCCCTCAGAGGTCATGGGTCTTCCAGCAGGACAGTGACCCAAAACACACTTCAAAAAGCACTAGAAAATGGTTTGAGAGAAAGCACTGGAGACTTCTAAGGTGGCCAGCAATGAGTCCAGACCTGAATCCCATAGAACACCTGTGGAGAGATCTAAAAATGGCAGTTTGGAGAAGGCACCCTTCAAATATCAGGGACCTGGAGCAGTTTGCCAAAGAAGAATGGTCTAAAATTCCAGCAGAGCATTGTAAGAAACTCATTGATGGTTACCGGAAGCGGTTGGTCACAGTTATTTTGGCTAAAGGTTGTGCAACCAAGTATTAGGCTGAGGGTGCCAATACTTTTGTCTGGACCATTTTTGGAGTTTTGTGTGAAATGATCAATGTTTTGCTTTTTGCTTCATTCTCTTTTGTGTTTATTCATTTAAGACAAATTAAATGAAGATAATAATATCAAAGAATTTGTGATTGCAATCATTTTCAGGAAGAAACTGAGTATTTTCTGACAGAATTGCAGGGATGTCAATACTTTTGGCCATGACTGTATATCTATATGTGTGTAGGAAGCATATGTCTAGGGTTATATGTGTGACTAGTGATAATGTAGCATCTGTCCTGAAGGCAAGTCACACCTAGGTGTTAATAGGTACTTCCTTGGGAAGAGTAGACCTCTGTCTCCAAATCTCCCCAGGAGGTCTGGCTAAGGCTAGGGACAAAGGAACACTTGACACCTCTGAGGTTTTGGAGGGGAGATGCTAATTGCGGCTTGAGGGTAAGGGTACCGTCACACAGTGGCATTTTGATCGCTACGATGGCACGATTTGTGACGTTCCAGCGATATATCCGTGACGTTCCAGCAATCTCACTGTGTCTGACACGCTCCTGCGATCAGGGACCCTGCTGAGAATCGTACGTCGTAGCAGATCGTTTGAAACTTTCTTTCGTCGTCTAGTGTCCCGCTGTGGCGGCATGATCTCATGGTGTAACAAAGGTGTGCACAATATTGTATACGATGTGCGCATAGTAACCAACGGCTTCTACATCGCACATACGTCATGAAATTATCGCTCCAGCGTCGTACATTGCAAAGTGTGACAGCAGTCTACGACGCTGGAGCGATATTGTTACGACGCTGGAGCGTCACGGATCGTGCCGTCGTAACGAAAAAAATGGATAAACATCTTTTTTATTCAGAACTGAAGGATTTTTAATTCCATTGCATATTTCACTTTACTTAGGTTTATGGCTATCTCTGCAGTTTATCAATGTTGGTGCTCTTATATGCAAGCAGTGCAAAGCTTAATGGCTGCTTTTTTCAGAGCTTGCAAGTGCTGCTCTAAAGTTGGCCGGACAACCACATCCGACAAGCTTCAATGCTCCTTCCCTCCTTCCATGCTGCAGAAAGAAAGCTACTTCTATTTGCAGCATCTTTTAGTTGACGCTGGCAGCGCAATGAAGGCAGGGGAGCAGGATGTTTCAGAAAGTAAATGTTAACACAACTCAACACATTGCATACAATAATGCTTTATGCCAAGTTATATCTCAGAAATGTAAGTATTGTAAGATATTTGCCACCAGATTTCAGAACACAAACTGAGCACTTACACCTGATGAGGCAGGTGTAATTACTTTGAAAATCCATGATATGTGTGCTTACTTTGCAAATACTTGTCAAAATAATATGTCCTCCACTCTAATTTTTCAACATAACATTAAAATGAGTTTAACTACAGACTGACTTATACAATTCTCATCTTATTATTGGGATTTTACAGGGATCCATAGATAGATTTTTTTAATATAAGTGCATTAGCTTCATCAGGTTTAAGCAGTAAATGTATTAGTATATACAATATTTTTTAAAATGTGGTCAAAGATCCACTTTAAACACCGTAGTGGTGTATTGGTTTTTCAACCATCTTAATTATTTGCAAGATTTGTAAGAAGAAATGTTCCTTTATTAGCACAATGCACTGTGCATCACAGCAAATCTAAGCTATAAATGTGCAGGTTATGATAACAATATTTTGGCAGTAGCCAGTGGCATGTCAAAGCGAAGGATCTGTAAATGTAAGAAATCCAATGGACATATTACAGTATGAATAAACTTGAGAAACAACACTGTAGAACAAATGTTATACTTCTATCGTTGCCTATAGTATCAAGACTGCGTTCCTTCCTCTCATATGCTTTGATTCATTCATAAAGCAGGACTTGATTCAGATGAATAAATGGAAAATCATCAAAAACTGAGAATTGGCTCTTCATGCACTGAGTAACAAACGAAAAGTACTCTTAAGTGCTGAGAAATGAAGGAGATGTGGAAACAAATTTGCCGACATGCTGTTAACTTGATTATGGGCTTTGGATCTCACTCATACTTAGCAACTTACCACTGTCCATGAGATACAAATGACTGTTTCTTGTGAGAAAAGAGCATAATTGGCAGAAAATGAAAGATATAATACAAAATGTAATGTATTTGTGTTCATATTATTATAATCTATCGTTAGAACTAGGTGAATACATAAATGTTAACCACTAGTGAGGAGGAAATCTGCTGAAAATCGATTTTGCAGATCAGCATCAAATTTACACAATGTGAATCAAATGTACATTTTTATGTTCTGAGGTCTCTCCACAACCCAGGTCATAATAAACACAAGTCTAAAAATTAAAAAAGATACTCACCCAGTTATCACTTTTCCTACTTTACAGCCTGCAGTCATCTTCTTTGGTTTGATCATCAGTGCAGTCTTCACTGGGCCATTTTAGCTGTCTTCTATTGATTGGCATCTTCTATGCTATCTAGCTTTTGGTGATGTACGAGATGACATTGTAAGTATTGCATCAAGGTTTAGCTGACACTGAAGATTAGAAACATTACAGAAAAAGGCAGCATTACCAACATCAGGTCAGAATACCAATGCTCTATCTAGCAGGATGCAGTAGACCCCCATGATAAATGCAGGGGCAGCACAAATACTGATGGAGCAACCACTCACAAACCTTCCAATTCAGAGGGAGTGATTGCCTATTATTAAACATCATGGAGGTCATATAAAATTCTAGATGTAGTAGTTTTTGATGTGGAAAGAATTCATTTTTACATCAACTATTTGAGTAACATTAACCTTACCTTCATGTTATGGAATGTTAACATACATCTTGCTGTCAGCTTTTTGGGATGTTGGAGCTGATGGCTCTACTGAGGGATTCTGGTGGGGTGAAGACATCAAGAACAGTCATCACCACTCATTGGCTGCTTCTTTCACTCTTGCGTCAAGCATCTGATACAGTTTAGACTTCTGCTGCTCCTATTTAACAGGTCTGTAAAAGATCAGAGCAGTAGGAATGCTAGCATACTTCATATGTGCAAAAATCTTGCCTCAGAGTATTAATGTCAGCTGGACAAGTAGTATATCAGCCAGTTGGCAACCCTACAGGGGCAGACACAAACAGGGTACAATGACATTATATGGACCCCTTTGAAGTCCAATTATGTGACTGAGACAGTAGCTGTTTACTGCTTTTGAGGTAGACATGGGCCCTCTTCGCTTTTAGGACTCATGTACAGTATGGACCAAAAGTTTGGACACACCTTCTCATTTAAAGATTTCTCTTCATTTTTATGACTATGAAAATTGTACATTCACATTGAAGGCATCAAAACTATGAATTCGCACATGTGGAATTAAATACTTAACAAAAAAGTGTGAAACAATTGAAATTATGTCTTATATTCTAGGTTCTTCAAAGTAGCCACCTTTTGCTTTGATGACTGCATGCACATTCTTGCATTCTCTTGATAAGTTTCAAGTGGTAGTCACCGGGAATGGTTTTCCAACAATCTTGAAGGAGTTCCCAGATATGCTTATCACTTGGTGGCCCTTTTGCCTTCACTTCTGCGGTCCAGCTCACCCCAAACCATCTCGATTGGGTTCAGGTCTGGTGACTGTGGAGGCTAAGTCATCTGGTGTAGCACCCCATCACTCTCCTTCTTGGTCAAATAGCCCTTACACAGCCTGGAGGTGTGTTTGGGGTCATTGCCCTGTTGAAAAATAAATGATGGTCCAACTAAAAGCAATCCGGATTGAATAGCATGCTGCTGCAAGATGCTGTGGTAGCCATGCTGGTTCAGTATGCCTTCAATTTTGAATAAATCCCCAACAGTGTCACCAGGAAAGCACCCCTATGCAATCACACCAACTCCTCCTCCATGATTCACGGTGTGAACCAGGCATGTAGCGTCCATCCGTTCACCTTTTCTGCATCACACAAAGACCTGGTGGTTGGAACCAAAGATCTCAAATTTGGACTCATCAGACCAAAGCACAGATTTCCACTGGTGTAATGTCATTTCCTTGTGTTCCTTAGCCCAAACAAGTCTCTTCTGCTTGTTGCCTGTCCTTAGCAGTGGTTTCCTAGCAGCTATTTTACCATTAAGTCTCCACTTAACAGTTGTTGTAGAGATGTGTCTGCTTCTAAAACTCTGTGTGGCATTGACCTGGTCTCTAATCTGAGCTACTGTTAACCTGCGATTTCTGAGGCTGGTGACTCGGATAAACTTATCCTCAGAAGCAGAGGTGACTCTTGGTCTTCCTTTCCTGGGGTGGTCCTCATGTGAGCCAGTTTCTTTATAGCACTTGATGGTTTTTGCCACTGTACTTGGGGACACTTTCAAAGTTTTCCCAATTTTTCAGACTGACTGACCTTCATTTCTTAAAGTAATGATGGCCACTCGTTTTTCTTTACTTAGCTGCTTTTTTCTTGCCATAATACAAATTCTAACAGTCTGTTCAGTAGGAATATCAGCTGTGCATCCACCAGACTTCTGCACAACACAACTGATGGTCCCAACCTTATTTATAAGGCAAGAAATCCCACTTATTAAACCTGACAGGGCACACCTGTGAAGTGAAAACCATTCCCTGTGACTACCTCTTGAAGCTCATCAAGAGAATTCCAAGAGTGTGCATGCAGTCATCAAAGCAAAAGGTGGCTACTTTGAGGAACCTAGAATATAAGACATATTTTCAATTGTTTCACACTTTTTTGTCAAGTATATAATTCCACATGTGTTAATTCATAGTTTTGATGCCTTCAGTGTGAATGTACAATTTTCATAGTCATGAAAATACAGAAAAATCTTTAAATGAGAAGGTGTGTCCAAACGTTTGGTCTGTACTGTACCTCCACACAGGTTGCCCCAAATGTATGTCCACCCTAGCAACCGCAGATATCCTAATTTGACTTTGTGCTCTTTTCCCCCTCCAATTTATTATCTTGCTTTTGGACAAGCGAATAGAAAATTGTGATAGGGTATGTGCATATGTTTAGCATGTTATACTACAAAAAACAATGGATAAAATACAATTTTGTTTCCCCCATATTTTTGCATAATTTTTTGTTGTATTTTTTCTTGCATTTTTTTACATATTTATTCGAATGATTGAAACACACTTCAAAAACATTGAAAGAATTAGCATGCTGCCGATTAAAAAAAAACCGCTCTGAATGTTCAAATCTGCAAAGAAAAAATAAGCATGTGAAAGAGATTTCAGAAATCTCATTCACTTTGCTAATATAGTAAAACGCTGCATTTTCATGTGATAAAAAGTGAAGGAAAAAATAAAACACAATGTGTGAACCAGCCCTGATAGAGTTAGTGTGACAGAGTTGGCAGCAGTTGTAATTTGTGCAGAGTACTTTGCTGCTTTGTATCTTTTGATTGTTGCTGTAGGCTGTTGTGTTCTCAATGTGACAGTGTGCAACCCCCGTGTCTGATTTGTATCACAGCAGTCAATAAGGACTGCTTTATTAAAGATCAGATTGATCATAAGCGCTGTGTAAACTAAAGTTTTGCAGGAGGCAGTAATGATGCAGGTAAAAAAATCATGTTTTAAACTGTCATTTTCATTGGCTACCACAACCCCACATGACCCGCCCACTTAGGCACTGGACCTCCAGTGCTTAGTGACAGATATGGCCCTGACTACAAAGTGGACACAACAAGAATCAAGTTTCCCAGAAAGCATCAGCCTAAAAATGATCAACATAAATCACAACTAACATCCCATGAAGGTCTGGAGTTGGAATGATGCTTAAAATCAAAGTGGAAAATGAAGTTACAGTCTGATCCAACTTCAGTGGAAATGCCTCAAGACAAGGAAATGATGCTCAGAAGTGTGTGTGGCCTCCACGTGCCTGTATGATCTCCCTACAATGCTTAGGCATGCTCTTGATGAGGCGGCAGATGGTCTCCTGAGGGATCTCCTCCCAGACCTGAAATAAAGCATCTGCCAACTCCTGGACAGTCTGTGGTGCAACGTGACATTGGTGGATGGTGTGAGACATGGTGTCCCAGATGTGTTTGATCAGATTCAGGTCTGGGGAAAAGGCAAGCCAGTCCATATCTTCAATGCCTTCTTCTTGCAGGAACCGCTGACACACTTCAGCCACATGAGGTCTGGCATTGTCCTGCATTAGGAAGAACCCAGGGTCAACCGCACCAGAACATGGTCTCACAAGGGGTCTGAGGTTCTCATCTCGGTACCTAATTGCAGTCAGGCTACCTCTGGCGAGCACATGGAGGGCTGTGCAGCCCTCCAAAGAAATGCTACCCCACACCATTACTGACTCACTGCCAAACTGGTCATGCTGAAGGATTTGCAGGCAGCAGACTCTGTCACGTCTGTCACATGTGCTCAGTGCAAACCTGCATTCATCTGTGAAGAGCACAGGGCACCAGTGGCGAATTTACCAATCCTGGTGTTCTGTTGCAAATGCCAAGCATCCTGCATGGTGTTGGGCTGTGAGCACAACCCCCATCTATGGAATTCTGGCACTCAGACCATCCTCATGGAGTCGGTTTCTAACCATTTGTGCAGACACATGCACATTTGTAGCTGCTGGAGGTCATTTTGCAGGGCTTTGGCAGTGCTCCTCCTGTTCCTCCATGCACAAAGGCTGAGGTAGCGGTCCTGCTGCTGGGTTGTTGCCCTCCTATGGCCCTCTCCACATCTCCTGGTGTACTGGCCTGCCTCCTGGTAGCACCTCCAGCCTGTGGTCACTACGCTGACAGACACAGCAAACCTTCTTGCCACAGCTCACATTGATGTGCCATCCTGGACGAGTTGCAGTACCTGCGCCACTTGTGTGGGTTGTAGAGGCTGTCTCATGCTACCACGAGTGTGAAAGCACAACCAACATTCAAAATTGACCAAAACATCAGCCAGAAAGCATTGGTACTGAGATGTGGTCTGTGGTCCCCACCTGTGCAACCACTCCTTTATTGAGTGTGTCCTGATAATTGCCAATAATTTCCATCTGTTGTCTATTCCATTTGCACAACAGCATGTGAAATTGATTGTCAAACAGTGTTGCTTCCTAAGTGGACAGTTTGATTTCACAGAAGTTTGATTTACTTGGAGTTATATTCTGTTGTTTAAGTGTTCCCTTTATTTTTTTGAGCAGTGGATATCGGATTTTTATTAAGCAGCAGAAATTGCATTACTACCATTCACTACTATCTGAATGGAGGAACACGACAGATATCTTATGGTTTAATAAAACGTACATTATCGTGCCTTGTTATTAATCTCATAATGCATAATTATTAGAGATGAGCCAATCAGTTCAATGCAAATTGATTCATGTCTAGTGTTGAACATTCCGATACTGCAAATAACGGGTATCGGACGATATTTGCTGTATCAGAATTCCGATACCGAGTTCCGATATTTTTGCGATATCGGAAATCGGAATCGGCGTGTGCGGTGCGTATGGTTCCAAGGGTCTGGAGGAGAGGAGACTCTCCTTCAGGCCCTGGGATCCATATTCATGTAAAAAATAAAGAATAAAAATAAAAAATATGGATATACTCACCCCTCCGACGAACCCTGGCTGTCACCGCTGCGAGCGTCTGCCTCCGTTCCTAAGAATGCAGAGAGTGAAGGACCTTCGATGACGTCACGGTCATGTAAGTGGTCAGGTGACCGGTCACCTGACCGCGACGTCATCGAAGGTCCTTCACTCACTGCATTCTTAGGGACGGAGGCAGACGCTCGCAGCGGTGACAGCCAGGGTTCGACGGAGGGGTGAGTATATTCATATTTTTTTATTTTTATTCTTTATTTTTTACATGAATATGGATCACAGGGCCTGAAGGAGAGTTTCCTCTCCTTCAGACCCTGGGAACCATCCAGGATACCTTCCGATATTTGTGTCCCATTGACTTGCATTGGTATCGGGTATCGGTATCGGCGATATCTGATATTTTTTGGATATCGGCCGATACCATCCGATACCAATACCTTTGAATATCGGAAGGTAACGCTCAACACTATTCATGTCATATTTTTAAGAATTTGCACAGTTTGTCGAATTCAGTTTGTAATTTCCTTCTCGTGAATAATCTAAACTTGCTGCTGCTATTTTACGCATTGCTGGAGATTACATCAGCTCGAAAAGGACCTTGGGTGGACATACCAACTATTCCTTGCAGTTCTCACATTGCATAGCATGGCACAACCAATCAGGAGAGACTCTCATAGTCTGTATAAAATCAGAAGCAGGAAAGGAAGCAGCTGTTTTACATTGAATCTGAAGAGTGAGAAAACATCGTAGCTCACAACTTAGGGCTAGGCAGAGAAAGTTTTAAAACACTAAGAAAATGCACAGATTGTGTTTGACATCAAATTAGATTAGTGTCTGAGGAAAAGAGAATAGTGTCATACATGTTTTTTCAGTGCAATTGTATTTTGGAGTCACTTCAAATTGAATTTTCTAGGAAAATTTGGCAAATCTGGCAAATATGAATTTCAAAATGATCGCTCATCTTCAATTATTATACATGTTGCATGTCATAATTGAAAAATAACAATGACATATTGTAACTATGACCTCTGATGAAGCATTGGTGAAATGCATGTGAGGTCTTTTGTGGGTGAGCCTGAACATGTCCTCATCACCTGTGTAAATTATTTGTTTTTTATGCTATTTTTGTATGGGACTTTAATATTGATGGTACCTTCATTTATATTCCTATAACTATTTTATATTTGAATCAGTTTTAATTTTGATTGAACCTTAGAATACATTTAAGTCATCACATAGCATTGTTTCCATTTTTAGGATAATTTTCCTTTATTGGCTCATCAACATGTCTATGTTTGTTATGTTGAATATTTATTCTCTTTGAAAAATGATTCAGTAAAGACAGCTAATCAATGTTTTATTCATATTTACTTTAGTCCCTTCTTTTCTTCAGGTTTATATTTAAAGCACCACTCCAGCATTTTAATTTTTTTTTTATCACTGGAGTGGTGCTTTTAATTTAAGGTCTTAGACCCTACTCTTATACTCACTTGCCACCGTCTTCACTTTTTATCACAGCGGCTACTGTCTGCCCCAGGTAGTTTGTGACCTGCTGGACAACTCCAGTGTTTCATGGAGTGAGCCGAAGGTTGCGACTCAATACAAGTCTGTGAGACCTTGTTCTGGAACTTATAGACTTACAAAGAGAGCTTGTGATGTAACTTCTGACTTTTGACCGCTAATCAGAAGTTGGAGTTGCAACATGGTGCCATGGGACTGGTGCAGCGACGAAAAAGGTGAAGACGCTGGAGGGTGAGTAGAAGACCGAGGATGAAAGCCTTACATTAGAAGCACCACTTTAGCGCTTTTGAGGTTACAACTCTTATTATTCATAACACTTGTTAACCTATGGAGCAGTGATCTCAAAGTGTGGCCTGCCAGCTGTTATGTCACTTTAACTCCCAGCTCGCTTGCATCTGTCAGGGCATACTGCGAGCTGTAGTTTCACTAAGGGTATGCGCACACGTTGTGGATTTGCATCTGCAGATCCGCAGCAGTTCTCCATGCGGTGTACAGTATCATGTAAACCTATGGAAAGCCAAATTCGCGATGCACATGCTGCGGAAAATTCCACCCAGAAACGCAGCGGTTTATTTTCCGCAGCATGTCATTCTTTGTGCAGAATCCACAGCGTTTCTACATCTATTTCAGTATGGGAATGCAGGTGAAATCCGCATGAAATCTGCAGAAAACCCGCACGGAATCTGCAGGTAAAGCACAGGTCTTTTTACCTCCAGATTCTGCAGAATCCGCGCAGAAAAATCCACAATGGAATCCGCAATGTGTGCACATAAATTTAAGGTTTGAAGCCAGAGGTTGGAGACCAATAATTTTTGAGCATAACAAATATATCATCTTTTAATACTAGGCAGATGGGTAGGGCTACAACAGAGTGAGGGATTCAGGTTGCCGCATTCATACTGTATATACTGAGTAATTTATGCACCTAGTTCAGTGTTACATATTAATTTGTACCAAAGATTACAAAACAATATTCCCACTTGCGCTAAAAATGTAGACAGCCAGGTGAATTCTTTTCTTCTTGCCACTGTCAGATGAAATACTATTTATGTTGTGAAGGTATGAGATGCATAATAATTGTCTCCGGGATGAAGTTTGGATTCAAATTTTTTTTTTAGACTGACTCCCGAAACTCTTTGTACTTGTGAAATCAACTGCATTTGTGCGATGGAACGTTTGGAGATGGCTATTTTTATTTATTGATATAGCAGAACTGTCATCAGCAATTAAGCTGTGATAATGCTAAAATAGGAAAATAAAATGACTGTAATCTCCCATTAAGAGGAGATGCAAAATGTGTGAAAAGAGATATGAGGGAAAAGGAAAACTTCCAATATGATTTTTATTTAAAGGAAATCACTCAGAGGAATTTAGCTTCACATTTGTTCTTTACCACGTGTCCTAACCTGTGTGCATGATACAGATAGCTTTTAAAAGCACCTTCCCAAGTTTTCGTTCCCAGCATATAATTACTACATTTTGGCAGATATGTCTGCGTTAGACATTCTGATGCATATTTAGCAGATGTTATGGAAAGGTAATAGGGTTGTTGCTTTTTAGATGTAGTTAAAAAGAAATGCAAATATGTTTTCAGCTGATTAGACATTTTGATAATCCTAGTTTAGCGTTTACAGTCAGATTTTTTTGTTATATTTAAAATTGCTTATATAACAGCACTGTAAGCAGCAGCTCTATAGATAGATTTTGATCCCTCTCATTAGTCCGCATCCAAAATTGAGTTCACAATATAATTTCCTTATCAGTATGCTTTTGGAGTGTTGCTGGAAACCAGAATCCCTTAAAGAAACCCACACAGACACAAAGGGACATGAAAATTTGATGTATAGGTTGTTCTTGGCCGCATGAACATAAATGCTATAAGGCAGGGGTGGGGAGCTTTTTTTCTGCCAGGGGCCATTTGGATATTTATGCCATCCTTTGGGGGCCAAAAATGTTATCAATTTGAAATTTATTCTGCTATATTTGGTCAAACAATGAATTAATTCATGCCTAATGGGATGGCTGGAGCAGCTTTGCTTTTTTGATATTGATAAGTTTGATGTTAGGTGGCAGCGATGATATTGCTACTTGCAACTGCTTTTCCAGGTTTGCATCGGACTGGATTCAACTTTTTGTGATTCATTTTGAAAAGAATTTGCAACAGTCAGTTCTGAGCACTGGAGATACTAGGGGCATATACATTACAGGAGATTAAGGTGGACATATATACATGACAGAAGGCTCTCGGGGCACATATATCACAGGAGACATGGAGCATATGCATCACAGGAGAAGCTAGGAGTATATACAGCACAGGAAATGCTTGACGCAAATATATATCACAGGAGACTCTGGGGGCAGATACCTCACAGGATATTTTGTGGGTATACCCACATCACAAGAGATGCTGGGAGTAGGTAGACATCACTGGAATGTCTGGGGGCATAAACACATCACAGGAGGGGCTCAGGGCATATATGTATCAATGAAGGGCTGGAGGCATATGCCCATCACACGAGGGGCTGGGGTCATATGTGCATCACAAGAGGGGCTGGGGAAAATATGCATCATAGGAGGAGCTGGAGGCATATAAACATCACTGGTTGGGCTAAGGGCATATAGACATAACAGGGCAGTTAGGGGCATATAGAAATCATATGATGGGCAGGGAGTATATAAACATTGCAGGACAGGGTGGGGACATATGAATATCACAGGATGGGATGGGACATATACAGGGTGGGCCATCTATATAGATACACCTAAATAAAATGGGAATGGTTGGTGATATCAGCTTCCTGTTTGTGGCACATTAGTATATAGGAGGGGGAAAACTTTTCAAGATGGGTGGTGACCATGGTGGCCATTTTGAAGTCAGCTATTTTGGATCCAACTTTATTTTTTCCAAAGGGAAGAGGGTCATGTGACACATCAAACTTATTGAGAGTTTCACAAGAAAAACAATATTGTCCTTGGTTTTAACGCAACTGAAAGCAACACACAGAAGAAATGCTTGCACAAGTTTCCAATATCCATTGTGTCAGATGATGGGGTCATCTGAAGGCAATTGTCTTTGCTGTGAAGATACGAGATGTGTAGCATCTGTAACAACAGATACTGGAAGCCTGTGCTAGCATTTCTTCTGCGGTGTTGCTATCAGTGTGTCAAGAGTGGGAGAAGAGGGTTGCATTGACAATCCAACATAATGGGCAACAATTTGAACACATTTTATAAGTGGTCATAAACTTGTAAATAACTCATGAAATAATAAAGTTTTGTTAAAACCAAGCACAGCATTGTTTTTCTTGTGAAAATCTCAAGTTTGATGTGTCCCATGACCCTCTTCCCTTTGGAAAAAATAAAGTTGGATCCAAAATGTCTGACTTCAAAATGGCCGCCATGGTCACCAACCGTCTTGAAAAGTTTTCCTCCTCCCATATAGTTCTGTGCCACAAACAGGAAGTTGATATCATCAACTATTCCCATTTTATTTAGATGTATCCATATAAATGGCCCACCCTGTAGTCAATGTTATTGTACACATATCCATGTTTTTTCTTTTTAGACATAAAAATTATTGAAAATGCAAGTTTTTTATTCAAGTCATGGTCAAAATTATCCATACAAGTCTATGGGTCCGGGAAAATCCTGGACAGCACATGGATAGGCAATCAGTGTGCTATCCACTTTTAGCATTGTAATTGGCAGGAGACTATTTATTTATTTTTTTCATCCTCTGAGAAACAGAAATAATGATTCTAAAGCTGGCATACTTACCAGACACTGCTTATTTTTTGTGAAAGAGAAAAATAACTTACAGTAAGTCTGAATGAGGTTGAAGGGACAGCAAGAAAATTGATGATATACGAATGAATATTACTCATGTTTGGGAGCAGTGCCTGATTGTTTGGAAGGGCCTCCACATACCCTAAATTTGCTCTTCAAGCCAAAAGTTCTTAGCAATGAGCCACTCCGAGGCCTTTTCAACTACCAGATGTCTGTGCAAACTAATGTATTTTATAGGAAATAATAATATTCAAAGTGACATTGTATTAATAATGTATCTAATAATTTATGCATTTTTTACATTGTCCAAACATTTCTAAGTTGCCTGATTCCGTAAGTAACATGTCTACATATGTTTCCATTGAATTTATTAGGCATCCTATAACATTCTTCTTTTAATTAGAAGAAATTTAAGAAATGTTTCTAATACACTTTTTGTCTTTTATTACTGCTGACTATGAAGTTGTTTACCTTTTCAGAGAACGCTAGTTAGACTATTATTGTCGAAATATAAATTACATTAAAAGGATTTCTTATGATGTTGGCATGCCACACTGGTGTAAAATGGAGAAAGAGCACGTCACTGGAACTAATCTGCTCAAGAATCGGTCTCCAGAGCTCATTTTAAATGAAAGGGGACATTACTAGTATTAGACATGTTACTAGCACAGGACAGTAGAACTGAACTCTTCCTAATAACAAACACGTTAGCAGTTGCAGCTCTCTTAACTCTGCTGTATTGCAATACTATGGCAACACTGAGTGCCTGTGTTATGGAAGCTTAAGCCCTTAGAGGAACCTGCAGATGTGTCTGTTATAATGACACATCTCTGCAATGGGATCAGGAGAGCAGAGAGCAGCCATTATATATCACACCGGTAACGGCTCATTTTATTTTATATGGAGGCAGATTCTCATGCAGATCTGTGTCCGATCCATAGCCAGTAAGTTCTCAATGACATATAAGAAAAATGCATATTTCTCTGGAGTAAGACATGGGATCACAGATATGAACATATCACTTTATTCAGCACCCTATGACCTATGTGCTCCTTTAGACAGCTAAGGAGGGTTGATCCTACTGACATATTCTCTTTAAGATGCCTCATGGAAAATCTTTAATAAAAAGTCATAAAGCATAATGCATTGCATAAAAAAATCATGCATTAAGGTAGTTAGCATGGAATACTACATTTCAGCTGTGGTAGGTAAAAAATAAGTCTGACCGCAATTTCTTCCTGCAACACCAGCAAATCATCAGTAGCTTCTGTTAACAAACTTCCTAAAATAAGTTGACTGGCAATATGACTTTAATTTATAAACAGATTGATTACAGTAAAACAACAGTTTTGTGAAAGTTAATGCACGCCATACACTTTATATAAAGAATGCTCTTTTTTAAAAAATACCACAAAAAGAGGAAAAATCCTCCACTAGTCTAGAAAAAACACCAAAAAAACAGGCAAAGATGCTTACCTGTCTAGACCTCGACACAAATGCACTATCAGGGTGCAGCGAACCCAAGTAAAGATGGCGACTACACAGGTGCAGTAATACTGATGAGGCAGCCAGCCTACAATCAGGGATTGGCCGCTTGGCACACCAGTGCAAACAAAAAATAATCTGTATGTGCCGATGTTCACACAGAAAATGCAGAGCATCTGGCTCACAGCCTATTAATGATGCCCTATGGCGGGCTGCCCAGTGCTAACTATAATGCATCCCGTGTGAACAGAGGCCACAGTTTACAGAGCCATCTGGGCCCAGCTGCACCCTGAAAAATAAATAAAGTGCACAAAAACATATCAAAATATGTAAGGTATTGGTTAATATTATGGCCACAATACATAAGCTGGCAACCCACGTCAAGGGTCCTCACAATTGCCAGCCCTACTCTAACAGCAAAAACCACAAATAGAGGAAAAATCCTCTACTAGTCTAGAAAAAACACCAAAAATCAGGCAAAGATGCTTACCTGTCAGAGTGCAGCGGACCCAAGTAAAGATGGCAACTCCAGGTGCAGTAATACTGATGAGACAGCCAGCCTACAATCCTACAATCAGGGATTGGCCGTTTGGCACACCACTGCAAAAAAAAATCTGTATACTTATTTGTTATTTATTATGAACATGTAATATATAGCTATTAGAGATAAACAGGTCTGATAAAATTCAAATTCGACAAACTGCAACGTGGATTTCACCTGGAAATATGATTCTTCGCAAATTTTATGTTTCCCATTATTCTCTGGGGGTCTCAACAGACCCCGGAGCATAATGAGTGTTAAATGTAAAAAAAAATTTAAAATAAATGCACCTCACAGCTTACATGACTGACCCTTCTGCTGCTTCCTGTCCCCTTGCCTGCTACCTGGTTGTTCACTTCTGTTGTGCAGCATCTCTGCCCCAGTCATCTCATACAGCAGGAATTTACAGCCCAGAGTGGGCACCAGGCCGAGGATGAGATGTGATAGAGTCGAAAGAACCTACATAGGGAGTATAGAACTGCTAAGGCCGCCGGAGAGGTAGCCCTAGTCCATGCGGTTAGAGCACCCACTGACCCTCATGTCTCCACATGAGCATCGAGGAGATTTTTGCTTTTCTTTTTAGCCTTTTGCTAGCCCTTAATTGTAGAGCAAGATGGTCACCATAGCTGGAGTTAGTTACAAAGAAAAATCTGTTTTCTCCAGAATGAGAATTTTTGTCAAATTTGAACAGAATTAAATTCCACTCGAATAAATTAGCCCATATGTCACAATTATAAGTTTTAATTTAATAATATCTGTCAAATAATTTTATGTACGTTTATTTTATTCTTTATTTTAATCTGCTGTATTTTAACTGAAAATAAAACATTTACTAACGATAAATGTTGATGAACAGATATAACGTCATACTAGATGTTTATCACACAATAACAAAAAAAACTGCTGCTTTTCTGAGACTAGGTGTAAATGAATGCAATCAATAATGCTTAACATTTATTAATAATAGATAAGAATAAATGAGGAAAAAACAATGCTTACAACAGTAAACTAACTCTGCTGGGACTGATAAAGTACAAATATAACACAGAAGATTAGTAAACCATTGTTAAGGAAAGGCATTAAAGGGCAGACATTATGAAAAAGACAAAATGTCAATAATTTCTTGACTAGGTGTTTGTTTTAAAAACGAAATGCCAACATACTAAATTAGTAACTAAGAGTTCTCACCAGCTGTACATTGTTTCCACATTGCAACTGGATATGGTCATACTATTATTTGTTAGCATTATAAAAGAAGATAATGGTGATTTGATTTGCTATTATTATACATTGTATATATCTATCTATCTATTATATATCTATCTATCTATCTATCTATCTATCATTTATTTATCTATCTATCCCATATCGATCTATCTATCTATCTATCTATCTAGAAAAAAGAAAAGGAACAGCACAGTTTCTACTTATCTTCGGGTGCAAGGCCCCCAGGATAACAGTCCATATATCCAGGCTAATCAATACTTAGAAAAAACAAGGCAGCACTCCATCATTGCAGTGTTAGATGTACAGGATTTTAATCAACCCACTTGTCTGGGCGACGTTTCGGCTCTGAAGACCCAGCCCCGAACCATTTTTAATATCCTGGTGGAGGGGAGGAGGTTGTCACTCAGGATTTTATGGTACATAAATCATCCATTCTCCCTTTGATGCGGTGAAGTAGTCATGTGCCGTTAGCAGAGAAACACCCCTAAAACATGTTTCCACCTCGAGGTTTGACAGTGGGGACTAGGGTTGAGCGAAATGGGTCGAAATATTTCAAAAGTCGCCGACTTTTGGCAAGGTCGGGTTTCATGAAACCCGACCCGACCCCAGTGTGGGATCGGCCATGAAGTCGGCGATCTTTTGAATCTGGAATCAGAATTCCGATACCTATTCCCGATATGTTTAAGATATCGGGAATTGGTATCGGAATTCAGATTTAAGTGTAAAATAAAGAATTAAAATAAAAAATATCGCAATACTTACCCTCTGACGCGCCCTGGTACTAACCGGCAGCCTTTCTTCCTTAGAATCAGCCTTCCAAGACCTTGCGGTGACGTCGCGGCTTCTGATTGGTCGCGCGGCGGTCACATGGGCGGCCGCGCGACCAATCACAAGCCGCGACGTCACCGCGACGTCACCGAAGGTCCTGGAAGCGCTGATTCTTAGGAAGGACCTTCGGTGACGTCGCGGTGACGTCGCGGCTTGTGATTGGTCGCGCGGCCACCCATGTGACCGCCGCGCGACCAATCAGAAGCCGCAACGTCACCGCAAGGTCTTGGAAGGCTGATTCTAAGGAAGAAAGGCTGCCGGTTAGTACCAGGGCGCGTCAGAGGGTAAGTATTGCGATATTTTTTATTTTAATTATTTATTTTACACTAAAATATGGATCGCAGGGCCTGAAGGAGAGTTTCCGCTCCTTCAGACCCTGGGAACCATGGAAACCCAATGCACTGCATTGGGTTTCGCGTTTCGGCCGACCCCGACTTTTTTATAGGATCGGCCGATTTCACTTGACCCGACTTTTGAAAAAGTCGGGTTTCGTGAAACCCGACCCGATCCTATAAAAGCAAAGGTCGCTCAACCCTAGTGGGGACGGTGTTCTTTGTGTCATAAGCAGCGTTTCTCTTCCTACAAACATGACGAGTTGAGTTCATGCCAAAGAGATCAATTTTTATCTCATCTGACCACAGCACCTTCTCCCAATCACCCACAGAATCATCCAGGTGTTCATTGGCAAACTTCAGATGGGCCTGCACATGTGCCTTCTTGAGCAGGGGACCTTGCAGGCACTGTAGGATTTAAAACCTTTATGAAGTTATGTGTTAGCAGTGGTTTTCTTGGTGACTGTGGTGCCAGCTGCCTTGAGATCATTAACAATTCCCCCCCGTGTCGTTTTAAGCTGATCTCTCACCTTCCTCATGATCAAGGATACTCTACGAGGTGAGGTTTTGCATGGTGCCCCAGATCGATGTCGATTGACAGTCATTTTATATTTCTTCCTTTTTTTAACTATTGCACCAATGGTTGTCCCCTTCTCACCCAGCGTCTTTCATATGGTTTTGTAGCCCATTCTAGCTTTGTGCAGTTCTATGATCTTGTCCCTGACATCCTTAGAAAGCTCTTGCCCATGTGGTAGATGTTGGAGTCTAACTGATTAATTGAGTCTGTGGACAGGAGTCTTTTATAAAGGTGACTATTTAAGACAGCTGTCTTTAATGCAGGTAATGAGTTGATTAGGAGCATCTAACTGGTCTGTAGGAGCCAGAATTCTTAATGGTTGGTAAGGGATCAAATACTTATTTCTCACTGCAAAATGAAAATAAATGTATATCATTTATACACTGTGTTTTTCTGGGTTTTATTTTTTATATTCTATCTCGCAATTTTAAAATTAACCTACCCTTTAAATTACAGACTGTTCATGTCTTTGCCAGTGGGCAAACTTACAAAATCAGGAAGGGCTCAAATAATTATTTCCTTCACTGTATCTAAATATCTATCTATCTATCTATCTATCTATCTATCTATCTATCTATCTATCCATCTATCTATTTATGTATAAAAAAGCAAAGCAGTACTCTGTGAATGCCAAGACATATAGTGTCAATGGATATAACAACTTCCAACTGCATTGTCCCTCAGCAAAATGTAATTACAAAAAAACAAAGGTTCTTAGCGCATAAATTGGCCAATTCATGTGTGCTCGTCAACCACGGCAAGGTGACACTTCTCTGATTGGTCCTTACATAACCCTTCCCTACCCTACTGTACATGCCACTTTTGGGCTAAAAAGCCTACAATAATGGACAAATGTCTCTCTTGGGCTGCAAGCCTACAATTTGAATGGGCTATTATCGATGTGAAGACTTTTCTGCCCAATGATGACAAAAGTATTCTAGAAGTGATACCTTTATTGGCTAACCAGAAAATAATATTATTGCAACCTTTCAAAGTACTGTGGCTCCTTCAGGCAAGATTAGGGTACCGTCACACTATAACATTTTGATCGCTACGACGGTACGATTCGTGACGTTCCAGCGATATCGTTACGATATCGCTGTGTCTGACACGCAGCAGCGATCAGGGATCCTGCTGAGAATCGTACGTTGTAGCAGATCGTATGGAACTTTCTTTCATCGCTGGATCTCCCGCTGTCATCGCTAGATCGGTGTGTGTGACACCGATCTAGCGATCTAGCGATGCGATCCAGCGATGCGTTCGCTTGTAACCAGGGTAAACATCGGGTAACTAAGCGCAGGACCGCGCTTAGTTACCCGATGTTTACCCTGGTTACAAGCGTTAAACTAAAAAAAACAAACAGCACATACTTACATTCTGGTGTCCGTCAGGTCCCTTGCCGTCTGCTTCCCGCACTGTGACTGCCGGCCGTAAAGTGAAAGCAGAGCACAGCGGCTGTGCTTTCACTTTCACTTTACGGCCGGCAGTCACTGAGTGCGGGAACCAGACTGCAAGGGACCTGACGGACACCAGAATGTAAGTATGTGCTGTTTGTTTTTTTTTAGTTTAACGCTTGTAACCAGGGTAAACATCGGGTTACTAAGCGCGGTCCTGCGCTTAGTTATCCGATGTTTACCCTGGTTACCCAGGGACCTCGGCATCGTTGGTCGCTGGAGAGCTGTCTGTGTGACAGCTCCCCAGCGACCACACTACGATTTACCTACGATCACGGCCAGGTCATATCGCTGGTCGTGATCGTAGGTAAATCGTATAGTGTGACGGTACCCTTACAAATACATTAATAAGAAAAAAAGCACAACGTTTAAGGAATACAACAGTAGGACATTTGTTAGGGGGTAGGAGGTGTGATGCCTCCTAAAGATAAGCCAAGGAAATCAAATTAGGCATTTTCTTACAAATGGAGAGGCAGTGGGAATGATCTTTTAAGTTATCTGAAGTCCATCTGGTGGAGGTGTGAATTGTATCCATGTAGTGACTCATAAATCCAGGTGTTAAATTGAGTCCTACTGTCTTAGTATTAGTTTGAATATGACATTTTAGTACTAAAGGTACCTTCACACATAACGATATTGTTAACGATATCGTTGCTATTTGTGACGTAGCAACGATATCGTTAATGAAATCGTTCTGTGTGACAGCGACCAACGATCAGGCCCCTGCTGGGAGATCGTTGGTCGCTGAGGAAAGTCCAGAACTTTATTTCGTCGCTGGATCTCCCGCTGACATCGCTGGATCGGTGTGTGTGACGCCGATCCAGCAATGTCTTCACTGGTAACCAGGGTAAACATCGGGTTACTAAGCACAGGGCCGCGCTTAGTAACCCGATGTTTACCCTGGATACCATCCTAAAAGTAAAAAAAAAACAAACGCTACATACTTACCTACAGCCGTCTGTCCTCCAGCGCTGTGCTCTGCACTCCTCCTGTACTGTCTGTGAGCCGGAAAGCAGAGCGGTGACGTCACCGCTCTGCTTTCCGGCTCACAGCCAGTACAGGAGGAGAGCAGAGATGCAGAGCGCAGCGCTGGAGGACAGACAGCGGTAGGTAAGTATGTAGCGTTTGTTTTTTTTAACTTTTAGCATGGTATCCAGGGTAAACATCGGGTTACTAAGCGCGGCCCTGCGCTTAGTTACCCGATGTTTACCCTGGTTACCGGCATCGTTGGTCGCTGGAGAGCGGTCTGTGTGACAGCTCTCCAGCGACCAAACAGCGACGCTGCAGCGATCCGAATCGTTGTCGGTATCGCTGCAGCGTCGCTTAATGTGAAGGGGCCTTAAGACTTTTAAATCTGTCATACTGCATCCAGGTCCAGAGAAATGTTTTCCCACAGGCGTGTCCATTTCATTCCTGATTGTGTGTCTGTGTAGATTCATCCTAGTTTGTAGTTTTTGCATGGTTTCCCCAATATAGATACTTCAAGGGCACCTCATACATTGTATGATGTACACCACGTTGAAGGATGTACATGAAAAGGATCCCATGACCTTATAGTCCTGATTTGTGTTTGGTACATGGACTATATTTGTTGGTAATATGTTGGTACAAGTTTTGCATTTGTTATTGTTACATGGGAATGTGCCAGTCACTGATGGTGATGAGAGGACACTTCTGACAAGGAAATTCCTTAAGTTAGAGGGCTCTTTATAGGAGATAAGTGGTAGTTCTTGGGAATATGTATTTCAATTTGTGGTTTCTGGGGAGTATTGTTTGGAGCTCTTTGTGTCGCAATCTGCGGAAGAATTCCTCGATATCACTACAGAACTGAGCCCTATCAAGCTGTTTTGTAGGACAGAATGTTAGTCCCTTTGAAAGAACATGCATTTCTCCTGTGCTTGGTTCATATTGTGAGAGGTTTACAACAGAGGACAATGTATTAAAATGATTCTGTAAATTGGGCTTACTTTCAGATACATTGAGACCTGTTTCTTTTTCTTATTGATAATGTGGTGTTGTTCTGAGGTATATTTGGATCTGTTCAGACAGGAAAGACAGGGAACTACAGCTGCTATAACTGAGGCAACCATTCCTACAACAACAATACCATCCACTGGTAATAGATGAACAGATCCACAGGGCTACAAGGATCCCAAGAAACAGCCTTCTGGATTACAAACTGAGAAAGGATAACAGCAGGATACCTCTTGTGGTCACATACAACCCCCGCATGAACATCCTAAAGGTACCAATACACTAAACGACTTTCCAACGATCACGACCAGCGATACGACCTGGCCGTGATCGTTGGTAAGTCGTTGTGTGGTCGCTGGGGAGCTGTCACACAGACAGCTCTCTCCAGCGACCAACGATCAGGGGAAAGACTTCGGCATCATTGAAACTGTTTTCAACGATGCCAAAGTCCCCGGGTAACTAGGGTAAATATCGCCATCGCTGTCACCGCTGTGCTCTGCTTTACGGCCGGCGCTCACAGTCAGTGCAGGGAAGCTGACGCCGGGGGACATGACAGACATCGGAATGTGAGTATGTACTGTTTTTTTTTTTAACTTTTACAATGGTAACCAGGGTAAATATCGGGTTACTAAGTGCGGCCCTGCGCTTAGTAACCCGATATTTACCCTGGTTACCAGTGAACACATCGCTGGATTGGCGTCACACACGCCGATTCAGCGATGACAGCGAGTGATCAGCAACCAAAAAAAGGTCCTGATCATTCCCAGCGACCAATGATCTCCCAGCAGGGGCCTGATCGTTGGTCGCTGTCATGCATAACGATTTCGTTAACGATATCGTTGCTACATTACAAAAAGCGTGATGTTGCAACGATATCGTTAACAAAATCGTTATGTGTGAAGGTACCTTAAGGAAAATTGGTGCTAATCTCCAAACCATCGTCCACAGAGACCACAAATTGAAAGACATATTCCCAGAACTACCACTTCTCTCTTATAAATAGACCCATAACTTAAGGAATTTCCTTGTCAGAAGTGTCCTCTCATCATCATCAGTGACTGGCACATCCCCATGTAACAATAAAAAATGCAAAACTTGTACTCACATATTACCAACAAATATAGTCCGCATAACAAACACAAATCAGGACTATAAGGTCACGGGTTCCTTTTCATGTACATCCTCCAACGTGTTGTACATCATACAATGTACGAGGTGCCCTGGAAGTATTTATATTGGGAAAACCATGCAAAAACTACAAACTAGGATGAATCTACACAGACACACAATCAGGAATGAAATGGACACGCCTGTGGGAAAATATTTCTCTGGATCTGGACACAGTATGACAGATTTAAAAGTCTTAACACTAAAAGGTAATTTTAAGGATGACAGAGAAAGAAAAATTTGGGAGTTCAAACTAAAGAAGATGTTCAATTCTTTGACAGTAGGACTCAATTTAACACCTGGATTTATGAGTCACTACATGGATACAATTCACACCTCCACCAGAAGGACTCCAGATAACTAAGGGTACCGTCACACTATAACATTTCGATCGCTACGACGGTACGATTCGTGACGTTCCAGCGATATCGTTACGATATCGCTGTGTCTGACACGCAGCAGCGATCAGGGATCCTGCTGAGAATCGTACGTCGTAGCAGATCGTATGGAACTTTCTTTCATCGCTGGATCTCCCGCTGTCATCGCTAGATCGGTGTGTGTGACACCGATCTAGCGATGCGATCCAGCGATACGTTCGCTTGTAACCAGGGTAAACATCGGGTAACTAAGCGCAGGACCGCGCTTAGTTACCCGATGTTTACCCTGGTTACAAGCGTTAAACTAAAAAAAAAAAAAAGCACATACTTACATTCTGGTGTCCGTCAGGTCCCTTGCCGTCTCTGCTTCCCGCACTGTGATTGCCGGCCGTAAAGTGAAAGCAGAGCACAGCGGCTGTGCTTTCACTTTCACTTTACGGCCGGCAGTCACTGAGTGCGGGAAGCAGACTGCAAGGGACCTGACGGACACCAGAATGTAAGTATGTGCTGTTTGTTTTTTTTTAGTTTAACGCTTGTAACCAGGGTAAACATCGGGTAACTAAGCGCGGTCCTGCGCTTAGTTACCCGATGTTTACCCTGGTTACCCAGGGACCTCGGCATCGTTGGTCGCTGGAGAGCTGTCTGTGTGACAGCTCCCCAGTGACCACACTACGATTTACCTACGATCACGGCCAGGTCATATCGCTGGTCGTGATCGTAGGTAAATCGTATAGTGTGACGGTACCCTAAGAACATTATTCCCACTGCCTCTCCATTTGTAAGAAAATGTCTAATTTGATTTCATTGGCTTATCTTTAGGAGGCACCACACCTCCCACCCCCTGAACAAATGAACCAAGAAAAACTGGCCTAATGAAGGCACTTCCAATTAAACAAATCCTACAAAGACCACGGAAGTAATGCCATAGTAGAAGATTAAAATGTCATTTTATTACATATATGCGTACACTACAGAAATCAAACAAAAAATGAAGGGGGGGGGGGGAAACAACACAAAATAGCCGCAATACCAAAAATATAATGCACTCCAAAGTGCTAAAGGGGATGTTTAGATAATATACATCCTATGCTACTCTTACTCACTCCAACAGTCACAGTGTAAGTTCCAAAAATGAATATAAATTGTACTAATAAATAATATAAAATCGTAATAAATATTATGTCATATATCCAAATGAAACAAAACACTGAGCTGCAACCTATATCATGACACCACACTATAGCACTATACAGAGAATCCTAATGTGTATAAAATTATGAGGACAAGAGATTCTTAATACATAATCAGCAAAGTGCAAAATGCTAGATATAAAGGAAAGATTTCCATTAGAAAAGATATTCGAATGAATGCCCTTAGTACTGAGGTAGCGAAGGAAAGTGCCATATGCCAAAAAAATATATAACCAAAACCAAAAACGAAAACAGAAGCAGCAACCAGTCCAAAATAATGCAAAAATTACAACAAACTTTATTGATCATAAGAACAGGTAAAAATAATGGAGAGATAAAACAATCCCCTGGGGGGGTCAGGTGTGCGGTGCCTTTGGACACGTGTTATCTGTGTACTCTGCCCGGTATGTATACATGATACTATGCATTGTCGCCATTTCCTGTACCTTATGGGTCGCTATACATGTAATCATATGCGGTGACTTGTGCATAGCTTATAACGTTTAGTGTACTGTATCCACAGGGTAGTTTGTACAATATTACTGGCACCTATCACCTGCCCATAGTATGTGTGCATGCTACGTGTAGTACGGGGATTGTTTTATCTCTCCGTTATTTTTTACCTGTTCTTATGATCAATAAAGTTTGTTGTAATTTTTGCATTATTTTGGACTGGTTGCTGCTTCTGTTTTCGTTTTTGGTTTTGGTTATTAATATGCAGTGTGTCCACTATGGTCCGATTTAGGGTCCCACTATACTATATTATATTATATATAGATATACCCTATATGGGTTTTTGAAATAATGTTGGTGACCTTTCGCTTATCCACTTTGTATATTTATCAAAAAAATATATAGCAGCTAAATAGTTAATGCAAAAGTGCATAGTGCTATCCAGGGTAGAGCTTCAAATTAATACCTATATCACTGAAGTTCAGAGGGAAAGTGCCATGTGCAAAGACGCAGTAGCAGCCAAGTAATAGGTGCAAAAGTGCACCGTGCAGACAGGAGTTAAAGAAAGCTAAATATAAGAATAATACATGACCTGTTTGGGCGGCTCAAAAACCCGCAGAACCCGACGTGCGTTTCGCGTATAGCTTCTTCGTTGGGGAAAGTGAATATTGGAGTGAGTAAGAGTAGCATAGGATGTATATTATCTAAACATCCCCTTTAGCACTTTGGAGTGCATTATATTTTTGGTATTGCGGCTATTTTGTGTTGTTTTCCCCCCCCCCCTTCTTTTTTTGTTTGATTTCTGTAGTGTACGCATATATGTAATAAAATGACATTTTAATCTTCTACTATGGCATTACTTCCGTGGCCCCTGAACAAATGTCCTACTGTAGTATTCCTTAAATGTTGTTATTTTCTGGTTGGCCAATAAATGTATCACTCCTAGAATACTTTTGTCATCATTGGGCACAAAGGTATTCACATCGATTTTTCTGGCTAACACAGTACCACAATATAATTTGTTATTGTACACAATGGGCAAGTAGAATTGGTTGAGAACACCTGCAAGTCAATTGGAGGAGTGCAGTGTCAGAGCAGAGGGAGTCACACCCTCCAAATCAGCTATACAAAGAAACCTGACCAACCCCTCCTAAGTGTGAATAGGTGCAAGCTATAGTGACTTCAAATTATGTATATAAAAACACAGCAGCACACTGTGAATGCCAAGACATATAGTGTCAATGGAAATAACAACTTATAACTGCATTGTCCCTCAGCAAGATGTACTTACAAAAAAGTGAAGGTTCTTAGCGCATAAATTGGCACTAGTGTGACACTTTTCTGACGGTTCCTATAATAATCCTTCCTTATCCTACTGTACATGCCACTTTTGGGCTACAAAGCCTAAAATAATGGACAAACTGTTAGGGTTGGCGGAACGCACCAAATATATAATTTATTAAATGGAATTGGTGCGTTCGCAACCCGGGATCCACCGTGCAGGAAAGCACCTGCTGCTAAATAATGGCGGCTCTATATGGCGGTATATACCAACTCTGTTAGCTTCACAGAGTAACCGCGAGAGGAAAGCTCTGTGCCCTGTTAGACTTTCACAGAGGCACAGGCCAACTACCCAGATGTGAGCAGTGAGTGGTCATGCATGCATACAAAATTCCTCGCTGGAGATGCCAGCATTCTAGGGGCTTATTTCAGCCGGGTCCCTGAACACACTTAAACACAATCTCCTCGCCGGAGGTGCCAGCATTCTAGGGGCTTATTTCAGCCGGGTCCCTGAACACATTCAAACACATGACCACATTGGCGCAAAGCATATAGCATAAGACGATACTAGCGCATGGCCGTGCGGTCATGCGCAGTTTATATAGTTGCAGCACAGGAAGCTGCTACTGAAGTTTTTGCCCTTTCAGGACCTTCCAGAAGGACCAATGGAAAGTGCTGCAGTACCTGAGCATGTTTTGCCCTTTCAGGACCTTCCAGAAGGACCAATGGAATGTACTGCAGCACCTGAGCATGTGACCGAACATGTGGCCCTCGACCTCCAATGGGAGACCCTGCCCTGGGCATGCTCAGTGTGAGTAAACAAGGACTTAGTCCCAGAGAGGCTCGCTCGCCGCAGATCAGTGCAGGGTACCATAGGAAAGCCAGAAAAGGCAGTAGTGACCCTATGCACCGAATCAGCCCCAGCAAGATGCTGGGAGCGACGTCTCCGCTGAGCAGAGCCCACTGCGGCCGATACCGAATGGGAGACCGCAGCAGACACGGTTCGAGATTCCCCCTGTGCATCAGAGGAAACTCGACTCCTAACACAAACATGTCTCTCTTGGGCTGCAAGCCTGCAATCTGGGCAAGTAGAATTGGTTGAGAACACGTGCAGGTGAATGGGAGGAGTGCAGTGTCAGAGCAAAGGGAGCAGGTGTTCTCAACCAATTCTACTTGCCCATTCAAATTTTAGGCTTCCCTTCATCAATTAGTAAAGCAATGGTGTGACCATTTCTCTTTTCAAATGGGGGCCTGTTCTCAAAATCAGTGGGGAAGCCCCTTTTGAATGGAGTGGTGGTATGTCATGCATGCCATCACCCTAGTCATTGCTTTTGAGGTAGCGTGATACAACTATGTGGGATTCCAGGTGACCAGTAAGCTATCATCTTTTCTATGAATAAATTATATCTTGCATTTTTGGTACAACAACTTGTACAAATAACTGTCTTTTATGACTATGCTTCACAAATTTGATGCCAATGCATGGCATCAAACTTAGACTTAGACTAGGTAGACTAAAGATGTGCCAGATTCATCCAACAACATAAACCACTTTGATATGTCTGGTCCATTTTAGGATGCTCCAGTATGATTTTGTACAGTCTAGGAATTAGGCAGCATTGATAAATATTTCCCATCATCTGTAAATCAGGCTTGTGAAAGTCTTTCTTTCATAAATCCGTCATATGTAAACATGAATACAGTAAGGAAAAGAAATCTCCTATACATTAACCAAAGGGGGACCTCTATATAAAATAAAAGTTTTACCATTGTAATAGTAATTTATTTGTAAGAGCCTTATGTATTTTATTACTCATAAAATTAAATACGAAAAATATCAGAAATTGTATTTTAATTTAGCTTAAATACAATATCAATTGGTGCAAAAATTGAATAATCCTGCAAAAGTAAACAGTGTTAGTAAATGTAGAAATGATGGTAGAGCGCACACATTTGGTGAGTACTAAGATTTTTTTAGTTGCAATAGAATGGGTCCCATAGGTAACAAAACCAAATTGCAACATAATGTGATACCCTGCAGGTCTTTATACAGTGAATGAAATGAAAATTGTTACAAATGGCAAAGCAGAAATGTCAAGAACAGAATCTCTGACTTGGGCAAAGCTGGAGATTTACCTTAAAAAGCCTTTAAAGTTCATCCTGGATCTGGAAAATGGGATGTTGACATAAAACCCATTAGTACTTACAGAAAGAGCATATGAAATTTTAGCGTAAGGAAAGCCATGGGATGAAAATGGCCAATTTACTGCTTGAGTAAAGTTATTATTTATGGAACAAAAGCATGCTTTATTCGTTTATGTTTATTTCATTTTCGCCAAACAACTGTGTGACAGTGCCGAGACCATCTTTACCACTGCCATGATAAAATAAAAAAACACATTTTAGAAAATGACAAACGAGTAACAAAAGTCTCTCTAGAAGATGACCTAGTTTTCTGCAGAACTTTACCATTTTGTGCTAGTCGTAGTTTTTTTGACAATACCTTGCACTTCATGCTCAGAAACATTAATAAAAAATAAGCGTGATTTCATTTTGCTGGTAACAGTTTAGAAATACCACAAAATAAGAAAAAAATAATATCCATATAGCTGGGCTAGATTGAGGAAAATATTCGGATGGGCCAAGATTCACCTATAAAGATAGTTCTTCCTACATTTGTAAACTTCAAGTTCAGCTTCAAATAGTAATACAAAGACCATGGGGTCTTATTATTTCAGAAACTGGGCCAACTGGAAAACCATTTGTGGCCCAATCCAACCTTGCACTGTGCTGCAGATTCTATAACCACAGGCAAATATTCAGTTTGTTCTTTTATATTTGAATATTTTTCTGTGGAACTGAGAACTGATTTCTTAAATGTATCCAGCAGCTTTGGAAGTGTCCATGCATAGATATTAGAAAATATTTGTAGAAAAAAACTTAAAAAAAGGCAAAAAAATAAGGCAAAGGCAAAAAGAGCAAAAAAGGCAAAGTACAAATTGCATTGTTATATAAAATCAAGCAACACCTAAGTAATAGAGAATTACTTATTTCTTATCAGTATTTTATTACTGATAAAAAATGAGGTGCATTTGCCAAAAATACCATTATTTCTGTGCAAAGATTAAATTAACTGATTTGTGTACCAATATATATATGTGTGTGTATATATATATATGTATATAAATGTAAAACTAAAAGGCAAGCATTACCTTCGATTACCATACATATCCAAGATTATAGAACATGTCAACAATTGGTAAAAACCATTTGTAGCATTTCATTTTGCTCTCTCAGAGTCAGCTGTGGTTGATGTGGCTGCTGTCGTATAACATATTATCAATTTCCGTAAATCATTATCATTTGCACTCAAATCTATTTCCTCCACGTTCTTTCTAATACATTTATATTAAGTAGGTATGCAAAATGCAGGTATCTAAGAATATTTAGGCTCCAAGGCAGCATGAAATTGTTTTTTTTTACCATCTGAACAAGCACAGTGGAGGATTTACAGTAATCTCATTCATTTCTTCTTTTCTTGTGATCAACTCCCAGTATACATTACGGTGTATATTCAGCAGAGTACTAATTTAAAAATCAGAAAAAGGATTTTGTAAACTTGCCAATATAGGCAGGAACACATATATCCATTTTGCAGGAAACTCTTAAAATACTCTACGAAAATGGAAACGTGGTTATATTTATGTTGCTTCTGTTACTATAGCCAGCTGTTTGGCTCTCACAATTGATCATTGTGCAGCAGTTTGTCAGTAAAGGGTAATTTTCCATTGATTTATTTTAATCTGTTTTTAGATAAATTGTTTAGTCTACCATCCAAAAATGCTTACAAATTACAATTTATAGCAATTAGAGCTATACAACTTGAATCCATAGTAAACTGTGGCATAATGTTGTGTCATCAGGTTTAATAGATGAGAAAATCATTTGAACTTTGACATTTGCATGTACACAGATATATATGTACATTACTTGCTTGCTGTTTTCTGCTTCTCCTTCACAAGGTGACATTATGTAATAGTTGAGGACTAATAAATGCATTTTCCAAATATTAATGAAGATTTTAAAAAAGAAAAGAAGAAATTCATTTTAATCCTTTAATGACCACAATATGCCTTTTAACAGCGGCAGTTAAGGATACTTATTCATCAGGTTTATAGTCCTAACCGCAATTTGTACTCACACTTCAGTCATGCAGGTTATCACGTGATCCACTGCGTCACGCAGGTCCTCCAAACTAGCCGCACTCACTGTTCTTGCACTGCGCGGCATCTGGATACCAGGACCCGGAAACCCCCGTTGCTTACTGGAGTCTACAGATAAAGTAGCTGCCACCAGCTGAGGCAGCTCTCCGGCATTATTCTACAGACTCTGCAGAATCTTCTGGCTCATCCTAGCCTACCCACGATAATCTGTATATCACGGATAAGACTGGTCATCTTTTTAATGGTAAGAAACATATACATTTTACTGCAACCTAGATTCCAAAGATCATTACTGCAAGTGTATTGTGTTGCACTGATTGCAGATAATACCTGCAGGCTACATCTATTCAGCTGACCAGACCTAAAATATGGCTTTTGGTGGCTATATCATACGAATCTGAGTCAATTTTGTCAAACTATCCATTTGCGTCTGCACTTTTTCAGTGCAAATACATTCCTTTTCTTATATCCCTACTAGTGTTGAGCATTCCGATACCGCAAGTATCGGGTATCGGCCGATATTTGCTGTATCGGAATTCCGATACCGAGTTCCGATATTTTTGTGATATCGGGAATCGGTATCGGGATTAAGATTCATGTGTAAAATAAAGAATAAAAATAAAAAATATTGATATACTTACCCTCGGACGCGCCCTGGTTGTCACCGCTGCAACCGCCATGCTTCCCTTCCTAAGAATGAGCGCGTTAAGGACCTTCGATGACGTCGCGGCTTGTGATTGGTCGCGTGAGCGGTCACATGAGGAGTTTCCTCTCCTTCAGACCCTGGGAACCATTGAGCAATACCTTCCGATATTTGTGTCCCATTGCCTTGTATTGGTATCGGGTATCGGTATCGGCGATATCCGATATTTTTCGGATATCGGCCGATACAATCCGATACCGATACTTTCAAATATCGGAAGGTATCGCTCAACACTACTCAGTACATTTAATCAATAAATCCTTCCTTCAATTACGTGAAGTTTACCAGTGCCGTATGCTGAAACAATCCGGACACCATGATGTTCCCACTTCCAAATTTCTCTGTTGGTATGATATAGTGTTTTTACATGGTGTGTTTTATTGCATCCAATGAGTTCAATGAAGGTTTCATCTGATCAGACTATATAGTCCCAGTATTTCACAGGCTTGTCTAAATATTGATGAGCAAACTGTAAAAGCTCTTGAATATGCTTTTTTGCTCAGCAATTGAGTTGTGCTTAGTGAGCATGCATACAGGCTATGGAGGTTGATTGCATTACTTACTGGATTTCTTTCAAATAATTGTACCTGCCAAAACGAGATCTTTCTGTAGCTCTCCACACATTGTCCTTGGCTCTTGGACAACAATTCTGATAATTCCCCCTTTCTGTCTGAAATCTTGTGGGCTACACCTGTTTATGGCCAGCTTATGGTAAAATTATGTTCTTTTTACCTCCGAATAATTGCCCCAACATTGCTCTCTTGAACATTTAGTAATTTAGAAATTCCTCTGTAACCAATGCCATGAGTTTGTTTTAAAACAATAAGGTTGTGAATGCCTTGAGACAGCTCACTGGGTTGACCCATCATGAGATGTTTCTTGTGTGGCACCTGGGTAATGAGACACCTTTTTATAGGCCATCAGTTCAAGCAGCTGATAATATTTTTCACTAAGTGGCAGGTTTACTTTCTAATTAATCATAGGTTTCAGCGGTGTCATGACTTTCCACTGTTTTTGCACCTCTCTTGTTTCATGTTGTTAATACTTTTTCCCTGTGTCATTTCTCATTATTACACATAACTTATTTTATGGGCATCTATGGTTTGAGTTCTTTGCCTGTGTGGATTGGATGGGTTGTTATCAACAACTGCTGAGACTTTCAAGTCAATACCACCCTTAGAAATATATGTACGGTACTTAAAAAATTGGTGATGTGTTCAACAATTATTTAACTTTCTGTGTGTGTGTATATATGAAGTGAAATATATATATATATATATATATATATATATATATATATTTATTTATACAGTGAGCGCATATGATTGATGTATATATAGGACAATTGCGCAGTAGGATCTGCTGTTGCTACATAGGTATATCTAAAAATATCTGTGATATATCAGACAGTTTTGAATATAAAAGTAATCCAAGGATCAAATGGGATAAAATGGTTTAAAGTAGAACAAACTATGTACTGTGTAACATGAAGTTTGATATTTCTGTGAAGCTTGAGATCTATATTTGTGCATCACCTCTAGGTTAAAGGTCTTTACTTAAAAGAACCATATTACATTGCTTGAAATGATTGCTATAGGAAATATAATTATGTCTTTAATCCCTAATTCTATCTTTGCATGTTTGGGAGTACTTCATTAAAGGAACTGTTAACATTGCTGTATGATTTGTTAACATGACATTTCTTTCTTTATATTTTATTTCATTATTTTTCCATTTCACTTTATTATCTGTTAACTATGGCAATTTTTAGTTCTTTGAGGAACTGTGCCTGGTGCAGTAGTTCTAATTAAAGGATGAAATGCAATACCAGAGATAACTCCCCTTTAAAGGAATATATCAGCAGGATTTTACCCCCTCTCCAAACTACTTATATGTGCATGTAGTTCTTATAAAGACAAGTCCAGCAGTACCTTAACATGGCCAGTCCTTTAGTCTATTACTAAGAAATCAGCATTTTAATTAATATGCAATTGAGGTTGTAAATCTGAAACGTCTGTCACTACACCTCTATTCCCCACCTTCTCCTACTTTACTGATGGCTCCTTTGTATAAAGTCACCCAGCATAAAGGCTGTCAGTCAAGCAGAAGGAGGCAGAGCTAGAAGTGGAATAGAGCTGGAGTGATAGAGGCTTACAGATCTACAGCCTCATTGGAAAATCAATTCAAAAGCTGATTTCTCAGTAACGGAGGAAAGGACTGGCCATCTAAACATATTGCTGGATTTTCATTAGTTATGTACACATATAAATGGTTTAGGTTTATGAAATCCTGATGACAGATTCCCTCATCTGACTTGCAATATGATGATAGGTGGGCCACACGATTACACTGACCAATGTAAAGAAAGGCATCAATGTTTAAAAACCTGAACTCCTTTTTAAGGATTTGTTTTTGTAATGTTTTGTCTATGTCCCTTTTCAAATATACATCTTAAAAGATGTTCCATCTATTTAGCGTTGTGTCATATTTTTAAACCAAATGGTAGAGTCTACATGGAAGAAGAGGGATTCCTGTTTAGATGCCCAATCATTATTACCAGAACATAGCGTCTTCCCAAGGAGATTGTCAGAGAAAACTGAATTTGGAGTGCAGGGAAAAAACCTTTCATTGAGGCACAGACTTAACAGGAGAACCAACATATTGGTCTTGTGCCATCAGTTAGCTGCTTTTGGAGTTAGAAACTGAAGACAGAGAAATTTGGAGCCAATACTACTCACCAATTTAAAAGCACAGGCAGTGGGGTTTTAACAAGGTTGAAAGCTATACTCTAGCCAGAATAGAGGATAGCCTGTTGATCATTAGTGGCCTGACTGCTGAGACCCCCACTAATGCAGAAAATGGGACTCCAGAGAGTACTATCTCACTAGAGTTGAGGTCCAGACTGCCTAAATAGCTAAGCACTGGGTTTTCTAAATCTTATAGGCATTGAATGAAGCAGAGGTGCACATGATCAACCTCTACTACATTCAGATGGGGAAGTGCAAAATATGTTCCCTGGATGTTTGGTGATTCTAGCAGTTGGACCTCCTAGATAATCTCCTATCTTTAAACTTTTATTTTTACTAAAGGCATAATTTTTGTCAGTGTTTCTCAAGCATGTTTTCAAGAAACCTCAAAACTGTTACATCAAGCTGTCAATATAATTAACAAAATAAATACACAACTTACATAGTATTTTTTCATTAATTCAGCCATTTGCTTCCTGCATTGCTGATTTTTTTTACTTACTGTGGCTAACACATGATTACTACTCAGTGGTTACAGTAGTCACGTGCCATATTAACCAAGGTCATCATTGGATCATCTAGATGAGTTTTGATGACCACTTTGGGGCCAATTCATTAAAACTGGCATTGCACATGCCAGTCCTAATGAAGGGCTCTCTGGAGTATGATGCGCTAAATTCATTAAGTGGCACACCACTTAATAAATTTGGTACATCTTCTCAGTGGCATGTGCTTCAGTACACCACACCAGAAATGCTATGGCAGGAATAGGCACACCTTAATCCACTTGGCTCCTCCTAAGCTTCTGTCATTTTGGTGGAGCTGCTTGAAACTAGAATGGAAATGCCAAAAGTCTCAACATTTTTGTGAAACGCAATGTTGTCCAAAAAATTAGTGTCTTTCCAACCAGGTTTCTGTCAAAAACACATTGATGAATTCTCCCCTGTGCATTTTGTTTTTTATTAACATGCTAACGGGTTGTTTAAAAAATCTTTTTAATATGTTGTCTATCAAGTTTAGTGTTGCATGGGTGATTCAAGGATTTGTCTACCTCGAAATGTGGTCTATTGGTGTTCTTTATGGATGGGATTAGAAAACAGTGCTCTAAGTGATTAGTTACATGGTGTAAAGAGAAAAAATAAAATGTAATAAAGTTTTCTTCAATAAGAAGATGTAAAACTCACCTCTATTTTATGGTATATTTGCTTTCCCCATTAAGTTTTAGCTAAAGAAAGCATTAAACAAATGCTATTCCATTTAGGTGACAGTGAGAAATCTCCTTACGATCCAGCAGTGAGCGTTGAAAACATGTGCAGCAGAGCTTTACTTAGTTCATTTAAAACTCTGTTTAAAATGTAATCTGCACAATTGAATTTGCTCACCAATAAGTGGCAGCCGTGAACTGCAATGTATCACTCTGCTCCTGCTCTGTTTTGAAAATATGATGCAATGTGATCTATTTCCATGTTTGAGTTATGGTATAGCAGGATAATTACTTTTTTGTAGCTGGGAATTGTATTTGCTTGTGCTATTAGACAAAATGAAGCTGCCAGAAAAAAATAGAAGACCTATAGCCAGTGCGCTAAGTAATAAAAACCTGCATCTACTCTCAATTTTTATAGATAAGCAGAATTTGCTTTTATGCTCAGACATATGTTGTAAGTTTTCTCACGATATTAATGAAACATTTGACTAATGCTTTTCAATAAAACTCAGCCGCGCCATGTACTTTCTATTAAATCACTCTTATTGTAAGTCATTGATTCTCTTAAAATCCAGATACAAGTAACAATAACAACATTATAGTAGAGCTACAATAGGACTGACCAGTGATTAGAATTTTAATATATTATTGTTTTGTGCTCCATTGTTTTACATTTGCTTTAACTCTATTAGTATACTGTATGTTACCTAACATGAAACTAAACAAGAATATTTTTTTTAGATTAAACATTACTGTATTTTTCGGATTATAACACGCACTTTTTTCACCCTAATTTTGGGGGAAATGGGGGTGCGTCTTATAATTTGAATATACCTTACCGGCCGCAGTGGAGCAGGGTCGCTGCTATAGGAGTTAGGAGTGGCGCGTTGCTGCAAGCCACAGGCTGGGATGAGGGGGTGTTTGGAGGAGTGACACTACAGGTGTTTGGTGGTGCGAGGGCCTCCCCAACATTTTGTAAATGCCCGGGACCCCCGTACTTCCATGGTTTACAATGTAGTGGACTCCGGGAAAATGGCTGCAGGTGGCAGTGCACGAACAGATGGAGATCTCAGCACCAAGATCTCAGGAGATGAGAACTCAGCGCCGAGGTCTCCATCTGCACATGCGCCGCCCCAGCAGCGATTTTCCTAGCGTCCTCTGCAAAGTAAACCATGGAAGTGTGGCGGTCCTGGGCTTTCACAAAATGTCAGCCAAGCCCCCGCACCACCGAACACCCGCAGCGTCGCCCATCCGAACACCCCTTTCTCCCAGTCTGGGCGCCACAGCATTGCCCCACTCCTGGCTTCACCAGCAGCGACCCTGGGACCCTGCTTCACCTCAGCCACCACCCCTGGTAAGCAATAAGACACATGGATTCTAAGAAGCACCACCATTTTATTAAAAAGGTTTTTCCTATCTTTCTCCTCAAATGTTGGGGTATGTCTTATAAAACACAAAATATGGTATTCCATACAGCAAAGTTTAACTTTATTTGATAAAACACAAAATGTGTTTTTAAAGAGGACCTAACACCAAAAATTACCCCAGCCTTTTTTTATTTCAATATATTATAAGTGAAAAAATAACAAAATTCTAAATATAAGTAAAAAAAAGGGGTTTCATTATTCTGCGCAAAATATGTAAATTATATGCTAATCTGACTTTCAGCAAAATGTTGCCACCATTCCCCAACCTTGCGGCGCTAGATCACTCCACAGCATGAAAGTGGCGTATTTGTTGTGAGCAGCGTGGTCTCGCTGCACAGAGCAGATACCATCTAGCTAATAGAATTTAGGAATGTTTATCTAAAATTATCATCCAAAGGGTCAGCAATATGCATCTTTTAAAATATGCTTTTTTTACTGTTTCAGCAAAGGTGGTGGTGAGGGGGATTTTTTTTATGCTTTTTACAGTTGCCTTTGATGGCCTACTTATAAAAGTTTCTATAACTTTTTTGACCTTGGTTTTTCCCAATCTATTATAACGTGATCCACGTTGTTTTAAGGAAGGTAAAATGTGATCAATTCATTTTTGTTTCTATGCCAGCAAAGACTGGCATCATTAGCAGGTGCATTTTTCGCTACGCCAGCTTCTGGCGAGACAAGCACTGAGAGACAGCTAAATAGCTGCAAACTGGCTTTGTGCACATTTTATTCATCAAATCTTATTACTAGGCACACAAATAACATTGAAGCTAATTTTAAGCTGTGCATGGATAATACAAGGCAGATGAGCAACATCAAATGGAAGCACTGAATTTGACACAGTTTAATATAATATTCCATTACTTTGATTCCAAATCTTTAAGTTTTTACAATTGCTCCTCATTTTTAGTTCTTATTTTGATGGATATTTCGGCATTCTGCATTTCAATAATGTTTGCACTGTTTATTTGCTTATGAAGTTAACTGTTCACCATTACAGAATTTCCATGTTTATCTTTGTTATCCACTACTAATGTGGTTGTAATCCTGTCTAATGATTATACAGATCCTGCAAAGATTACCTTGACTTAAATAACAAAACAATGGAACATCACAGCACAAACAAATGTAATTTGACACCTATTGTTCAATGGGTTATGTAGTGTTGAGTTATCGTTATCTTTTTAAGGCCTCATTCAGAGCTCCTCCATTCTGAGATTCCCTGATAATGAGACCACACTTGGATGTCATCCGAGTGCAGTCCAATATTTTCACAAACCCATAGGCTTGCATTGCTGATTTTGATCTGATCCTTGCATCAAAATTGTACATATCTCTGATCATTTCTGCCGACTAGTTGGTCCAAAGAGAATGTTGGACGTGTGAATGCCCCCACAGATGAAAGTCCTTTCTGTGCAAAACACGTATAGCACTCATAGGCAAAAAATGGTCTTTTTGGTTCTGCTGAAAATTTAAAAAAGTTTCAGCTCTGGTACCTGGAGGGTACCTGAACTCAAATCCCAAACCCGAACACCTTTTAAATGAGTGGATGGCTCGAACATCCGGCGACACAGACGACAGTGTGGGACACACCATCTCTGATCGGCAGTAAGTTCATTACCGTCGGTCAGAACGCTGCAGTTTCCAAGCATGTAAAAAGGATACCACCGGTCTCAGGTTTTGGCTGATGAGAGTATTACTTTGATCAGCGTATGCCTGGTCTCATTGATAGCAGTGATAACAAGTTGTATTCACCAACCTGTGCCTGTTCAATAAATAAATAAATAAAATTAAAAAATGACATGTGGTCCCCTCTATTTTTGCTAATAAGCGCAAACAAAGCTGACAGCTGTCAGCTTTATTTTGGCTGGTTATCAAAAATAGAAGGGTTATAAGCAGTTTTTTTTAAATAATTTAAATAAATAATTTGAAAAATGGCATGGGGTCCCCTTCATTTTTACAACCAGCTAAGTTAAAGAATATAGCTGGGGGCTGATATTCTCAAACTTGAAAGAAGCCATGGATATTGGCTCTCCTCATCCTAAAAATAGCAGCCCACAGCCATCCCAAAATAAGCTCATCTATAAGATGTACCAATTCTGGTGCTCTGCCTGGCTCTTCCCATTTGCTCTGGGATGGCAAGTCGGGTAATATTAGTGCTGTTGATGTTAGCTTTGTAATGCCAGCTGACATCAATTACAGGGGTTAGTAATGGAGAGGCTTCTGTAAGAACCCATTACTAACCCCATAATGAAAATTAAATAAAGACACACACAGAAAAAGTCTTTTAATTGAAATAAACACACCCACAAAGTACTTTGTTTAAAATAAACACTATCTACCTTCTTTTACCCATTTAAAAATGTAAAATTAAAAATAATAAAACTCCATATTCCTCACTTGTGTGATGACAATCCATTTGACCCAGGAAGAGGCCAAATCTGCTTCATCTGGATTGCATGGGTGAGCGGTGGCATGATACAATCACTCAGGCGTGAATCCAGGAGACACTGAGGCAAAGCTTTAATAATATAATAATAATAATATAATGATAAGCTTGTTGATTGGCTGTGCTCCAGCCTTTCAACAAACTTTGTTCGGGCTGCAGAATCCAAACAGTAGCACGGAAGTCCTGGAGAAGTGCAAGGACACTAGGTCTTTGGTTCGGACCCTAAATTTTACTGTTTGGGTTCACTCATCCCTAGATTTAATGAATCCCAAGTGAGATAACCTTTGCTACAACTACATCGAATAAACTTTGCAACATCTGTACTTCTGGTAAGGTCTCATTCACGTCAGTTATTTTGCATTAGTCTTTGTATGCCAAAACCAGGAATGGAACTTAACGAGAGCTATAATTGAAAGATTGACACCTGTTCTGCTTTTTGATGACACTCGAGGCTTTGGCATACAAATACTGATAAAACACTGATCAAAAATACTGATGTGTGAGTGAAGCCTAATTATGTTTTTATTGTCCTGTTTTATGTCCTATTTCTGACTACTGGCTATCATCTCCTGGTTTTATCTCTTTTATGCCACTCTGAAGGCCACAACCTTAGAATAATTTTGACATGAGCTATTGTTCATATGAACCTCAACGTTGACTCTTGTTGTAGGTTAAATTGATGTTTGTTAATTTTTTAATGCTTTATGACTACCTATAGCATCAGTACCTACAGCTTATTTCTCTGCTATCCTTGAGGGGAAAGGGCACAGGTTAATTGACAATCAATGTTTGCTAATTTGGCGAATGCCTGCTAATTATTATATCAGTCCATACAGCTTGTTGTTCTCTAAACATTGAAGAGCAAAATGTGCAATTGAGTTGAACACTCGAACAATGTGAGATTACCTCCTCCCACTTCCCCCCAAACCTCTGGATAGTGGCTTGAAGAACATCTGTGAGCATAGAAGGAACCTCACTGCTTCTACACAGAGACTCTAGAGGACAGCAGCCAAGGCACCAAGGTAGGAATACATTTTTGAATCAGTGCCCATCACTGAACACATGGATACCTTTGGAGAGCCCAGGTTGGGACAATCAGGTCACCTGACCACATACCTTAATGGGCTGTCAGCTTCCTAACTTGCCTCTGCCTACTCTCTGTGGTTCCTCACCAAGAGCAGGGTGCCACTGGTTGTGGTAGTTGGCCCTGGAAGCCCTGAAGTTGCAGATGTTCTGATTCTCGGCAAGTCAGCGGAAGGGTGAGACTTTCATTTGCACCATCTTATGTACTTGCCGTGATTGTACTATATGTTATTGATTGTTGGGGATCAATAAAGTATCACCCCATTGTGTCACTCTCACCTTTTGATGTCTGAGAAGTATTCTGCCCACGGGAAAGGAGTACGAACGTTCAGTGGGATTAGTGGGTTTTCTAAAGACAGCCAAGCCAGCAGACGCAATTATGTATACTATTCTTTACAGAACAATGCTGGAGAGCTTGTGCTTAGTGAAGAGCTGTGCCTGATGAAGAACGAATAGCACACATTGCTTGCTTGAGTGTGGAGGCCTCTTGAAAGAACAGTTCAGTTTTTTGATACTGAAAGGTTTACCACTACAATTCATTATTGATTGTCTATGCCAGGCAGAGGTTTTTACTTTTATTTCCATATAATATCATATGAGTGCAGTGGATTTTGTAGTAGACTTAGACTTAGAAGCTGAAGCAGTCAATATCCATCTTATACTGCTAGCTAGCTCTGAATGCTGCAGTTAACACCTTAGCATGCGATGGTCCATGATTTTTGCAGCATCTAAGTGGTTTGATAGAAGAAGTAATCAAAAATTGTTATGTACTTCCAAACTATACCAATAGAATCTTGCCAAAAAGTTGAAGTCTCCGAATATGGTGTTAGGGTTTGGCGGAACGCACCAAATATATATTTATAAAGTAATAGGTGCATTCGCAACCTGTGGGCCACCGTGCAGGAATAAAACCAGCTGCTAGTAACTGACAGTACTATATGGCGGTATAAGTGAACTTTGTTGCTTCACAGAGTCACTTAAGGCAAGAGAACGCTGTGGCCTGTTAACCTCATAGAGTAACACAGCTACCAAATAGAGCAAACAGTGGTCATGCAGTCAGAATAGCACTCGCAAAACTCCTCACCGGAGGTGTCGGTATTCTAGGGGCTTATTTTAGCTGAACCCTGAAACCACATACATATGACCACACTGGTGCGGAACACAAAATTTAGTTGATACAAGCGCATGGCCATGCGGCCATGCGGCCATGCGAACCTTTTATAGCTGCAGCAACTACAGGACCTTCCTAGAGGACCTGAGCATGTGACCCCCCGACATCCAATGAGAAGACACCCTGGGCATGCTCAGAAGGGAAAAAAAAAGGCTTAGTCCCAGAGACGTCTGCTCGCCGCTGACCAGTACTGGCTACAATGGCTGAGCCTGGAAAGGCAGCAGTAACCATCCGCACTGTATCAGGCTGAGCCAGTTGCTGGGACCGACGTCAAGAAGCCAAGAAGCAACGAAGAGTGGTGGTGGTGGGAGACTCACTACTGAGAGACACAGAAGCAGCCATCTGCAGACCGGACATAACTGCAAGAGAAGTATGCTGCCTTCCAGGTGCGATGATCAAGGATGTGACCGATAGGATACCAAAGCTCTTCAACTCCAAGGACGTCCACCCATTTCTTCTGATACATGTTGGCACCAATGACAAGGCAAGGAAGGACCTACCGACAATCTGCAAAGACTTTGAAGAGTTGGGGAAGAAAGTAAAGGAACTGGATGCACAGGTAGTTTTTTCTTCTATCCTTCCAGTAGACGGGCATGGCACCAGGAGATGGAACAGGATCCTTGATGCAAACAACTGGCTAAGACGATGGTGCAGACAACAAGGATTCGGATTCCTGGACCACGGTGTGAATTACTTGAACGATGGACTCCTCGCCAGAGACGGACTACACCTCAACAAACCTGGGAAACACACATTCGCCAGAAGACTCGCTACACTCATCAGGAGGGCGTTAAACTAGAAGAAGAGGGGACGGGAAGAAAAACATTAGACTTGAACAAAGAAGATCCAGGAAAACATACTCAGAAGGGCGGTAAGAACATTTCTAAAACAATCCACAGCGAGGAGATTGGAACAAAACAAAATCCTCTAAACTGCATGCTTGCAAACGCCAGAAGCCTGACAAACAAGATGGAAGAACTAGAAGCAGAAATATCTACAGGTAACTTTGACATAGTGGGAATAACCGAGACATGGTTAGATGAAAGCTATGACTGGGCAGTTAACTTACAGGGTTACAGTCTGTTTAGAAAGGATCGTAAAAATCGGAGAGGAGGAGGGGTTTGTCTCTATGTAAAGTCTTGTCTAAAGTCCACTTTAAGGGAGGATATTAGCGAAGGAAATGAGGATGTCGAGTCCATATGGGTCGAAATTCATGGAGGGAAAAATGGTAACAAAATTCTCATTGGGGTCTGTTACAAACCCCCAAATATAACAGAAACCATGGAAAGTCTACTTCTAAAGCAGATAGATGAAGCTGCAACCCATAATGAGGTCCTGGTTATGGGGGACTTTAACTACCCGGATATTAACTGGGAAACAGAAACCTGTGAAACCCATAAAGGCAACAGGTTTCTGCTAATAACCAAGAAAAATCATCTTTCACAATTGGTGCAGAATCCAACCAGAGGAGCAGCACTTTTAGACCTAATACTATCTAATAGACCTGACAGAATAACAAATCTGCAGGTGGTCGGGCAACTAGGAAATAGCGACCACAATATTGTACAGTTTCACCTGTCTTTCACTAGGGGGACTTGTCAGGGAGTCACAAAAACACTGAACTTTAGGAAGGCAAAGTTTGACCAGCTTAGAGATGCCCTTAATCTGGTAGACTGGGACAATATCCTCAGAAATAAGAATACAGATAATAAATGGGAAATGTTTAAGAACATCCTAAATAGGCAGTGTAAGCGGTTTATACCTTGTGGGAATAAAAGGACTAGAAATAGGAAAAACCCAATGTGGCTAAACAAAGAAGTAAGACAGGCAATTAACAGTAAAAAGAAAGCATTTGCACTACTAAAGCAGGATGGCACCATTGAAGCTCTAAAAAACTATAGGGAGAAAAATACTTTATCTAAAAAACTAATTAAAGCTGCCAAAAAGGAAACAGAGAAGCACATTGCTAAGGAGAGTAAAACTAATCCCAAACTGTTCTTCAACTATATCAATAGTAAAAGAATAAAAACTGAAAATGTAGGCCCCTTAAAAAATAGTGAGGAAAGAATGGTTGTAGATGACGAGGAAAAAGCTAACATATTAAACACCTTCTTCTCCACGGTATTCACGGTGGAAAATGAAATGCTAGGTGAAATCCCAAGAAACAATGAAAACCCTATATTAAGGGTCACCAATCTAACCCAAGAAGAGGTGCGAAACCGGCTAAATAAGATTAAAATAGATAAATCTCCGGGTCCGGATGGCATACACCCACGAGTACTAAGAGAACTAAGTAATGTAATAGATAAACCATTATTTCTTATTTTTAGGGACTCTATAGCGACAGGGTCTGTTCCGCAGGATTGGCGCATAGCAAATGTGGTGCCAATATTCAAAAAGGGCTCTAAAAGTGAACCTGGAAATTATAGGCCAGTAAGTCTAACCTCTATTGTTGGTAAAATATTTGAAGGGTTTCTGAGGGATGTTATTCTGGATTATCTCAATGAGAATAACTGTTTAACTCCATATCAGCATGGGTTTATGAGAAATCGCTCCTGTCAAACCAATCTAATCAGTTTTTATGAAGAGGTAAGCTATAGGCTGGACCACGGTGAGTCATTGGACGTGGTATATCTCGATTTTTCCAAAGCGTTTGATACCGTGCCGCACAAGAGGTTGGTACACAAAATGAGAATGCTTGGTCTGGGGAAAAATGTGTGTAAATGGGTTAGTAACTGGCTTAGTGATAGAAAGCAGAGGGTGGTTATAAATGGTATAGTCTCTAACTGGGTCGCTGTGACCAGTGGGGTACCGCAGGGGTCAGTATTGGGACCTGTTCTCTTCAACATATTCATTAATGATCTGGTAGAAGGTTTACACAGTAAAATATCGATATTTGCAGATGATACAAAACTATGTAAAGCAGTTAATACAAGAGAAGATAGTATTCTGCTACAGATGGATCTGGATAAGTTGGAAACTTGGGCTGAAAGGTGGCAGATGAGGTTTAACAATGATAAATGTAAGGTTATACACATGGGAAGAAGGAATCAATGTCACCATTACACACTGAACGGGAAACCACTGGGTAAATCTGACAGGGAGAAGGACTTGGGGATCCTAGTTAATGATAAACTTACCTGGAGCAGCCAGTGCCAGGCAGCAGCTGCCAAGGCAAACAGGATCATGGGGTGCATTAAAAGAGGTCTGGATACACATGATGAGAGCATTATACTGCCTCTGTACAAATCCCTAGTTAGACCGCACATGGAGTACTGTGTCCAGTTTTGGGCACCGGTGCTCAGGAAGGATATAATGGAACTAGAGAGAGTACAAAGGAGGGCAACAAAATTAATAAAGGGGATGGGAGAACTACAATACCCAGATAGATTAGCGAAATTAGGATTATTTAGTCTAGAAAAAAGACGACTGAGGGGCGATCTAATAACCATGTATAAGTATATAAGGGGACAATACAAATATCTCGCTGAGGATCTGTTTATACCAAGGAAGGTGACGGGCACAAGGGGGCATTCTTTGCGTCTGGAGGAGAGAAGGTTTTTCCACCAACATAGAAGAGGATTCTTTACTGTTAGGGCAGTGAGAATCTGGAATTGCTTGCCTGAGGAGGTGGTGATGGCGAACTCAGTCGAGGGGTTCAAGAGAGGCCTGGATGTCTTCCTGGAGCAGAACAATATTGTATCATGCAATTAGGTTCTGTAGAAGGACGTAGATCTGGGAATTTATTATGATGGAATATAGGCTGAACTGGATGGACAAATTTCTTTTTTCGGCCTTACTAACTATGTTACTATGTTACTATGTCTCCACTGAGCAGGCTCCACTGTGGCTGGAGAAGAATGAGAGACCGCAGCTGAGATGGTTCGAGATTCCCACTGTGCAGAGGTGGGAACTCGACCCCTAACATATGGTGACCCAAAAATAAATTTTGATTTTTGCAAAAGACTTTTTAAAGGCTGTGTGCACACGTTGCTGATTTTTCATGGTTTTTTTCGAATTTTTTGGCTATAAAAATGCTATAAAACAGCATACATTATGCATCCCATCATTTAGAATGAATTCCGCAATTTTTGTGCACATGATGCGTTTTTTTCCGCAAAAAAATGCATCACGGTAAAAAACGCAGCATGTTCATTAATTTTGCAGATTTTTTGCGGATTTCAAATGATATAATGCATTGGGAAATGTCCAGAAAAATCAGCAAAAAAACGCACCAAAAACGCGGTAACAACATGCAAAAAACATGCGAAAACGCATGCAGATTTCTTGCACATTTCTTGCAGAAAATTTCAGGTTTTTCTCAGGAAACTTCTGCAAGAAAAACTGAACGTGTGCACATAGCCTAAAAGTGGTAAAAGCAAATGTTGTGTATGTGTTAAAATGATTTTTATATATAGTCAATAACAAAGTTAATAATGTATCAAGAAAATTTTACTCAAGTTTACCTCTACCCAAATGACTATTTCAGTTCATTTTATTTTTGTTTTGAACTAAATTCTTGACTATCCCATATTTTTGGTAAGAACATTAGGACATCAGTGTTTGAGAAACTTGAACCACCCCTTTTGTCATCATACTTAATCCCATCAATACTATTCCAATCAGATACACTCCAGTTTCTAGTATTATGCTGTGGTCACACTTGTGAGTTCAATGGGAGAAACTCGCATCAAGTCCCGGCACTGCCTCCGGCACTCGGGACCGGAGCGTGCGACTGCATAGATATAATTGCAGCCACAAACTCCAGTCCCGAGTGCTGGGACTTGAAGCGAGAGACTCGCGCTGGTTTCTCACATTGATCTCGCAAGTGTGACTCCGCCCTTAAACTGAATAACTAGTCACCTCATTACTGTGTCCACATGCTTTTATGCTCCAGTGTTTGGATATTTAGATATTGAGGGCAGGTGTATTGATTTACCTGTCTTTTACTTAATTTTACACTCAATGCTTAGTTGGACAAATCTTTTTAGCTTGATCCCAATGCTGTACATACTCATTATCTTGTAGATAAATGAGATTCCAGGATTGCCAAAAGTAACAATGAAGCAGGCACCACCTGTATATTGATGGAGTTCTAACGAAAGTACATGTAAGACAAATGAAATTCAAAAAAGAGGAAAGATGTGTACAAATGACCGGTTGCACTTCCTAAATTTTACTAATGTAAAGACACAATGTAAATGTCAATGAGGAAGCCAGGTCTTGTCTCGATAACTCACAAGCAGAACACCCTCTGCATTGGAGTTATATTTGACAAAGAACTTTCCTTTATTCCCTATATCCAATCACTCACTCACTCATGTCGCCTGCTTCTTAAAAACATCTCTACTATCTGATCTTTTCTCACCTTTGAAACTGTTAAAACTCTTATTGTAGCTCTTATTCATTCCTGTCTGGATTACAGCAACTCTCTTCTGATCGGTCTCCCTCTAACCAAACTTTCTGCTCTCCCATCTGTCCTGTATGTGGCAGCCAGAGTCATATTTCTACACAGCTGCTTCACCGATGCCTCCACTTTGAGCCCATCATTATACTGGTTGCCCATTCGTTACAGAATATAATATAAACTCATATCTCTCACCCACAAGGCCTTCCACAATTTTGCACCACACTATATCTCCTCCATCATCTGGGTCTATCAACCTAATATATCCACTTGTTCTGAAACTGACCTAAGACTAAAGGTACCGTCACACATAGCGACGCTGCAGCGATACCGACAATGATCCGGATCGCTGCAGCGTCGCTGTTTGGTCGCTGGAGAGCTGTCACACAGACAGCTCTCCAGCGACCAACGATCCCGAGGTCCCCGGTAACCAGGGTAAACATCGGGTAAATAAGCGCAGGGCCGCGCTTAGTAACCCGATGTTTACCCTGGTTACCATCCTAAAAAGTAAAAAAACAAATGCTACATACTTACCTTCCGCTGTCTGTCCTCGACGCTCTGCTTCTCTGGTCTGGCTGTGAGCGCCGGGCAGCCAGAAAGCAGAGCGGTGACGTCACCGCTCTGCTTTCCGGCAGACCGACGCTCACAGCCAGAGCAGGAGGAGAGCAGAGCACAGCGCTGGAGGACAGACAGCGGTAGGTAAGTATGTAGTGTTTGTTTTTTTACTTTTAGGATGGTAACCAGGGTAAACATCGGGTTACTAAGCGCGGCCCTGCGCTTAGTTACCCGATGTTTACCCTGGTTACCAGCGAAGACATCGCTGAATCGGTGTCACACACGCCGATTCAGCTATGTCTACGGGGAGTCCAGCGACCAAATAAAGTTCTGGACTTTCTTCCCCGACCAGCGATCTCCCAGCAGGGGCCTGATCGCTGCTGCCTGTCACACTGGACGATATCGCTAGCGAGGACGCTGCAACGTCACGGATCGCTAGCGATATCGTCTAGTGTGACAGTACCTTAACAACCTCTATAATCTGAACCTCACACCTCTGTCTTAAAAGACTTCTCCCCTGCTGTGCCAGTTCTCTTGAATGCACTACCCCAGGTGATCTGAGTGATACCTAGCCCCACATTTTTAAAGGTACCGTTACACTTAACGATTTACCAATGATCACGACCAGCGATACGACCTGGCCGTGATCGTTGGTAAGTCATTGTGTGGTCGCTGGGAAGCTGTCACACAGACAGCTCTCCAGCGACCAACGATGCCGAAGTCCCTGGGTTACCAAGGTAAACATTGGGTTACTAAGTGCAGGGCCACGCTTAGTAACCCGATGTTTACCCTGGTTACCATTGTAAATGTAAAAAAAAAACACTACATACTCACATTCCGGTGTCTGTCACGTCCCCCGGCGTCAGCTTCCCGCACTCATTGTGTCAGCGCTGGCCGGCCGTAAAGCAGAGCACAGCGGTGACATCACCGCTGTGCTTTACGGCCGGCGCTCACAGTCAGTGCGGGAAGCTGAAGGCGGGGGACGTGACAGACACCGGAATGTGAGTATGTACTGTTTTTTTTTTACTTTTACAACGGTAACCAGGGTAAATATCGGGTTACTAAGCACGGCTCTGCCCTTAGTAACCCGATATTTACCCTGGTTACCAGTGAACACATCGCTGGATCGGCGTCACACACGCCGATTCAGCGATGACAGCGGGTGACCAGCGACCAAAAAAAAGGTCCTGATCATTCCCAGCGACCAACAATCTCCCAGCAGGGGCCTGATCGTTGGTCGCTGTCACACAGAGCGATTTCGTTAACGATATCGTTGCTACGTCACAAAAAGTAACGATATCGTTAAAGAAATCGTTATGTGTGACGGTACCTTAAGAGTGCTTTAAAAAGAAATCTTTAAACAATCCTATCACCTCAACTCACTAACCTAACTCTACCCTGCTCTCTCCTTCTAAATATTATTCAGAATCTGCCCCCTCCTATACATCTGTCTCCACACCTTACATGCACATGATAACTGCGCTTGACAATTGCACTTAAATGCACTGGATAATGACTGGATCATGCAGCTTTACATGAAAACCCTATTTATTATAATTGCTGGATCTGAAATAACACGCACTTTTTCATCTATTGTGTCCCCATATTTTCATGTAGACTATAAGCTTGCGAGCAAGGCCCTCACTCATAATGTGTTTAAACTGTCATATCTTGTATTGAATTTATTATTTGCATATGTCACCGCTTAATTGTAAAGTGCTGTGGAATATTTTGGTGCTATACAAATACATTTATTATTATTATTAGTAGTAGTAGTACACATGGGGTTTGCTTTCCCATATGATACTTTCTCTATGAGCCAATTTACCTGGATGACATGGCATATAGCTGTTGCGTATTTTATTTAATACTAGATGGCAGCCTGATTCTAAAGAATCGGGAGTCTAGAATCCATATATACTTGAAATTCGGCAGGAGCTTGAAGAGCAACGTCACTGGGCCCGCCTCCACGCAGTAGAAACTTGCTGTGAGGTAAAAATTCAAAAATCACACCAAAATGGCGGGCGGAGTGTGTCACAGTACGGCACGTTTCTGATTGGTCGCTCGCAGCAGGCGGCAACCAATCAGACACTGGACACTGTTGACGTCACTTATCTCCGGACATTAGCTCCGGACATTAGCTCCGGACATTATCTCCGCACATTAGCTCCGGACATTAGCTCCGGACATTAGCTCCGGACAAAGCCACGGAAGTTGGCACAAATTGCAGGAAGTAGTATTCTAGGCAATTAATCTCCGGACATTAGCTCCGGACATTAGCTCTGGACATTAGCTCCGGACATTAGCTCCGGACAAAGCCACGGAAGTTGGCACAAATTGCAGGAAGTAGTATTCTAGGCAATTATATATTAGATATTCTTTTGATACTGAATTATGTATTATCTATAAATGTGCCTTGCACCTATCTTCTGTACGGAATACTACTTGACATCACTTTAGGGGCAGTGTTCATCCATACTTATCTTGGATATCTGCCACATTTACATGGCTCTGTTTCTGTTTGTCATTATGTTGGTTGTGTGGGCTGTATTCTAGCACCAATTTATGCCTTGGAAACAAGTTCAAACTTTTTTTATATGTCATGTCTTGGTTTTTGTGTTTGTTAGTTAATAAATATTTACTTTATAACTGTAGGAAGTGCAACCAATCTTTTGTATGTGTATTTCCTTTTCTTAATAGGATTGTAGGAATGGCAAAAAATTTACTTAAAAGAGTGGATGGCATAAAATAGCAAGTTAACCCTTACGTGATACTTTTTCTGCCACTCAAACAGCGTCACTCTGGTACTGCCTATTAGTCACTATTTCATTTCCTGTATTGGTCTTGTCATTTTATTTACATTTGTTGTCATTTTCTAATAAATTGTCATCACTTGATGCATAAAATAATGTGTCATGAATGGCCCTGATATGTACTTTCGCCAATCCCAGAAAACCCAATTAAGTTGTTGTGAAGATCTTCTTAATCTTTGCACAGTTTGTTAGTTTGCTAGGTGGCATATACAGAACTAAATATCTTAACATACTCCTAAAATAAATGCAAAATGGTGATAAATCTGTTGTGCAGTCAAGTACTGCACATTTATACAGAAAGATTAAATGCAAAATTGGTTATTGTAATTAAAACAGATTTCAAATGCTATTAAAAGTTCTAGCAGTGTATTCCAAATCAACAATGATCAAGAGCAGGAAGCTAAAACTATGCTGGTTGAGATTATGTAATTAAGTAGGAACAAAAAATAGTCACAAATAAAAGTAAAGACACTTTCCAAATTGTTTAATGAGATTATTATCTTGACGAGAGGAGATTTTAATTAAAGAAGAAATAAAAACCTGTCTATTTAACTAAGTTCTACTTTAATATTATATTATCTTTAAATAAGTTCTGTATTATTATAACTTCATCAGTTTCAAATCAAAAATATTACTGAAGAATAACTTTTCTCCAACCACTGTTTATTTTTAATACTTTGCAGTGAATACCTTGCAGGCAATGACTGCCTGAAGTCTGACAGATGAAGTCTGGATGTCACCAAATGCTGGATTTTGTCCTTTGTGATGCTTTGTCAAACCTTTACTGCAGCTGACTTCAGTTGTTGCTTGCTTGTGGGTTTTCGTCTTAAGTTTTGCCTAAAACATGTGAAATGTATGCTCAATGGGGTTGAGATCTGGTGATTGTCTTGGCCATTGCAGAATACTTCATTACCTTAAAAACTCCTGATTCACTTTCACAGTATGTTTTAGATCATTGTCCATCTGTACTGTGAAGCGCTGTCCAATCAACTTTGCTGTACTTGGTTGAATCTAAGCAGAAAGTATAGCCCTGTACACTTCAGAATTCATCCTGCTACTTCTATATTCAGCAACATCATAAATAAATATTTTAATCACATGCCATCACAATTGCCTCCTCCATGTTTTACAGCAGATGCTTTGGATCATGAAAAAAATTAAATCGATGAGACAACTCCAGAAGGAGAAAGAGTTGACAATCCAAACTTCTTTTGGAAATAGGACCACACATTTAACATATAGTGAAATAAAAGCTATTTAAAACATCATTTGAAGCAGTGACTACCTGTGGTGGTGAAATAATTAAAGCAGGGAAAATTTGCTGTGAAAAAGTCACAAAATAATTAAACAGGGGAACTAGCGGGAGAGATAACGCTATAACCTCTTTGAGGCAGAGACTCCCTGCAGTGCCCAGGTGATTAAAACAGGATATCTATTGTGGGAAACAGCCGCCCAAACTGGGATTTGTAGTTTCAAAGAGGAAGAAAAGCAAAACCCTAACACCTCCAGAGACAACTCTTCATCCCTTCAAAGAATCCAGATGAGAATGTTCCAGTGAAGATCTGAGATGTGGGTTGTAATAAACACCTAGGCATGTTAATGATGCAACTATGTTTTATTCCTTACGTCCATGGGCTAAGAGCAACTACAGGTAGATGTCCAAAGTACAATGCCTTCAGTCCACAAGATCCCTACCCAGGTCCAGTAGTTCCACTGCCCCTGCACCAGACAATAACCACTATCTCACAAGTTTTGGTTGGCCCACAAATTTTGTATCTCCTGCCAGTATAGTCTGTAGTTACAGTCCATGCTCCTTGAGATGACCACGACCCTAGCGCCTGCATCCAGCTCCAGCCAATAACAACATATAAAAATAGGGAAAAAGGAAAAAAATGGGAAGAAAATAAGTCAGCTCACCAATCCCTCAACAGTGCAATGATGTCCATGCACGGAGCCGCCTTGGTCAAGGGCGTAGTCCAGAGCCAGCAATGAAAAAGAAAAAATAATCTCCAGCATGGATCTTCTAAAAAGTCAATTTATTGAAAACACTTTAAAATGCAAACATTTGCAAAAAAAAAAAAAGATGGGGGTCCCAGGTGGTCAACGCCATAAATTGACTTTTTAGAAGATCCATGCTGGAGATTATTTTTTCAATAACAACATATGGTACAGTGATATATGTGGTCAGGACCCCACCTGGATTCTACAAATGTCTTTGTGAGTTCAGTGATGGGCATGACAGTGACCTAAAAAACATAGCCATGGCAAAAAATGCATATTTTTCCCACTGTATATACATACAGTGGGTGACAAAAGTATTGAACACGTCACCAATTTTCTAAATATATTTCTAAAGGTGCTATTAGCATGGGCAAATCAAAGTATAGATGTCAGTAAACTAAATTATGTGTATTAATGATGAATGTCAAAGGGAAAAAATATTGAACAAGCTTACTGAAATGTATTTAATACTTTGTACAAAAGCCTTTGTTGGTGATGAAAGCTTCAAGACACCTCCTGTGTGCAGAAACTTGTTGCATGCACTGCTCAACTCTGATTTTAGCCCATTCTTCCTCCAAACACTCTTCAAATCCTGACGGTTCTATTGACTGCTTCTATGAACTCTGAGCTTTAGTTCCTTCCTTACATTTTCTATTGGATTTAGGTCAAGTGATTGTATGAGCCTTTCTAGCAGATTTATTTTCTTTCTCTGAAACCAATTGAGAGTTTCATTGGCTATATGTATTGGGGAAATTGTTATGAAATGTTCCCCCTGTTTGTACCTTCATCATTCTTGTAGATGGTAGCAGATTTGTATCCAGAATATCTAGGTACATTTGTCCATTCATCCTTCATCCAACTACATCGTTTGCCAGTGCTGTATGCTGAAATACCACCCCACATCATGAAGTTCTCACCTCCAAACATTACTGTTGGTATTGTGTTTGTTGGGTGATATATGCAGTGCCTCCAAACATGTTGTGTATTATGGCATCCAAACAGTTGATTTTTGGTCTCATCTGAAGAGACTGTGTTATCCTAGTATTTTACAGGCTTGTCTAAATGTTGTTGAGCAAACTTTAAATGGTCTTTAGCAAGCTTTTTGTTCATAAATCGAGCATTGAGTTAACTGCTTTACTTACAGTTTTCTTTGAAATAATTGTACCTGCTGATTCTAGGTCTCTCTGTAGCTCTCCACAGCTGATCCTTAACTCTTGGACAACTCTTCTGATATAATTTTTTCACTCTCTTCTGTCTGAATTCTTGTGGGGATCACCTGGTTTTTGCGGTTTGTGGTGAAATGATGTTCTTTCCACTTCTAAAGTATAACCCCAACAGTACTCACAGAAACCCTCAGTAGGGTAAAAATTCTCGGTAACCAATCCCATCAGTGTGTTTTGCAACAATTAGGTTGCATAGGTCTCACTGGTTTTAGCAAACATGAGATGTTTCTTGTGTGACACCTTTTTATAAGCCATCAGTTGAACCAGCTAATATTGTTTTTCACTTAGTGGCAAGATTGCTTTTTTAATTCCTGATAGATTTCAGCTGGTGTCATGGTCTTCCATTACTTTTTGTACCTCTGTTTCATCATTCGTTCTATAGTGTTTCCTGTGTCATCTCTCATTGTTGCATATAACTTAATTTATGGACATATGCGGCTTTATTTATTTGTCTGTGTGGATTGGATGGGCTGCTACCGACATCTAGTGAAAATTTCATGTGAATAGCACCTTTAAAGATATATTTACTTAGAATTAATGATGTGTTCAATACTTATTCCATTATATATATATATATATATATATATATATATATATACAGCTTCATTTGCATAATGTGTTTTAATCTTATCTTTGTACAAAATTGAAATTTCTGGAATTTGGAGAATTATGCTAATGAAATAGTAAATGAGAAAATGAGCCATATACCTCTGACAGTTGTATAAGGAATTTGCTCAATATGTGTTTAAATGATGATCAATTCTCTGGAGAGGTACAGTAAGGAAAAAAGAAAATATTATGCAAATTCTATAATTTGAAAAGAACATTGCATTTGCTCCGAACCGTCAAGAAGAAGCACAGCTGCTTTCTTCATTGCAATGAATTACTTTCCTTTAGTTAAAACGTGTCTATTTGTATAACAGCCTACATTATTTTAAGTATATATATTTTTTGTATTAGAGAGTGACCTGACTTAAACCTTTATGAATAGAGGTTAGGAAATGAATAAGGGAATTTCATTAATGCAGAAAGCACAGATTTCAATGTGAACAAGCTGGCACCAAGTACAGAGCAGAAAAGTCTGCAATGTATACTGTACTACCATTTTAGACATTTACAGTAAATTTAGCAATAGCAAGTCGGAATATTTATAGACTTGGCTGCATGCCTTTAAATCTCAATTTAAAACAGCTATAGAAAGTTGCGAATCCTTTTGGCATAAGATCTTTCAGTAGAGGGAGGCTATGTCCAGAGAGGGTGCAATCCCCCTTCCTCCCCTGTATTGTTTAACCCCTCCACCACATTTGCTGAAAGTTTCTGTTATAGTCAGGAAAGGGTTCCCTCAAAATGATGCACATGACGATAATGCAGGCAAAGGAGCAGGGTCCGCGCAATCGCCGCCAGGAGCTCAGCTTAAGTTAAAGCCTCGGGTGTCATTACCAGGAGCGATGCCCACACAGGGGATTTTTCCCCTAAATGTTGCAACCGATAGCGATCACACCATTTAGAAGTCAGGGAGAGGTGCCTCCTTCTCCCTTCAGCTTAGCACCCCAGAGACGTCATCGCAAGGGCCCGATTGTTGCCATGGCAACCCGATGCTGTAATTATGACATTCGAATCAGCCAGTTATGGAAAACGTGTTATACTATGCTCAGAGCGAAGTCTAAGTGGCTTCTTTCAGTGCAGTACTGACAGGTATCAGGCATTGCAATGTTGATGCATTGCAATGCATTATGTCAGCGATCAGAGTAATAAAAGTTAAAGTCCTATAGAAAGACTAAGTAAAAAAGTTAAAAAAAGGTTTAAAAACTAATTATGTATATTCATGTAAAAAAAATACACAGTTAGTTTCAGTTCATCCGGAACGAGCCAACATTTAAAAGTGTTGCACTATTTAGCCCCTTCAGTGAACTCTGTAAAAAAAACTAATACAAAAGTGGCAGAAAACTAAGATTTTTCATCATACTGCCAAAAAAGTGGAATATAACGCGATCAGTCGAATGTAAATAACATTAGAAATGCTGAAAACATCATCTTGTCCCTCTAAAAACTAGCCACCATACAACTAGAGAAGTAAAAAAGTTATAATTCACAGGAGGTATCGATGCAAAAAAAAATATTTTTTTCTATAAAAAAATTTTTATTTTGTAAATGCAATATAAAAAATTATTACATAAATGTGCTTTCGCTATAATCGTACTGATCGGAAGATTGAAGCTGCCTTATCACTCTTATCATATAGTGAATGTTTTAAAAAAAACAAAAACAATTCCTTACTTTCTGGTATTTGTTCATTCTGCCTTCCAAAAATCAGAATAGGAAGCGATTAAAAATGCTGTGCCAAGAAATGGTAGCAATGAAAGTAGCAACTCATCCCGCAAATAGCAAGCCCTCACATGACTCTGTCAGCAGAAATATAGAAATATTATAGCACTCAAAATTTGGTGATGCAAAAACTTTATTTCATGCAAAAAAGCGTATTTTAGTATAAATCTGATATAGCTGTAATTGCACTGTCCAGAAGAATAAATTCCTCTAATCACATATACCGTATTTTTCGGGCTATAAGACGCACCGGACCATAGAATGCACCCCAAATTTTCAGAAGGAAAATAGGGGAAAAAAATAATGTGTCAAATAGGGGTCAGTCTTACAGTCTGAATTCAGCTTACCAGGGAAGGGATCGGCACAGGTGGAGGAGTGGTCACAGGGGTCGTTCGGTGGTTCAGGCTGGTGCGATGTCCTCTGGGAAATCCCATCCCAGGCTGATGCGGTGGCGGTTCTCAGTGTGGTGGCAATGCTCAGTGGGGTGGCTGGGTTCTGTTGGGTGGCTGGCCTCTCTGGGGTGGCTGGGCTCTGTGGGGTGGTGGGATGTCAGCACTCTGTGGGGCGGCAATGGTCTGTGATGGTGTGGTGGTGACGGAGACCACCGAACCGCATCGAAGCAATGGAGCTGTGGGGGCTTCTGGACTTTGACAAAATGCCAGTGCAGCAGAGCCCCACCACACCACGGAGCCCCACCACGGCCGCACCACAGCCGCACCAGCCTGGGATGGGAGGCTGCATCAGGACCGCCACCGCCTCAGGATTTGTAAGTATATTCCTACCATAAGACATATCCTCATTTTCCCAAAAAATTTTTTGGGAAAAAAGTGTGTTTTGTGGCCCAGAAAATATGGTACTGCATGAAAATTGGAGTAAAAAATAAATATAACAAATTCTTGGCCTGCTGTTGATTTGGTGCTGGGTGCTTATACTGGGTTTTCCATGTAAATATGTGATTCAGATGGAACTCCGGGCGAAAGATTCCCTAAAATGAGGAAGATGGAGATACTGTGGACTCTGTCTGGTCTATGATCCCTCTTTTTAAGTGTGCACAAAAGTGCATCCAGTTACAGTTTTGTGTACCTCTGAAAAGAAAGAAACTGCTGAACAAAGGCCAGGTGATTTAAAGAGTAAATCTGCTGATTCACTCCTTTGAGGATTCATCTGAATCGTGTCATTTGGAGATATACATGAAAACCCGATTTAAGTGACCAGCATAGAGCACAGTATAAATGTGATCCCATACATTATGTAAAATATTTCCATTAAAATCTTAAACTCATTCCAAAAAGTCCCAACTCAGGTCCATCATCTGTCAATGGAAATAAAGGAAGCTTCCATGTTACTGGTAGTACAAAGGCTTTGGAAAAGCGCTATGGCTCCCCCTAAGAGAGAAATACAGTGAATTATTTGCTCCCAAATTCAAATGCTCTTCTTTCTTCTGCGCCCCATAGTGTGACTGAACCACATTCAGCATCAACATGTTTGGCATTTCTATAGCGCTGAGAGCCCACTTAATTTACAGGTGCATGTCTTCAGAAGAACAAGCTTGGAAAATGTATGGGCACTACAATGTACTGGCACTACATTAGCAGATTTGCACATTTCCGATGGCAACATCTACTGCTGCTTGTTTCTGGAAAACACCCATGGAGTCAAAATCGTCACACCTGTAGATAAATTCCTAGAGGGGTGTAATCTGCAAAATGGGGTAACTAAAGAATGGATTCTGCTTTTCTGGCATTTATTTGCTCTGAATATGAAATCTGCAAATAATTCTACGATAATTTGTTCTAAGAATGTAGAACAAAATACATATTCCCCAAACACAGGATACTCTCAAATTTTTTTTTTGCTAAGAATGAATGAAGGATCATTGAGAGTTTAAATACCCTTGTGATTTGTACCCATTGCACATCAGGCCTTTGATGCAATGGCTAAGCATATTTATCATGGGTAAGAGGCTTTTCCACCATTCTTTCATATGCACTTGTGGCATTGTGTAATTGTTATATGACAACAATGTGTTTGGGATTACTCCTATACCTATACACTGTTTTTTGCCATTATCTAAAGAATTGGAATAGCCAAACTCTTTTGACACTACCTCTTTTCCCATTTCAGGAATTTTTGTGGCAAAGCCGTACTATATATGCTTTTCATACAGAGTGCTATATATTGTAATATAAAGCTTTGACCTGGGATTTTTAGGGTTTCCGCACTCATTCTATTATACTCATTGCGTTCCGTTGCCCCAAGGTTGCACTGCTGCCCATCTGTCTTTTATAATAGATAAATTGGTGTGTGGATTGTTCACACTATTACTGTCTTGTATATGTATAGTTATTGACTACTATAAATATTTTTTGTACCTTTTGACATGACAAGTCTTATATATATATATATATATATATATATACACACACATACTATTGATGATCATTCATTCTTAGTTGATAATTCGTTGTTCATGATTCTCACCACGTGGCTAAGCCGTACTGTACAGGCACATATGGAGTATTTACAGGTTCAACAGAAATTTTTTGACACATTTTTGTGCCTTTTTTACTTATTTCCCCATATAAAAATGTAAAATCTGTGGCTAAAACAACATTTTGTGCTAAAAATGTTATTATATTTTCTTAACAGACCAATAGTATAAAATTCTATGACAAACTCGTGGTGTCAATATGGTCACTGCACCCTTAGATAAATTAATTGAGAGTCATAGTTTGCAACATTGAGACATTGATAGAGGGATTCAGCTGTTTTGGCACCTCAGTGACTCTTCTAGTGGGTCATGGCACCTACAAACCATAACAAAACAATCTGCACTACAATATGAAGCTCCTTTACCTCTGAGCTTTCCACTGTGCCTGAGAAGTACTTACCGATGATATGAAGGTATTGGCTCATTCTGAAGAAATTGCACAACAAACTGTAAGGTCCATTTTTCCTATTAGCTCTATTAAAAATTAACCCCTTCCCAACCTTTGATGCCACGTAGGCGTCATGAAAGTCGGTGCCAATCCTCACCTGCGACACCTATGTGGCGTCATGGTGGTATCGCGTTCCTGCTGGTTGGGTGACCGGGGTCACTGAAATGTCACCAAACCTGCAGGTACAGGGGGACCTGTACTTAACCCCAGGGGGTGGCTTTCCGGGTGACCTTTTTGTCACCCCCCAGATCTGATTGGAGCTAGCATCCATGTGACATGGAGGGGCGGAGTAAAGTATCGTTGTCTCGCTCTCCAGCTTCCTCCAGTCCCTGGAAGCTGAAAAGTGATGCGCCTGCATGCTGTTCTGCCACCAATCATTGCCACTGCTGCTATCAGTTACTCCCCTCTGCTAATCTCCAGTCCCCCTCGACCTCCGCTCCCTCCCCCAACTTCCGCTCTATCCCCCTGCCCCAGTGATCACCCCCTGCATCCTTGATCAGCCCCCCCCACTGCTGCTGCCAGCTCCACCTTCATCTGCTGCATCTCCTCAGCCCTCTCCTGCCCCCCCACGCCTGATGGCCAGTGATCATCCTGATCACCCCCTGCCCTGCTGATGGCCCCCCTGCCCCGGTGATTGCCCCTTGCCACAGTGATCACCCCATGCCACCCTGATCACTCCCTGCCCCGCTGATGGCCCCCTGATCATCGCCTGCTCCGCTGATGGCCCCCTGCCCTGCTGATCTGCCACCTACCCCACTGATTTCCCCCCTGCCCCACAGATCTGCCCCCTGTCCTGTGGATCTGCCCCTTCCCTGCAGATTGCCCCTGCACCGCTGATCTGCCCCCTGCAAGGCTGATCTGCCCCCTGCCCTGGTGATCGCCCTCTGCCCTGCTGATCTCCCCCGGCCCAATGATCGCCCCCTGCCCCGGTGATCACCCCCCTGACCCAGTGATCACCCCCTCGTGCCCCAGTGATCACCCCCTCGTGCCCCAGTTTTCCCATTAGGGTTAGAGTTGGGCTAAAGTGAGTTGGGCTAAAGTTAGGGTTAGGGTTGGGGTTAACATTAGGGTTAGGGAGAAAGGCTAAAGTTAGGGTTGGATTATGGGTAGGGTTAGGAGTAGGGTTAGGGTTGGGATTAGGGTTAGGGGTGTGTTAGGGTTAGGTTTGTGGTTAGGGTTGGGGTGTATTAGGATTAGGTTTGTGGTTAGGGGTGTGTTGCGGTTTGGGCTGAAGTTAGAATTGGGGGATTTCCACTGTTTAGGTAGATCAGGAGCTCTCCAAACGTGACATGATGCCCGTGGACAAGTCCATCAAAGTCTGCATTTCAAAACGTCACTACTTCACTTCCGAGCCCCGACGTGTGCCCAAACAGTGGTTTTCCCCACATATGGGGTACCATTGTACTCAGGACAAATTTGACAACAACTTTTGGCATACAATTTCTCCTGTTACCCTTGTGAAAATAATAAATTGCGGGCTAAAAAAAATAATTTTTGAGGAAAAAATGATTTTTTTATTTTCACGGCTCTGCGTTATAAACTTCTGTGAAGCACTTAGGGGTTTAAAGTGCTCAACACACACCTAGATAAGTTCCTTGGGAGGTCTAGTTTCCAAAATGAGGTCACTTATGTGTTTACGCACACAGGGGCTCTCCAAACACGATATGGTGTCCCGCTAACAATTGGAGCTAATTTTCCATTCAGAAAGTCAAATGGCACTCCTTCCTTTCCGAGTCCTGCTGTGCACCCAAACAGTGGTTTATCCCCACATATGAGATATCGGTGTACTAAGGAGAAATTGCACAACACATTTTAGGATCCATTTTATCCTGTTAACCATGTGAAAATGAAAAAAATTTGAGGCTAAAAGAAAATTTTTGTGAGAAAAAGTACTTTTTCATTTTTACGGGTCAATTTGTTAGGCACCTGGGGGTTCAAAGTGCTCACTATGCATCTAAATAAGTTCCTTGGGGGGTCTAGTTTCCAAAATGGGGTCACTTGTGGGGGATCTCCAATGTTTAGGCACAAAGAGCCTCTCCAAACACCACAAGGTGTCCGCTAACGATTGGAGCAAATTTTTCATTCAAAAAGTCAAATGGCGCTCCTTTCCTTCCGAGCCTTGCCGTGCACCCAAACAGTGGTTTATGACCACATATGAGGTATCTGAGTACTAAAGAGAAATTGCTCAACACATTTTAGGATCCATTTCATCCTGTTGCCCATATGAAAATGAAAAACATTTGAGGCTAAAAAAGATTTTTTGTGCAAAAAAATACTTTTTCATTTTTATTGACCAATTTATGAAGCACCTGCGGGTTCAAAGTGCTCACTATGCATCTAGTTAAGTTCCTTGGGGAGTCTAGTTTCTGAAATGGGGTCATTTGTGGGGGCACTCCAATGTTTAGGCACACAGGGCTCGCCAGTGTGACGCCGGCCTTAGAGTAATAATATCCCCAAATCTTTTTCTCCAGTGATAGTCTTAAAGGGACACTGTCACCTGAATTTGGAGGGAACAATCTTCAGCCATGGAGGCGGGGTTTTTGGGTGTTTGATTCACCCTTTCCTTACCCGCTGGCTGCATGCTGGCTGCAATATTGGATTGAAGTTCATTCTCTGTCCTCCATAGTACACACCTGCACAAGGCAATCTCTTCAACTCCCTGATTCTCTGATGGTCTCCGGTGCGTGCCGGCAGCTTTTTCATGTGTTCAGCGGTCACGTGGTGCCGCACATTAAAGTAATGAATATGCACTCCACGCCTATGGGAGTGGAGTCGTGTCCATATTCATTACTTTAATGAGCGGTACCACGTGACCCCTGAACACAGAAAGCTGCCGGCACTAGAGACCATCTGAGAAGCAGGGACGTGCAGAGATGTGTCAGGTGGGGAAGAGTATGATGTGACAGACGCCACTCCTGCCGCTCCCCCAAACCCTGCTGATCCCCTGGGACAATAACTCAAGTTTAAGCTGAGAGGGGCACTTTCAGCCTAAAAAAATGGGTTGAAAATCCTAGCTTACTCGAATATATGTGGTAATTCTTTTTATATCTTGATAGATCAGGCGAATCTGAACACGGCAATACCAAATATGTGTATTTTTTTTGTTTCTTTTATTTTCAATGGGACGAATGGGGGGTGATTTGAACTTTTTTTTTTTTATTTTGTAATTTTTTTTAAAACCATTTTCTTTTTACCTTTTGCACACTTCAATAGTCTCCATGAGAGATTATAAGCTGTAGTTGTTTGATCGCCACTGCTACACACGGCTGATGATCAGATCACCTGTGTGTAGCAGAAATACTCAGTTGCTATGAGTGCCGACCGCTGGGCGGCGCTCATAGCAATCCAGCAATGACAACCACAGGGTTCTCCTGCTGATCCCGAGTTGTCATGCCAACCCATCAGTGACCTGCAGTCATGTGACACGGGTGCCAATGGGCAGGATTAGTGACGCACTTCTGGTGCGGTCACATTAAATCCAGCTGTCAGATATTGACAGCGGCATATAACGAGTTAACAGCCGTGGGTGGATCCCGATCGGATCGAAATTCCACCTGCGGCTGTTGGGGGCACATGTCAGCTGTTCATAACAGCGGACATGTTCCTAGAAAGATGTGGGCTTAGTGCTGGAACCCACATCAAAGGGAGGGACACGACATGCGCCGTACATGTATGCCGCATGTCCTGAAGGGGTTAATAGTAATAATGCTCTTTATTCTGTCTCTAATACAGTAATAATGTCTATAATGCCCCCCATTCTGGCCCTCATAAATTAATTATGTCCACCATTCTCACACTCGTAACGTAGCAATTAATAAAAAAAAATTGATCCCTTCCACCTGTCCCCACTTTGATGATGATCAGCTCTGTCATTCTCCTTCTTCTTCTCCCAATGCAGATGGCTCAGTATAGTGATATCATTTTGCCACCTTGTGACAGGAAGCCATTGTTAGCTGCGAGATTTTGATTTGCCTATTGCTTGTATAGGTATTGTGATAAAGGGAGACATTGTTTTTGCACTGTAATACTTTCAACTGGATATGCATCCAAGGACACTTTCATTCTCTGTTACCAAAAGTGGATCTCCATGAACACTCCATGCCAGGCTAATAGCGTCACCGATGATGGTCCCACACAAAATCCTGTATTATGGGCAATCTGGCCACTGACCTCCCTGGGCTTCTAAGCCCAGGATGGTAGCCCAGATTTCTCTCCTTATAATGCACCCCTGGCAGACATACACAATTTGTTAAAACATTTGCACATATAATAAATCTGATTCCATTTTAATGAAATCTCCTTTCTAAATTTTCTGATCATTTCATGGCCATTTTTGATGTCAAGAATTGTTTTAATGATCTCTACCTACCTGAGAGATGACCAAAATTAAAAAAAAAAATTGCAAACCAAAGACGCTTTAATAGACATTTTTTTCCTTTCTCTGGTTGTTGAAGAGAAAAACTAAACTCTCAGGACATATTTGAGCAACAGAGCCATTCATAATCTAGTATTGCTGCCCCAGGCTGCATCTTCAATATCCTTTCCTTATGTGTATGATACAACTTTCCCCATACTACCTTAGGCGTCCACATTGCAGCCAGACATTAAAATTGCACAGCTGATCCGAAAACACAAAGCTTGCACATTTAATATCTAGCACACTAGTAATGGAAGGAAGAGAAAGGAACATATTTCTTCCCACTGATACAGAAGGTCACTAAAAAAAGATTTCAAAAATATAATCATAATCTAAAATCTTCTCCAGCTGTGATTAGACTTTATAAAAGGCAGAGTCTTATAATGCCAGGTAACATCATATAAATCCATTATGACAGGGCGTCCATGAAAAGCAAGTTTGCATTACCATAAGTGTAGTCCAGCAAATTATGAATCTCGTGACCCTCAAGAGATGATAAGTAGAGAATGATAAATATAACGCTATTTAAAAAAAAAGATTCCAACAAAATGTACATCGGATATTCAATGGTAATTTCATCAGTCCTTTTGAGCCCAAAAGTAGTAAAAGAATGTTTTCAGGGAAATATATTTCTAATCTAACAGTTTTATCTGCATTTCACTGCTTGCTAAATGTTAAACAGCTTTAAGTATTCAATTTCAGGATCTGGGAAAGGTGTAATATTAGTTAAAGACGTGTATTCCTCAGCAATTCCTCATGACCTAGTTTTAACACAAAGAAGAAAAATCTGTTCTGACCTACCTACAGTATGTAATGTTATCTCTTTGTACTCTTCGCTTTTACGTAAAACTCGCATATTGAATTGATAATCAACTGAAGCATATGTAACCATTTACTGTAACTATCCAGACAAGCAAGCCCATGCGCTCAGCGGCTGTATTATTCTGTATGCTGGTGTTCCAGGCAGTGATTGGGAATTATGAAGTTGATTAGCTTATGCTCTTATGTGCAATGTAATTGATAGAAGGAAACTGCTTTTAGGGTGACGTAATGAGCGGCTACACTGCATACACCAGTGAGGAATGGATTCTCTTATTGGGGTAATATTTTCTGCTTTGCCCAGAAATGTGCACCCGAGACCGATGGATGTGTTTTTATATTGTTTATTTGCTACGAGTTTCAGGGAAGTTCTTACTCCATCTTCAGGCCACATTGGGTGGTCTTGGTTGATATGCACATGGTGCTTTTTCTTCTTTTTCTCCTCCAGTTTGCACCAGTGAGATGTCCACCACTGAATGGATGGATAGAAAGATAGAATAGATACATGTATAGACAGAAATACAGACAGATAGATTGATGTGGAATAGATAGATATGAGATAGATAGATAAATAGATAGATAGATGGATGATGGATAGATAGATAGATATGGGATAGATGATAGATAGATAGACAGATAGATATGAGATAGATAGATAGATAGATAGATAGATAGATAGATAGATAGATAGATAGATAGTGGAATGGATTTCACCATATAATCTAAGTCAATTACTTAGAGTAAGGAGTATAGTTAAGAAAGAGGAGGAAGTTGGTACAGTAGTGGATGTGTTGGTTAAAAAAATTTTGGACAGAGGTTATCCTAAGAATTTGTTGGAAATGACTAAAAAGAAAGTATTGAAACAGAACAGGGTAGAACTAATCAATAAGGAGTCTAATGGTAAACAGAAGAAAGTTCATAGACATATTCCATTTGTTACTATGTATGGGGAATAGAGTAGACAAATAGCGAGTATTGTAACAAAGTATTGGGGAATGTTAGGGAGATGTCTGCCCGATATAAAATAATTTAAATTGCCACCATTGTACTCATACAGGAAAAGTAAGAACATAAGGGACTATTTAATAAAATCTGACATTGGCCCAAGAAAAAAGAATGTGCAGATGTCTCGGACAGGTTCTAGAAAAAACGGTTGTTTTCCGTGCTTGAATTGTGTCAACTGTAAATATATGATCAAAGGTCCGACATTTCAGCTCCCGACAACAGGGAAGATTTATGAAATTAAGCATCATTTGACATGTAGTTCGGAATATGTTATTTATCTCCTAATGTGTCTATGTAACTTGTGGTATATCGGTGAGACAACCTGTGAATTCAAGGTTAGAATGAATCATCACCGATATACCATAAGGAAAAAAAGAACTGATCTTCCTGTCCCAAAGCATTTTGTAGAGTGTAAACATTCAGAAAAAGATCTAAGGTGTAGAATAATAGATGTAGTTCCGATTCAAAGGAGGGGGGTGATAGAGAGCAGAGCCTCAAAAAATGAGAACTAATGTGGATATAGGAATTAAATACTCTCAAGCCTAGGGGATTGAATATTGATTTCAAAATGCACACAATTATCTGAGATCATATCCTTATGAATAAACAGTGTAGTGGGGATTCCAGAGTAATGGTATATTACTGTTATTTTAGATTTAGGAAGTACTTTGTTATTTGCTTAATGTAGTATGTTGCTAATTTTATATTTGTTTTGTTTAGGTGTACTTACTGTCCGATATTATTGAATACGTACTCCGGAGGGACATGTGAAGATGGAGGATAAAAATTTCAAAAAAACTTTAAAGAATCTTTCAAAAAATTGTGGAATGATTTTGTTTAATATACTCAATATAATTAGTATTTTTTGGTACACATGTGGAGAGATTGAAGGCCAATAAATAAATTGTTTAAAAAATGTTTTTCTTATCTGTGGTTGTTCATTATGTGGTTTCTAGCCGGGACTGGTATGCTACCGCTTTGCAGTAGTTAAGAGGCATTTTAACCTGGAGGGGTTAATTGCAACCTCTTTACACTGTTTGACTCCTGGGTGATGGCCTGAATAAGGCCATATCTGGGTTGTCAGGGTGGGTTGATGCATGAAATAGAAGTCCTTACGGCAATAGGCATTTGTAAGGTTTTTGAGTGATAAAGAGGTTTTGCCTTTAAAAATGTTAATAGTTAATGTGCCACATTGAAGATGGCGATATAGAGTGCTATCACGCATGCACTGGAATAGTCAATATGACGAGTCCATAGGACAACGCAGATGATGTGTTTGGATGCACATGGTGAATTAGTATGCCACAACCAATATGGCGGTATTAAGCGCTTATGCGCATGCGCCCACCCACAGATGCCATATATGGCTTCTGATTGGCCTCCAGTCTGACACATGGGTATGACGCGCTTAGATGAGCTTAGACATGCGTATTCAAGTCTTTAGAACGCCGAGTAGCGTGTGTATTGTCCTCCATGAACGACATGTCTCTCTGGGGGTAAGCAAAAGTTTATAAATAATCAAATGAGTAAACGGACAGCAGTCGTGGGGAATAATTAACTATAAGCACATGAGTACAGGACACTATCGGCACATATGCACCTTATGTAAATTATAATTTATATGAAATTATATTGCACTTTAATTGGCCATGATTAAGGAATGTTAAGATACGTATATATATGCACTAAGGAGATACACTCACTGCTTGAGAAAGGCTCATTTGGAGTCAAAATGTTGCCCAGAAATGTGGGTTTAAATAAATCCTGCATATTATCTAAAAGGAAAATGGAGTGTTGCCTGCTTTGTTGAATTGTATGGACTAAGGACAACCAGTGGACAGGCTGGTGGAGGGCTTTGCACCCGAAGATAAGTAAAGGATTTGTGCTGTTCCATTTTTTTTTCTAAATAGATAGATTGATAGATAGATATGGGATAGATAAATAGATAGATAGATAAATAGATAAATCAATAGATAGATAGATAGATAATAGAGATGATCAGATAGATAGATAGATAATAGATAGATAGATAAATGAGCTATTTCTGTCTCTTTTTCATCTAGAAAAAGGTGCCTCCGCATTTATTTAATGAGAGACTCAAATTGTTAATGGGGAATTATTTGATCATGCAAACTGCATTAGGAAAGCTGCTGAGGCTTTTAGAACTGTATTTTAGCTTGGCTCTTGTAATTGCTGCAAAATAAACAATTAGCATTCACTGCACCCTCTGCTAGACCTGATTGTGATCCAAGAAGTAAATTGAAGGTAATTTGATCTACTATTTACTCCAATAACAGTTAAACAAATTTTAGAGCATCTATTATTGCATTGAATTCTGAACATTTTCAATGCCACAAAATATAAAAGTCGCCTTGCATATTTTTATCAATGACTGGTTACAATCCAAAAACAGAGCATGCGTTCCTTGTAAACATCCAATAGTGTTTTGTGTTTTACATGGCAACTGTATAAGTTTGAAGACAAGAGTCAAGAAACGGTATTCTTGCTTAGATTGTATAGTAATTTGCAGTACACAATCCCAATAGTTGTGTAAGGGCATGCATATTATATTTCAATATAGCATGTATATTTTTTTTATTTTCCAAAATCTTTACTCAATGACTCAATAGTTCAATAGACAAGTTGACATTTTCACAACTTGGGGTCTCCCACTAATCAAAAATGCTGAATCTGACTCGTGACATAGACTTCTAACCAATTTTCAAGGTCTTATTAACAGATTCCATGGCAAGTATCTATGATAAGGTGTTCATGGAAATGAACAGCTTATTTTACACCACAAGGTGGAACATTAAAAGTAAAGGGTCTACAAAAGTATAAGTATTACATATGTGTAAGGACCAAAGCTTGATAAGCTTCTTCTAGGTCCCAGTTAAATTATAGAATGCATTGTTTAGTGTGAAGGTGATGTCCAACTCGTAGCGGCACACTGTCCGTGGGAAGGCTGTTAGGGCTTCCATGGAAAGGCATTGCTTGAGCCACTACATTTAGCTGGTTTCTTGGGGTCCCTGGTCTTTACCATTTCTCCACTGTACAGTAATCTTGACTTATGTAGGGGTCCCTGGAGCAAACTAACAGATGGGTAAAAAGTTAGGTCTATGCCAATAGATCAGGATAGGAGCAAAGTAACCAGGCAATAGAAAAGTCAAAACACAAGCAGAGGTTAGTAATGGTACCCAAACTAGCTGATCATGAGCAGAGTGACAGGAGTGTGACAGTGTAAGTAGAACTTATATCTGGTAATGGAAGGAGGGAGCTATGGGTTGAAATTATTTAAGCTCCTGCAAAAGGTTCAGTGCAGGTAGTTAACCTACTGTAAAATGATAATTTCCATAATGCAACACTGAAACAGAAAGAGCAAGTACAGGCATGGATGTTACACAACTGAGTTTACTTAAGATTTTTTAATTTTTGTTCATGTCCTTCATGCTGCAATGTAATTTACTTTGTATATTTGGATAGATGTCCACAAAGTCTAAGATTAATTTAAAGGAGTTCTCCTGAAAAAAAGAAACCCCCACTGATCGGCTATGGTGGCAGCCAGATCTCAACATTATACACAATCGGGAACAACATGGCTCTGTACATTGTATTTTAAATGTTCCCAGGTGGAGATGAGTGAACTCAATCTTAAAAGTTTGGCGTTCGTAACAGACAGTTAACGTCTGATGGTAAATGCCAAACACGGACTTTCACCGGCAGTCCGCTACAATGTTCAGAGTTTCGAGGGAAGTCCGTTGCAGAGAGACAGACAGAGATGGAGAGAGAGAGGGATTTTGTTCTTAAGGTACCGTAACATTAAGCAACTTACCAATGAGAACGACAACGATCCGTGATGTTGCAGCGTCCTGGATAGCAATCTCGTTGTGTTTGACATGCAGCAGCGATCAGGATCCTGCTGTGACATCGCTGGTCGTCGCTGAAAGTCCGGAACTTTATTTGGTCGTCTGGTCGGCGTGATTCGTCCTGTTTGATAGCAAAAGCAACGATGCCTGCAATGTTTTTCCATGGAGCGAACAACCAGCGAGAACGATAAGTATGTCACTGGATCGCTCCTGCATTGTTCTGCTGTTACAGTGTTTGACGTCTCCTAGCGACCTAAACAGCGACGCTGTAGTGATCGGCATCATTGTCTATATCGCTGCAGCGTCGCTTAATGTGACGGTACCTTTACTCAGACCAAAAATTTAGGTCACTAGGGTTTGGGTTCAGGTTCAAGTATAGGTACAGTTCTGGTACCCAAACCAAACTTTGGTATAAAGTTTGGGTCAGGTACAAGAAGTCAAACTTCCACAGGTCCACTGATCCCTATTCCTAGGTAATTCATCTCAGCTCTTATTGAAGTAAAAAGAAGCTTAACTGCGGTACTAGAGAATGGCCACCACACAGTATACAGAGCTGTGATGTTCTGAGTTATTACACTGTTTACATAAAGATAGGTGATTAATATCATCGTCTATGAAACCCCTTGTAAAGAGTACCTCTCATGTGAGACAGAAAGGTTTGCTCAGTCATGCTAGCACAGTTCTGAACATTTTGGAAAGGAGGTAGATAGCAGTGTCAGAGTGTTGGAGCAGCAGGAAAAGTGAGGTATGTCAAGGCAGCCTCTGCGGACCAAGGATGGGTATCACATTGGCATAGTTCTCACCTTCTCTATGGGCAGTTCAATTTGATGAGAACAGTCAGCATCTCCTTTCTGTCTTTGTGACCCTTTTTTATGAATTGACAATATCATGGTAAGTTGAAAGCACATTCCCATAGAGTTAAACAAAATTAACCACCATATTTAATTATAACAATTTTAACATATTGGACACCAGTAATTGCCGTGCCCTGTTGCTACTTTGGTCAGGAATATACAGTTTATAAAGTCAAAATTTGTCAAAGTTCCTCTTTAAGGCCACTTTTGCTTAACATTATCATTGTTAGGGCTAGTGGAACGCAAAGAGTATATATAGGTGCGTTCGCAGCCCGGGGTCCACAGTGCAGGGACACCTGCTGCAAAGTAATGGCAGATAGACTATAAGCTCACACATGGGTTAAGCTTCACCCCATGTGAACTGGAAGCGATCTCTGTTGCCTCACAGAGTCACGCTGTACACAAACTATTACCCTAACTAGGGTTGCGCTTGCTCTGAGATCACATGCAAAGCCAACGGCTAATTTCCCCCACTGACGCTGGCTGCCTGCCTGAGTGTACAGCCCCAGAACTAAACAGACACACCACATATAACACAGTGGTAGAGTATCCACTGGCATTAGCCAAACACATTTGATGCTAGCGCATGGCCGTGCAGCCATGCAAACCTATTATAATTGCAGCTCTTCAGGACCTTCCTGGTGGACCAATAGGAGCTGCTACTGGACCTGAGCATGTGACCCCCGACCGCCAATGAGAGGTCATACCGTGGGCATGCTCAGTGTGTGAAAAGAGGGACTTAGTCCCAGAAAAGCCTGCTCGCAGCTGACCTGTGCTGGCTTACAGAAGCAGAGCCTGGAAAGGCAGCAGTAATCATCCGCACAGTATCAGGCTGAGACCGACGCTGGGACTGACGTCTCTGCTGAGCAGGTTCTACTGTGGCTGGAGGAGAATGGGAGACTGCAGAAGAAATGGTTCGAGATTCCCCATGTGCAGCGGCGGGAACTCGACACCTACTGTAGCAATCATGGTATGTATTTTGCTTTAGTGTTTAAGAACTAGAACTAGAATTTTTTTTGTCTTTGGATCTGTTCATGGTTTGGGTCTATAAGAGACTTATGCAAAATACTGACTGAAATATAAAAGTTTGGATGCGACCTGAAAGTAAATAGTGAATCATAGCTAGTAGCCTCTGGTATATTATGGACAGTGTTAAACTTTCATGCTAATCTAATTAAAAAACAAAGCAGGTGATAATTAATTCATGCTAATAGTTTTCATGTAGGAATTCCTTGGTAAATGACAATTTATTATTGAAATGTATACATTAACATCTTAGGGTACCGTCACACTATACCATTTCGATCGCTACGACGGTACGATTCGTGACGTTCCAGCGATATTGTTACGATATCGCTGTGTCTGACACGCAGCAGCGATCAGTGATCCTGCTGAGAATCGTACGTCGTAGCAGATCGTTTAGAACTTTCTTTCATCGCTGGATCTCCCGCTGTCATCGCTAGATCGGTGTGTGTGACACCGATCTAGGGATCTAGCGATGCGATCCAGCGATGCGTTTGCTTGTAACCAGGGTAAACATCGGGTAACTAAGCGCAGGACCGCGCTTAGTAACCCGATGTTTACCCTGGTTACAAGCGTAAAACTAAAAAAAACCAAACAGCACATACTTACATTCTGGTGTCCGTCAGGTCCCTTGCCGTCTGCTTCCCGCACTGTGACTGCCGGCCGTAAAGTGAAAGCAGAGCACAGCGGCTGTGCTTTCACTTTCAATTTACGGCCGGCAGTCACAGTGCGGGAAGCAGACGGCAAGTGACCTGACTGACACCAGAATGTAAGTATGTGCTGTTTTTTTTTTTTTTTAGTTTTACGCTTGTAACCAGGGTAAACATCGGGTTACTAAGTGCGGTCCTGCGCTTAGTTACCCGATGTTTACCCTGGTTACCCAGTGACCTCGGCATCGTTGGTCGCTGGAGAGCTGTCTGTGTGACAGCTCCCCAGCGACCACACTACGATTTACCTACGATCACGGCCAGGTCATATCGCTGGTCGTGATCGTAGGTAAATCGTATAGTGTGACGGTACCCTTATAGTTTGGTTATTATAATTGATTTATCTTTAGTGAACAAGCACATTTCCCATACATACACTGCTGACTGATCGCACACATTCCAGATCAATTGCATTTATTTCCCCAGATTACTTTAAAATAAACAAATGTTTGCCATCCTGTAAGAAAAATAAAAAGTTAATTCAGATTGTTGCATCAAGGTAGTCTTTATTTTACTGTTACAAGGAAAATGCCCTGAAAGTGCAATATTCCGGCATGGTTATTGGAAAATAATTGCACCAGATTTGTCAAAGCTTATGATTTTATAAGACTCTGTTGACCCTTTGACAAATTTAATACTTTGTGTACTGATCCCTAATGGATCATAAAAGTTTAAATTATGGTCTATTAGAAAATATCCTCAGCAGGTTTTATTCACAATGTTCAATAGTGCAGTTATGGTTTAATTTTACCTGTATTTGTTCCTTTGTAACTGGAGGCCAAACTGTATATCTAGTCCTAGAGCAACTTACCCTTGTTTCCATCGGTGTTGATGGGTTGTAGCCATACACAGCACTTTTAATTTGTATCTATACATACATATATACAATATTTGATTGATCCATACAAATGATATATGAGGTCTTCTCTGTACTCTTCATTGGTTCCAGATGATTGTTTCTACATAACTATTTGCAAAAGTTCTTTAGAAAAAACTTTTAGGCAATAACACTGTGCCTCTCAAGCATGTCTTGTGTTCCAGGTGGATTAGTAAGAATGATTTGCTTTTCAACTGTTTTTAGATGTCACTGTCACAGCACATTCATGGAGAGCCTGTTTGTTGGGCTCTCCCTGTATGTGCTATGATAGTGACACAGCCGCGACACATGCATCTGTGGCGCTGATCAGCTGATCTGTCGGCATGCTCCATGTATCTATCAAAAAAGAGGGAAGAAGCCAGCACTGCTTATGGTCAGAACGCAATAACTGAAGTGCAATTGCACATAAATTCTAACTGTATTTCAAATATGAGACATTTAGCAAACAATTGATCAATTCTTTGAGCTACCCCGCCACTTCACGGCAATCTCATAATGGGGCAGTCCTAATCTTCGTATTTTATTTACGTTGTGCCATTATGGCCTCCTGAATGTATAAAGAGTATAAAAAAAAAAAGGGACCACATTAAATGCTAACTGTACCTGGAGCATTTTCAGAATCACTCCCTTGGTGCCAGGAAAGGCAAGCGCAGGTAAAGGCCGATCAGGTCCAGTGCGGACATTTCAGATCTGGCTTCCACACTGCCAAACCCGCACCAAAGATGAAGGGTGAGACAGGCTGAGACACAGGTGCACAATTAACTTGAGCCTGAGGCGGGGCAGGGCTGCTGTGTGTGTGCACAGCAGCCTATCAATCACAGTGAACACAGAAAGAATTGCGCACATAACCCAGCGTGCGCGGCAACAGTGGTGGTCAGCCACATACCAATGCAAAGCAAAAAAGAGGGAAGAAGCCAGCACTGCTTATGGTCAGAACGCAATAACTGAAGTGCAATTGCACATAAATTCTAACTGTATTTCAAATATGAGACATTTAGCAAACAATTGATCAATTCTTTGAGCTACCCCGCCACTTCACGGCAATCTCATAATGGGGCAGTCCTAATCTTCGTATTTTATTTACGTTGTGCCATTATGGCCTCCTGAATGTATAAAGAGTATAAAAAAAAAAAAGGGACCACATTAAATGCTAACTGTACCTGGAGCATTTTCAGAATCACTCCCTTGGTGCCAGGAAAGGCAAGCGCAGGTAAAGGCCGATCAGGTCCAGTGCGGACATTTCAGATCTGGCTTCCACACTGCCAAACCCGCACCAAAGATGAAGGGTGAGACAGGCTGAGACACAGGTGCACAATTAACTTGAGCCTGAGGCGGGGCAGGGCTGCTGTGTGTGTGCACAGCAGCCTATCAATCACAGTGAACACAGAAAGAATGGCGCACATAACCCAGCGTGCGCGGCAACAGTGGTGGTCAGCCACATACCAATGCAAAGCAAAAAAGAGGGAAGAAGCCAGCACTGCTTATGGTCAGAACGCAATAACTGAAGTGCAATTGCACATAAATTCTAACTGTATTTCAAATATGAGACATTTAGCAAACAATTGATCAATTCTTTGAGCTACCCCGCCACTTCACGGCAATCTCATAATGGGGCAGTCCTAATCTTCGTATTTTATTTACGTTGTGCCATTATGGCCTCCTGAATGTATAAAGAGTATAAAAAAAAAAAGGGACCACATTAAATGCTAACTGTACCTGGAGCATTTTCAGAATCACTCCCTTGGTGCCAGGAAAGGCAAGCGCAGGTAAAGGCCGATCAGGTCCAGTGCGGACATTTCAGATCTGGCTTCCACACTGCCAAACCCGCACCAAAGATGAAGGGTGAGACAGGCTGAGACACAGGTGCACAATTAACTTGAGCCTGAGGCGGGGCAGGGCTGCTGTGTGTGTGCACAGCAGCCTATCAATCACAGTGAACACAGAAAGAATGGCGCACATAACCCAGCGTGCGCGGCAACAGTGGTGGTCAGCCACATACCAATGCAAAGCAAAAAAGAGGGAAGAAGCCAGCACTGCTTATGGTCAGAACGCAATAACTGAAGTGCAATTGCACATAAATTCTAACTGTATTTCAAATATGAGACATTTAGCAAACAATTGATCAATTCTTTGAGCTACCCCGCCACTTCACGGCAATCTCATAATGGGGCAGTCCTAATCTTCGTATTTTATTTACGTTGTGCCATTATGGCCTCCTGAATGTATAAAGAGTATAAAAAAAAAAAAGGGACCACATTAAATGCTAACTGTACCTGGAGCATTTTCAGAATCACTCCCTTGGTGCCAGGAAAGGCAAGCGCAGGTAAAGGCCGATCAGGTCCAGTGCGGACATTTCAGATCTGGCTTCCACACTGCCAAACCCGCACCAAAGATGAAGGGTGAGACAGGCTGAGACACAGGTGCACAATTAACTTGAGCCTGAGGCAGGGCAGGGCTGCTGTGTGTGTGCACAGCAGCCTATCAATCACAGTGAACACAGAAAGAATGGCGCACATAACCCAGCGTGCGCGGCAACAGTGGTGGTCAGCCACATACCAATGCAAAGCAAAAAAGAGGGAAGAAGCCAGCACTGCTTATGGTCAGAACGCAATAACTGAAGTGCAATTGCACATAAATTCTAACTGTATTTCAAATATGAGACATTTAGCAAACAATTGATCAATTCTTTGAGCTACCCCGCCACTTCACGGCAATCTCATAATGGGGCAGTCCTAATCTTCGTATTTTATTTACGTTGTGCCATTATGGCCTCCTGAATGTATAAAGAGTATAAAAAAAAAAAAGGGACCACATTAAATGCTAACTGTACCTGGAGCATTTTCAGAATCACTCCCTTGGTGCCAGGAAAGGCAAGCGCAGGTAAAGGCCGATCAGGTCCAGTGCGGACATTTCAGATCTGGCTTCCACACTGCCAAACCCGCACCAAAGATGAAGGGTGAGACAGGCTGAGACACAGGTGCACAATTAACTTGAGCCTGAGGCGGGGCAGGGCTGCTGTGTGTGTGCACAGCAGCCTATCAATCACAGTGAACACAGAAAGAATGGCGCACATAACCCAGCGTGCGCGGCAACAGTGGTGGTCAGCCACATACCAATGCAAAGCAAAAAAGAGGGAAGAAGCCAGCACTGCTTATGGTCAGAACGCAATAACTGAAGTGCAATTGCACATAAATTCTAACTGTATTTCAAATATGAGACATTTAGCAAACAATTGATCAATTCTTTGAGCTACCCCGCCACTTCACGGCAATCTCATAATGGGGCAGTCCTAATCTTCGTATTTTATTTACGTTGTGCCATTATGGCCTCCTGAATGTATAAAGAGTATAAAAAAAAAAAGGGACCACATTAAATGCTAACTGTACCTGGAGCATTTTCAGAATCACTCCCTTGGTGCCAGGAAAGGCAAGCGCAGGTAAAGGCCGATCAGGTCCAGTGCGGACATTTCAGATCTGGCTTCCACACTGCCAAACCCGCACCAAAGATGAAGGGTGAGACAGGCTGAGACACAGGTGCACAATTAACTTGAGCCTGAGGCGGGGCAGGGCTGCTGTGTGTGTGCACAGCAGCCTATCAATCACAGTGAACACAGAAAGAATGGCGCACATAACCCAGCGTGCGCGGCAACAGTGGTGGTCAGCCACATACCAATGCAAAGCAAAAAAGAGGGAAGAAGCCAGCACTGCTTATGGTCAGAACGCAATAACTGAAGTGCAATTGCACATAAATTCTAACTGTATTTCAAATATGAGACATTTAGCAAACAATTGATCAATTCTTTGAGCTACCCCGCCACTTCACGGCAATCTCATAATGGGGCAGTCCTAATCTTCGTATTTTATTTACGTTGTGCCATTATGGCCTCCTGAATGTATAAAGAGTATAAAAAAAAAAAAGGGACCACATTAAATGCTAACTGTACCTGGAGCATTTTCAGAATCACTCCCTTGGTGCCAGGAAAGGCAAGCGCAGGTAAAGGCCGATCAGGTCCAGTGCGGACATTTCAGATCTGGCTTCCACACTGCCAAACCCGCACCAAAGATGAAGGGTGAGACAGGCTGAGACACAGGTGCACAATTAACTTGAGCCTGAGGCGGGGCAGGGCTGCTGTGTGTGTGCACAGCAGCCTATCAATCACAGTGAACACAGAAAGAATGGCGCACATAACCCAGCGTGCGCGGCAACAGTGGTGGTCAGCCACATACCAATGCAAAGCATTTTTTTTTTTTTTTTTTTTTTTACATTCAGGAAGCCATAATGGCACAACGTAAATAAAATACGAAGATTAGGACTGCCCCATTATGAGATTGCCGTGAAGTGGCGGGGTAGCTCAAAGAATTGATCAATTGTTTGCTAAATGTCTCATATTTGAAATACAGTTAGAATTTATGTGCAATTGCACTTCAGTTATTGAGTTCTGACCATAAGCAGTGCTGGCTTCTTCCCTTTTTTTTTGCTTTCCATGTATCTATGTTCCCTCTGCAGGCAGTTGGCGGCTGTGGCACCTGTGCTGCAGCATAATCACATCTTTACTGTGTACTAAATCCCTTTTGCTTAATTAATTGAGCAAGGATCCCTTTTCCGAGACCCATAACATATCCGTTTTTCTGGTTCTGGGGCCGGGTAAGGGCTTATTTTTTGCATGACGAGCTGGTGTTTTCAATTATACCATTTTGGTGTGTATACGATCTTTTGTTCGCCCATTATTGCATTTTAATATAATGTTGCAGCCACTAAAAAACATAATTCTAGGGTTTTAACTTATTTTTTCACTATGCAGTTTACCAATCAGGTTAATCCTTTCTATAGCTATATATTTTTAATTTTTTTATATTTTTAAATTTTTTTTGTACTTTTTGCATGCTTCAATACTCTTCATGGGAGACTAGAAGCTGCAGTTGTATGATCGCCTTTGCTGCACGGGTGATGATGAGATCGCCTGTATGTAGCAGAAATGCTCACTTGCTATGAGCGCCGCCCACCGGGTGGCACTCATAGCAATCCAGCAATGACAGCCAATGAGTTCTGTGACAGGATCCCCAATGGGTGGGATTTATGGCGAGCTTCCGGTAAGCGCGAGTTATATGCCGCTATCAGAGATTGACAGCGGCATTTAACAGGTTAACCCCTTCCAGAAATGCGCCATACTAGTACTGCTCTGTGGGAGCTGCGTTCCCACAAACCGCAGTACCAGTATGGTGGCACGATCGCGCGTTCTCAAGGTGAGCGCTACGGTGATCGCATTCAGGTGTCAGCTGTATGTGATAGCTAGCACCCCACAGCAGTGCCCACGATCGGTGCTAGCACCGATCATGGGCATTTAATCCTTCTGATGTCACTGTCAATAGTGACAGCAGCATAGAGAACAATCGCGCAGGGAGGGGGCTGCCTGCGCTCTCCCACCAGAACAATGCGATGTGATCGCGTTGTTCCGGTGGTCTACATTGAGACCCCAGACCAAAATGGCCACAGGGTCCTTCTGGGTCCTTCAGTGCAGTGGCTTGTCAGCGCCTGCTGGGAGCAGGCGCCGGCAAGCCTCCTAGGGTTGAGCGAAACGGGTCGGCCATTTTCAGAAGTCGCCGACTTTTGGCAAAGTCGGGTTTCATGAAACCCGACCCGACCCCTGTGTGGGGTAGGCCATGAGGTCGGCGATCTTCTGAATCTGGTATCGGAATTCCGAACCCGAGTTCCGATATGTTTGCAATATCGGAAATCGGTATCAGAATCCATATTTAAGTGTAAAATAAAGAATTAAAATAAAAAATATTGCTATACTCACCCTCGGACGCGCTCTGGTACTAACCGGCAGCCTTCCTTCCCTAGAATCAGCGCGTGAAGGGCCTTAGATGACGTCGCGGCTTGTGATTGGTCGTGCGACCGCCCATGTGACCGCTCGCGCGACCAATCACAAGCCGCGACGTCACCGAAGGTCCTTCAAGCGCTGATTCTTAGGAAGGAAGGCTGCCGGAAAGAAGCAAGGCGCGTCCGAGGGTGAGTATATACCTAATAGGAATATACTCACCCTCGGACGCGCCCTGCTTCTTTCCAGCAGCCTTCCTTCCTAAGAATCAGCGCTTGAAGGACCTTCGGTGACGTCGCGGCTTGTGATTGGTCGCGCGAGCGGTCACATGGGTGGTCGCGCGACCAATCACAAGCCGCGACGTCATCTAAGGCCCTTCACGCGCTGATTCTAAGGAAGGAAGGCTGCCGGTTAGTGCCAGGGCGCGTCCGAGGGTGAGTATAGCAATATTTTTTATTTTAATTCTTTATTTTACACTTAAATATGGATCCCAGGGCCTGAAGGAGAGTTTCTTCTCCTTCAGACCCTGGGAACCATTGGAAACCCAATGCACTGCATTGGGTTTCGTGTTTCGGCCGACCCCGACCCCGACTTTTTTATAGGATCGGCCGATTTCACTCGACCCGACTTTTGAAAAAGTCGGGTTTCGTGAAACCCGACCCGATCCTATAAAAGTAAAAGTCACTCAACCCTACCTCCTACACTGCCTGTCAGATCGCTGATCTGACACATTGCTATGCAAAGTGTCAGATCAGCGATTTGACTTTTTATAGTAATTTCCCAACCTGGGACAATGTTATAAAGTTTAAAAAAAATTAGAAGGTATAAAAATATTTTTTTAAATAATCCCCTAATAAAGAAAAAAATAATTTTCCAATAAATCCATTTATTTATGCAAATAACATAACACTAAAAGTACAAATATATGATATTGCTGCATCTGTAACGACCCGCTCTATAAAACTATCCCACTAGTTAACCCCTTCAGTGAACATTGTAAAAAAATAAATAAAAAACAAGGCAAAAAAAAATGCTTTATCATCATACTGCCGAACAAAAAGTGCAATAAAACGAGATAAAAAAGACAGAAATTGTCATCTTGTTCCACAAAAAACAAGCTGCCATCCAGCTCCATCAGCAGAAAAATAAAAAAAATATAGCTCTCAGAATAGAGATGCAAAAACAATTATTTTTATATAAAGTAGTTTTTATTGTGTAAAAGCGCCAAAACATAAAAAATGTATATAAATGAGGTATCACTGTAATAGTGATGACCCGAAGAATAAAACTGCTTTATCAATTTTATCACACGTAGAACGGTGTAAACGCTCCCCCTAAAAGACATTCAGGAATTACTATTTTTTGTTCATCCTGTCTCCCAAAAATCAGAATAAAAAGCGATCAAAAAATGTCATGTGCCCGAAAATGGTACTAATAAAAATGTTAACTCGTCCCGCAAAAAAACAAAATCTAATATGACTTTGTGGGCCAAAATATGGATAAATAAAAGCGCTGAAAATGTGGTGTTGCAAAAACTATTTTTTGCAATAAAAAGCATCTTTTAGTGGGTAACAGCAGCCAAACATAAAAACCAGCTATAAAAACCCACTAAATATAGTAAATCAAACCCCCATTTATCACCCCTTTAGTTAAGGAAAAATAATAAAATACAGAAAATGCATTTATTTCCATTTTCACATTAGGGTTACGGTTAGGGTTGGGGCTAAAGTTAGGGTCAGGGTTGGGTCTAAAGGTAGGGTTAGGGTTGGGCTAGAGTTGGGGTTAGGGTTTGTATTAAATTTACGTTTGGGGTTAGGGATGTGTCAGGTTTAGGGTGTGGTTAAGGTTATGGATAGGGTTGGGATTATGGTTAGGGGTGTGTTGGGGTTAGGGTTGGAGTTAGATTTGAGGGGTTTTAGGCACATGGCGTCCGATCTCAATTCCAGCCAATTCTGCACTGAAAAAATATAACGGTGCTTCTTCCCTTCCGAGCTCTGCCGTATGCCCAAACAGTGGTTTACCCCTACATATGGGGTATCAGCGTACTCAGGACAAAATGGACAACAACTTTTGCAGTCCAATTTCTCCTGTTTCCCTTGTGAAAATAAAAATTTGGAAGTTAAAAAATCATTTTTGTGGAAATTTTTTTTTCAGGGCTCTGCGTTATAAACATTAGTGAAACACTTGGGGGTTCAAAATTCTTACAACACATCTAGATAAGTTTCTTGTGGAGTCAAGTTTTCAATATTGGGTCACTTGTGGGGGTTTCTACTGTTTAGGTACATAAGGGGCTCTGCAAACGCAATGTGACACCAGCAGACCATTCCATCAAAGTCTTCATTCCAAAACGGTGCTCCTTCCCTTCTGAGCTCTGCCATGCACCCAAACAGTGGTTTCCCCAACATATGGGGTATCAGCACACTCAGGACAAATTGCACAACAACTTTTGAGGTCCAATTCTCTGGGTACCCTTGGGAAAATAAAAAATTGTGGGCTAAAATATCCTTTTTATGGGAAAAAAAGATTTTTTATTTTTCACGGCTCTACATTATAAATGTTAGAGAAACAATTGGGGGTTCAAAGTGCTTACCACCCAACTAGATAAGTTCCTTGGGTGGTCTATCTTCCAAAATGGGGTCACTTGTGGGGGATTTCCACACACATCAGGAACTTTCCAAATGCGACATGGCATCTGATTTCAATTCCAGGCAATTCTGTGTTGATAAATATGATTTTTTTATTTTTACGGCTCTACTTTATAAACTTCTGTGAAGCACTTGAGGGTTTAAAACAACTTTTGGGGTCCAATTTCTCCTGTTACCCTTGGTAAAATAAAACAAATTGGATCTGAAGTAAATTTTTTGTGAAAAAAAGTTAAATGATCATTTTTTTTTAAACATTCCAAAAATTCCTGTGAAGCACCTGAAGGGTTAATAAACTTCTTGAATGTGGTTTTGAGTACCTTGAGAGGTGCAGTTTTTAGAACGGTGTCATTTTTGGGCATTTTCTGTCATATGGGCCACTCAGAGTCATGTCAAGTGTGAGGTGGCCCTAAAAAAAATGGTTTTGCAAATGTTGTATAAATGAGAAATCGCTGGTGAACTTTTAACCCTTATAACTTCCTTACAAAAAAATTATTTTTCCAAAATTGTGCTGATGCAAAGCAGACATGTGGGAAGTTTTACTTTTTAACTATTTTGTGTTATGTGACTCTAATTTAAGGGCATAAAAACTAAAATTTTGAAAATTGCAAAATTTTGGCCAAATTTCCGTTTTTTTCACAAATAGACTCAAGTCATATTAAAGACTTTTTACCACTATCATAAAGTACAACATGTCATGAACAATCTGAGAATCACCAGGATCCATTAAAACACTTCAGATTTATAACTTCATAAAGTGACAGTGGTCAGAGTTGAAAAAAAATGGCCTGGTCAGGAAGTTGAAAACAGGCTTCGGGGTGAAGGGGTTAATAGCCGTAGGTGGATCGCGATTTCACTTGCGGCTGTTAGAGGCACATGTTGGCTGCTCAAAACAGCTGACATGCTCTTGGAAAGATACAGGCTCAGCACCAGAGCCCACATAAAATGAAGAGACATGCATGTGCAGTACATGTGCAGTGCATGTCTTGAAGGGGTTAATAAATACCGTACAACTCAAAATAGCTTCATAAAGACTGGATAGGTCAAAACTTTGCTGTTTTTTTTTTTGCTGTTATGGATCTATAAAGTACTTTTTTCACTTTTGAACTTCCTGGCCGAGTCCTGCAGCACAAGCTGGTTGTGGTTTGGAGAACAAGAGGACTAATATGCATCTTTCCACTTCCTGTAATCCATTTTTCCACTTCAGTTGCAAGAGTCAGATTCCATTTGGCAACAGGCAGTGGACAGATATGAGACAGAAGTAAGAAATTTAGTAGCCAGCAATTTGGGATAATTTTTATTTATTTTATTTTTTTTGGGGGGTGGTAATGTATAAAATGATATAGATATTGTTTAGCACATTATTCATCAAATGAGATTGAGTTGTCTGAAATTTGAGTGAAGATTTTAACCTTATAAATTGTTTTTCCTATTTTCTGTCCTCATATTTTATACTTTCAGGTGAATTACTGTAGCATAAGTCTGTCCGTCTTCAACATAGTGAATTAATCTTTCCATCTCCAGTAATCAATACATGCAGAAATCCTAAAACATGTTGAAGGCCATATTTTCAGGAAGCTGTTCAATTATCCAAGCCATTTAGTTTCCTGAGTTTAGCAGGCACTCAGTCTCATTTGTACTGTCTTTAAGTTTTGTTACTGCTTTTCAGAAAATCAGAGCTCATGTTGGTGCGTGCGCTTTAAAAATAAATGAAGTTACCTTTCCAATACAAAGTTGTACAAATCTTCCTCAGAAGCAGTAAAACTGGGAACTGATGTATTATTAGAGCGCGAGAGCAGATCCATTAGTGATATTTGATGAATGCAGGTTCACAATGAAATTAGGAGCGTATTATGTTTTGTGAAGCTCTAGCATCTCTTGGCATAAATTAAAAAAAAACAGCTGAATAACAGTCTAATAGAATTGAAAAGATCACAGATCAATATATGAAAATGAAAAGAAAGATGAAAGAAAAAATTATAAATCTGATAAAGCTGGATGTCTGTTTTCCATAAGATTTACTTTACAGATCAATCTGTTCTTCCATCATAGAGAAACAAAACAAATGTATTAAGGGCCTCAAAATCGCCATCTCTAAAATCTGCCCTATGTTTTTTAGAAGAGGATATTTCCCTATATTGTATCTTTGATCCCTTTAAAACAGCCAAAGATACTATTTCTAACTGTGGGTGTTTATAACATACAAAGGTCTTGACTTAGTTGATTTAAGAATAATTTTGCAATGTTTTATGTGTTTTTTTATAGAGTCAAATCGTATTATTTATATTAAAATGCAAAATAGCTCCTTTGTTAAACTGCCGTTACACCTATAAACATACCAATAATTTTGTATATAATGGGTACTTAAAAAGTTGTGATCAGGCTGCTCAATTACCCAGCAGGAATATGTCCCCAGAGATGCTGCCAATGTGCTATATAAATCCATATGGCTTTTTACTAGAATGAAGAGCGGGCCATAAAATTGATATGGGTAAAGAGTTCTAGTCTTTATTAATACTCATATTCAGTCCCAAAGCTTTAGGTTACATTGTAAAGACTGTGCCATCTGTCTGAAATTTGCGTTTTTTTTTGCTTAAATCCATATAACCTTTCCTTTCCCAAGTGATTTAACTGCTTAAGGCAACCCATAATAGGTCAATTTAAATCTAAGATCTACTAGGTTAGGGACCAAAGAACATGTTCAGGCATGTGATGGTATGCTATCAATGTTTCAGAATATTCATTGCATATATCTTTCATTTTTATTAGTCCATTTTGTACTCCTAGGCTAATCCAAAGATACTATTAGAAATACATGGGCCCAGTGCATGCACATTGTGTGGCTCCGGAATGCCATGACCATGAATACCATTCAAAATAATATGGTCCCTCTATGTTGTACCCATTTTGTCTAAATTAGACTATAATAGTTCATTTCTAGTACACTGGCAATCTGATTTATGTGATCTCTCAGGCTCATACTTTATCTATAGTGGGATAACGGGGGAATGCAAAAGACTTTTGGGGGAACTGTGCATTTACACTTTTTAGAGGTTTGCACGTTATTGCCTATTGAATAGAGGTCTTTTATTTAATATATAAGAGGATGTAGTGTGAATGTAGGGCAGGACATGGGTAAGTTTGAGCTATTTGTGCAGTGCTCCTCTGGGAAATTAAATATGCAAATTGTTTCTTCAGAGAGGAAAAAGACATGAATTCTAGTGCCACCTTTTGAAAGTAGCAATCTTTGTGGCAAGGCTTGTTTAATATTGACTTTTAGAATTTTCCATTGCACAGCCTATAAGTCTCCTTATCCTGGCATTTCAGGTATGTCACTCTCCACAAGTAGAAACGTTACCCCTTAGATTTTTATTATGATTCACTCTTCTTTTTAGAAATATTTTTGGAGCAAATAAAAGTTTTTTATTAATATTTTAAATTATAAAATAAATAATTAAAGCAAAAGCACCAGATTTAAGAATTCTGGGAAAAATGTAACTGCATAGAGTCATCTGACCAATAAATCTACAGTCCCGCTGATATTTTTGCTTTCCAGTATTTTTCACAATACCATCTATACAAATGATGGCATACTGTCTATATATATATATATATATATACATATGGCTTTTTGCTAGAATGAAGAGCGGGCCATAAAATTGATATGGGTAAAGAGTTCTAGTCTTTATTAATACTCATATTCAGTCCCAAAGCTTTAGGTTAGATTGTAAAGACTCTGCCATCTGTCTGAAATTTCAGGGTTTTTTTTTTGCTTGAATCCATATAACCTTTCCTTTCCCAAGTGATTTAACTGCTTAAGGCAACCCATAATAGGTCAATTTAGATCTAAGATCTACTAGGTTAGGGACCAAAGAACATGTTCAGGCATGTGATGGTATGCTATCAATGTTTCAGAATATTCATTGCATATAGCTTTCATTTTTATTAGCCCATTTTGTACCCCTAGGCTAATCCAAAGATACTATTAGAAATACATGGGCCCAGTGAATGCACATTGTGTGGCTCCGGAATGACATAACCATGAATACCATTCCAAATAATATGGTCCCTTTATGTTGTATCCCATTTGTCTAAAATAGACTATAGTGTCTGTATATGAATCATTTCGGATTTGGAATAGATACAGTATGTGAAATCATTACAAATAAAAATATTTACAAATTCAAACTTAAATATTGGCTATAAAAATGTACTATTGCCAGAATAATAAGGCTATAGCTATAGCTACAGATCAACATGCTGTTGTTGGTGCTTAAGAGTTAATACCACTTTCAGTTTATTTTAGTGTAGCTATACACTAGTGCTACAGCTTAGAAACAAATTGATAAACAGCATTGATTAAACTGCTGAACTAAGTTTAGATTATATGGATTACTGTTCTCTATATTAGCTCATGTCCTTTACCTGGTCAATCTATTGACAATCATATTGACAGTCAGTAGCTTTCTCCACAAGTTACTTCATACTTTCTTCAATTCTCGCGTCTAAAATATATAACTAAATTGTGAGATGGGTGAAATATATTATTGTCTTACTGCAGTTATTGCTCTGTTTCAAAAAACAAAATCCACATCGCTTGCATTTATTGATAGAAAAGAACATGGAGTAAAGACTAGAGTTGAGCAAATTTGTTTGGATTCCCTTTTACTCGGCAAGCTTTAGCGATTGTCGAATAAGCTGCAGAGGGAACCGGGCCTCCTGGATCGCGCCAGCCGATGAGCAGATCAGCGCCTCAGCAGCAGGTACCGTGGCTGTGTCACAGTCACAGCACCTGCATGGAGAACCCAACAAACAGGCTCTCCATGCATGTACTGTGACAGTGACACATTCGCGACACATGCAGTTGCAGTGCCGATCAGCTGATCGGCCGGCGCAATCCAGGAAGCCCGGTTCCCATTGCAGCTTATTCGCAAGCGCTATATACCTGAACATTCGCTCAACTCTAGTAAAGACATAAAAATTTTCCTGAATCTCTACAATTTCGACAAATGGTACATTTCAAACTTGTTAGGAGTTCCTTATAGACAAATACGAAGAGAGGAGCTAAAAGAACATTCATGGAAATATTAGTTCCAACATGACATGACAGCTAATGGAGACATTGATATCACTTCGACTTTCATCATTCCATGGTTGTGTATTTCATTCAGTGTCAATATGCAAGACAGAAATGGGTATGGCAATGTCATCAAGACCTATCCCAAGAAAAACTTATCTTAAAAATAAGACATAATTTTTTTAAACGGGCTGTCTTATGAGGACAATTCCATTTTACTAAGAAGCTAGCGCAGTGATCAGCTAGTTGCCATGGGTCTGGCTTCTCTAAATTCAAGCAATCAGCTGATACTGCTATGAGAATCCATGACTAAGCATTTACTTCAACTTCAGTGGTGGCTACAAGTGAAATGTAGAATTGTACGCCAGGATTTCAAGTGAATAGGTTGTCGTTAAAATCCACCTATGCATTCGAGGAACCCTTTACTATGAGTAAATAGGCCTTTGTATACATGTTTTATTCTGGGCAACCCCTTTAAAAGCTTATTGTATTAGTTTGCAAGGATAGAGTATACATAATGCTATACAGTATGTACTTTTGTACAAGTCTATATTTCTTGTGAATAATTGACTTGGTTTTACATAGCATCTTAAACACCTTCTAATAGCATGCAGTTCTCTTTTACTAGCCCCAAGCTTTTGGTATATGCTCAGAAATATTGTGTCTCTAAGGCTCTGCTATGTACTTTCCATGAGAGTTTCTGCTATTTTTGCCATTAAATGTACCAGAGCCCTAACCGAGATGGGCCCTCTTTATGTCAATGGTGGCCTTTCAGTACCCACCGGAAAATGTTTTAGGCTCTTATTCTACCGCTCGTAAAGCACAGTTATACTTTTTAGTCCTTCTAAAAAATCTGCAGTCTAATATTTTCTGGTTGTGCTATATATAATACAAATCTACAACATAATTGGGAAGGATTGTGATTATTTTTGTTCCGACACACTTAAATAATACCACTCATATGACTAATATATGCAATTGTGTATTTCAGAGTCCCTTTTGTTGCTTGGCATAATATCCCATTATCCTGCTGCTTTATTCAGAGCCTTACAAAAATCCATCGCATTGCTTTATTATTGTTTTTCTCTTCAAGTATTCTCACCCATAGGGACTCTACATTTTTATTTTCCCCACAGATATAATAATAAATGGTATGTTTTTAACAGATTTCAGAAAACATTCATTACCGTGTTTTTTGATCATTTCTAAGCAGATTATCATAGTACTTAGGGGCCAATAATACATACTGATCTTAAAAGGCTGCTCTTTAGAGTAGTAGGTAACACTCATTATTATGGTTCTGTTTTGGAGGTAGCACTCTGTGAGCAGCTATAACTCACACAAGACGACAATTTTCAGATCTTGAAAGCTTTACTTGCAATATATACGAAGTAGTTAAAAGGGTTGTCCAGTCCGGAAACATTTTAGGTAAGGGACTCAGAGTAATTTACTTCTTTCAGCCAGTCATCTTTAAAAGGGAAAAGCAAATTAAAATACTTTTGGCTACATAAAGTCCAACACAACACCATAGGTCAACTGTCCTTCACATCAAATGACCTTTAGAGTTTTGTAAAATACTCTGGCCCTGATTTATCAAAGTGTTTTCACCAGAAAACTGGAGTAAAATACTTTGATAAGAATACAATAATTACAAAATTCGATTTTGCGCAAAACTTAGTGACATCTGTCATTTTCACGTCAGTTTTGCTCAGCTTTGCCAAAATGGGCAGAGCTGAGGTGTGATATAAAAGGAACTTGAGCATGATGCCACAATTCATCTAATTCATGACGAGTTGTAGCAAGCCTTATGCCAGACATCTTACTCTATTCTTAGATTGAAGTAAGATTTGTGTAGAGGTGCATGGAGGTGTAAACTACTTTTACGATGCTCTGGACTCATTAAAGGGAACCTGTCACCCCCCAGGCATTTATAACTAAAAGAGCCACTTGTGCAGCACTAATGCTGCATTCTGTCAAGGTGGCTCTTTTAGTTGGGGTCCCTTCCAACGCTGAAATATTCGTTTTTATAATTTGCCCCTCATACCTATATTCTGTCCGGGGGTAAACAAACACCTCCCAGCCATCCCTCAACCCCTCCGTGCGACGGGAGCTGTCTCCTCTACAGTCATTGACATCCCCAGCGCCTGCTGTAAGTTTTTTTTCAGGCATGCGCAGTTTGCGCTGCCCTTTGACTCCCATCACAGGATGGAAGCTTACAGCGCAGGCGCCAGGGTTGTTAATGAAGACACAGGAGGTGGTGCCCAGTGCACGGAGGGGCCGAGTGATTGCTGGGAGGCAGTTGTGTCCAGGGGGAAAAGATATGCCCCCCGGACAGACTACAGGTGTGAGGGGCAAATTATAAAAATGAATATTTCAGCGTTGGAAGGGACTCCATCTAAAAGAGCCACCTTGACAGAATGCAGCATTAGTGCTGCACAAGGTGCCTTTTTTAGTTAAAAACACCAGCGGGGGGTGACAGGTTCTCTTTAGGTGGACAGTGCATCTTAAGAAATCAGGCGCCTCTGACTCCAACATGCACCCTCATCACGTCCAAAAATACCAGTCATAATTAATTGGGGTATACGAATCTGAAGAGTGTCAATGGGACTGATTCAGGGGTTTTGCTGTAATGGAGTACAAAAATAATGGTCATACCAGTACAATGTTACCTCAGGAAGCCCAAAGGACATTTAAAAACATGGGAAATTCCATAATTGAAAATGGAACATGTCATTTGGGAGTCAGGGTACAGATTTTCCATTTAAAGCTTTAAGTTATAGCTATAGTGTGATCTTTTGTCTTGAAAATCAGTATGTCCAAGTGCTAGAAATTTCTATTAACAACGCACTGAATAAAATGCTATTTGTAACTGATATTGCTTGCACTTGAACATTGTTCTTTGTTGATTTTTCTTGTTTTTATGGCCATTGCACTAAACATTGGATGTGTCGAAAGACACCTTGAAATCTCAAGTTAAGGCACATACTCTTGTTAAATAAAGGGAAAAAGCATGACTTTGTATAGAATCAACTATGAAAACGAGACAATACTCAACCACCAATGCGGTAATATTTTCTTAAGGGTCACAATATGTGTACATGTGTGCATTGTTAACATTTATTCTCAATAGAGAAAAACAGAAAAACTATTAAGCCAGAAATATACTTTCAATTCATATAGTGCAATGATTTAAATAGATTAAACCAAAGCTGAATTTTTCATTCCTGTATAGTGAGAAACAGTCTCCTTTTCCTGCAAAGCATGGGAATTTCTTTCATTAGTGATACATGCAGTAGCAAATACAATGACTTTGCCTCACAAAGACGTGTCAAAGGCATATAGTCACTTTTTGTTCGTTGTTAGTAGAAGCTCATTTCTAGGGAGAATAAAAGCTGACAATAGTAATTGTAAGCACAATTGTCCAATGGTGTATTATTTGTACATTGTTGGTTTTGCTCTGATTTTAAACACGTGCAAACATTCAAAAGAAACATGACAAGTCATCTTGTCGTGTTCGGTAGTTTTTCGAGAGAATTGGATTAGCTTGCTGATTAAGAACAATTTTGTGAAGAATAGAATTAACATTGTGCACTTGCAGTGCTAGATATATAATTAGAGATGCAGCGGTATTTCTTTCTCTCTATTCTCTAACTGTATTTAGTCCCACTCACTCCAAATAGAAACTTTTCATTTGAGTACAGATTTTCTATGTGATCTAAAATTACAGAAATCTTGGAATAGACATTTTGTTATCCATAACTCAAGATTTGGACTTTCCAAGATCTTTTAGAAATAAAAGTGTAAGAGGTGCTGGCTATTCAGATCATTTAAAGTTATCGCATCAACCTGGAAGTTTAAAGTCTGCCATTCCTTCCAATTCAGAGAAATAATGAGCAAAGTTCCCTTCATTTAAATGACTGAGGGTGTGATGTAGTTCCTTACAAAGCAGAAGGCCATCGTGTAACTTTGCTATAGCGTTTATTCTACTCTTTGGTAGGCGTCTAGTTAGGGCTCATTCTCACATGCGAGAAATTCAGATGAGTCTCACATGTCAATACCCGGCACTGCACCAGGCACTCGGATCGGAGCGTGTGGCCGCATAGCACTATATGCAGCCGCACACTCCACTCCTGAGTGCCTGGTGCAGTGCCGGGTATTGACGTGCGAGACTCATCCGAGTTTTTCGCATGTGAGTATGAGTCCTTACAACAACAGTCGCACTCAATAAAGATTATCGGAGGTTGGATTTTTGTCTCAAAAAATTGTGGTTTTCTTTATTTACAAACACCAAACTTAAAGGTAGCACCGCAGTGTTTCAAGGTAGGTAACGTTTCGACCCACAGGGTCTTTCTCAAACCTTAGAATAGTAGAAGCGGAGGACATAGGTCACTGGGTGGGTGCAGGAGTCCCGATCGGGGCTTTGACTTTGAAGACACCGGTATCTTCAAAGTCAAAGCCCCGATCGGGACTCCTGCACCCACCCAGTGACCTATGTCCTCCGCTTCTACTATTCTAAGGTTTGAGAAAGACCCTGTGGGTCGAAACGTTACCTACCTTGAAACACTGCGGTGCTACCTTTAAGTTTGGTGTTTGTAAATAAAGAAAACCACAATTTTTTGAGACAAAAATCCAACCTCCGATAATCTTTATTGAGTGCGACTGTTGTTGTATGAACATAATCTGGAGCAACCCTCCATGTTCAGTCTGCACCACCCATAGCGAGAGTGCACGTCTTGTTCTACTATACTAGTATGAGTCCTTAGTCAGACTCTCAGTGTATTGTGGTATAAAGTAAATCAATGACTTGCCATCATGAATTTTAGTATGAGATTCCACTCACATAAGTAATCCACACAAAGATTTTTTTGACAAGTGAAATGTGTGTTAACATAGTCTACAAGCTCAGTCCAACAACAAATTACTGATAAATGTATAACAATATTGTTCCAATGCCTCTATTCCTTTACGCACGACATGAGTTTGGACCTCTAAAATGCTGTATGCTACAAATGCTATCCACAGAAAAACTTTCCTAAACGGATGATACCTACCTACTAGGACATTTATGGTATATCATCAGGATTCCTGGGATCCACATCTATCTTGAGAACAGAGCCCCATTGTGTTCTACAATTTTTGTTGCTCCTATATAATTGAATAAAGAGAGTTGTGCATGCAAAGCCACCTCTTCATTTCGGATCACCCATGACAGCACCGTTTTAAAAGTCTTACACCCATCTATCAGACATTTATGGCAATAATGCGGATGTACAACTGGTGTACAACATTTGCTCATTCAAAAGCAGAATATTTTAATTAAAGAAAGCTATCATCAGAAAATGACCTATTGTTTAAATCAGGTGTTTGTATTTCATTTATTTTTTGAGAAATGTTAGATTTGTATATACAGCCGGGGGAAAAAGTATTTAGTCAGCCACCAATTGTGCAAGTTCTCCCACTTAAAAAGATGAGAGGCCTGTAATTGACATCATAGGTAGACCACAACTATGAGAGTCAAAATGAGAAAACAAATCCAGAAAATCACCTTGTCTAATTTGGCAAGATTTATTTTACAAATTTTGGTGAAAAATAATTATTTGGTCAGCTAAAAACATGCAAGATTTCTGGCTCTCACAGACCTGTAACTTCTTCTTTAAGAGGCCCCTCTGTCCTCCACTCATTACCTGTAGTAATGGCTCCTGTTTGAACTTGTTATCAGTATAAAAGACACCTTTCCACAACCTCAAACAGTCTGACTCCAAACTCCACTTTAGTGAACGCCAAAGAGCTGTCAAAGGACACCAGAAACAAAATTGTAGCCCTGGACCAGGCTGGGAAGACTGAATCTGCAATAGGCAAGCAGCTTGGTGTAAATAATTCAACTGTGGGAGCAATAATAAGAAAATGGAAGACATGCAAGACCACTGTTAATCTCCCTTGATCTGGGGCTCCACGCAAGATCTCAACCCTTGGGGTCAAAATGATCACAAGAATGGTGAGCAAAAATCCCAGAACCACATGGGGGACATATTGAATGACCTGAATAGAGCTGGTACCACTGTAGCAAAAGCCTCCATCAGTAACAAACTACGCCACCAGGGACTCAGATCCTGCAGTGCCAGACGTGTCCCCCTGCATACTGTAAGCCAGTACAAGTCTGGGCCCATCTGAAGTTTGCTAGAGAGCATTTAGATTATCCAATAGAGTATTAGGAGAATGTCATATGGTCTGAAGAAACCAAAGTAGAGCTGTTTGGTAGAAACAAAACTTGTCGTGTTTGGGGGAGTCAGAATGCTGAGCTGCATCCAAAGAACACCATACCTACTGTGAAGAATGGGGGTGGCAACATCATGCTTTGGGGCTGTTTCTCTGCAAAAGGACCAGGATGTTTGATCCCTGTACATGAAAGGATGAATGGGTCCTGTATTGTGAGATTTTGAGCGCAAACCTTCCATCAGCAAGGGCAATGAAGATGAAACATGAATTGGTCTTTTAGCATGATAATGATCCCAAGCACACCACCAGGGCAATGAAGAAGTGACTTTGTAAAAAGCACATGATGGTCCTGGAGTGGCCTAGCCAGTCTCCAGATCTCAACCCCAGAGAAAACCTTTGGAGGGAGTTGAAAGTCCGTGTTGCCCAGCGACAAGCCCAAATCAGCACTGCTCTAGAAGAGATCTGCAGATCTGTATGGAGGAATGTGTCAACACACCACCAACAGGGTGTGCCAACCTTGTGAAGACTTACAGAAAACTTTGACCTCTGTCATTGCCAACAAAGGATATATAACAAAATATTGATATGAACTTTGGTTAATGACCAAATACTTATTTTCCACCATAATTTGCTAAATAAATCTTGCCAAATCAGACAAGGTGATTTTCTGGATTTGTTTTCTCATTTTGACTCTCATAGTTGTGTTCTACCTATGATGTCAAATACAGGCCTCTCTCATCTCTGATAACTTCCTTTGAAGGCACAGGAGCTCAACACCTTAGCTCTACTGCATTGTCTCTCACTAGGCTACAGTGTCTTTTCACACTGCGGCTCACTGTTAAAGCATTTAACAATTTTTTCTCATTTAGGCTCAAATGTGATGCACAATATGTTTGTATGCCTTATCTGACCATAGGCATAAAACTAACCACTAGGGTTGAGCGAAACGGGTCGTTCATTTTCAAAAGTCGCCGACTTTTGGCAAAGTCGAGTTTCATGAAACCCGACCCGACCCCTGTGCGGGGTCGGCCATGCGGTACGCGACTTTCGCGCCAAAGTCGCGTTTCAATGACGCGAAAAGCGCCATTTCTCAGCCAATGAAGGTGAACGCAGAGTGTGGGCAGCGTGATGACATAGGTCCTGGTCCCCACCATCTTAGAGAAGGGCATTGCAGTGATTGGTTTGCTGTCTGCGGCGTCACAGGGGCTATAAAGGGGTGTTCCCGCCGACCGCCATCTTACTGCTGCTGATCTGAGCTTAGGGAGAGGTTGCTGCCGCTTCTTCAGAAGCAGGGATAGCGTTAGGCAGGGTCCATTAACCACAAAACCGCTTGTGCTGTAGCGATTTCCACTGCCCAACACCACCTTCGGTTTGCAGGGACAGTGGAGGCTACATTTTTTTTTCCTCAGCGCTGTAGCTCATTGGGCTGCCCTAGAAGGCTCCCTGATAGCTGCATTGCTGTGTGTACGCCGCTGTGCAAACCAACTGCTTTTTTCAAAGCAAAAATCCTCTTGTTCCTTCCTTTCTGCACAGCTATCTTTTTTGTTTGTCCACACTTTTTATTTCATTTGTGCATCAGTCCACTCCTTATTGCTGCCTGCCATACCTGGCTGAGATTACTGCAGGGAGATAGTAATTGTGGGACAGTCCCTTTTTTTTTTTTTTTTTTTTTTTTATGGGAGATTAAGATTGGCATTTCTGCTAGAGTGCCATCCCTGTGTATGCCATCTCTCACTCAGTGGGCCATAGAAAGCCTATATTTTTTTTTGTGCTTGATTTGGGTACTAAAATCTACCTGAAAAAATCACATCAATCATTGGGAGAAAAATATTGGCCTCTGGGCTTGTGTGCCACTCCTGACTCCTGTGGGTGCCATCTCTCACTCAGTGGGCCATAGAAAGCCTATATTTTTTTTTTGCTTGATTTGGGTTCTAAAATCTACCTGAAAAAAATCACATCAATTAGTGGGAGAAAAATATTGGCCTCTGGGCTTGTGTGCCACTCCTGACTCCTGTGGGTGCCATCTCTCACTCAGTGGGCCATAGAAAGCCTATATATTTTTTGTTGCTTGATTTGGGTTCTAAAATCTACCTGAAAAAAAATCACATCAATCAGTGGGAGAAAAATATTGGCCTCTGGGCTTGTGTGCCACTCCTGACTCCTGTGGGTGCCATCTCTCTCAGTGGGCCATAGAAAGCCTATATTTTTTTTTTTTGCTTGATTTGGGTTCTAAAATCTACCTGAAAAAAATCACATCAATCAGTGGAGAAAAATATTAGCCTCTGGGCTTGTGTGCCACTCCTGACTCCTGTAGGTGCCATCTCTCACTCAGTGGGCCATAGAAAGCCTATATATTTTTTTTGCTTGATTTGGGTTCTAAAATCTACCTGAAAAAATATCACATCAATCAGTGGGAGAAAAATATTGGCCTCTGGGCTTGTGTGCCACTCCTGACTCCTGTGGGTGCCATCTATCACTCAGTGGGCCATAGAAAGCCTATATTTTATTTTATTTGGTTTCTAAATTCTTCCTGAATAAATCATTTTATTTAATTTTTTTTCTAAAGTCTCCTTAAAAAAAAAAAAAAAAAAAAAAAAGTGGGAGATTAATATTGACATTTTTGCTTGAGTGACAGTCCTGCGTGTGTGGCATCTCTCTGATTTTGTGCCACAGAAAACAGAGTGTGTAACATTGTGCCTGATTTTCCTTGCGGTTTCACCAACCTGTAAAGCGATATCGAAATCATACTGAAGTTATAGCTCACCGTGTAAGTTGTCTGACAGCAACAAATAAAGTTACTTTGGTTAAGTTTGTAAAACAATGAGGAAGTCTGGTGGAAGAGGTCGTGGCCGTGGGCGTTCATTGTCAGCTGGTAATGATGGTAGTGGTAGTGGAGCATCAGGTGGTCGTGGGCAAAAAATTATTCCACCTAAGTCTGGAGCTGTGGAGCCAGGTTCGTCGTCTACACAAGGCCTCGAACACTCCCTTTTCTGGGAGTTGGAAAACCGCTTTTAAAGCCGGAGCAGCAACAGCAAGTTTTGGCTTACCTTGCTGACTCAGCCTCTAGCTCTTTTGCCTCCTCTTCTGAAACTGGCAAATCTAAAAGCAGCGCGTCGTTAGTGGATGTTCACGGTCAGGGACAAGTCGCTTCCTTGTCCTCTTCAGCAAAAACAACAACAAGAGAGAAGGATGCAGCAGGCGACACAACGGGTTACTCCATGGAGCTCTTTACACATACCGTCCCTGGCTTAGAAAGTGAAACAGTTAACAGGCCATGCCCATTACAAGTAGATTCTGACATGGAGTGCACTGATGCACAGCCACAGCCAGACTACTATGCTGGTCCTTTGACTCAGACCACAACATTGCCCTCTCAGGGTGCTGATCCAGAATCAGATCCTGATGAGACTATGTTGCCCCGTCACGAACGCTATACCGCCGACCTACACGGTGACACAGACGAAGTTGCACACAAGCTAGAAGAGGAGGTTATAGATGACCCAGTTGTCGACCCCGATTGGCAGCCATTGGGGGAACAGGGTGCAGGCGGCAGTAGTTCTGAAGCGGAGGAGGAGGGGCCGCAGCAGGCATCAACATCGCAACAGGTTCCATCTGCCGGGCCCGTATCTTGCCCAAAACGCGTGGCAAAGCAAAAAAATGTTGGAGGACAGCGTGTCCATCTGGTTAAAGCTCAGTCAGCAATTCCTGAAAAGGGATCCGATGCTAGGAAGAGTGCAGTCTGGCATTTTTTTAAACAACATCCAATTGATCAGCGCAAAGTCATCTGTCAAAAATGTTCAACTAGCTTAAGCAGAGGTCAGAATCTGAAAAGTCTCAATACAAGTTGCATGCATAGACATTTAACCACCATGCATTTGCAAGCCTGGACTAACTACCAAACGTCCCTTAAGGTTGTAGCACACTCGGCCAATGAAGCTACTCAGCAACGCAACATCCCTTCCGTCATTGTAAGGCCACCATTTTCTTCACCACCGGCAGTATCTGTGCAGGTTTCTTTGCCAGCCCAAAGTAGTCAGGGTCAGGGAATCACCAGTTTCGTTGGAGGTAATACTGCATCTAGGGCACCGGCGGAAACAATACCGTCTCCAACCGTCTCTCAGTCTGCCATGTCCACCGGCACACCCGCTAGTTCCACGATCTCCAGCTCTCCAGTCCAGCTCACCCTACATGAGACTCTAGTTAGAAAAAGGAAGTACTTATCCTCGCATCCGCGTACACAGGGTTTGAACGCCCACATAGCTAGACTAATCTCGTTAGAGATGATGCCCTACCGGTTAGTTGAAAGCGAAGCTTTCAAAGCCCTGATGGAGTACGCTGAACCACGCTACGAGCTACCCAGTCGACACTTTTTTTCCAGAAAAGCCATCCCAGCCCTGCACCAGCATGTTAAACAGCGCATCGTCCATGCACTCAGGCAATCTGTGAGTACAAAGGTGCACCTGATTACAGATGCATGGACCAGTAGGCATGGCCAGGGACGTTAAGTGTCCATCACGGCACACTGGGTGAATGTGGTGGATGCAGGGTCCACAGGGGACATCAATTTCGGGACAGTTGTGCCTAGCCCACGGTCTAGGAAACAGTTGGCTGTAGGCGTTCGCACCCCCTCCTCCTCCTCCTCCTCGTCCTCCTGCAGAAGTGAGAGCTCTTCCACAGACCACAGTCGTGAAACCACTCCATCGTCAGCTGTCACTGTTGCACACCTGTTGTCCCATTATGGGGCAGCTACTGGCAAGCGTCAGCAGGCTGTATTGGCTATGAAGTGTTTGGGCGACAACAGACACACCGTGGAAGTTCTGTCCGAGTTCTTGCAGCAAGAAACGCAGTCGTGGCTGGGCACAGTAGATCTTGAGGCAGGCAAGGTAGTGAGTGATAATGGAAGGAATTTCATGGCTGCCATCTCCCTTTCCCAACTGAAACACATTCCTTGCCTGGCTCACACCTTAAACCTGGTGGTGCAGTGCTTATTGAGAACTTATCCTGGTTTCTCAGACCTGCTCCTCAAAGTGCGTGGACTTTGCGCACATATCCGCCGTTCGCCTGTACACTCCAGCCGTATGCAGACCTATCAGCGGTCTTTGAACCTTCCCCAGCATCGCCTAATCATAGACGTTGCAACAAGGTGGAACTCAACACTGCACATGCTTCAGAGACTGTGCGAACAGAGGCGGGCTGTTATGTTTTTGTGGGAGGATACACATACACGGGCAGGCAGTAGGATGGCAGACATGGAGTTATCGGGTGTGCAGTGGTCGAAGATACAAGACATGTGTCAAGTCCTTCAGTGTTTTGAGGAATGCACACGGCTGGTTAGTGCAGACAACGCCATAATAAGCATGAGCATCCCACTAATGCGTCTGCTGATGCAAAGTTTGATGCGCATTAAGGATCAGGCGTCTGCACTAGAGGAAGAGGAAAGCCTTGATGACAGTCAGCCATTGTCTGGTCAGGGCAGTGTACAGGACGAGGTAGCGGGCGAAGAGGAGGTGGAGGACGAGGAGGATGATGGGGATGAGTATATTTTTAATGAGGAAGCTTTCCCGGGGGCACTGGAAATTGGTGGCGTGGCAAGGCCGGGTTCTGGTTTTTTGAGGGACACAAGTGACGTCGATTTGCCTGCAACTGCCCCTCAACCAAGCACAACCGCAGATTTGACAACTGGAACTTTGGCCCACATGGCGGATTATGCCTTGCGTATCCTCAAAAGGGACACATGCATTACAAAAATGATGAACGATGACGATTACTGGTTGGCCTGCCTCCTTGATCCTCGCTATAAAGGCAAATTGCAAAATATTATGCCACATGAGAACTTGGAACTAATATTAGCAACAAAACAATCAACTCTTGTTGACAGTTTGCTTCAGGCATTCCCAGCACACAGCGCCCGTGATCGTTCTCACACGAGCTCCAGGGGCCAGCAGACCAGGAGTGCTAGGGGTGCACACATCAGAAGTGGCGTTGGACAGAGGGGTTTTCTGACCAGGTTGTGGAGTGATTTTGCTATGACCGCAGACAGGACAGGTACTGCTGCATCAATTCAAAGTGACAGGAGACAACATTTGTCCAGTATGGTTACAAACTATTTTTCATCCCTTATCGATGTTCTCCCTCAACCGTCATTCCCATTTGATTACTGGGCATCCAAATTAGACACCTGGCCAGAATTGGCTGAATATGCATTGCAGGAGCTTGCTTGCCCGGCTGCTAGTGTCCTATCTGAAAGAGTATTCAGTGCTGCTGGTTCAATGTTAACCGAAAAAAGGACTCGTCTGGCTACACAAAATGTTGATGATCTAACATTCATTAAAATGAACCACAACTGGATTTCTAATTCTTTTGCCCCACCTTGCCCGGGCGACACCTAGCTTTCCTCTGAAAAGCTCTTGCCTGTGGACTACTGTGAATTACTTATCAAATGTCTTAATTTGCAGCAGCTGATTGTCCAGCATACGACATGTTAACACCTCCCTAAATGGCCAAACTCCCCACACGGGCCCGTGGTATCGCGACTTGGCGCAAGCACCCGTGAGAGTGCTGTTTGTCTGAAGAGGTGGGTGTGCCCGCTTTTGCTCGACAGCACTGGCACTGGGTCCCTCATAGTACAATAAAGTGTCTCTGGCGGTGGTGGTGCGCACCCAACGTCAGACACACTGTTTTAACATGAGGGGCCCTTTGGCCTGTACCGCCGTCCACAAGAGAGTTCACCCACCCCCAGGTCAAACATTGCTCTGCCACTTCCACAATTATCTCTCACACTTCCACCAATGTTTAGACCATGCGCTGACATCCTTCCATTCCTGACACTGACAATACCATTGTGTTGACATGTATGATGGTACTTCACATAGTCAGGGGCAGTGTCCTCTATTTACCCAAGTAAATACTTTGCGCCCAATTAGTAGGTCAGAAACTACGCAGAGGATCCCACCCCTGTACCTAATGATTGCACCCTTTAGTGATTCCGTTGTGTTTTAAATGCGAGACATTCACATTTCTGTATTGTTTTTGACTACTAACTGGCAGACACTCATTACAATCTGACTACACTGACCAGACCACTGCTGCCCGTGTACCCCTGGAACCAATTTCTAATTGCCTAAAGCAAGGCCAATTTTTTTGTGTTAGGCCTTTGATGCCTGTCTGCGGTCACTCCTTCCACTAGACCTCCACTGACCAGACCACTGCTGCCCGTGTAACCCATGGAACCAATTTCAAATTGCCTACAGCAAGGCCAATTTTTTTATGTTAGGCCTTTGAGGCCTGTCTGCGGTCACTCCTTCCACTAGACCTCCACTGACCAGACCACTGCTGCCCGTGTAACCCATGGAACCAATTTCAAATTGCCTACAGCAAGGCCAATTTTTTTATGTTAGGCCTTTGAGGCCTGTCTGCGGTCACTCCTTCCACTAGACCTCCACTGACCAGACCACTGCTGCCCGTGTACCCATGGAACCAATTTCAAATTGCCTACAGCAAGGCCAATTTTTTTATGTTAGGCCTTTGAGGCCTGTCTGCGGTCACTCCTTCCACTAGACCTCCACTGACCAGACCACTGCTGCCCGTGTAACCCATGGAACCAATTTCAAATTGCCTACAGCAAGGCCAATTTTTTTATGTTAGGCCTTTGAGGCCTGTCTGCGGTCACTCCTTCCACTAGACCTACACTGACCAGACCACTGCTGCCCGTGTAACCCATGGAACCAATTTCAAATTGCCTACAGCAAGGCCAATTTTTTTATGTTAGGCCTTTGAGGCCTGTCTGCGGTCACTCCTTCCACTAGACCTCCACTGACCAGACCACTGCTGCCCGTGTATGCCGATGGGCGGGGGTTTATGATGCGCTTCCGGCACAGGTATGTTAAATGCTGCTGTCAGAGATTGACAGCAGCATTTAAGATGTTAACAGCCATGGGTGGATCGGAGAAAAGTCGCAGGCTCATCGCCGCATCAAACAGGGGGAGGCAACCTTGGACGAGCCTATACATTTTTACCTTGTCCCAGTATGGGACATCTATGTTTCCTGATCTCATACTTTGCAATGCATTTAAATTGCAGGGCATCAGATCAGCGTCTTGCAGGCAGGGAGGAGGCATTTCAGCTCCTACTCTCAAAGAGCTTAAAGGCCAAGGCCATAGTCCCTGGGTGACCTTGCAGCCATCTTTCATCCCGGGGTCACCATGGAGACCGTCGGCACAAAGCAATGGCAAACGCATTAAGATCATGGGAGCAGAGAGGGAGCTACCACCCTCTGCGATGCCCATTGTTGTCACTGTCACTATTGACAGCAGCATCAGAGGGGCTAAACGCCCACGATCAATGCTAGCAGGATGTCACCTCTCATATTGAGTTGACACCCACATTTGATCTTGACGGTGCTTGGTGTGAGCTCATGTGATCCCACAGCACTGTACATATATGGCGCATGTTGGGAAGGGGTTAAGAAAGAAGTGTGTAAAGACAGAAGACACAACCTTCAAAGAAATCAAGCATTTTGGAAATTAAGAAAAGTAAACACTGAATTAGAAGGCAAACATTTTAATAAAGTTCACAATACTAATAACAATACCACACACAATACAATACAACCACTCACCGATTCATCAAACCTACATACTAAAGATGACCTGCTAATAGTTGTTATCACATTTTACTGTCTTTATAAGTATAACAGCAGCTCTAGAATGTAGTCTTTATGTTGTTTTTTATCTATTTTGAAACACTACTGCTTTTGACAGAACAAACTTGACATTTCAGTCTGTCTTAAAATATTGTGCACAGGGCAACAAGCTCAGAGTACAAAACCAGCACTAAAACTACATATAAGTTATGCAAAAGGAATCAATGAAGAAAGTAATGCAATAAAAGGAACAAATAATGTCATGTCAAATGCATACAGGTTGCTGGGGAGAGGATGTATGCCTACAAAAAAGTGCTGAATGATTGCCCACTGTCCTTAAAATCTGATGATACCTATGGTGCTAATTACAATCAGTTCCTTCTATAAAATCTTACAATGGCTTTAAAATATAAAACATTAAGTAGCAATGAAGAAAGTGTTTAAGTAGGAAAGATGGATATGCTTCTTAGACCAGCTAATTTTCCTTACTGCTCAGTTCACAGATCTGGGGGTATGACCTAGAATAATGGCCCAACAGACGGAACTTGCTAACATTTCACCTGAGAAGAGCTGACAAGTGTCCATTCAGTATTTTTTATATAAGACAGTAAAGGCATAACAATCATTTCCAAACCATGAAATCTTTGAGATCTCTTAGAGCAACAATTAGAAAAAAAATATAATGTGACTCATTAGAAACACATATATAAGACACTTTATAAGCGTGCCCCGAGGAACACTCCGGTATAAAACATCAGAAAATATAAAAATAAGTATTTTGCTTATAAAAAAGAAAATACTGGAGAGATATCAAATGCAGACATTTTAACATTAAAAACAAACACATACAACAAAAATCTGGTACAGTACAAAAATTGGCCACCAGCTACAAAAACTTTCTCCTGCAAGTAGTTAACTGAAAGTTTTTTTTCAATTGAAAACACAGATATAGCATCCACCGAGTGTTGTCCTGTCGCGTCTTCTTTATATTATTGCCAAGAAGCTGCAAAACAATGAAAATAATAAAATCATTATTTACCAAAAAAATAGAGTAAGTCAAAACCACATTACAAATAAACATTCATTACAAATAAAGAAGCATGGCGCGTCCGAGGGTGAGTATATACCTAATAAGAATATACTCACCCTCGGACGCGCCCTGCTTCTTTCCGACAGCCTTCCTTCCTAAGAATCAGCCCTTCCAGGACCTTCGGTGACGTCAGCGGTGACGTCGCGGCTTGTGATTGGTCGCGTGAGCGGTCACATGGGCGGCCGCGCGGCCAATCACAAGCCGCGACGTCACCGCGACGTCACCGCAAGGTCCTGGAAGGCTGATTCTAAGGAAGGAAGGTTCCCGATTAGTACCAGGGCGCGTCAGAGGGTAAGTATTGCGATATTTTTTATTTTAATTCTTTATTTTACACTAAAATATGGATCGCAGGGCCTGAAGGAGAGTTTCCGCTCCTTCAGACCCTGGGAACCATGGAAACCCAATGCACTGCATTGGGTTTCAGGTTTCGTCCGACCCCGACCCCGACTTTTTTATAGGATCGGCCGATTTCACTCGACCCGACTTTTGAAAAAGTCTTGTTTCGTGAACCCCGACCCGATCCTATAAAAGTAAAGGTCGCTCAACCCTACTAACCACCCTAAGGCAGGAAAGCTCATCTTTTTATATTTGGGCACTATGGAAGAAGCTTTAATAGTTACTATAGACTTTCAACTAATAAGGGCTCTGCATTGACTGCCTCTTGTAACATGGTGCCCAGGAAACATTGCCAACAAATAGCAATTATGATAGCATGCCATACCTGCTCTTTACAATGCAACTGCCTCCAGCTAGACCTATGTCCAATTAGTAAACAAGGAAAAATTAAAGGAATGCAAACACTATACTTGGCATAAGGGAGAAATTGTCTTTCTTGTAGTTTAATGCACTCTAAGGACATCACATGGCTCAATGATTTGAACAAAGATAACCAAAAATATTAACCATTGCTCTTCTGATCATTCTCTTTTGGCAAGCTTCAACCAGTCTCTTAAAGATACATTAACCTAACGGACCCTTGATTTTCTTCTGACTATTTCCCATTTATGGTAATCAAAAGTGGTAAATATATTTTTAATCCTTACTCTATATTTTTACTTTTACCAATTTCAGGTATTATTTTTTTATTTTACTTTATATATTTAACATAGTTTTATATCATAGACACAAAATTCATACAAGTCAAATGCTATCTAACCTCGGAGAGTGCATGCTGTGTAAAGACATAAAAGCCATTTACAACTCACAAAACTGCTGAAGCACAGTGTAAAATCCTTTTAGTATTATCACTTTGTATGTCAGCTAAATGCACCTTAGCGAAAAACTGAAAGGGTTTGCAGTTCACAAAAATGGTATTTGTGCGCGGAGAAATGTTATACCATGTGGTGGAAGTATAGGACACAGTAAAGACATAACTGCAGAAAATTTAATGTGCTGTACATGTCCACGCTTAGATTTACAGATCAAGGTGTGTATAAAATTATAACATGATCCACTTTATGTGTGATTTCATTCCCACTTTACAAATATAGAAAAGAAGTAAATATAAGAAAACCTGTTAGGGCAGTAGCAAGTATTCTGTGTTTTTCTAAAGATAAAGTAGGTTTAAAAGATGTGTATAAAATTGCAGATAAAACGTAAAATGTTTATGAAGTGTCTGAAAATGTAATTTAAAAAATAAGTAACATAAATATGAATGAGCTTTGGCTCCATTCTGTCAAATTATATCCATGTTCCCATAATGCCAGTGTAAACAGGTCTTTACGAATCAGTTTTTGCTCCAGAGTTGCTATTCCTACATTAATTAAATGGATTGTCTTGTGACTCTAACCACAGGATGTATATGGTCCTACTCTGAAAATATAATTTTATATGTTTAACTAGATAATACATGAAACTTTCTATTATGAGAAAGGTACTCCCTCCTATGATATATAACAGACAAATGGAAAATAATTGTCATTATCAATCATCCCTTTCAACCCCTTTTCAACCTCTGACAGCGGCATTTAACTCGTCCTTCCAGCAAGTGCGCCAGAAATCCCACCCATCAGTGACCCCCGTGATCCCGTGTCACTGATGGGTTGGCATGACAACCAGAGGTCTCCAACACACCTCTATGGTTGTCACTCCCAGATTGCTAAGAGCGCTGCCCGGTGGACGGCGCTCATAGCAAGTGAGAAATTCTGCTACATACAGGCGATTTGATCATCACCTATATATAGCAGAACCGATCGGATAAGTGCAGCTTCTAGTTTCCCACAGAGACTATTGAAGCATGCAAAAATTAAAAAAAATGTTTTTAAAAATATAAAAAGATAAAAAATACATAAAAGTCCAAATCAACCCTCTTTCGCCCCATTCAAAATAAAACAATAAAAAAATAAACAAATTTGGTATCGTCACATTCAAAATCACCCAATCTATCAATGTAAATAAAATAATTAACCCGAAAGCTAAACAACGTAACGGGAAAAAAATAAAAATGCCAGAATTTCGAGGGTTTTTTGGTCGCCACAACATTGCGTTAAACTGTAATAACGGGTGATCAAAAGATCGTATCTGCACCAAAATGATATAAATAAAAATTTCAGCTTGGCACCCAAAAAACAAGCCCTCACCCGACCCGAGATCACAAAAAATGGAGACGATATGGGTCTTGGAATATGGCACAATTTTTTTTTAAAACAAACTTTGGAATTTTTTTTTCACTGCTTAAATATAACAAAGAACCTAGACATGTTTGGTGTCTATGAACTCGCAATGACCTGGAGAATCATAATAGCAGTTTTAGCATTTAGTGAACATGGTTAAAAAAAAATCAGTGTGGGATTGCACTTTTTTTTATAATTTCACAGCACTTGGAATATTTTTCCCATTTTCCAGTACACGATATGTAACATCCAATGGTGTCTTTCAAAAATACAACTCATCCCACAAAAAGCAAACCTTCATATGGCCATTTTATCCAAAAAATAAAAAAGTTATGGCTTTGGGATGAAGGGGAGCAAAAAATTACAATGCCAAACAAAAAATGCCTCTGGTCATTAAGGGGTTAATAGCAGGAAATTTCAGCCATAGTCAATGACATCAACGTATGTGCTGATTTTTTAAAAATAGTAATCTGTATGTGAAGATACAGTGGTTGTTGAAAGCTTTTAAACCTTTCATAATTTTCATTTTTTTGCATAAACTTGAACTAAAACTATATCAGGTTACCTACAATTAAATAAATAGAATCAGCTGAAACAACTCAGTCTAACATCCAATTTTACATGTCTATTAATGTTAAATGTATTTGACATTTTAAGTTTAGCAGGCAGTTTGAATGTAAAATTAGAGGCTGTTTTCAACCAATAGGATGACAATCGGGTGTGAGTTGGGAGCCTCTTGTATTTATCTAATAGATAAACCTTTTCTGGACAGCTGTGTGATGCTATTTTTAGGCTGAGGGGGGCAATATCCGTGGCCCCTTACCAGCCTGAGAATACCAGCCCTCAGCTGTCTGTTTTAGCTTGTCTGATTGTCAAAAATGGGGGATCCGATGCCATTTCATGCCTCTATTCTTGATAACCAGTCTTGCTAAAGCTGACAGCTGAGGGTTGCAGTATGCAGCTGTCAGTTTTACCAGGCTGGTTATCAAAAATACAGGGGAATTAGCGCTGTTTTTTAAAATGCCGCAGGCAGCGGCTGATGAATATTCCCATCAGCTGCACCTTCTCTCTCTGTTATTAGCATCAGCAGGCATAGGCTGATGGGAGTAGTAGCCCCATCAGCTGATGCCAGTGACTGAGGTATCTTGTTACCTCTGATCACAGCTGCGAGCTCATGCTGTCTTGCACATCATTGGGGGGGACAGGTGTGTGGTGCCCACCTATACGTGTGATTCTTCTATTCTACCGGTATGTATATACTATGCTATGCATGGATACGGCTATAATATTATGTACCTCATGGACCTTTATGTACTTAGTTACATTGGGCTATCCCTGCATAGGTTTTACCCTATATGAGCTGTGCTCTTAAGGTAGTAATGTTTATATTTCTTTATCGTGGACACCTATCACCTGCCCATTTTCTGTACATGCTCTGTGTAGTGCGGGGATTGTTGTATCCCTCTGTTATTGTTTTATCTGGTATTACTACTTAATAAAGTTCTTTTTATATTTTTCATTACTTTGGACTTTTTGCTGCTTCTTTTTCTCTGTTGGTTTTTGGTTATATTTGTGCAGTTTGTCCATTATGGTCCTTACTCTGGTCCCATTATATAATATGGTTAGACATACCCTTAGTGGGTTTATTGTATGATGTTGGTGACCTTATTTATATCCACACTTTTGTTTTGCCTGTCTTGCACATCAGTTACAGCAGGTAAGATAGCAGAACACACCGAGACATGCTCCTTCAAGAAACTTAACACCTTATAAGAATTTTCTATTTTCATAGTCACATATTTCACTAGAGAAATTAAAATGATTGTGAGTACCTCTATATCGCTGTACAGAATCTGTTAAACAGCTGGTTTGTATCGATAATGATAGGTGTTGAGGAACGAGGCATTCGTCGTGTTGCTACATAAGATAAATGGATCTCCTTCGTAACTAGAAGTTAAAAAAAAATTTGGAACAGAAAAAGCCTCCACACCCATATGCAATAAGTAGTTGTCAGTTTGACCAATTGTTTGACCCACAGTTAAGGTACCTTCACACATAACGATATCGTTAACGATATCGTTGCTATTTGTGACGTAGCAACGATATCGTTAATGAAATCGTTATGTGTGACAGCGACCAACGATCAGGCCCCTGCTGGGAGATCGTTGGTCGCTGAAGAAAGTCCAGAACTTTATTTCGTCGCTGGACTCCTGCTGACATCGCTGGATCGGCGTGTGTGACACCGATCCAGCGATGTCTTCACTGGTAACCAGTGTAAACATCGGGTAACTAAGCGCAGGGCCGCGCTTAGTAACCCGATGTTTACCCTGGTTACCATGCTAAAAGTAAAAAAAAACAAACACTACATACTTACCTACCGCTGTCTGTCCTCCAGCGCTGTGCTCTGCACTCCTCCTGTACTGGCTGTGAGCCGGAAAGCAGAGCGGTGACGTCACCGCTCTGCTTTCCGGCTCCCAGACAGTACAGGAGGAGAGCAGAGAAGCAGAGCGCAGCGCTGGAGGACAGACGGCTGTAGGTAAGTATGTAGTGTTTGTTTTTTTTTACTTTTAGCATGGTAACCAGGGTAAACATCGGGTTACTAAGCGCGGCCCTGCGCTTAGTTACCCGATGTTTACCCTGGTTACCGGCATCGTTGGTCGCTGGAGAGCGGTCTGTGTGACAGCTCTCCAGCGACCAAACAGCGACGCTGCAGCGATCCGGATCGTTGTCGGTATCGCTGCAGCGTCGCTTAATGTGAAGGGGCCTTTACCTCTCCAAACTCCTCTATGCACAGGGGAGGCCAGTCCATCCTGTGTTCTTTCTGCTGGAGCCGCTGCCAGACTTCTCTAACAGCAGCTTACTACTTTGAAAATAAAAGGATCAGTAGAACAAAATCTAATAAGATGGATCCCTCTCTCGCCCAACTTCCTTTATTGGGAAAGTCAGGGGCCTCCATGTACATTAGATTTTTGACCGAGTCCACTGATATTGATGAATAAAGTAACACTCTTTAGCTCTAGAAGAGGCTCTCTATTCAGTTTTATCAATATTACAACTTTAGTCCATATGTGCTATAAAGACACACCAAAGTCATACTGTGTGCTCTGTTGACCAGTACTACAGCTTTTCCTTGCGGTATCCACTTAGTGCTGGTGTTTTCTGAAACAGACCCTTCAATTCTGGGCTTTATATTGTTATCACAGTATCAAGAGGCACCAAATGGTTTTAACAAACACTGTAAATAGCCAGCGAAAGAATATTCTATTACATTGATGTTACCTGGCATTGATGTTTTGCAACCAATCCATTTTTATCACTTGCAAATCATTTTCTACGATATTGAGCTAGTTTGAATAATCACAGATTGGCTAAAAAATGCTCTAAATTTATAGACTGTTTTTGTACTGTTGGAAGTAGTCCTTAACAAAAGGTGCTGCTCAGTATGGACAACGCTGCCAAGTAGTACCTGCGCTAGATAAATCCATTATGTTTACTACCCTGTTCTCCAGTTTGCTGGTTCAGCCTTTTCTTGCCACCTCATAAGAGCCAAAAATCGATGCTCATTTTCCTCACTTGATAAATCTGGAGTACAAATATATTCAAATGTTATAGTTGTGTAATTATCTTAGTGGACATAAACCGCTATCATCTATAAAGTGCACCATCCTCTCTCACCATATTACACCTAATCTGTAAATACCTCCACGTCCTGGGAGACTATCTTGCTCCAGTTCTTTTATGCTGAAATGGGTTAAATACAACACCTACTTATCATTTTTTTTCCGAACTGAATTGTTCTTGTGAATGATTTTTCACGCTGTTACAGTGTTTTATTACAGGGAAGTCATGAGGCATAAATCAAACAACAACCTAAATTCCCAGTAGCTTGAAATGTGAGGATGAGTAATTTACAATTCACTTATCCAAAAGTTGATCAGACACTTTCTCTTCACTTTTATTGTACATTTTTCATTTAGCATCCGAGTGAATTTCTACTTGATATAATTTGTTACAGGACAGTAACAATGAATAACCATTTAAAAAAAAAAGTTGAATGCATTCATTGCAATCTTCCATAGTTTGGCAGTCAATGGAATGTGCCATGATTTTTTCTCTTTGTCGGATTAGTTTTTTGAGTACATCAAGAAAACAAAATGCGGTAAGACTACTTATGGTGCCATTTGGCTATTACAGTTCCATAATACATGTGTATATCTGAATTCTATATGTTTGCCGCCATACAAAGTCTGTTCTCTTAGAATTTACAGCACAAAATCATCATCTTACCTTTCTTGGCACCGGATATTTCTTACATGTTAATTTATGTTCACCTAGAGTTTTGTCAGTAACTACCTTGACATTCGCAGTGGCAAATCTACCTGAAATTGTGCTCATTTTTGTGCAAATTTGACAACTGGTTTTACAGTGTAGATAGGATAAAAATAACTTTATATTAACCTCCATTGAGAATGCTACTACAATCCTCTACTGGTCAAGTAAATGAAACCCGACATTCCCAGTGCTTAGTGCACAAGTAGGATCCTATCCTGCAAATTGCTTGTTAGGGAACTTGACAAATATTGGAGGAAATACTTTAATTGGTGGACTGCACTGCACCAATAATAGCATTTAATCCATAATTTGAGTGCCACGTTTTCTCATCTAGAGATGAGTAGAACGTTTTGCTCCACTATGGTCCATGGTTCAGGTCAATAGTCACTGGACGTGGACAGGAACTCTGCGAATTTCCCTATCCTCCAGGATCCCATGCTCAGCTTATGATTTAATTTTTCAGGACTTGGAGCTGGGTGAGAGCCTGTTTTTTGCACCCTGTGCTTAGGTTTTTACTGATAACATTTTGAGGTAGATACGATATTTTGATCTATTGCATTTTATTGCAATGTTACAGTAGGCACATGATGGCTCATTAAATTAGCTATAAAGGCACAGATGATTGGCCTCGGGGAGACCAAAACATCCAACACTGCGGAGACACCATCACGTGTTTCTCAACGCAGTGATTCCAGAACACTGCCCCCATCCCTTATGGGAAATATGCAGATGCATGTAAAGAAGCTGCGGAGACACCATCACGTGTTTCTCGACGCAAGCAGTGAATAGCCAGGCCTTTCCCCAGGAAGGAACAACCACGGGAAGGGCAGCATCCTATGAAGGAAAGCCACCTATGCCAAGCATGGTATCCATCCACAGACAGCTGTTTCGGGGTTTTGCCCCTCATCAGTGTGGAGTAGGAATCTGGCTATTAGGAGCAGTGCCTAGTAAAAAGGCTATAAAGGCACAGATGATTGGCCTCGGGGAGACCAAAACATCCAACACTGCGGAGACACCATCACGTGTTTCTCAACGCAGTGATTCCAGAACACTGCCCCCATCCCTTATGGGAAATATGCAGATGCATGTAAAGAAGCTGCGGAGACACCATCACGTGTTTCTCAACGCAAGCAGTGAATAGCCAGGCCTTTCCCCGGGAAGGAACAACCACGGGAAGGGCAGCATCCTATGAAGGAAAGCCACCTATGCCAAGCATGGTATCCATCCACAGACAGCTGTTTCGGGGTTTTGCCCCTCATCATTGTGGAGTAGGAATCTGGCTATTAGGAGCAGTGCCTAGTAAAAAGGCTATAAAGGCACAGATGATTGGCCTCGGGGAGACCAAAACATCCAACACTGCGGAGACACCATCACGTGTTTCTCAACGCAGTGATTCCAGAACACTGCCCCCATCCCTTATGGGAAATATGCAGATGCATGTAAAGAAGCTGCGGAGACACCATCACGTGTTTCTCGACGCAAGCAGTGAATAGCCAGGCCTTTCCCCGGGAAGGAACAACCACGGGAAGGGCAGCATCCTATGAAGGAAAGCCACCTATGCCAAGCATGGTATCCATCCACAGACAGCTGTTTCGGGGTTTTGCCCCTCATCAGTGTGGAGTAGGAATCTGGCTATTAGGAGCAGTGCCTAGTAAAAAGGCTATAAAGGCACAGATGATTGGCCTCGGGGAGACCAAAACATCCAACACTGCGGAGACACCATCACGTGTTTCTCAACGCAGTGATTCCAGAACACTGCCCCCATCCCTTATGGGAAATATGCAGATGCATGTAAAGAAGCTGCGGAGACACCATCACGTGTTTCTCGACGCAAGCAGTGAATAGCCAGGCCTTTCCCCGGGAAGGAACAACCACAGGAAGGGCAGCATCCTATGAAGGAAAGCCACCTATGCCAAGCATGGTATCCATCCACAGACAGCTGTTTCGGGGTTTTGCCCCTCATCAGTGTGGAGTAGGAATCTGGCTATTAGGAGCAGTGCCTAGTAAAAAGGCTATAAAGGCACAGATGATTGGCCTCGGGGAGACCAAAACATCCAACACTGCGGAGACACCATCACGTGTTTCTCAACGCAGTGATTCCAGAACACTGCCCCCATCCCTTATGGGAAATATGCAGATGCATGTAAAGAAGCTGCGGAGACACCATCACGTGTTTCTCGACGCAAGCAGTGAATAGCCAGGCCTTTCCCCGGGAAGGAACAACCACGGGAAGGGCAGCATCCTATGAAGGAAAGCCACCTATGCGAAGCATGGTATCCATCCACAGACAGCTGTTTCGGGGTTTTGCCCCTCATCAGTGTGGAGTAGGAATCTGGCTATTAGGAGCAGTGCCTAGTAAAAAGGCTATAAAGGCACAGATGATTGGCCTCGGGGAGACCAAAACATCCAACACTGCGGAGACACCATCACGTGTTTCTCAACGCAGTGATTCCAGAACACTGCCCCCATCCCTTATGGGAAATATGCAGATGCATGTAAAGAAGCTGCGGAGACACCATCACGTGTTTCTCGACGCAAGCAGTCTGTGGATGGATACCATGCTTGGCATAGGTGGCTTTCCTTCATAGGATGCTGCCCTTCCCGTGGTTGTTCCTTCCCGGGGAAAGGCCTGGCTATTCACTGCTTGCATCGAGAAACACGTGATGGTGTCTCCGCAGCTTCTTTACATGCATCTGCATATTTCCCATAAGGGATGGGGGCAGTGTTCTGGAATCACTGCGTTGAGAAACACGTGATGGTGTCTCCGCAGCGTTGGATGTTTTGGTCTCCCCGAGGCCAATCATCTGTGCCTTTATAGCCTTTTTACTAGGCACTACTCCTAATAGCCAGTTACCTACTCCACACTGATGAGGGGCAAAAACCCCGAAACAGCTGTCTGTGGATGGATACCATGCTTGGCATAGGTGGCTTTCCTTCATAGGATGCTGCCCTTCCCGTGGTTGTTCCTTCCCGGGGAAAGGCCTGGCTATTCACTGCTTGCGTCGAGAAACACGTGATGGTGTCTCCGCAGCTTCGTTACATGCATCTGCATATTTCCCATAAGGGATGGGGCAGTGTTCTGGAATCACTGCGTTGAGAAACACGTGATGGTGTCTCCGCAGTGTTGGATGTTTTGGTCTCCCCGAGGCCAATCATCTGTGCCTTTATAGCCTTTTTACTAGGCACTGCTCCTAATAGCCAGATTCCTACTCCTCATTAAATTAGCTGTCATGTCCAGGGAAAGATGTAATGACGCGACATATGTCATGAAGGGGTTAACATGCAGCAAGCTTATCACATATCAATTTATACACTTTCTTGCAGCCTTTTGTTAAGACTTCTTACATTATCACCCACTATGCTTCCATCAGAATACTTGTCACCCGCTAATCCAATTTGAAATGCAGAGGATATATGGAGCTTAAGATGTAAGATTTTCTAGGTTGGTTACTCATTCATTCTGTGACTTTTGTGGGCTTAACCGTAGCAATGTTGACACAGACCATAATTTATTAACGTTTTTATAACTCCATGGAAACAACAAATTAAAAGACAAAAATAAAATGGTATCACCATAACTTCTTTATCTGTAAAACAATGTTAAAGCAAAACTGTCACCAAATGATTGCTTCATAGCTTGAGAAAAGCATAATGTAGAGACAGTGACCCTGATTCCAAAGATATGTCACTTACTTGGCTGCTTGCTGTAGTTTTGATAAAATCACTATTTTTCAGTCGATTTGCACTACAGGTATGTTAAATCAGGTTCCACATAGTCCTCTATATTTTTTGTATAACTCCCCCCAACACTGATTAATAACTTTCTGCCTATGCACTGTGTATAAAGATCCGCAGAAGCTACTAGAAATTTTTCAAAAACTAGAGCAAGCAGCCCAGTAAGTGATACATTGCTGAAATCATGTCCCTTCATCATGCTGCTATCAGATGTGAGAACAAAAACCCGATGAGAGATTCCTTGTCATTTTACTCTTACAGCGTACGCTGTAAAAAACAATCTTAAAAACAATAGTAAAATAGCGGTTTTATTTTCAATTCCATCCCTCAAAAATATTTTTTTTTCTGTTTTTCAATACACATTTAGCTAAATAAATTCTGCCTTTAAAAATTCAACTTGTCAATAAAACAAGTCACCATATTGGAAAAAAAAAATCCCGGAAAGTCAAAAAATGAAAATTTTCTTGAAGAAATTATGTAAAATCTGTACCAGGACAGACTGCCATAGGTCATATTTAAATAAGCCACAGTGAAACCTTCTTGTCTCGATATTTTTGTATTACATGATAATGATATATCCCAACTTCCGAAGAAAATATGGTAGGCCAAGTAAAATTCTAGCATCCTAACCCATAAATTTCAAGTTTTGCAGCAGGTATCCCAATAACTTACACGTGTCTCCCTAAAATGCAGGAATAACTGTCACTCTTTTTATACTTTATGATGCCATAAGAGGAATAAGGTGTTCCCTGCATATTCCTTCCATTTGTTTGAGTGTGGCTTCTCATTTCCATTACCTTCCAGTGACTTGATATATAGATGTTTTCCGTACATACAAGCTGCTGTCGTCTGTATAACAATCCTATTATTACCACATTTATCTGCTTGAACGTTTCTTCTTTGCGATTCTCTAATAACAAGAAAAAAAAGCAACGACTTGGCTTCTGCTGTCAACGAATGTAAGGTTCAAGTGATTCACTGACGAGAGGCACGAGGTTCAAACTTAGCGTTATTCGCAAGCCGAAATACCCATAGGTGTCAGCAGCGGCACTTCTGCAGCTGAACATGGCGGATTCATGGAGCTATTTTGGTTAGAGGAGATAAAAATGAATCATTTTAAAAAATAAATGTTTTTCTGGCTGACAAAGGACGGATACACGTTGTAGCTCCCAGCTAAATATTCCTTATGTTCAATCAATTCGGCATACTCCTATAAATCTCGCGGACAACTCTGAGAAATCCTTAAGAGACCGTTAATTTCCTTCTGTCCTAGCAAAGGTTAAGAGACAAGATGACAGTGGCTGCAGGGAATGAAGGAGAGCAACGGCACTGCACCGGCAGGTATGTACAGTCCAGCTTAAGTCTCTCTTCCGCCTCTCCAGGGAAGAATGACTGGAGACATCAAGGCTGGATGAGAGCACAAGTCTGTACTAATTCAGAGAGCATTGATTCGCTCAGTGTATGTAGAGAGAGAAAGGGAATTAAACTGGGTCACAGCACACACTAGATATCATTTTCCCTGCTTTTCCATTCTACCAATAACCGATAAACTCAATTTAAACTATATTTCCAAGCAGCTTCTTTGCATTTTTGTGACATTTTTTTTAATCCTCACTTAATACCCTGTGAGAATTGAGACGGAATTGAGTTTCCTAACAAACATCTGATTGTCGTAATTTGTCATGTCAGCTATAGAAACTTGATTATCCGCACAAATCTTTTCTGACTTTGTACAACTCGGAGCTAAAGAGCATCCAGTCTGGAAGATACACAATAATGTACAAACTAACATAATATAATAGCCTGAAAACAAGTCTACTTCTTTTTTGCTTCTAATGTCACAGGGCATTAGCGATGTGGCTGTATATGGTGCGCAAATCGCATAAAACTTAGATCATAGTATTCAAGGGCCATCAATGCTAAATAAATAACTAAAACTACAGTCAAATAGTTTATACAAGCTATGGTGCTCAATGTTTATTGCCCAAATTCACATATTATTTGATATTGTGTATAAATCTAATAGTGCATGATCTAATCAAGTGCAGATGTTAATAAAATTACATTTGCTGGCTTCTCTGAATTTTCCCCCCCAAATTAGATTTGCAGTTAATCAATTAGTTCAGATATCAGTACTGGAAAGCTTTTAATTGTTCAGATAATACTTGTGGGGCAGAGGAGAGAGATAGAACACTGACCATAACAGCTTACACTCTACAGGAGAAAGAGAGAGAGAGAGAGGACCCCACTGACCATAAGAGCTTACACTCTGAAAGAGAGAAAACTATAGAACCCCATTGACCATAAGAGCTTACACTCTAAAGAAGAGAGATGACCCCACTGACCATAAGAGCTTAGACTTTAAAGAAGAGAGATGATCCCACTGACCATAAGAGCTTACACTCTGAAAGAGAGAGAACTATAGAACCCCACTGACCATAAGAGCTTACACTCTAAAGAAGAGAGAGGACCCACTGACCATAAGAGCTTACACTCTGAAAGAGAGAGAACTATAGAACCCCACTGACCATAAGAGCTTACACTCTAAAGAAGAGAGATGATCCCACTGACCATAAGAGCTTACACTCTGAAAGAGAGAGAACTATGGAACCCCACTGACCATAAGAGCTTACACTCTAAACAAGAAAGAGGACCCCACTGACCGTAAGAGCTTACACTCTAAAGAAGAGAGAGGATCCCACTGACCATAAGAGCTTACACTCTGAAAGAGAGAGAACTATAGAACCCCACTGACCATAAGAGCTTACACTCTAAAGAAGAGAGAGGACCCCACTGACCATAAGAACTTACACTTTACAGGAGAGAAAGAGGACCTCACTGACTATAAGAGCTAACTAAAAGAAAGAGAGGGGACTCAGCTGACAATAAGAGCTTACACTCTACAGGAGAGAAAGGGCCCCGCTGACCATAAAAGCTTACATTATAGAGGAGAGAGAGAAGACCCCACTAATAATAAGAGCTTACGTTATTTAGGAGAGAGAAAGAGGACCCCACTGATCATAAAAGCTTACACTGTACAGGAGAGAGAGGACTCCACTGACCATAAGAGCTTATGTTCTACAGAGGAAACAGAGAACTCTGCTGTGCTGACCATAAGAGCTTACACTCTCTACAGGGGGAGAGACTTTCTCAGAGACTCTGGAGATGGAAAACTACTCTTCAGTGTATACTGTGCTCTACTGTTCTAGGATGGCCTAGGTATTGACCACCACCAGGCAAGGTGAGATAATCTACTAAATGGCATAGCTGCAGGACATGGTGGAGAAGCCTACACAATCATGCAAAAAGACATAAGTCATCTCTGATGCTTCAGTAATGTGGAAAATTAGTTTTTAATTTTTTTTGCCAACGGCAAATTGAATCTCGGAGTGTTCAAATTCATGTGGAACTACGACATTCAGAAAATTTAACTACATCTCTATCCTCCAAGGATCAATCCACTCATTTCCACTTAGAGAACTTATCCACTGCTGAACAACTCTTCATTTTTAAATGATAGAGTGCTCAAGATAAAATAAAAGCAACAGAAATGTTCCTCCCTGACTGGCGCCATTTCAGAATTATTGGTGCTATGTCTCCAGGCAGTCATGTAACTTCGATAGGCTGATGATGGGCTGCAGCCTTGTCAGATGGAGTTTAGTGTTTCGTAACTGTGAGTCCTGCTGCTCATTAACGGTCACGTGCCATTTTTGTTCTTCCTGCCTTATATTTATTTAAACAAGTTATACAACGTGTTACACAAAGAACAAGCTCTCATACAGATCTGCAAATTAAAAAAAATATAAGCGTTATAGCTATCAGAACATGATACAAATAAAAATATAAACAGCTCTGGCAAAAATTAAGAGGCCACTGCAAAATGTTCAGTTTGTCTGATTTTTCTTTTTATAGGTATATTTTTGAGTAAAATGTAAATTGTTCCTTTAGGCTATGTGCACACGTTCAGGAACTTCCCATGTTTTCCCGCATTTTTTCACTATAAAAACGTAAAAAAAAACACGAAAAAAAGGCATACATTAAGCATCCTATTGTTAGAATTCATTCCGCATTTTTTGTGCACATTTTTTTTTTCCGCTGCAGAATCGTATTCCGGAAAAAACGCAGCATGTTCATTCTTTGTGCAGAATCGCAAGGATTCCGCACACATAGGAATGCATTGATCTGCTTACTTTCCTCATGTGGCTATGCCCACCATGCAGGAAGTAAGCGGATCATGTGCAGTTAGTACCCAGGGTGGAGGAGAGGAGACTCTCCTAAAGGCCCTGGGAACCTTGTAATTGTTAAAAAAAAAAGAATTAAAATAAAAAATCATGATATTCTCACCTTCCGGCATTCCCAACAATGCTTTGTGGCAGTGACCTGTGATGACGTAGCGGTCTCGCGAGACCGCTACGTCATCACAGGTCATTCTCGCAATGTATTACTGGGAATGGGAGCATCGCAAAGAGCGGGAAGAATGCCTGGGACACTGAAAGGTGAGAATATCATGATTTTTTTAAATTATTTTTAAACATTAAATCTATGTTTGGCAAGTGTGACCAACCTGTCAATCAGTTTTCCAAGTGATGCTACAGATCGCTTGGAAAATGCTAGCATTCTGCAAGCTAATTACCACTGCACGAGCCTGGACCACAGAACAACCCCTGTGACTATGCTCCCCTGTGACCACTCCTCCACCTGTGCCGATACCCCCACGGTAAGCTGAATTTGGACTGTAAGATGGACTCCCATTTGACACATTATTTTTTTCCCTATTTTCCTTCTGAAAATTTGGGGTGCATCTTATGGTCCGGTGCATCTTATAGTATGAAAAATACGGTATGCTTTGTAAGGCTTGATAAGTTGATATCCATATCTTGTATTTTGCATTGTGTAAAAATTACTATTTATGTATACCAAAATATCCATGGCTGCTCTGCTAATTATACTAGCCTTATTTACACGTAATACAACTTCACTTTATCTCTATATATACTTAATAATAAATAGCAAGCTCTTAATTATTTGTGGAGTGGTGATCTATAATTATGGCTATGATCAGAAGAACTAAATAATTAATGGTGAGCTGGCCTGAGTTTAAAAGAACATATAATAACATTTTCCCAAAGGGCCTATTCAAATTCACTAGTAGCATCACATGCATGGAATGTGAGCATACCACTGGGGTTATCAATCAGGCAATGAGATCATTTATCCCAATGATTCAGATGGACAACCACCTGGGTGTAAAGGTAGCTTCACATATCAGATTTTTCTTATCAGGCCTACAGAGATACCTTCATAAACAATGGTACTACTAACTTGAAAAAGCATTTAGACCACTATTTCTCAATGTTTCTAAGTTTAATTCCCTCCTTCTCAATCACCCTTAACATGTCTCCAATGCTATGGTAATTCAATATGTTGGATTTAAAAAGTATGGTGTTAGTACCTCCTAGAGATACGACATGTACTCTTTGGAGTACAAGTACCATGATTTGAAAACTTAATATTATCATACAATTTCCGAATATGGTCAGCATAATTAATCATAAGTAATGGAGATGTTTGAGGTATCTAATATATAAAGCTGAATGTGTGTGTGTATGTGTGTATGTCCGGGATTGGCATCTGCACTGTCCCAGCTACAGCCACAAACTTTTCCACATAGTTAAGTAAATAAGGCAGCACACTGCAGCGCTAAAACCTGCAAACTGGAACACGAAATTTGAACTGCATTACTGCACTAGAAATATGAAAAATGAGAGTGTTTAGCGCATGAAAATGGCCAATTTTATGCGTACCTGGTAGCCCCTTTACGGCATCTCTCTTATACCAGGTCCTAAACTTGCCTTACCTCGCTGAGAATAAACGTCTCCATCTGAATGGGTACATGTGAAACCTCTTCCTAGACTAAAATTCTCTCTCTCTGTGGAGGGGTATGGGACCTGCTGTAATTAAAACACCTGAGGATAGGAGGCGGAGTGCACGATCAGAAGGCTAAAGAATACATTTCAAAAACCTGACCGGCACATCCAAACATAGACTAAGTGTGAACAGGTGCTGAACCTAGAGTCGCCAACTCGTATATAGTTAAGTAAATAAGGCAGCACACTGCAGCGCTAAAACCTGCAAGCTGGAACACGAAATTTGAACTGCACTACTGCACTAGAAATATGAAAAATGAGAGCGTTTAGCGCATAAAAATGGCCAATTTTATGTGTACCTGGTAGCCCCTTTACGGCATCTCTTATACCAGGTCCTAAACTTGCCTTACCTCGCTGAGAATAAACGTCTCTATCTGAATGGGTACATGTGAAACCTCTTCCTAGACTAAAATTCTCTCTCTCTGTGGAGGGGTATGGGACCTGCTGTAATTAAAACACCTGAGGCTAGGAGGCGGAGTGCACGATCAGAAGGCTAAAGAATACATTTCAAAAACCTGACCGGCACATCCAAACATAGACTAAGTGTGAACAGGTGCTGAACCTAGAGTCGCCAACTCGTATATAGTTAAATAAATAAGGCAGCACACTGCAGCGCTAAAACCTGCAAACTGGAACACGAAATTTGAACTGCATTACTGCACTAGAAATATGAAAAATTAGAGCGTTTAGCGCATAAAAATGTCCAATTTTATGTGTACCTGGTAGCCCAAAGAAATACAAACTTTTGCGCAGTCACACATCTGGACCCAGAGAGCATCATAGGCTATGTTGTGAGGTGAAATTTTAACCCCGAGCGTTCCAATTCCCCAAACAATTTTGCCCCTATCTGCATAATGGGGAAAAATAGAAAGGAAAAGTGTTGGAGGCAAATTGACAGCTGCCAGTTGTGAACAAGGGGGACTTAAAGAATGAGAGCAATGGAGCCAAAGAGTATATACTGTACAGTGGCTAAGGTGGGGCCCCGACATGGGATACTCACCACACACGGGGACATGAACACACACACAAAATGCGCCACACACTACCATGTGCTTGAACACATATACCACCCTCAGAACACATTTGACCACACATACACCAACCTCGCCACATAAAAGTCGAAACATAAAAGTCGCCGCTCAAAACTCACCATGCGCAAAACTCGCCACATGCAAAACTAGGCTCACGCAAAACTCGCCACACGTGCAAAACTCACCTCATGGAAAACTTGCCACACGCAAAACTTGCACATGCAGAAAAATTGTCACATGCACAAAAGTTGCAACACATGCAAAAGTTGCCTCACACAAAACTTACACATACCCAAAACGTACCACAAATGTACCATATAGGAAATACAGCAGCTGTCAGTCACATTACCTGTGTATTATGTGTATGCGTGAGCTAATATATACTGCCAGGCGGGAGGGTGTTATGACCTGGTGGTCAGGACAATAATGGACCTGGTGGATAAGAGCAAACGGAATGACCTGATAGTTACTGATAATATAGGACGAGCTCTGGGACGTGGGAACTCTGCTGACCGCAATCCCTAATCCTATAAACAACACTAGAAATAGCCGTGGATTGCGCCTAACGCTCCATATGCAACTCGGCACAGCCTAAGCAACTAGATAGCCCTGAAGATAGAAAAATAAAGCCTACCTTGCCTCAGAGAAATTCCCCAAAGGAAAAGGCAGCCCCCCACATATAATGACTGTGAGTAAAGATGAAAATACAAACACAGAGATGAAATAGATTTAGCAAAGTGAGGCCCGACTTACTGAACAGACCGAGGATAGGAAAGGTTACTTTGCGGTCAGCACAAAAACCTACAAAAAGACCACGCAGAGGGCGCAAAAAGACCCTCCGCACCGACACACGGTGTGGAGGTGCTCCCTCTGCGTCCCAGAGCTTCCAGCAAGCAAGAACAATCGAAATAGCAAGCTGGACAGAAAAATAGCAAACCAGAGAAAAACAAGCAGTCACTTAGCTTCTGCTGGGAAGACAGGTCACAAGAACGATCCAGGAGTGAACTAGACCAATACTGGAACATTGACAGGTGGCCTGGAGCAAAGATCTAAGTGGAGTTAAATAGAGCAGCCAGCTAACGAATTAACCTCGTCACCTGAGGAAGGAAACTCAGAAACACCCACAGCCACCAGAGAAAGTCCATGGACAGAACCAGCCGAAGTACCATTCATGACCACAGGAGGGAGCCCGACAACAGAACTCACAACAGTACCCCCCCTTGAGGAGGGGTCACCGAACCCTCACCAGAGCCCCCAGGCCGACCAGGACGAGCCAAATGAAAGGCACGAACCAGATCGACAGCATGAACATCAGAGGCAAAAACCCAGGAATTATCTTCCTGACCATAACCCTTCCACTTGACCAGGTACTAGAGTTTCCGTCTCGAAATACGAGAATCCAAAATCTTCTCCACCACATACTCCAACTCCCCCTCAACCAACACCGGGGCAGGAGGATCAACGGATGGAACCACAGGCGCCACGTATCTCCGCAACAACGACCTATAGAACACATTATGGATGGCAAAAGAAGCAGGAAGGGCCAAACGAAATGACACAGGATTGATAACCTCAGAAATCTTATACCGGCCAATGAAACGAGGCTTAAACTTAGGAGAGGAAACCTTCATAGGAACATAACGAGACGACAACCAAACCAAATCCCCAACACGAAGTCGGGGACCCACACAACGCCGGCGGTTAGCGAAACGTAAATTGTCCACCACATGAGTCCAAATCTGCTGCAACCTATCCACCACAGTATCTACACCAGGACAGTCCGAAGACTCAACCTTCCCTGAAGAGAAACGCGGATGGAAACCAGAATTGCAGAAAAACGGCGAAACCAAAGTAGCCGAGCTGGCCCGATTATTAAGGGCGAACTCAGCCAACGGCAAAAAGGACACCCAATCATCCTGATCAGCAGAAACAAAGCATCTCAGATATGTTTCCAAAGTCTGATTAGTTCGTTCGGTTTGGCCATTTGTCTGAGGATGGAAAGCCGAGGAAAAAGACAAATCAATGCCCATCCTAGCACAAAAAGATCGCCAAAACCTCGAAACAAACTGGGAACTTCTGTCGGAAACGGGATACCATGTAAACGAACCACATGCTGGAAAAATAGTGGCACCAAATCAGAGGAGGAAGGCAATTTAGACAAGGGTACCAAATGGACCATCTTAGAAAAGCGATCACAAACCACCCAAATGACCGACATCTTTTGAGAGACGGGGAGATCCGAAATAAAATCTATAGAAATATGCGTCCAGGGCCTCTTCGGGACCGGCAAGGGCAAAAGCAACCCACTGGCACGAGAACAGCAGGGCTTAGCCCGAGCACAAGTCCCACAGGACTGCACAAAAGAACGTACATCCCGTGACAAAGACGGCCACCAGAAGGATCTAGCCACCAAATCTCTGGTACCAAAGATTCCAGGATGTCCAGCCAACACTGAACAATGAATCTCAGAGATAACTCTACTAGTCCATCTATCAGGGACAAACAGTTTCTCTGCTGGGCAACGGTCAGGTCTATCAGCCTGAAATTTTTGCAGCACCCGCCGCAAATCAGGGGAGATGGCAGACAAAATTACCCCCTCTTTGAGAATACCCGCCGGCTCAGGAACACCCGGAGAGTCAGGCACAAAACTCCTTGACAGGGCATCAGCCTTCACATTCTTAGAGCCCGGAAGGTACGAAACCACAAAATCAAAACGAAAGAAAAATAACGACCATCGAGCCTGTCTCGGATTCAACCGTTTGGCAGACTCAAGATAAATCAAATTCTTGTGATCTGTCAAGACCACCAGTGGCGTCATTGGCTCCTTCAAGCCAATGACGCCACTCCTCGAATGCCCACTTCATGGCCAACAACTCTCGATTACCAACATCATAATTGCGCTCAGCAGGCAAAAACTTTCTAGAAAAGAAAGCACATGGCTTCATCACCGAGCCATCAGAACTTCTTTGCAACAAAACAGCCCCAGCTCCAATCTCAGAAGCATCAACCTCAACCTGAAACGGGAGCGAAACATCTGGCTGGCACAGCACAGGGGCAGAAGAAAAACGACGCTTCAACTCCTGAAAAGCCTCTACAGCTGCAGAAGACCAATTGACCACATCAGCACCCTTCTTGGTCAAATCAGTCAACGGTTTAGCAACACTAGAAAAATTAGCAATGAAGTGCCGATAAAAATTAGCAAAGCCCAGGAACTTTTGAAGGCTCTTCACAGATGTCGGCTGAGTCCAATCGTAAATGGCTTAGACTTTAACAGGGTCCATCTCGATAGTAGAAGGGGAAAAAATGAACCCCAAAAATGAAACCTTCTGAACTCCAAAGAGACACTTTGACCCCTTCACAAACAAGGAATTTGCACGAAGGACCTGGAACACCATTCTGACCTGCTTCACATGAGACTCCCAATCATCCGAAAAGACCAAAATGTCATCCAAATATACAATCAGGAATTTATCCAGGTACTCTCGGAAGATGTCATGCATAAAGGACTGAAATACTGATGAAGCATTGGAAAGCCCGAATGGCATAACCAGGTACTCAAAATGGCCCTCGGGCGTATTAAATGCTGTTTTCCATTCATCGCCTGGTTTAATACGCACAAGATTATACGCCCATCGAAGATCTATCTTGGTGAACCAACTAGCCCCTTTAACATGACCAAACAAATCAGACAGCAATGGCAAAGGATACTGAAATTTGACTGTAATTTTATTGAGAAGGCGGTAATCAATACAAGGTCTCAAAGAACCATCCTTCTTGGCCACAAAAAAGAACCCTGCTCCCAATGGTGACGACGACGGGCGAATATGACCCTTCTCCAAGGATTCCATTATATAACTCCGCATAGCGGCGTGTTCTGGCACAGATAAATTGAACAATCAGCCCTTAGGAAACTTACTACCAGGAATCAAATTAATTGCACAATCGCAATCCCTATGAGGAGGTAGGGCACTGGCTTTGGGCTCATCAAATACATCCCGATAATCCGACAAAAACTCTGGAACTTCAGAAGGAGTGGAAGACGAAATAGACAAAAATGGAACATCACCATGTACCCACTGGCAACCCCAGCTGGACACAGACATAGATTTCCAGTCCAATACTGGATTATGAACCTGTAGCCATGGCAACCCCAAAACGACCACATCATGCAGATTATGCAACACCAGAAAGCGGATATCCTCCTGATGTGCAGGAGCCATGCACATGGTCAATTGGGTCCAGTACTGAGGCTTATTCTTGGCCAAAGGCGTAGCATCAATTCCTCTCAATGGAATAGGATACTGCAAGGGCTCCAAGAAAAAACCACAGCGCCTAGCATACTCCAAGTCCATCAAATTCAGGGCAGCGCCTGAATCCACAAATGCCATAACAGAATAGGATGACAAAGAACAAATCAGAGTAATGGACAATAGAAATTTAGTCTGTACAGTACCAATGGTGTCAGACCTAGCGAACCGCTTAGTGCGCTTAGGACAATTGGAGATAGTATGAGTGGCATCACCACAGTAAAAACATAGCCCATTCCGACATCTGTGTTCTTGCCGTTCAGCTCTGGTCAAAGTCCTATCACATTGCATAGGCTCAGGTCCATGCTCAGATAGTACAGCCAAATGGTGCACAGCTTTACGCTCACGCAAGCGTCGATCGATCTGAATGGCCAAAGACATAGACTCATTAAGACCAGCAGGCATGGGAAATCCCACCATGACATCCTTAAGGGCTTCAGGGAGACCCTTTCTGAAGATTGCTGCCAGGGCACATTCATTCCACTGAGTGAGCACAGACCACTTTCTAAACTTCTGACAATATATCTCCGCTTCATCCTGACCATGACACAGAGCCAGCAAGATTTTCTCTGCCTGATCCACTGAATTAGGTTCGTCATAAATAGTGTTGAGCATTCCGATACCGCAAGTATCGGGTATCGGCCGATATTTGCGGTATCGGAATTCCGATACTGAATTCCGATACTTCCCGCGTATCGGATACCGGAATCGGAAGTTCCCAGAATTCAAATTGAACGCAGCAGCCAATGAGGAATGAATGAAAGTGTGGGCACATCCTGTTTAGCATGGTGGGCATGTAAGTACTGGCAAGGCTTGGATTGGCTGCTGAAATGATGTCACTCTGCACTATAAAAAAGCGCTGCCGCCATTTTGCGCTCACTCTGCTGTGATTTCAGTTAGGGACAGGACGCTGTGTTCTAACTGAGGGCCAGTTGAGCTAGCTAATTGCTTTATTTTCCTTTCCAAAGGCTAATTTAGCAAAACGCTGTGTGTTCTTCACTGTTCACCTTGCTCTTGCCTTGCAGCGCTGTTTTAACAGCGTTCTGCAAGGTCTCTGTGTGTGTGTGTGTGCAGCTCACTCTGTAGTCTGTGTGCAGCCATATACCCGGTTGTATTCAGCTCAGGGGGGGTTCACACTGCCTCACACAGTTGTTCTTTTTTGCTCTTAGTGCAGCCTGCTGCACATTTTTTCTCAAATTTCCTATTAGTGTTTTTCCACCAGTCTCCAGCTCTATTGTGGAAAAACACTACATAGGATAACCTAGAGGGGGGTTTTTGGGCCTTGCAGCGCCGTTTACGGCTGTCTGCACGGTCTCCGTGTGAGCCCAGCTCGCCCTGTAGTCTGTGTGCAGCCATAGCCGGTTGGATTCAGCTCAGGGTTCGTTACTGGCTCATACCTTGAGAAAAATTTTCCTTTTTTTCAAATAGTGCAGCCTGTTTAAAATTTGAAAAAAAAAATTCCTATTAGTGTCTTTCCACTCGTATCCAGCTAAATAGTGGAAAAACACTATATAGGATAACCTAGAGGAGGGTTTTTTGGCCTTGCAGCGCCGTTTACGGCTGTCTGCACGGTCTCCGTGTGAGCCCAGCTCGCCCTGTAGTCTGTGTGCAGCCATAGCCGGTTGGATTCAGCTCAGGGTTCGTTACTGGCTCATACCTTGAGAAAAATTTTCCTTTTTTTCAAATAGTGCAGCCTGTTTAAAATTTGAAAAAAAAAATTCCTATTAGTGTCTTTCCACTCGTATCCAGCTAAATAGTGGAAAAACACTATATAGGATAACCTAGAGGAGGGTTTTTTGGCCTTGCAGCGCCGTTTACGGCTGTCTGCACGGTCTCCGTGTGAGCCCAGCTCGCCCTGTAGTCTGTGTGCAGCCATAGCCGGTTGGATTCAGCTCAGGGTTCGTTACTGGCTCATACCTTGAGAAAAATTTTCCTTTTTTTCAAATAGTGCAGCCTGTTTAAAATTTGAAAAAAAAAATTCCTATTAGTGTCTTTCCACTCGTATCCAGCTAAATAGTGGAAAAACACTATATAGGATAACCTAGAGGAGGGTTTTTTGGCCTTGCAGCGCCGTTTACGGCTGTCTGCACGGTCTCCGTGTGAGCCCAGCTCGCCCTGTAGTCTGTGTGCAGCCATAGCCGGTTGGATTCAGCTCAGGGTTCGTTACTGGCTCATACCTTGAGAAAAATTTTCCTTTTTTTCAAATAGTGCAGCCTGTTTAAAATTTGAAAAAAAAAATTCCTATTAGTGTCTTTCCACTCGTATCCAGCTAAATAGTGGAAAAACACTATATAGGATAACCTAGAGGAGGGTTTTTTGGCCTTGCAGCGCCGTTTACGGCTGTCTGCACGGTCTCCGTGTGAGCCCAGCTCGCCCTGTAGTCTGTGTGCAGCCATAGCCGGTTGGATTCAGCTCAGGGTGCGTTACTGCCTCATACCTTGAAAAACAATTTCCTTTTTTTCAAATAGTGCAGCCAGTTTAAAATTTGAAAAAAAAAATTCCTATTAGTGTCTTTCCACTTGTATCCAGCTAAATAGTGGAAAAACACTATATAGGATAACCTAGAGGAGGGTTTCTTGGCCTTGCAGCGCCGTTTACGGCTGTCTGCACGGTCTCCGTGTGATTTAAACTAGCTCTGTAGCCCGATCTGCACCAAAAAAAAGGTTAAGTTCACCAAACACAACTTACACTTGTGTAGGCCACATTTGAAAAATAATAAAGTTTAGTCCACAATTTACAACATTAGTGTTTCTTACACCTGTTAGGAGGAGCATTACAGGAATAAGCACACTAAGGCCTTAGTACTTTTCTGCTTATCTTTATCTGTCAACCAAGATGAAGAGGGCAGGGAGTAAGGCACGTGGGCGTGGGCGCGGAGCAGGGAGAGGAGCAGGGAGAGGACGTGGTGATTCTGTGCCTGCTGCGGGCGCCGGTGACTCGTCGTCACTCAGTTTCAGCAGGGAACAGTCCTTCATGCGCAGCTTTGTCGGAGAGCGCCGTGCACCGCTGCTGCGTGAAGACCAAATTGAAGCCGTTGTCGGGTGGATGGCAGCTAACGCCTCGGCATCGACTTCAGTTAGTGCCACATCCTCTCAGGCACAGAGCACTGGAGAGCAGCCATCTGTCTCTTCACCACCTGCCAAATTGGCCAGGCAGTCAGAGAGCCCAGGACAGGAGCCGTCTCTACTTCTGTTCTCTGAATCTCTTGGCTTGGAAACAGGGGGCCAGCCAAGCAGCATTGGAGAAATGGAAGAAGAGGCAGTGTGCAGTGATGCCCAAAAGCTTTATCTCTCTGACTCTGAAGAGGCAGGTGGGCCAGTGCCTCCGGTGACCACAGCGCAGTACGCATCTGATGATGAAACTCAGGTGCCGCTTTCTCGTGCGTACTGTGCTGCTGAGACTACCCAGGAGGAGCAGTTGGTGGCAGAGGGTAGTGGAGATGATGAGGTCCTTGACCCATCGTGGCGTGAGGAACAGGAAGGTGGTGGGAGCAGCTCAGAGGAAGAGCTTCCTCTTACGGGCCAAAGAGGGAGAGGGAGGGGGAAGACTGCGGAGCCTGTAGCCTCCACTTTGGCACCCGTTAGGAGCCTGTCTCTTTCCAAAGCCAAAAAGGGCGCTCCCAAGACTTGCAGTGCCTGGTCCTTTTTTGACACAGTTGCAGATGACATTTGTTTTGTCAAATGCAAGCTGTGTCATCATAAAGTAAAAAGAGGGAAAAATGTCAGCAACCTCAATACCACAAATATGTGGAAACATGTGCGGACCAGGCACGCGGTGGAGTTACAGAAACACACTGAAGATGTAGGCCAACCAACAGCGGCAGCTACCACCTCTTCAGCTCGTGTTGCCTCTTCCTCCAGCTCACGCACAGCTGGTTTGGCTTCCTCCCAGAGACCTTGTGTAATTCCACCCACAGCACCACCTTCCCAGTCATCCTCACACTCCCAGTCTACTCTACAGCCATCGGTAGTACAGGCATGGGAGAAAAGGCGGGCATTCTCGGCCAACCACCCCCGAGCACAGGCTCTGAATGCAGGCATTGCCAAACTGTTGTCCCTGGAAATGCTCTCGTTCAGGCTGGTGGAGACTGACAGCTTCCGTGACTTGATGGCATTGGCAGTCCCACAGTACAAGGTGCCCAGCCGCTTTTACTTCAGCAGGCAGGCTGTCCCTGCCCTGCACAGGCATGTTGAGGCAAACATAAAACATGCGCTACTGAACGCCGTCAGTAGCAAGGTCCACCTCACCACCGATGCGTGGACCAGTCAGCATGGACAGGGGCGATATGTTTCCCTCACTGCCCATTGGGTTAATGTTGTTGAGCCAGGTACAGATCGTGCGAGTGGCGCAGGACGTGTCCTGCCCACTCCAAGGATTGCAGGAATCCAGTCTGTACGCATCGACTCCTCCTCTTACACCAGTTCCTCTGATTCCTCTCTGCAGGATCCGTCACAGTCCACCCCCACATGGACCCGTGAACGTTTACCTATGACCGACATGAGCACAGCCGTGGCCAAACGTCAGCAGGCCGTCTTGAAACTAGTTTCATTGGGGCATCGAAGCCACACAGCGCAGGAGCTCTGGAATGCCATAAAGCAGGAGAGCGATGTGTGGTTACTGCCAGCGAATCTCCAGCCAGGCATGGTAGTGTGTGACAATGGCCGAAATCTGGTGGCAGCTTTGGCCCTTGGCAACCTCACTCACATCCCATGTCTGGCACATGTGCTCAATTTGGTTGTGCAGAGTTTTCTGAGGGACTATCCGGATCTTGATGCCCTGCTGCACAAGGTCCGCCTAGAGTGTGCTCACTTGCGGCGTTCCAGCTTGGCCAGATCCCGCATTGCTGCTCTGCAGCGCCGATTCCGCCTTCCGGAACACCGCATCATATGTGACCTACCTACCCGGTGGAATTCCACGTTACATATGTTGGAGCGGTTGTGTGAGCAGCAGCAAGCAGTTATGGAGTACCAGCTGCATCAGGCGCAAAGAAGTCGCAGTCAGCGCCGATCAGACTTCACAACCACAGAGTGGGCCACTATGAAGGACGTCTGCCAGGTTTTGCGTCCTTTTGATTATTCCACGCGGATGGCAAGTGCAGATGATGCACTAGTCAGCATGACTGTCCCCCTTATCTGCCTGCTTCAGCAAACTTTGCAAGGGTTAAGGGATGATGTGGTGGAAGAGGTGGAGGATGAGGAGTCACCTTTTCCATCAGCTTCTGGAGAGTCAGCGCCACGTGGTTCCTCACAAAGGGGTACGCAGGGGCCAATTTGTGAGGAGGATGAGGAGGAGTCAATGGAGGAGGAAGAGCTCCGTCCAGAGGAGGGAGCGACACAATTGTCCAGTGGTCAGTGTGTACAGCGAGGGTGGGGTGATGACGAGCGGGCAGAGATCATGTCTCAAGCAGGGGACAGCGTTTCTGGGCCGGTTGGCACTCTGCAGCACATGGTGGATTTCATGCTGCAGTGCCTGAGAAACGACCGCCGCATCGACCACATTCTCAACATGCCTGATTATTGGGTGTTCACCCTCCTCGATCCTCGCTACCGGGACAACGTCCAAAACCTCATCCCTGCGTTGACCCGGGAGCGTAAATTGCGGGAGTACCACGACACACTGGTGAATTCCATCATCTTCTCCTGTCCAACTGAGAGGAGTGCTGCTAGTGCTTTACAAAGCAGCTCAGTGCGTCGAGGCAGTGGGGGAGGCTCTGCCCAAAGAGGGAGCAGAAGCAGTGCCTCTGCCCAAGGCAAGCCCAGTATGGCACAACTCTGGCACACTTTTGTGTGCCCGCCCCAAATGTCTACACCATCACCGGCGGCTCCAGTCAGCAGGAGGCAACGGTTCCGTCAGATGGTGACAGACTACATGGCTTGCCCTCTTACTGTACTCCCAGACGGCTCTTCCCCGTTCAAGTTTTGGGTCTCTAAGCTGGATACATGGCCAGAGCTAAGCCAGTATGCATTGGAGGTGCTGGCTTGCCCTGCGGCTAGTGTCTTATCGGAACGTGTCTTTAGTGCCGCAGGTGGTGTACTAACAGACCGTCGCATGCGACTATCCTCCGATAACGTTGACCGGCTTACTTTCCTGAAAATGAACCAGGCCTGGATCTCGCAGGAATTTGCCACTCCTCTGCCTGATTAAGTAATTGGGTGTCATCCAGGTCTCCTGCTGTGTTCATCTTTCTACCACCTGAACTGCTATTCCTGGGCTCCAACACCGCCAGTTGCGGCTCAGAAGTGCAGGCTGCACAGTAAAAACATACGACCCAGTGTTATTGGGTTTCAGTAACGTCAGCTGATCCCCAGCTGTGTAGCCGGCAATGTGTCCTGCGACCGCCACGCTGGCACAACAACCTAAATGTAAGGGAACCTGTCCCCCCCCCCCCCGTCGTTTGTTACTGAAAGAGCCATCTTGTGCAGCAGTAATGCTGCACAAGGAAAAGGTAGCTCTTTTTTTTTAGCTCTTTGCACACGCAGAACTTAACACTTATAAAATGTGTTCACTGATACCGTTATACCGTCCCGGAGCTGGGACTTTCCTTCGTAATGTGACGCAGCACAGCCGTCATTCCTACCCCCTTGGTGCCATGCGCTGCCTCCTCAGCGTTGTTTTAAGCTGTCACGGAGCCTGCGCTGTTCTGTTATCCCTTGGGCATGCCCTATTTGCGCTGCCTGTCTTCTGACATAATTTGGTGTCAGGCTGGCTGCGCCTGTGCGGCCGCGCTGCCCGAGATCCCGCCTCGCAGTGTCTTCTGATTGAGTCACACTGCGGGCCTGGGATCCATGGGCATGCGCAGTGCATATCTTCCCCTCGGGCTCTCGCTCATTTCCCTCCGCCTTCTTTAGACTGTGCGCCGTCAGCTGATCCCTAGCATGCCACGGCCGTGACACCGCACAGTCTGAAGAAGAGGGAAGGAGGGGAGTGAGAGTCGAGGTTATGCACTGTGCATGCCCATGGTTCCAAGGCCCGCAGTGGGATTACGTTAGATGAGACTGCGAGGTGGGATCTGGAGCAGCGTGGACGCACAGGCACTGACAGCCTGACACCAAATTATGTCAGAAGACAGGCAGCGCTAATTGGGCATGGCCAAGGGCTAACAGAACAGCGCAGGCTCCGTGGCAGCTTAAAACAACGCTGAGGAGGCAGCGCACGGCATCAAGGGGATAGGAATGACAGCTGTGCTGTGTCCCATTACGAAGGAAATTCGCACCTCCGGAACGGTTTAACGGTATAAAGGGACACATTTTTAGTGTTTACTTCGGTGTTTGCAAGGAGCATAATTAAAAGAGCAACCTTTTCCTTTTGCATCCTTAGTGCTGCACAACATGGCTCTTTCAGCTACAAACGTCTTGGGGGGGGGGTTAAAGGTTTCCTTTCAACTTGCTCCAATCAGGCTTCGGCCTACACTCTGTTCCTCTGCTCCTCCTGCTGTCCCTGGGCTCTAACACCGCCAGTTGGTGCCTGGAAGTGCTGTGTGCACAGTCAACAGTCGCTCCTCTGTTATTGGGGTTCAGTAACGTCAGCTGATCCCCAGCTGTGTGTGCGGCAATACCTCCAATCTGCTCCTCCTGCTGTCCCTGGGCTCTAACACCGCCAGTTGGTGCCTGGAAGTGCTGTGTGCACAGTCAACAGTCGCTCCTCTGTTATTGGGGTTCAGTAACGTCAGCTGATCCCCAGCTGTGTATCCGGCAACGTGTCATGCGACCGCCACGCTGGCACAACTAAAATGTAAGGGGACCTGTCCCCCCCCCCCCTAGGCGTTTGTTACTGAAAGAGCCACCATGTGCAGCACTAATACTGCACAAGGGAAAGGTCGCTCTTGAAATTATGCTCCTTGCAAACGCTGAACTACACACTCATGTAATGTGTCCCCTCACACCGTCCAACCGTCCCGGAGGTGGGACTTTCCTTTGTAATGTGACACAGCACAGCCGTCATTGCTACCCCCTTGGCACCGTGCGCTGCCTCCTTAGCGTTGTTTGATTCCGTCATGGACCCTGCGCTGTTATGTTATCCCTTGGCCATGCACAGTTTGCGCTGCCCGTCCTCTGACATCATTTGTTGTCGTCCTGGCTGCGCCTGTGCGTCCACGCTGCCCGAAATCACACCTCGCAGTGTCGTCTAATGTGATCCCACAGTGGGCCTGGTATCCATGGCCATGCGCAGTGCATATACTAGCCTCTCACTCCCCTTCTTCACGCTTCTTCAGACTAGGCGGCGTCAGCTGATCCCTAATAGCATGCCACGGCCGTGACGCCGCACAGTCTGAAGAAGCAGGAAGGAGGTGAGTGAGAGGCGATGATATGCACTGCGCATGCCCATGGATCCCTGGCCCGCAGTGGGACTACATTAGATGACACTGCAAGGTTGGATCTCGGGCAGCTTGGACGCACAGGCACTGCCAGCCTGACACCTACATGATGTCAGAAGACGGGCACCGCTAACTGTGCATGGCCAAGGGATAACATTACAGTGCGGGCTCCGTGACAGAACCAAACAACGTTGAGGAGGTGGTGCCCGGCACCAAGGGGGTTGGAATGACGGCTGTGCTGTGTCACATTACAAAGGAAAGTCCCACTTCCGGGATGGTTTGACGGTGTGAGGGGACACATTATATGAGTGTGTACTTCAGCGTTTGCAAGGAGCATAATTTTCGGAGCCACCATTTTCCATGTGCAGTATTACTGCTGTACAAGATGGCTCTTTCAGCAACAAATGCCTGGGGGGGGGGGTTAAAGGTTCCCTTTCAACTTGCTCCACTGCAGGCTTCGGCCTACACTCTGCTCCTCTTTGATTCCCTGGGTTTCAACACTGTCAGTTGCCACCTGGAAGTGTTGTCTACACAGAAAAAAACACTAGGTGATGTGTCAGTGGGGTTCAGCACCGCCAGCTGTTCCCCTGCTGTGTAGTCGGCAACGTGTCCAGCACAAGCCACGCTGGCACAACAGAACAAAAGCTGCCACCAGTGCAGGCTTCGGCCTACACTCTGCTCCTCTCCTCCTCCTGCTGACCCTGGGCTCAAACACCGCTAGTTTTTGCCCGGAAGTGCTAGCTGCACAGAGAAAAACACCAGCCAATGTGTTAGTGGGGTTCAGCAACGCCAGCTGTTCCCCTGCTGTGTAGCCGGCAACGTGACCTGCAAACGCCATGCAGGCACAGGAACTGAAATTAAAAGGGAACCTGGCCCCACCCCCCCAGGTGTTTCTATGTATAACAGCCACCTAGTACAGCAGTACTGCTGCATTTGTACAAGGTGGCTGACTTTTTCTCCTTGCCCACGTGGAACTCAACACGTACAAAATGTGTCTCATTGAGACCATTCCACTGTCCCTGAGGTGTGACTTTCCTTTGTAATGATACGCAGCACCCCCCTTGGTAGCGTTTCCCGTCTTTTGTCATCATGGTTAGCTGGCTGCGCCTGTGCATCCGCCCTGCTAGAAACAACGCCCCTCGTTGTCATATTTATTTTGTCAGCGAGGGTGTGGTTTATGGGCACGAGCAGTGCATATGTTCGCCTGTCTTAACTCATCTCCTTCCGCCTTCTTCAGACTGTGCGGCCTCCTGGCCGTGGTAGGCGATAAGGGATCAGCTGAGGCCGCCCAGTCTGGAGCAGGTGTAAGGACATGTGTAAGCGGCCAACCTATTTACTGCACAAGGCCACGAATCCCAGCCACGCAGTGTGATTTTTTGAAAACACACTGTGGGTCTGGGATTCATGTCCATCGCTAACCGCAACGGCCGACATGAAATGAGGTCAGAAGACAGGAAGCGCTCACAGCGCATGGCCAAGGGATCACAATAGCGCAGACTCCTGTACAGCAAATAAGAACGCTCAGGAATCTGCGCCCAGTACCTAGGTGCAAATTTTGACACCTGTGCTGCGTCTCGTTAAAAAGACAAGTCACGCCTCCACAACTGTTTGACAGTATAATGGGCTAAATAGTGTACGTGTTTTAGTCAGCGTGTGCAAGGAGCAAAACAAATAGAGCAACCTTTTACTTGTGCAGCATTAATGCTGCACAAGGTGTGGCTCTTGTACCTTGCAACACCTGAGGGGGGGGTTAAAGGTAACCTTTGAAATTGGTTCAACTAGGCTTCGGCCTACACTCTGCTCCTCTACTCCTCCTGCTGACCCTGGGCTCAAACACCGCTAGTTTTTGCCCGGAAATGCTAGCTGCACAGAGAAAAACACCAGCCAATGTGTTAGTGGGGTTCAGCACCGCCAGCTGTTCCCCTGCTGTGTAGTCGGCAACGTGTCCAGCACAAGCCACGCTGGCACAACCGACCAAAAGCTGCCACCAGTGCAGGCTTCGGCCTACACTTTGCTCCTCTCCTCCTCCTGCTGACCCTGGGCTCAAACAACGCCAGTTTCTGCCCGGACATGCTAGCTGCACAGAGAAAAACACCAGCCAATGTGTTAGTGGGGTTCAGCACCGCCTGCTGTTCCCCCGCTGTGTAGCCGGCATCGTGTCCAGCACAAGCCACGCTGGCACAACCGACCAAAAGCTGCCACCAGTGCAGGCTTCGGCCTACACTTTGCTCCTCTCCTCCTCCTCCTGCTGACCCTGGGCTCTAACACCGCTAGTTTTTGCCCGGACATGCAATCTGCACAGAGAAAAACACCAGTCAATGTGTCAGTGGGGTTCAGCAACGCCAGCTGTTCCCCTGCTGTGTAGCTTGCAACGTGACCTGCAAACGCCACGCAGGCACATGAACTGAAATTGAAGGGAGCCTGCCCCCCACCCACAGGTGTTTCTATGTATATCAGCCACCTTGTACAGCAGTACTGCTGCATTTGTACGAGGTGGCTGACTGTTTCTCCTTGCCCACGTGGAACTCAACACGTACAAAATGTGTCTCATTAGAGACCATTACAATGTCCCTGAGGTGTGACTTTCCTTTGTAATGACACGCAGCACCACCCTTGTTAGCGCTGCCCGTCTTTTGACATCATTGGTTAGCTGGCTGCGCCTGTGCATCTCCCCTGCTCGAAACAACGGCCCTCGGTGTCTTATTTTTTTGGACAGCGAGGGTGTGATTGATGGGCATGTGCAGTGCATATGTTTGCCTGTGTTCACTCATCTCCTTCCGCCTTCTTCAGACTGGGTGTCCTCATGGCCGCGGCAGGCGATAAGGGATCAGATGAGGCCGCCCAGTCTGAAGCAGGTGTAAGGACATGTGTGAGCGGCAAACATATTTAGTGCACCAGGGCACGAATCCCAGCACCGCAGTGTGATTTTTTAAAAACACACTGTGGGTCTGGGATTCATGTCCATCGCTAACCGCAACGGCCGACATGAAATGAGGTCAGAAGACAGGAAGCGCTCACAGCGCATGGCCAAGGGATCACAATAGCGCAGACTCCTGTACAGCAAATAACAACGCTCAGGAATCTGCGCCCAGTACCTAGGTGCAAATTTTGACACCTGTGCTGCGTCTCGTTAAAAAGACAAGTCACGCCTCCACAACTGTTTGACAGTATAATGGGCTAAATAGTGTACGTGTTTAATTCAGCGTGTGCAAGGAGCAAAATTAAATAGAGCAACCTTTGACTTGTGCATCATTAATGCTGTTCAAGGTGTGGCTCTTGTACCTTGCAACACCTGAGGGGGGGGTTAAAGGTAACCTTTGAAATTGGTTCAACTAGGCTTCGGCCTACACTCTGCTCCTCTACTCCTCCTGCTGACCCTGGGCTCAAACAACGCCAGTTTCTGCCCGGAAATGCTAGCTGCACAGAGAAAAACACCAGCCAATGTGTTAGTGGGGTTCAGCACCGCCAGCTGTTCCCCTGCTGTGTAGTCGGCAACGTGTCCAGCACAAGCCACGCTGGCACAACCGACCAAAAGCTGCCACCAGTGCAGGCTTCGGCCTACACTTTGCTCCTCTCCTCCTCCTGCTGACCCTGGGCTCAAACAACGCCAGTTTCTGCCCGGACATGCTAGCTGCACAGAGAAAAACACCAGCCAATGTGTTAGTGGGGTTCAGCACCGCCTGCTGTTCCCCCGCTGTGTAGCCGGCATCGTGTCCAGCACAAGCCACGCTGGCACAACCGACCAAAAGCTGCCACCAGTGCAGGCTTCGGCCTACACTTTGCTCCTCTCCTCCTCCTCCTGCTGACCCTGGGCTCTAACACCGCTAGTTTTTGCCCGGACATGCAATCTGCACAGAGAAAAACACCAGTCAATGTGTCAGTGGGGTTCAGCAACGCCAGCTGTTCCCCTGCTGTGTAGCTTGCAACGTGACCTGCAAACGCCACGCAGGCACATGAACTGAAATTGAAGGGAGCCTGCCCCCCACCCACAGGTGTTTCTATGTATATCAGCCACCTTGTACAGCAGTACTGCTGCATTTGTACGAGGTGGCTGACTGTTTCTCCTTGCCCACGTGGAACTCAACACGTACAAAATGTGTCTCATTAGAGACCATTACAATGTCCCTGAGGTGTGACTTTCCTTTGTAATGACACGCAGCACCACCCTTGTTAGCGCTGCCCGTCTTTTGACATCATTGGTTAGCTGGCTGCGCCTGTGCATCTCCCCTGCTCGAAACAACGGCCCTCGGTGTCTTATTTTTTTGGACAGCGAGGGTGTGATTGATGGGCATGTGCAGTGCATATGTTTGCCTGTGTTCACTCATCTCCTTCCGCCTTCTTCAGACTGGGTGTCCTCATGGCCGCGGCAGGCGATAAGGGATCAGATGAGGCCGCCCAGTCTGAAGCAGGTGTAAGGACATGTGTGAGCGGCAAACATATTTAGTGCACCAGGGCACGAATCCCAGCACCGCAGTGTGATTTTTTAAAAACACACTGTGGGTCTGGGATTCATGTCCATCGCTAACCGCAACGGCCGACATGAAATGAGGTCAGAAGACAGGAAGCGCTCACAGCGCATGGCCAAGGGATCACAATAGCGCAGACTCCTGTACAGCAAATAACAACGCTCAGGAATCTGCGCCCAGTACCTAGGTGCAAATTTTGACACCTGTGCTGCGTCTCGTTAAAAAGACAAGTCACGCCTCCACAACTGTTTGACAGTATAATGGGCTAAATAGTGTACGTGTTTTAGTCAGCGTGTGCAAGGAGCAAAACAAATAGAGCAACCTTTTACTTGTGCAGCATTAATGCTGCACAAGGTGTGGCTCTTGTACCTTGCAACACCTGAGGGGGGGGTTAAAGGTAACCTTTGAAATTGGTTCAACTAGGCTTCGGCCTACACTCTGCTCCTCTACTCCTCCTGCTGACCCTGGGCTCAAACACCGCTAGTTTTTGCCCGGAAATGCTAGCTGCACAGAGAAAAACACCAGCCAATGTGTTAGTGGGGTTCAGCACCGCCAGCTGTTCCCCTGCTGTGTAGTCGGCAACGTGTCCAGCACAAGCCACGCTGGCACAACCGACCAAAAGCTGCCACCAGTGCAGGCTTCGGCCTACACTTTGCTCCTCTCCTCCTCCTGCTGACCCTGGGCTCAAACAACGCCAGTTTCTGCCCGGACATGCTAGCTGCACAGAGAAAAACACCAGCCAATGTGTTAGTGGGGTTCAGCAACGCCAGCTGTTCCCCTGCTGTGTAGCTTGCAACGTGACCTGCAAACGCCACGCAGGCACATGAACTGAAATTGAAGGGAGCCTGCCCCCCACCCACAGGTGTTTCTATGTATATCAGCCACCTTGTACAGCAGTACTGCTGCATTTGTACGAGGTGGCTGACTTTTTCTCCTTGCCCACGTGGAACTCAACACGTACAAAATGTGTCTCATTAGAGACCATTACAATGTCCCTGAGGTGTGACTTTCCTTTGTAATGACACGCAGCACCCCCATTGTTAGCGCTGCCCGTCTCCTGACATCATTGGTTGGCTGGCTGTGCCTGTGCGTCCCCCCTGCCCGACACAACGCCCCCCGTTGTCTCATATATTTTGACTGCGAGGGTGTGATTGATGGGCACGAGCAGTGCATATGTTCCCCTGTTTTCACTCCCCTCCTTCCGCCTTCTTCTGACTGTGCGGCCTCATGGCCGCGGCATGCGATAAGGGATCAGCTGAGGCCGCCCAGTCTGAAGCAGGTGTAAGGACATGTGTGAGCGGCGATCATATTTACTGCACAAGGCCACGAATCCCAGCACCGCAGTGTGACTTTAGGAAAAGCCACTGTGGGTCTGGGATTTATGGCCATCGTTAACCGCACCGGCCAACATGAAATGAGGTCATGAGACGGCCTGCACTAACAGGGTATTGCCAAGGGATAACACAAGAGCGCAGACTCCTGTACAGCAAATAACAACGCTCAGGAATCTGCGCCCAGTACCTAGGTGCAAATTTTGACACCTGTGCTGCGTCTCGTTAAAAAGACAAGTCACGCCTCCACAACTGTTTGACAGTATAATGGGCTAAATAGTGTACGTGTTTAATTCAGCGTGTGCAAGGAGCAAAATTAAATAGAGCAACCTTTGACTTGTGCATCATTAATGCTGTTCAAGGTGTGGCTCTTGTACCTTGCAACACCTGAGGGGGGGGTTAAAGGTAACCTTTGAAATTGGTTCAACTAGGCTTCGGCCTACACTCTGCTCCTCTACTCCTCCTGCTGACCCTGGGCTCAAACAACGCCAGTTTCTGCCCGGAAATGCTAGCTGCACAGAGAAAAACACCAGCCAATGTGTTAGTGGGGTTCAGCACCGCCAGCTGTTCCCCTGCTGTGTAGTCGGCAACGTGTCCAGCACAAGCCACGCTGGCACAACAGAACAAAAGCTGCCACCAGTGCAGGCTGCGGCCTACACTTTGCTCCTCTCCTCCTCCTCCTGCTGACCCTGGGCTCTAACACCGCTAGTTTTTGCCCGGACATGCAATGTGCACAGAGAAAAACACCAGTCAATGTGTCAGTGGGGTTCAGCAACGCCAGCTGTTCCCCTGCTGTGTAGCTTGCAACGTGACCTGCAAACGCCACGCAGGCACATGAACTGAAATTGAAGGGAGCCTGCCCCCCACCCACAGGTGTTTCTATGTATAACAGCCACCTTGTACAGCAGTACTGCTGCATTTGTACAAGGTGGCTGACTTTTTCTCCTTGCACACGTGGAACTCAACAAGTACAAAATGTGTCTCATTACAGACCATTACAATGTCCCTGAGGTGTGACTTTCCTTTTTAATGACACGCAGCACCCCCATTGTTAGCGCTGCCCGTCTCCTGACATCATTGGTTGGCTGGCTGTGCCTGTGCGTCCCCCCTGTCCGACACAACGCCCCCCGTTGTCTCATATATTTTGACTGCGAGGGTGTGATTGATGGGCACGAGCAGTGCATATGTTCCCCTGTTTTCACTCCCCTCCTTCCGCCTTCTTCTGACTGTGCGGCCTCATGGCCGCGGCATGCGATAAGGGATCAGCTGAGGCCGCCCAGTCTGAAGCAGGTGTAAGGACATGTGTGAGCGGCGAACATATTTACTGCACAAGGCCACGAATCCCAGCACCGCAGTGTGACTTTAGGAAAAGCCACTATGGGTCTGGGATTTATGGCCATCGTTAACCGCACCGGCCAACATGAAATGAGGTCATGAGACGGCCTGCACTAACAGGGTATTGCCAAGGGATAACACAATAGCGCAGACTCCTGTACAGCAAATAACAACGCTCAGGAATCTGCGCCCAGTACCTAGGTGCAAATTTTGACACCTGTGCTGCGTCTCGTTAAAAAGACAAGTCACGCCTCCACAACTGTTTGACAGTATAATGGGCTAAATAGTGTACGTGTTTAATTCAGCGTGTGCAAGGAGCAAAATTAAATAGAGCAACCTTTGACTTGTGCATCATTAATGCTGTTCAAGGTGTGGCTCTTGTACCTTGCAACACCTGAGGGGGGGGGTTAAAGGTAACCTTTGAAATTGGTTCAACTAGGCTTCGGCCTACACTCTGCTCCTCTACTCCTCCTGCTGACCCTGGGCTCAAACACCGCTAGTTTTTGCCCGGAAATGCTAGCTGCACAGAGAAAAACACCAGCCAATGTGTTAGTGGGGTTCAGCACCGCCAGCTGTTCCCCCGCTGTGTAGCCGGCATCGTGTCCAGCACAAGCCACGCTGGCACAACCGACCAAAAGCTGCCACCAGTGCAGGCTTCGGCCTACACTTTGCTCCTCTCCTCCTCCTCCTGCTGACCCTGGGCTCTAACACCGCTAGTTTTTGCCCGGACATGCAATCTGCACAGAGAAAAACACCAGTCAATGTGTCAGTGGGGTTCAGCAACGCCAGCTGTTCCCCTGCTGTGTAGCTTGCAACGTGACCTGCAAACGCCACGCAGGCACATGAACTGAAATTGAAGGGAGCCTGCCCCCCACCCACAGGTGTTTCTATGTATAACAGCCACCTTGTACAGCAGTACTGCTGCATTTGTACGAGGTGGCTGACTTTTTCTCCTTGCCCACGTGGAACTCAACACGTACAAAATGTGTCTCATTAGAGACCATTACAATGTCCCTGAGGTGTGACTTTCCTTTGTAATGACACGCAGCACCACCCTTGTTAGCGCTGCCCGTCTTTTGACCTCATTGGTTAGCTGGCTGCGCCTGTGCATCTCCCCTGCTCGAAACAACGGCCCTCGGTGTCTTATTTTTTTGGACAGCGAGGGTGTGATTGATGGGCATGTGCAGTGCATATGTTTGCCTGTGTTCACTCATCTCCTTCCAGCCTTCTTCAGACTGGGACGTCCTCATGGCCGGCAGGCGATAAGGGATCAGATGAGGCCGTCCAGTCTGAAGCAGGTGTAAGGACATGTGTGAGCGGCAAACATATTTACTGCACCAGGGCACGAATCCCAGCACCGCAGTGGTGATTTTTTAAAAACACACTGTGGGTCTGGGATTCATGTCCATCGCTAACCGCAACGGCCAACATGAAATGAGGTCATAAGACAGGAAGCGCTCACAGCGCATGGCCAAAGGATCACAAGAGCGCAGACTCCTGTACAGCAACTAACAACGCTCAGGAAGCTGCGCCCATGCAAAAAGGTGTTGTTTTCGACACCTGTGCTGCTTTTCTTTAAAAAGACAAGTCACGCCTCCACTACTGTTAAACAGTATAATGGGCTAAATAGTCTACGTGTTGCATTCAGCTTGTGCAAGTAGACAAATTAATAGAGCAACCTTTTACTTGTGCAGCATTAATGCTGCAGAAGGAGTGGCTCTTGTTCTTTGTAACACCTGAGGGGGGGTTAAAGGTAACCTTTGAAATTGGTTCAACTAGGCTTCGGCCTACACTCTGCTCCTCTCCTCCTCCTGCTGACCCTGGGCTCTAACAACGCTAGTTTTTGCCCGGAAATGCTAGCTGCACAGAGAAAAACACCAGCCAATGTGTTAGTGGGGTTCAGCAACGCCAGCTGTTCCCCCGCTGTGTAGCCGGCATCGTGTCCAGCACAAGCCACGCTGGCACAACCGACCAAAAGCTGCCACCAGTGCAGGCTTCGGCCTACACTTTGCTCCTCTCCTCCTCCTCCTGCTGACCCTGGGCTCAAACACCGCTAGTTTTTGCCCGAAATGCTAGCTGCACAGAGAAAAAACACCAGCCAATGTGTTAGTGGGGTTCAGCACCGCCAGCTGTTCCCCTGCTGTGCAGCTAGGCAACGTGACCTGCAAACGCCACGCAGGCACATGAACTGAAATTGAAGGGAGCCTGGCCCCCACCCCCAGGTGTTTCTATGTATAACAGCCACCTTGTACAGCAGTACTGCTGCATTTGTACAAGGTGGCTGATGTTTTCTCCCTTGCCCACGTGGAACTCAACACGTACAAAATGTGTCTCTTTGAGACCATTCCACTGTCCCTGAGGTGTGACTTTCCTTTCTAATGATACGCAGCAACCCCCCTTGGTAGCGCTTCCCGTCTTCTGACATCATTGGTTGGCTACTTGCGCCTGTTCGTCCGCCCTGCCTGAATATAATGCTCCTCGTTGTCTTAATTATTTTGACTGCGAGGGTGTGATTGATGGGCACGAGCAGTGCATATCTTCGCCTGTCTTAACTCATCTCCTTCAGCCTTCTTCAGACTGTGCAGCCTCATGGCCGCGGCATGCGAGAAGGGATCAGCAGAGGCCGCCCAGTCTGAAGCAGGTGTAAGGACGTGTGTGAGCGGCCAAAATATTTACTGCTCAAGGCCACGAATCCCAGCACCGCAGTGTGGCTTTATGAAAAGACACTGTGGGTCTGGGATTTATGGCCATCGTTAACCGCACCGGCCAACATGAAATGATGTCATAAGATGGGCAGCGCTAACAGGGCATTGCCAAGGGATAACACAAGAGCGCAGACTCCTGTACAGCAAATAACAACGCTCAGGAAGCTGCTCCAAGCACCAAGGCGTTATTTTGGACACCTGTGCTGCGTCTCATCAAAAACCAAGTCACGCATCCACTACAGTTTGACTGTAGAATGGGGTAAATTGTGTATGTCTTTCATTCAGCGTGTGCAAGTAGACAAATTAATAGAGCAACCTTTCACTTGTGCAGCATTAATACTGCACAAGGTGTGTCTCTTGTACTTTGTAACACCTGAGGGGGGGGTTAAAGGTTTCCTTTGAAATTGGTTCAACTAAGCTTCGGCCTACACTCTGCTCCTCTCCTCCTCCTCCTGCTTCAACACGGGCTCTAACATCGCTAGTTTTTGCCCGCAAGTGCTAGCTGCACAGAGAAAAACACACGCCATTGTGTTAGTGGGGTTCAGCAACGCCAGCTGTTCCCCCAGTGTGTAGCCGGCAAAGTGTCCTGCAAACGCAACGCAGACACAAAGCTGCCTCCAGTGCAGGCTTCGGCCTACACTCATCTCCCCCTTGCTTACCCTTTGCTCCAACACCGCTAGTTGGGGCTCTAGGAAGACAATCTTTAATAGGCAAGGCAACGCATCCGGGTTCCAGCACCGCCAGCTGGTTCTCGGCAGTGTTCTTGTCACAGGTACTCCCTCGTGCCAAGCCTGGTTTCAGCACGTCAGCTGTTTCCGGGTTGTGTCAAGCTCACTGAGACACCTATGCTTGCCTCGTCGTGGTGCGGTCGGGTTAGCCAACTCCAGGGTGCCTCCAGTTTAGGAGCTTCCTATGTGGGCTGCGTGAACTGGTAGTCAAGGCTGGTTCTGTAGTGCCAGTAGGCCCCAGCTCCCCCTGTAGGACTGTTGGGGTTCGGTAACTGCGGCTGCCTCGCGGCCTAGCTGTTCTCTCCTCTCCTGTGGGCCTTGGGGTCCACCACCTGGTTCCAGCACCGTCAGCTGGTTCCGGCCGAGCCTTTGGCTTAGGTGCCTCCTCCTGGGTATCCGAGTTCCGCCAACGCCAGGCGGTCCTTGGTAGTGCTTTTAAGCGCGGGCACCTACAGCTTAGTAACCGGGTTCCAGCACCGTCAGCTGGTCCTCGGTCGTGCCATTGGCTCTTGCACACTGGGGCAACGCATCCGGGTTCCAGCACCGCCAGCTGGTTCTCGGCAGTGTTTTTGTCACAGGTACTCCCTCGTGCCAAGCCTGGTTTCAGCACCGTCAGCTGTTTCCGGGTTGTGTCAAGCTCACTGAGACACCTATGCTTGCCTCGTCGTGGTGCGGTCGGGTTAGCCAACTCCAGGGTGCCTCCAGTTTAGGAGCTTCCTATGTGGCTGCGTGAACTGGTAGTCAAGGCTGGTTCTGTAGTGCCAGTAGGCCCAGCTCCCCCTGTAGGACTGTTGGGGTTCGGTAACTGCGGCTGCCTCGCGGCCTAGCTGTTCTCTCCTCTCCTGTGGGCCTTGGGGTCCACCACCTGGTTCCAGCACCGTCAGCTGGTTCCGGGCCGAGCCTTTGGCTTAGGTGCCTCCTCCTGGGTATCCGAGTTCCGCCAACGCCAGGCGGTCCTTGGTAGTGCTTTTAAGCGCGGGCACCTACAGCTTAGTAACCGGGTTCCAGCACCGTCAGCTGGGTCCCTCGGTCGTGCCATTGGCTCTTGCACACTGGGGCAAACGCATCCGGGTT